>NC_135325.1:112918119-113574786 GCF_048772815.1 Callospermophilus lateralis
AGTATACCAGACAAGGCAGAGGCATAGGCAGGATGACAGTGGAAAATGTTTAATACAGGATTGCTGACCTTGAAGTATGTACATATGTATGTGTGTATGTGTGTATATGTATTCATACCAGGGATTGAATCCTTTGCATCCCTAGCCCTTTTTATTTTTAATTTAGAGACAGGGTCTCACTAAGTTGCTCAGAGCCTAAGTTGCTGAGGCTCGTTTTGAACTTGTGATCCTCCTGCCTCAGCCTCTGGAGGCGCTAGGATGACAGGCATGCTGCCATCTTGAAATATTTTGATGAGTGAGGAAGATAATGTACTTAGGGCTACAATGAGAAATGAGCAAAGAGATATGGGAGCAGAGGGAAGACAGAAAGGGAGTGGGGAGTAAGGACCATTTGCTGAAAACCTATTATAAACCAGGATTTGTTACAACTGCTTTCCATGTGCCATCTTATTCAATTCCTTTAGCAATGTGTGGCATTGGGAATATTACATAGGTGTAGTAATGACATGTAATTCTGACATGACAAAGAGTAAGGTTAATTGGCCTGTCCAAAACTACACAACAAAAACAGTAGAGGCAAGAGTCAAACTCAAGTTAGATGGACTCCAGGGAGTAGACTGTTAACCACTGTGCTGAGCTGGCAGATGCAGTCCTGAACACTCTCCTCTCATAAAGCTTCAACTCTGGGTGCACGGTGACTTGACTTTTTCTTGACAGGACTAACTTTTCCAAGTTGGAAGTGGAGAAGCAAATGCAGAAGAAACCAGAGCAATCCCTAGACATTAGCACCATTGTGTGCAGTTCTTCCTCCATCACAGGTCTGAGGGCCTACTCATCCTCTCCTGCACATTGGGGATTCATTCCCTAAAGGGGTTTGCAGGGTTTGCACAGCACACATCTCTTGTTCTGACTCAGTCCATTTCATCCAGATTTGACTTCTGGAATGCAATACCTTCTCTTGGTGACGGCTACACCCTTGTCTGTAGTCTTTTCCATACACAACCCAGCATGAGGAACCTGTAGCCAAGTGCTCAGCAAATGGGTCACTGACATGACCAGAGAGACAACAAAAGCTCCTGAGTCCTAATGTACGTTATTCAAGCTCTCAAACTCTCCTCTGTGCTAGCTCTTGTGGCTTCTCTTCTCAGTAACCACTAAGTAAGGTTGACATGAATCCAGTCTTCCTCCTCACACAAAAAGTGCCAGCCAATCCCATGGCATGCTATGTGCTTCCTGCTCCAACTGCTCAGCTCTCAAGGCCCACCCTGAAGCTTTCAAGTCCCACAGCTCTTTTTGCTTTTGAGCGAAATGAGTTTCAATTATAAAAACTCTCAGAAGGAAAATCATTTCTCTTTGTTTAGGGACATAGCCAAAATCAATATATGCATCCCATCCTATATAACAGTCATTTTCATTTGTGATAATTAAATAATATATCCACAATCAATTCTTTGCCTATTTACTAACAGGGAGTACTGAAAGGAGCTCAGGTGAATAAATTCACATTTATTCCCTCTCTTTTAAATCATTTTAGGACAATCTGTGCGCACTTTAATACAAATGAGCTCACCTTCCAGGTGTTCTTGAACAGCAGGCAGCTCTCGCCTTACACATTAACTCTTTCAGAATGACAGAATAGCAAAAGGCAACATATAGGCCTTTTCTTTTGGAACCAATGGGAGATGAAAGGGTGAAAATATTCTTTGCACGCAGCCCACATGCAGTTTTCACTGCAGGTTGGTCTGAGTCATTGTGGGCTTTTGTTCATAAGTAAAGCAGCGAGTTTCTGACTAGATCTCCTGACAAAGAGCTTGGGATGACATCATACATCTGATGAAACCACTTTTGCTTCAAGATCTCAACACTCCTAACCTGCATACATAACACCGAGTGGATATTGCTGTCTTGACATCTCCTTAGGGCTTGTTTCAAACTGGTCACCTTCCCTGTAAAATGCCATTTATGGCAACTGGCTGAGAGGGAGCTATTTATAGTAAGCAAAGCAGGGCACTGCTCCCAGGAACACCTCAAGTGTGCTTTATTCATCACCTGTTTCTCTGGACAAGCAAACAAGGGATGGATGACATTCTAATATAGGCAGAAGAGAAAGAAAATGTGGGAAACAGTTACAAGGGGCCAGTTCACTGTTTCCAGGTCCTGAGTCACAAAAGAAATGAGAATATCTTTAGCTCTGCTCAATGCTATCCTGTGTGCCTCACTCTGTGGCCAAATCCTGGGGACTGTGTTGCCCCTGTTGTCCTCCTTTTCCAGTGCAGGGTGGAAAAGTGGGAAAGGCACAGTCTGTGGAGTTACAGAGACCTACACTGACTGTGTCACTTAGAACCTTGGTGACTCTGGGCAATTGTCATCTCTATGAACTTTAGTTCCCTGTCTGTAACTTGGGGCTGTGCACTGTTCTTGTGAAGGTAAGAGGACTAAGTAGTTGAGACCTGCAGTAAATGGCAACTGTTACTGCTAATCCTAAGGCCAGATTCCTGTGTTTCACCTCATCTCTATTCCTAATAATAATTAGCACAGTGACTTCAAGAACTAAAGTAAATTTTGATAAGCCTTCCCATATGGCAGGAACTCTGCTAGATATTGTGCATGCCTTCGTGGGGCACATGGGGGTGGAATGGGGTGAGTGAGGAAATTGTTGTTATGTACAAAAAAATTATTTGGGTGCTGGGGATATAGCTCAGTGGTAGAGTGCTTGCCCAGCATGTGTGAGGCACTGGGTTTGATTCTCAGCACCACATACAAAAATAAAGAAAATAAAAATATTGTGTCCATCTACAACTAAAAATATTTTCAAAAAAGAAATTATTTGGTTACTGAACTTCTGTCATCCTTGGCAACCATTATGAATTTTGGAGACACTCATATAAGTGTCTCTAAGTGATGCAGTTGATCCAGATTTGAAGTTATGTACACTGTCATTCAAATACATTTACCCTCTCTCCACCAACTCCTAGCATTCATCTTAAATGGAATAAGCAGAAAGGTGTCACTGTAAAATTTGGATGGCTGTGTGTGTGTGTGTGTGTATGTGTGTGTGTAAGCTAGTGCCAAAGAGAAAGGCAAGTTTGTGTGAAAAGTGGTTTGTTTACATTAAGTCCTGTCTTCTTTTGCGTGCCAGTGTTCATTTTTGAGAGAAGGAGCAGGGAGCTGATGTGAGCCTGCCTTGGTGTCAGCCTTACCTTCTAAGGTTAGGGGCATCTCTGGGAGAGATTCTGGGGACTCTCAATATGGGTGGGGGAGGGGGTTGGGAATTCATCCACACCAAGGAAGAAACTTGGAGACAATTCATTGAAGCTTAGAAGACTGAGGGCTAGAAGGCTTGCTGGCACGTATAACACCCCTTATCATGAGCCCTCACAAAACTCTGTGAAGCTCAGAAAGGGTAACTACCTAGTCTAATGTCACACAGCTGGTAAGAGGCATAGCCAGGATTCTAGTTGAAAATGGTTCACTCTCAAGGCCTTCCACTTTCCTACTGTAACATAATATACCACAGGATATTTCTTCCCAGGTCACTGAGTCAAGAGCAGAGCTGGATTAGAACACACATCTAAAGGTGTTAACCCAGGTCCTCTAACACCTCAACACAGGGGTGCCTTGACAGCTACAAGTAACAGAGGAAACCTGGAACAGTCAAGTAAAAGTGAAAACTAAACTTTCTCTCAGCTTCTAGAAATGTGTGGATGGACTTCCATTGCATTATCAGAAGTACTGGATCCAAATTCTGATTTATTTCCTCTCTGGGCCTATCTCAGCAGAATCACCTGGGCCAGTGTGCCTAAAGAAACCCCAGATGGAAAATTTTCAGTCAACTAAAAAGGCTCTTACCAATACTTTTTACAGTCCTTGTGAAGTAACATTCTCTATGGTGCTGCCTGGTCTCTCTGACATGTCATTCAGACTTTCTTAATGAGTATAAAAGGTCACAGACATGTTTTTTGCTGTCATTATCAAACTCCATCATCACCTTCAAAGTGAGTAGTGCTGCCTTTCCACAGTGCTGAGCACTTTGACACTCCTGGAATTGCTCTGGAAATGAAGGCCAAAGGCCTTAAAAGGGCCATTGGGACCTTCAACAGCTTATTGAGAACCTATCTCAAAATAAAAAAATAATAATAATTAAAAAGGGCTGGAGAGCTGGGGTTGTGGCTCAGTGATAGAGCACTTCCCTGGCATGTGTAAGGCACTGGGTTCAATCCTCAACACCACATATAAATAAATAAATAAAATAAAGGGCCATCAACAACTAAAAAGTATTTTTAAAAAAAGGGCTGGGCTGTGGTTCAGTGGTTAAGAGTCTGTGATATAAAGAAAGCCACTAAGAACAGAGCAGGGAGGAAGAGCAGGAGGAAAAGATTAACATTAAACTGGAATGAGAGGTGTGAGGGAAAGGGAGAGAGAAGGGAAATTCCATGGAAATGGAAGGAGACCCTCATTTTTATACAAAATTACATATAAGAGGTTGTTAGGGGAATGGGAAAATAAACAAGGAGAGAAATGAATTACAGTAGATGGGGTAGAGAGAGAAGATGGGAGGGGAGGGGAGGGGGGATAGTAGAGGATAGGAAAGGTAGCAGAATACAACAGACACTAGTATGGCATTATGTAAAAATGTGGATGTGTAACCGATGTGATTCTGCAATCTGTATTTGGGGTAAAAATGGGAGTTCATAACTCACTTAAATCAAATGTATGAAATATGATATGTCAAGAGCTTTGTAATGTTTTGAACAACCAATTAAAAAAAGGAAAAAAAAAAAGAGTCTGTGAGTTAAATCCCTGGCACCAAAGGGGAGGGGCACAGAGGCAGCAGGAGGTAATGAGGCATGCTGCTGACCACAGGGTCACAGCCAGTGGCAAGTCAGACTCTCAAAAAGCAAATCAATACTGCACTTCTGTGTACTGTCTGCCCACTGCACTTGAGAGCAAGCAGCAGCTGGGGCTTGGGACCTGCATTGTCCAGCATAGTATGAATTCATAAAGCAGCTTCATTAGCAGTGCCTACTAAGATGGCACCAACTACATATCAAGTCCAGAGGATATTATTCAACCTTTAACTTCAAAAGACCTCTTGCCAGCATCTGACACTGATAATCACACTTGGCCCCTTGTTATTCTCCCACCCTTGGCTTTCCTAATTCTGTATTAGCGATCTTTCCACTCCTTACATCTCTTCCTATCTCCTTCACAGTCCATCTTTCATTTCCTGAATCCTAACAACAGGTAGTCAAGGTGGGCCAACATTTTTTTTGTCCTCTTTATTCCTTTCTCTGTAGATCAGTGCTATGCAAAGAGCATTCTGTGATGACAGAATGCCCAGTATCTTTGTGTCTAATTTGGTAGACACTTGCTATATGCAGTCATTGAATAATCAAGTGTGGCTAATATGAAGAACTGAATTTCAAATTTCATTTAATATTAACTAAGTTAAAATTAACTGGCTGCATGTGGCTAATACCTATGTTATTGGATAGCTCTGCTCCAGACACTTGCATGTGGCACTCCTATCCCATTCCATGGCTTCAGGTAGCACCTCCATGTACATGACTTCTCAAGGTCCTCTGCCTTGATCCCAAGTTCCCAATGATTCCTTTGACTTGATAACCAATTGCATGTAGAAGAATTTCATAGCTGCTACATTCAATAAAATCTCTACTTATAGGTCTAACACATGCATTTAACGCTTTTGAATGAAGGAACAAACAAAGATCACTTAGTTAATTTTAACTTCATTTCTGTGAGAATGAGGTTTCTGGACTGAGAAAAAGATGGTTCAAAAAATTAATTGGTTTTCTGTTCAAACATAAAAAGCTATGATCTTCTGAAATGATTATATCCCTCACTAAATTTAGAACCCAAGGAACTTTGATTCTGTCCTCTGGGGAGGCAGCTGAGTGTTGGGCTTAAGATTTTGATATCAGGCAAAAGTGTGCAAGTTGCATAAATGCCCTGTGCCCCAGTTTCCTCATCTATAAAATGGGGATGATAATAGCACCTACCTGATAGGCTTCTTGTGAGAATCACACACCAAATTTCACTAAGCTCAATATGTGGCATATAATAATGATAAAAAGCAAATCAATACTGCACTTCTGTGTACTATCTGATATAATATAATATACTGTATAGATATAATATCTAATATTGATGTGGATCACAATCTTCCTGAATTCACTGAGTCTTGGTTGGACATGTCATCTATTGGGAAGTATATGGATTCTGCATCTCAGGTGCCAAATGAAGAAACTTCAAAGAAGTTCTCAGCCCCAGAAACTTCAAGTAACAGAACTGATAAGTTCTTATTTCTGGAATACACTTAGCCCCTAGAGCTTCAAAACTTGTAGGGCCTGCTTCTAACTTGACATAATTATTCTCATTGTTGACTATAAAATTCTAGTAGATATTCTGGATTTATAAAGAATAGTTCCCCAAATGGTTGAGTTTTTCAACATGTCTGACTATATATAGTTAGACAATGTTATTCCCTACTTAGCTAACAGCAGACTTATAAACAATGCATATGTATAATTCCCAAAGTTTTCATGAGTAAAGCTGTGGACCCCACTGTCTCTAGTTAAGAATGTGTATATGCATATATGCATACATACAATAGAAGTATGTATTATACACACCATTAAATACATACACACATATTCATGTCCACTATATGGAGGGGTTTCTCCTATTTGAGTGGGTCCTTAATACATACAACATTAGCAGAGAAATCATGTATGTCCTTGCTAGTTTGGGGACAGACACTTGGCTCAATCCACAAGTATTTGCAGTCCTGTGTCACATCCAGTGTACAAAAGTGCAGCTATTTTATTTGGAAACACACTGTGTGTCTTGTATGGCAAGTAAGATAATTAGATGCTAAGATCCTAAAGTCAACATTTGCTTTTGGATTGAGCATATTGGTAATGGGAAATAAGCATCCCCCTGCACAGTATTACCCTCTATCATAAATCATGAACCTTAGCATGAGGGGCTGCTTCAGTGGATACTAAAGAGTTAGCACCCTTCTTACATACCACTTTCTCCCCTCTCAAATTCCCCAACTGTAAAACAAGGCCTCCCATTCTTCTTCCATGTGGTAAGTTGGACCTATGTGCTAAGAATATATCTTTAGCAATGGGACAGCATTGTCACTCTTGCATGTATGTATTGGATAGCAAGAAGTCAGCCAGGGAGAAGGCTGTACCAGGGCCTCATGAAGACAGTAAGTACTCACACTGCTGGCTGGTTGCTCTTTAGAAGGCCACAAGGTTTTCTTAACACAGAACCTTGCCATCTACCCTGTGCCTGAGGCACATTGGGAAGGAAGACTGCCAGTTCTATAGACACAAAGGTTCCACACCAGCCTCTCTTTCCTCTGTATGAGGAGTCTTTGCTGACAGCACTGCTAGCTTAAATCCTGAGTTAAGAAGCCCCTTCCTTTCCCAGGGAACCTCAGGTCTAGGGCCTTAGGATAATAGTCCAGCAGCTGAGGAATAAGCTATGATTAGGCAGCATGTCAGCTCTGAACCTGAGCCAGTGGACTCCTGGCAACTTTTCCAGATGAAAGCATGTGTCATTAACCTTCTGATCCTCCAGCTGAGTAAAATCAAATACTATTGTTTGCCTGAAATAAAATTTGGGTATGGGGAAAAACTCTACTCCTGATCATATAAACATCCAATTTTTTACAAACACCATGAGAGTTGCTAGGCAGGAACACAGAGACATGTTACTTAACCCCTTTATACTGAGGTTGGCAAACTGTGGCCCAAAGGTCAAACCTGGCCCACTGCCATCTGCCTCAGCACAACAGCAGGAATGGGTTTTACACTTCTAAATGGTTGGAAAAATTCCAAAGAAGAATATTTCATGCTATGTGAAAATTATATGAAATTCCAGCTGTGTAGTCCACAAGTACAGTTTTATTGGAAACACAGTCAGGGGCTGCTTTCTAACTACAGTTGCAAAGTTAAGTAGCTGGAACAGAGTCTACAAAATCTAAAATATTTACTGTCTAGCTCTTCACAGAAAAGTTTTGTCAACCCCTTTCTTAGCACTCTAGTAGACTCTTTTATAAAATGCAGTTGTTAACTCTACCTTTGAGACTTCTGTGTGGACCTAATTATATGATGTATATAACTGGACCTTTTGGGAATTTGAGAGGCAACATAGAGGCAAGAGAGAAATCTGGGCTTATTTCAAAGATGTTATTTCCTCTCTTCAATCAGATCCTGATAATAATGCAATAATTCCTGGTTAGAAACTCAGGAACTAGAGAGGTTTTGTTTTAGATATGAGCTAAACCACTTAAGAGGTTACCTGGAAAAGTCTTATGAACTTACTGAACTTCGTTTCTCATCTGTAAAATGTGGTGATAATATATCACCCTATTTAATGGTTACCACAATCTAATAGGGAAATAATTACCTATGTCAAATTGTGTTGAACTTTTTTTTTTTTTTGGTGGGGGAGTACTGGGGATTGAACCCAGGAGCACTTTACCACTGAGCCACATTCCCCAGTCCTTTTATAAGAAGTTTTATTTAGAGACAGAGTTTCACTAATTTGCTTTAGGATCTTGCTAAGTTGCCGAGGCTGCCTTTGAAATTTCAATCCTCCTGCCTCAGTCTCCCCAGTCACTGGGATTATAGGTGTGTGCCACTGTGCCCAGCCTTCAAAGTGTTTTTGGATACAAGAATGCCTTGAATATCAGTGTTAGTATTATTACATGGATTGCCTTTTTCTCATTCACTTGCTTGGTCATTCCTCTGGAGAATGCCAGACCTATCAGGCATGGCCCCCGCTTATAGAAATGACATGTGCTGCATCTCTCCAGATAGGATTCTCTGGTCACATCCTGTATTGTAAATTCCACCAGCTTATTTGACATGGAAAGCTAGACTCACTCATCTCACTGACACCATGCAACATATACTGTCCAAATGCCCACTGCCACATTGTGAAAAACACTGAGGACATGCTTTAAAACAAAGTCAAGCACGGTGGTACATGCCTATAATCCCAGCATCTCAGGAAGCTGAGGCACAAGGATCACAAGTTCAAAGCCAGCCTCAGCAACTTAGTGAGGACCTAAGGACCTAAGACCTTGTCTCTAAATAAAATATTAAAAGGGCTGCGGATATTGCTCAGTGGAAAATTTCCCCTGGGTTCAATCCCCAGCACCCTCCCCCCCCAAAAAAAACCTGAAAACAAAACAAATAAATGCACAGATTGAATGAGGGATAGCCTAAAGTTTAAGGAATGAAAGATATTTTGGAAAAAAGTGGAGCCACCATAAAAGACCATAAAAGCACTATATTATCATGGTTAAGAGACCTAACTGAGCTGTCAGAAGAGCTTAGGTTTGAATCCCCTCACTGCCCCTTATAGCTGTTAAGATCTAGAACAAACCATTCTCAATCTCAGTCTGTTGAAAGACCTTGGAGGTTTCTCCATGCCCTAGAGACAGCATCACTACCTCTCAGGTGGCCATCAAGGCCCTGTGCAATCTCACTTGTGGGCAACTTCTCTCTCTTCCCTCAAGCCTTACTGGGTCTGTTTTAGTTCTAGAGTGTTCTGTGCTCTTTCTTACCAAAGGAACCCTGTATGTGATATTTCCTCAGTTAGGAATGAAACCCCAACTCCAACTCTTCTCTCAGAGTTGGAGTTGGGGTTTCATACCTAGTTAACACACATTCATCTTTCAGATGTCACTTCCACTGGAATGTCATTTCTCTAAGAAAGTTCTCCCTACTGCTACCCCCAACTCTACAAACTGTTTTAGCTCTTCCTCCTAAACTCCCAGTACACCCCACACCTCTGTGTACTTGCAAGTGACATCAATATTTCCATTTTTAAATGTGTAAATTGGGCATTATTTGTTAAATATCTACTCACCCATGAGATCAGGGCTGGTCTTGTTTGCCATTTTCTCTCTAGCATCTAGATTTATGTCTGCTATGTAATAGGTGGTCAATAAAAGCTTGTTAAATAAGCAAATGAGTGATTCTTTGATGTGCCGTTGTTACTGTGACATTTTAGAGTTCAACTTTACCATCTCACTGAGCTAAAAAGCTCAGAGGATAACAACTGCACAGTGGTCACTTTTCTGATGACAAAAGGTCTTGGAGAACAGAGAAAACCTTTTCTGAGGAGCAGTTCCAACATTCCTGTTCACATGGTTTAAGTGCAAACCCATTTCTCTTTGCTGTTGCTAGCCAAAATGCTATTAGAAGCCAAGGAATGCAACCTCTATTTAGGAAGTTTAAATATCTTTTTGATGCTGCTTGTGATTTATTATTTCTTTATTTATGTGGTACTGAAGACTGAACACAGGGGCACTCTACCACTGAGTTACATTCCCAGTCAGTTTTCATCTTATTTTGAGAGAAGGTCTCATAATTTGCCCAGGCTGTTCTTGAACTTGTGACCATCCTGCCTCAGGCTTCTGAGTAGCTAGGATTTCAGGTGGGCACCACCGTGCCTGGCACCAGCACATGATTTAGAATGTCTACAAAGGCTTAACTGAGAATGGCTGATGTTTCCTTACATTGCTGCAAATTAAGGTGTCTATTTTCCCCAGCAGGTGTGTGAATACTGTAAATCCAATTAATGCTAATGTTGCACATGCCTGCAAAGCCAGCAAGTGAATGAGGGAGGTTGTTCCTATTTTAATCTTCTCACAACCTCCCATTGCCTTGGTAAGGTAACAGCTGCAGGGTTTTTTTTTTTTTTTTCTTCTGGAAATGAGGAAAACAATAATCTCACCCTCTTTTTCTATGCCTTTTACCCAAGACACTAGCTCCACATAAGCCCATTTTAGCAGTGTATACAAACTCTGTTTCCAGGCACTTAGGCACACTTCTCAAAATTTAATGTGTTTACAAATCCCATTGGGAATTTGTTAAAATATAAATTCTCATGCAGTCACAAAGAGACAGGGCCCAAGATCCTTTGTTTCATGCTGCTGGCCCATGGACCATACTTATGAGAAGCAAAGCCCTAAGGGATACTTTAGTCTCTCCCTGGTATAATCAGTAGTAACTTATGTAATTAATGATCATTCTTAGGTCCTGAAAATTCCTTCTGAACCATCCACATAGAGCAGAATTTTAAGACATTGATCTGAAATTCTAGGAGCCACACTCAGGAAATTCTCCAATAAAGAAATACTCTGGGAAGCTAAAGTTATCTGGAGCTCTCTCTCTCTCTCTCTCTGACTATAAGCAGGGGCTCCGGTCAAACAGACATGACTTTGCACACTGGCCCAATCATTTATTAACTATTTGATCTATGCCATAGCATTTAGTCTTTCAGAGCATCAGTTTCTCATCTCTAAAAAAGGGGTAACAAGCCAGATGTAGAGGTACACACCTCTAATCCCAGCAGCTCAGGAAGCTGAGACAAGAGGATAACAAGTTCAAAGACAGCTTCAGCAAAAGTGAGTTTCTAAGCAACTCAGTGAGACCCTGTCTCTAAATAAAATGCAAAATAGGGCCGGGGATGAGGCTCAGGGGTAGATTGACCCTGAGTTCAATCCCCAGTACCAGAAAAAAAAAATAGGGAAATTGGCTGGACCTAGTGGTGCATGCCTGTAATACCAGCAGCTGGGAGGCTGAGGCAGGAGGATTACAAGTTCAAAGCCAGCCTCAGCAAAATCGAGGTGCTAAGCAACTCAGTGAGACTCTAGGGCTGGGGATGTGGCTCATTGGTTGAGTGCCCCTGAGTTCAATACCCACCCACCCCCTCTCAAAAAAAAAAGGGAGTAACAAATCCAAGGGGGATTACAATTCAGAACTATGGTACACAGTCTGGCAGTGATTATATTATCCTAGCTAAGGGTTGTCTGCTTGGTCCCATGAAGTCCTGGTTTAATTAAGACCTATACTGCCTGGCCAACTATGCTTCCTCAGTGGCAATTTCCTCCTGTGGGAATAACTGCTCAAATAGCCCCTCTTGGGGGACTTCAAAGCATGGAGTTCTAGGACTTGGGCAGCAGCTCTTGGAGATGACTACTGTTATCAGCCTCTCCAGGGGCAGCATCCTGGAAAGCTGGCATCTTCCAGGGCTTACTCTTTTAGGTCTGGCTACTCAGGCACCTCACTTTAGCTTCCAACACCATGAAACAGATTTTTCCCCCTTGAACCAGAAATATTCTTCCCACCATGGAATTTAGAAAGTTTCATAATTGTAGGTATGAAATAGCTAATGTATAAGTTTCAAAGAAGATGGTTATAGCTCAGTGGTGGACAACTTACCTTGCACATGTGAGGCACTGCGTTTGGTCCTCAGCACCACATAAAAATAAATAAATAAAATAAAGTTATAAAAAATACATTTAAAAAAAACCCAGATGGTCCAGATCTCATGTCTGCCATTTAGCAATTGAATCCATTTCACCTTTTCTAGCTCATATGATGTTCAAATTCAGGAAGAAATTACCCTTGAGGGTGAAGAGGTCCAAGTGGCTCATCTTGGGATGTGTCTGTGTCTGAGTCCCCACTTTTTAGGTGTGTTCAGTTTGTTAATATTAATCATTAAATATAATATGTGAATTCTTGTGTGTTAGACATTACTGCAAAATTAATAATATGCCATTCCTATTAACTCATCCACAAAGACTATTCAGTGATCTGAATAAATGATTTGGCATGAAAAAGCAAAAGTAGAAGAGTTTAAGAAAATGAAAGAATGAAAATATCGTAAATGGCCAGTTTCTGTACTGACAGCCTAGAAGGTGACATCTCATGAATCCTCACAATTAGCCTACTTCCTGATATTTGGTCTATGTGGGAAAAAAAACAGATTCATGGAAATCTAGAAGACTTAGAGAGAAGGTTACAGAAGACTGAAGTTTGGGCAGCAGCACAGTATAAGCCTGACTGGTTTGGTTCCATTCCAGGTGTATCTAATTGTCCCATGCTCTGGATACTCAACATCCTGCATCAGCTACCAGTTATGAATCGAGTTGAACATAATTCAACTTGTTATTCTAATTTAATAATACTGTCATCACACTTTGATCTATCACATATATAACAATGATATATAATCAACCTATGACTACTTGGCAAGTATGCATACATAGATCATAAATGGGTTACATGGTAACAAAGAGGTTAAGATTGTTTTCTTGAAGATATATTTGCGTGAACATAGAAAGGAACTTCTATTTGGTTATACACTGCAAAGTATTTGTAGTAGACTTAATAGTGGCAAGCACATAGTCGTTAGTGCCAGATAGACCCACAGGTTCAAGTCCTTGCTCTCCCAATTACCTGCTGTGTGACCTTTCAGAAGTTACACAGCTCTCTGTGCCTTGGTGTTATTATAAATGGATTTAATTGTTCAGAAGATTAAATAAGATATTTTTTAAAATACACTAACCCTGTTGCCTGGAAATAAACACTCAATCCATTATTACTATTATAATGTTTAACCTGTGACTGTCATGGAGAGACCAGGTATAAAGTTAGTGCTGGACAGATAAACACTGTTATTACTTTAGACTACTATTTCAGAGATTAGCATTGGTGTGGAACCATTTGACCTATAAGGCAACTGGAGGTTTTCCTGAATACCTGCAGTATAATCTGGTTTGTAAATAAAAAGAAAACATAAGTATAAATTACTGTTCCTGAGGAATATTTGCAACAGGCTTGGAAGCTGGGCCAGCCCACCTTGTGCGTGGCTTCCCATGCTGCCCAGGAACCATCAATCACCCAGTTTCAGAAAGACTATAAAGGAAAAGCTGAGCATTTTACTTAGGCGTAGTCCCTGAAACCTTATCATAGATTTTTCTCACTTTATATTCATTCGTGTAGCTATCCATTTTTATTTCTCCTATGGAGCATGATTCCCCAAGTGTGTTCCAAAAAAACAATCTTTCAAATGTTTTATTCAGTGGAAAAAAACAGGTATGTGGGCAAATAAGGCAAGAGATATATTATACCCAACTCTTGCAATCTATAACACACACTGGCCAATTCAAGGCTCTGACAAGTCCTGGCATTTATTCAGTCACAAGTTGATTCATTTACTAAAATATATATTGGGTGCCAACCATTTGCCTGTCAAAATTCTAGACATTGGAGGTAGTAGACCAGGAACAAAATTATGGCAGAGGACATTGTTTAATCCGGTGTTTTTCCAAACATTATCTCTGTAAAGATGCTTCATAATTTGCTACCTTTTACCCCCTACTTTCAGTCCAGCTGAAATGAGTACCTTGAGGTTTCCAAAGCATGGCATTTGATCACACATCTCTGTGAACCTACTCATGCCATGTCATTCTGCCTAGAATGTTTTCCTCTCTCACCTATCCTGCCTCACAAAGCTCACTCTTCCACTCAGATTCTGGTTAAGCTCCAAACTCTGAGAATCTCTCCTAATTCCATGGCACCAGGCTGAGATAGCTTCCCCTTCTCTGTGCAGATCTCCTATCATGGCCCATTTAGTAATAATCTCTTTATCCCAAGCCAGACTGATTCCCTAGAAGGAAGGGACCATGCCTCATCTCATCTCTGTATTTCCAGAACTCACAGTGCTTGGCTTAGTAGTGACTCCGCAAATGAGTGTTAATGCTTGTGTGAATCAAGGCCAAGAGTCTAGTGCCTTTATACAAATTATAAAAAGGTGCCTGCTGTGAGCAGGCGCAGTGTGGGAATGTGTGAACTGATAAGTAAAACGTATAGTAATGAGTGTTTGCACAGGCAGGGGTGAGGTGGACGGTGCCCTTTCTGATGTGCACAGAGCTTGAGAAGCAGAATGTGGGTTGGTCTTTGGACCCAACTGACCCCTTTTCGCCAGTAATCCTGGAGTGAAAAGAACAAGATCCCCCCACAGTAGGGCAATTTCATTACACTGACTGACCTCTGCAGCTCTTTCCAACTCTGAAACATTGTAAGTCTAATTAAAGAAAAATTTCTATGCAAGTGTGTGTGTGTGTTTGTGTTTGTGTGTGTATGTATGTATATGTGTGTGTGTGTGTGTGTGTGTGTGTGTATATATATATATATATATATATATATATATATATATATATAATCTCATCAGAATGTTTCTTTTTTCTTGCTTAAATTATTATATAAGTTGGTTGTACTCAGCTGACCGCTCATTCACCAAATCAGACATCTGCTGCTCATTTGTCACTAAGGAAGTGGTGATCATTCTGCAGGATTCCCACTCTAATGAAACAAGTTAAAATTGGACTTCCTGCTGTCTCTCATTTATGTGATCTGGGAATTATAAATAGCATTTAGGGTTGCCAGAGAAAATAGAGGATGCCCAGTTAAATTTGAATTTCAGATAAACCACGATTTTTTTAAAAATAAGTCTGTCCCATGAAATATTTGGGACAGACTTATACTAAAAGTTATTTTGTGGTCATTTATTTGAAATTCAAATTTAATTGAGCATCCTCTATTTTTTTGGATAAATCTGGAGCCCCTACACATGCTAATATAGGAAAGATTTTCTGGTGCTGCCCCTCCAGAAAAAGGTACATTTGAGGCAGTAATTAATAGACACACATGAGAACACTGTTTTCAGAATACAGTATTCAGGGAGAAGGGATACAGTCCTGAGTCTGGAAGAGAAAGCAGCTTTCCTATCAGAAAGCAAAGGAGGAAATGCAGTTGGGAAGGATTCAGAACTCTAATGTTGGCTTGGTAAATTCTATGCCAGCTGTGATAACAGAGGCATTTAAAGCGAAGAGAAGAGAGTGCCTTTGTTTTTGCTCTTGGTTGGTTAGGTTTTGTCCTCTCTGTGTTCAGACAGCATATAAATTTGTTTTCTTTAAAATGAAGTTTTTATAGGAAAAGAAGAACTCAAATTATCACTATTTGCAGATGACATGATTCTATACCTAGCAGACCCAAAAGGGTCTACAAAGAAACTATTAGAGCTAATAAATGAATTCAGCCAAGTGGCAGGATATAAAATCAACACGCATAAATCAAAGGCATTCCTGTATATCAGCGACAAATCCTCTGAAATGGAAATGAGGACAACCACCCCATTCACAATATCCTCAAAAAAAATAAAATACTTGGGAATCAACCTAACAAAAGAGGTGAAAGACTTATACAATGAAAACTACAGAACCCTAAAGAGAGAAATAGAAGATGATCTTAGAAGATGGAAAAATATACCCTGTTCATGGACAGGTAGAACTAACATCATCAAAATGGCGATATTACCAAAAGTTCTCTATAGGTTTAATGCAATGCCAATCAAAATCCCAACGGCATTTCTTGTAGAAATAGAGAAAGCAATCATGAAATTCATATGGAAAAACAAAAGACCCAGAATAGCAAAAGCAATTCTAAGCAGGAAGTGTGAATCAGGCGGTATAGCGATACCAGATTTCAAACTATACTACAGAGCAATAGTAACAAAAACAGCATGGTACTGGTACCAAAACAGGCGGGTGGACCAATGGTACAGAATAGAGGACACAGAAACCAATCCACAAAATTACAACTATCTTATATTTGATAAAGGGGCTAAAAGCATGCAATGGAGGAAGGATAGCATCTTCAACAAATGGTGTTGGGAAAACTGGAAATCCATATGCAACAAAATGAAACTGAATCCCTTTCTCTCGCCATGCACAAAAGTTAACTCAAAGTGGATCAAGGAACTTGATATCAAATCAGAGACATGGCGTCTGATAGAAGAAAAAGTTGGCTATGATCTACATACTGTGGGGTCGGGCTCCAAATTCCTCAATAGGACACCCATAGCACAACAGTTAATAACTAGAATCAACAAATGGGACTTACTCAAACTAAAAAGTTTTTTCTCAGCAAAAGAAACAACAAGAGAGGTAAATAGGGAGCCTACATCCTGGGAACAAATCTTTACTCCTCACACTTCAGATAGAGCCCTAATATCCAGAGTATACAAAGAACTCAAAAAATTAGATAACAAGATAACAAATAACCCAATCAACAAATGGGCCAAGGACCTGAACAGACATTTCTCAGAGGAGGACATACAATCAATCAACAAGTACATGAAAAAATGCTCACCATCTCTAGCAGTCAGAGAAATGCAAATCAAAACCACCCTAAGATACCATCTCACTCCAGTAAGATTGGCAGCCATTAGGAAGTCAAACAACAACAAGTGCTGGCGAGGATGTGGGGAAAAGGGTACACTCGTACATTGCTGGTGGGACTGCAAATTGGTGCGGCAAATTTGGAAAGCAGTATGGAGATTTCTTGGAAAGCTCGGAATGGAACCACCATTTGATCCAGCTATTCCCCTACTCGGTCTATTCCCTAAAGACCTAAAAAGAGCACACTATAGGGACACTGCTACATCCATGATCATAGCAGCACAATTCACAATAGCAAGACTGTGGAACCAACCTAGATGCCCTTCAATAGACGAATGGATAAAAAAAAATGTGGCATTTATACACAATGGAGTATTACTCTGCATTAAGAAATGACAAAATCATAGAATTTGGAGGGAAATGGATGGCATTAGAGCAGATTATGCTAAGTGAAGCTAGCCAATCCCTTAAAAACAAATGCCAAATGTCTTCTTTGATATAAGGAGAGTAACTAAGAACAGAGTAGGGACGAAGAGCATGAGAAGAAGATTAACATTAAACAGGGATGAGAGGTGGGAGGGAAAGGGAGAGAGAAGGGAAATTGCATGTAAATGGAAGGAGACCCTTAGGGGTATACAAAATTACATACAAGAGGAAGTGAGGGGAAAGGGGGAAAAATATAAGGGGGAGAAATGAATTACAGTAGAGGGGGTAGAGAGAGAAGAGGGGAGGGGAGAGGGGGGGATAGTAGAGGATAGGAAAGGCAGCAGAATACAACAGACACTAGTATGGCAATATGTAAATCAATGGATGTGTAACTGATGTGATTCTGCAATCTGTATACGGGGTAAAAATGGGAGTTCATATCCCACTTGAATCAAAGTGTGAAATATGATATATCAAGAACTATGTAATGTTTTGAACAACCAACAATAAAAATTAATTTAAAAAAATAAAAAATAAAATGAAGTTTTTAACTGGTTTTGTGTAAATGGTATTCCTTTTCCTGTTTATCTATCTCAACCCTTGCTGGGTGCAGACATGCTGTGTTCTCTCCAAGGCTCTGTCTGCTTCCTGACTCTCTGAGTGGACTGGAAGCAGCCCCAGGAGCTAGTGCAGGGCTGGGGTGTCAGTTTCTAGTATCATGCGTGTGAATCCAGGAAAGCATTTGAGATGTCCAGCTTGAAATAAGGTTTCTTGGGAGGGGCGGGGTGAGGGTGGCTGAAGCTTCCTAAATGGGAGGGGGGAACAGTGAGCAGGGGACCCTAATCTCTGGCCCCAGGGTCCATGTAGGTATGGGGAGGTGGTCCCTGGGTGGACTGGGCTAGGCGCAAAAACAGACTCCAGGGTGCTCCCTAAATGAAATATTAAATTATCTTTGTCAAAAAAATCAATAAAATGAAGGTTTTGGAATATTACCTTGGGGAGAATAAAAATTCCTATGGCTGAGGGTTTCAGACAAGTAAGAATTAAATGTGGTATCACATCTTAAGCATCTAAACAGACCAAATGTTCCAGAATCTGAAGCTCTTAATCTTGGTACCATCTCTATTGCTGTTCTTATTTCTACATCTGTATCCTACAATCTAATAAGAGCTTCCCTTTTTCAGGTACAAACAGGAAGGAGTACCTATTAGGAAAGAGACTTCCATGCCTTCAACTTCACCCTCAAGACTATATTTGTGCTCTCAAATTTTAACATTCATAACAACAGCAAATGTTTTACTGAAACAGAATGTTGATGCTATATATTTTCACTTCTTATTTATCATGTGTCAGTTTTTTAATTTCAAGCTGTTCTAACCATTTATTAAAATTGACATTGAGAAAATTTTGCTAACTTTTGTTTCCCAATTACAAAGATGGGCAGAGTTTGTGTCTCGCTTTCTATTCAAAAGCACATTCAGATAGCTAGGTTGTTAATTGGAAACTTGAACTCTACCACAAATTGGCCCAATATGGTTGTGGCAAAGCCGCATTTTTTTAACCTGTTTAATAGGTCGTTAGTTTTGAAAACCTTTAAAATACATAAAGTAACTACAAATAGAGCCTGTGTTAAGCTGGTGTGACCTGTCATATTTTTAGTTCCTAATAGGAATCTGGACAAAGTATCTTTCTTTGAGGCTTGCTGGCAGAACTAGCAATAAAAGTATCTACAGTGGACTCAAATCATAGCAGAATAGAATATTTCTGCATCATTGACTGAGCTAACTGCTATGTCCTTTTTAAATGTCAAATTGATGGCTGGTCTCTATACAATTTTTTTTAAATGGCATCATTGGAAAATGATATAAGTGGTCAGAGAGAGACAGCACACACAAATGAGAGTTGCCACATAAAAATTAGAAGGAGCAAGACTCAAGGAGGCAGGGCAATTCAAATAAAGCCATGAAATCAGTTCATGTGCTGTATGGTCTGTGTTCCTCACAGTATGTGGTGTGCCTGGGAATCAGTCCCAATAGATAGTGCTGAGGTCATTCCACTGGGGTCACATGCAGGCCTTCCAGAGAAATTCTGGTCTCACAGGGCCCCTAAAGGACAAAGGAGCAAAGGCAGACTTGACCACAGGTGAAGTTGATGAGCTTCCCATATTTCAGTGACCAGGAGAATGCAAACATTTCATTGTACCCATTAAAAAACATTAAACACAAGTAACAACAGACCACCAGCTTAAGTTCTTTGAGACAATGAATTTGGACCTCCAGAGTTAAACAATGAATATTAGCCACATTTCATAAAGCCATGCTATAAAACATTGTCAGGTGGTTAAGGCATTAAAACCAAAATGAACGTTAACTGTTCTTGTTTCATAGCAGTTAACTTTGACAGTCTTATTTCTTAGCTCTAAATACTTTTTCTGTGACATGAATATTTATTTATAATTAAGAAATTTATTAGAAAATAATATGTCATGGAGGGTTGATTTCACAGTTTGTGTACACAGACCATTTGGCATCAGCCCAGTAGCTACTACAGATCAGACTTAGGTACTATATACCAGCAATGGGGCATACCCTTGCCCGTGGTTTGTCTAGCTTCCACCCAGCTATTTCAGGTAGTTTTCTTAAAGATAACCCAGAATGGCTTTATGTTCACAAGTGTGCACATGAATAGACTCAGATAACACAGGCCTTGCCCTATGCCTTCACATACTTGACATAAGCTCTATGCACCATACATTCCAGTGACACCAGTCTTCCTGTCCTCTATCCTTTCATTTTCCTATGTCTTTGACTGCTCCTGCCTTAGATCCTGACTTCACAGAGGTTATAATCTAGTAGAAAGAAGTAGGTAAGCTACATGTGGTAGTATACACACTATAATCACAAAGGATCAGGAGACCGAGGAGAGATCACAAGTTCAAAGTCAGCTTCAGCAACTTACAGAGGCCCTAAGCAATAGCAAAACCCTGTCTCAAAATTTCAAAAAAATTAAAAAGGGGTCTGGGGTTGTAGCTCAGTGGTAAAGTGCTTGTCTAGCATGTATGAGGTGCTGGGCTTGATCCTCACCACCATATAAAAATAAATAAATAAATAAATGAATGAATAAATAAATAAATAAATAAAATGTATTGTGTCCATCTACAACTAAAAGTATTTTTTTAAAAAAATAAAAATAAAAAGGGTTGGGGATGCAGCTCAGTGGTAAAGTACCTCTGGATTCAATCCCTAGTACTATAGAAAAAAAAAGGTAAATGTGTTTTACCCCATTTCTCATAGGAACTGGGAAAAGAAGGAATATAATAAATAAATTCTTCATAAAAAAGAATGGAAGAATGAATCATGAGATTTAACTAGTCCTAGAAGGCAGAACTCAAATACTTTCTCTGTACAAATAGATGATGATGATGATGTTGGTCATGAAAGCTAAAACTTATACAGTACTTGGTATGTGCAAGGAACTATCAGAAATGTTTTGTACATGTTAACTCACTTAATCTTATATGCACCATATCATCTCAATTTATTGATGAGAAAACTGAGGCATAGAAAAGCATGGCATCTTATCCAAAGTCACTCAGATGGCAAGTAGAAAAATTTGCATTCAAGCAAGGCAGTTTGGTGCCAGAATCCTTGCTCTTACTCACAATGCCAACATGTTACACTTTCTTAGAGCTCCCATAGCACCTCCGCAAAAGCCAGGTGCTTCAGAAATAACTAGAACACATGGTAGGCAGTCTAAGTGTTCACATTCAAAGAGAATAGTGAGATCTTTGAAGGCAAGTCCCCTGTCTCACTTGTGTCTATATCTATCTGGGTCAAGCATGGTATCCAGATTTGTGACATGCCCAGAGTAATTTTTAATTGAAATGAAAATATTAGACCAATAAATATAAAATATACATTTTTATTGTTAAAAACCATCCGGAATCTCATCAAATATAACATAATGAAATCTGAACAACATCCTCCAGCTCTGAAGTGGCCCATATTCTTCATGCTGTTTAAATGATCTATTAATTTGCAATGCATTGATAGAGGAAGAGAAAATATCATCTGACAGTATACTCACTACCACTGAAAAGGGCGGGAAAAGAAAGAGCTGGCAATCTTTGACTTCTTCATGCAAGTAATTTTTTTCATTTTCCTCTATGATTGGTACATAATAATGCCTAAGTGGGTATCTGCAACACCATTTTTAAAAGTCCAGCACATTTAAAAGGGACAACACATTAGATGTTTTATCAAGGAGATATTCAGCTTAGCTATGCCTGCACTCCATTTATATCCCCTTTCTCATTAATTCATTTATTCAGCAGTCATCAAACATTCCTATCCGATTGTGTATGGATGATACAAACAAAATGTATTTGGTTCCCTCTGGTGTCTTTTAGCGACTGCTAAATAGTAATGACAGATCACTCCACTAGATGGCACTACTAATTCTTCTTTGTATTTCTTTTCTATCATGATATAAAAAAAACAAAAACAAAAACAAAAACAAAAAAAACACTATGATTTATCTACTGTTGTGGAACAAATAGAACCATGATTTCTGTTTCACAATTCATGCTGTGGACGGCACATATTAACATGTTTCAGACACTTGAAACCCTTGGGTTTTCTCACGGGCTTTCAAGAGTTACCCTGGGCTGTGGTATATGTTATATAGCATGGAAGCATGCCGTGATGTGAGCTGGAACATTTCCCTACTGCTGGCTCCCATCCCTGAGGAGTTCTCAGGCTTAAGGAAAAGATGGGCAGAAAGTTGCGTAAATCCTGCAGGTAGGCAATGCTCCAGCAGAATATGCACCTGAGCTGCTGCAGCTCAGAAAGAAGTCTTAGGCACTCAAGGTTCCTAGGGAAGCAGGTATCTCAATTGTATCTTCTACCCATTTGGCTCCCACCTCACTATTCATACCAAGACTGGTCCTGTATTCCTGTGCCCACCTTCATCTACACCCTGTCTACCAAAAACATGGGATCGAGCTGAGTTTGGCAAATTTGACCACTGATTTTCCTTCAAGGAGATATCTTAAGGCTAAAAAGAAGAATGAAAATGATAACAGTTAGTGAATGCTGACTACCAGGAAGTTTGCTAAGGACTTTGTAAAACTGATATCATTTAAAATTCATAAGTGTTCTTTTTAAAAATTTTTTTATTATTTGTCGTTCAAAACAAAGTGTTCTTATCAACATGATGTTCTAGGCATTTCTTAAATATTAATTCATTGCAATCAATCATCATAACATTCTTATGAGAATATATGCTGTTATTATTTCCATTTTATGGGAAACTGAGGCACAGAAACACTTCTGTGATTTGCTAAAGGTCTCACAGCTAGTAAGAAGTGCAACTGGAGCTCACAGCCAAGAATGAAAAACCCCAGGGTCTGGACTCTAATGCTGCCACTCTATTCACAGAAAAATAATGAGACCCATCTGCCAAGAACATCCTCAAATTCCTAATACTTAAACTAAATGAATTTACCTGAATCTCCATCTTCACTCCTCCCCAACCCTTGCTACCATGTATATTCTTATCTGGTGTTCTGAGTTCTCTTCTTTTAGCCCTTTATGGGACCTTACTCTATTGACTGCCCTCTCTATCTTTGCTTTGTCCTTTTGGTGTTTAAAACACAATCAGACTTCTGGTTCAGAAAAGATGGTATAGATGCATCTCTCCTTGCTCCTCTGTATAACTATAAATCCTGGGGAAAATGCAAGGGGCAACCAAAGGAGAACTTTGAAAAGTGGTGAGAGGAAGGCTTACTTACACAGGTCTGAAGAAATAACACAGTGCAGGGCATCTTATGACCTCCTGCCATTTACAGAATGAGGTGATCCAGACTCAGAATTCCCTTACCCTCAGCTGAACAATAGAAGACAGCTCAGATAGTCGTATTTCCTCATGGATCAAATGATAGTTCCTTTGACAACATCAGTTGAACTTGACAGCGCCAGCAAGGGGAAGTGACAGGGAGTCCTGCTTCCAGCAAGTAGTCAGGTGAAGCAGTCACCTTTCCTGCCACAAGGACTGATCAACTTAGTGATCAACACCAGGCTGTCAGACAGCACTGGCAAGGGGCATCTGCCACAACGAGCAGGCATACTCCAGAAAGTTTCTTTGTCTCCTCAGTTCTGACATTTTCTCACCCTCTTGAGAGATATCAGTTATCCAGGCAACACCAACAAATGGGATCCTATCTTGAGTACCTTATGAATGAAAAAATATTTGTTCACCCAAAGGGAGCAGAGGGAACTGGGACTCCCTACCCCTATCAGGGTTTCTGGAGCAGGTGGGTGGAAATGATGGAAGGTACTAAGCCTTGATGAATGATCTGTCCAAGAAGGTTCTTTCTTGCAATGGGCCCAGGGAAATCCCTTTTGCCCCATTAAGCAGCCTGAACAGAGACCACAGGGAGCCCCTAAGATCAGATGAGCAAGTTGATAAGAGTAACACAGCAAATGCTCTAAAAACTAAACTGCCATTGGAACCATAACCTACGAAGTAGGCCAGGGCCTTCAAACCAAATCTCAGCAGAGTGGACTACCTGCTTAAATAAATGATTTAAATAAAATCCTTGGTTTCCTAACATATTAACCAAGTACAGGACACAATAAAAGAGAATTACTTGTCATACCAAGAGTCAGGAAAATCATAACATGAATTAAAAATAACTCACTCTTGCCAACACTGACATGACTAAGATTTTAAAGCAGTGATCATAAAAATGCTTGAATAGGGGGCTGGTGTGGCTTGGTGACAGAGCACTTGCCTAGCATGTGTGAGGCATTGGGTTAGATTCTCAGCATCACATATAAATAAATAAAATAAAGGTCCATTAACAACTAAAAAAAATTTTTTTAAATGCTTAAATAGGCATTATACATACTCTTAAAACAAATTAAAATATATAAAATATAGAAAACCTTCATAAAGAAACGTTACAACAAAGAACCCAATAGAAATCATAGAAGTGAAAAATACAACATTATAAATTAAAAAAAACTCAATGGAAAAGCTCAATGTTAGAGTGGAGAGGACATGAGATAGAATCAGCAAACTTGAGAAAGAATCAATAAAAGTGACAATATGAACATAGAGACAAATGGACTTTAAAAAGGAGGGGAAAAGAGCCTCAGAGAACCGTGGAGCAAAAATGAAAGAGCCAGGGCTTGGGTTGGAGCTCAATGGTAGAGCACTTGCCTAAGTACCATGCCTGGGTTCAATCCTCAGTACCATGCAAAAATAAATATACAAAATAAAGGTATTGTGTCCGTCTATAATTAAACATAGTTTTTTTTAAATGAAAGATCCAATTTTTTAAAAAATATCTTTTAGTTGTCAGTGGACCTTCATTTTATTTATTTTTATGTGGTGCTAAGAATTGAACCCAGTGCCTCACACATGCTAGGCAAGTACTCTACCACTGAGCCACAGCCCCAGCCCAAAAGATCCAATTTTTATGTCATAGGAATCCTAGAAGAGGAGGAAAAACAAAGTGGAGCTGAAAGAACATGTATATAAGGGCTGAATACCTCTCATAATTGGTGAGACACATACCTATAGATTTAAGAAGTCCAGCAACAACCCAGTAAGATAAACCCAAAGAAATGAGTGCTAAGACACATCACAATTAAAATTCTGAAAAATAAAGACAAAGTAAAATTCTGGAAACAGAGATGCATCACTCATAGAGGAACCCCAAAATTAATGATAGAAGACCATGCATCTGAAACCACGAAGAATAGAAGGAAGTAGGGAAATAGTTTTAAATACTGAAAAAAAGTTTTTTTTCGTTTATGGAAGGTCATATGAAGACAATGAAAATACATGCTACATACTGGGAGAACATATTTGTAAATTACATATCTGACAAAAACATATAGTGTAAAATCATTAAAAATCACACAATCCAATTGAAAAATGAACAAAAGATATGAACAGATGTTCTATCAAAGAGAACATACAGATGGCAAACAAACATATGAAAAGCTATTAGGTATTATGGGAATGCAAATAAAAACCAAAAAAAAAAAAAAAGATACCACTATACACCTATCAGGATAGCTAAAATTAAAAATAACATCAATTCCGGTGAAAATTCCAAACAGATGGGTAACTTATCCCTTGCTAGTAGGAGTGTAAAATGGTATAGCCACTCTGGAAAATGGCCTGACAATGTCTTTTAAAAAATTAAATATACAATTACCATATGATCTAGTACTCTTAAGCATTTATCCCAGAGAAATATAAACTTATTTTTTCACAAAAACCTGTATGGGAAAGTATATAGCAGTTTTATATATAAATGTTAAAAACTAGTAACAAGGAAGAGATCCTGTAATGGGTGAATAGTAATGCAAATCGTGGTGTATCCATATCATGGGACTCAGCAATTAAAAAAATATGTAAACTCCTCACAGGATACCTAGATGAATCTTCAGTGAATTATGGTAAAGTGAAGAAAGCCAATAGCAAAATGTTACATACTGTATGATTCCCTTATATAACAACAAAATGATTGAAAAGGAGAAGATTGATTCTGAGTGATTAGGGACTAAGGTGAGGGGATGAAGAGATGCAGGAGGGTAGTAGCCATGGTTTATTAAAGGGAACAGGAGAGATCCCTATGGTATTGGAACAATGCAGTGTCTTAACAATGGCATGCCATGCACAAGTGATAAAGTTATACAGAATTGAATATACACACACTCAGGAAAGGACAAGTGTTGCAGGAGAATGCTGGGTAAGATCAGTGTTTAATAGTGTAATTTTAGAGCTGAGAGACTGTACTATGTAATTATAGGATGTTAGGACTGGAGGAACCTGGGCAGGTTGTGCAGAGGATCCCTCTGTATTACTTCCTGCCATTTCATGTGAATTATAATTATCAATACAAATTTCAATTAAAAACATAATTAAATGCTAATTGGTCTTTGAAAAAAAATCCCTCACTGAAGACTCCATATTCCTATTTAGCTACCACCTATTCTTTAGTTTCTCTTCACAGCCAAACTTCTTGAAAAAGTCCTCTGACTTCTCTGGCTCAATTTTCTTTTAGCCCAATCCTGCACCAAGGATTCTATCAATCCATTGAAACAGCACTTGTTCAGGTCAACAATGATTCTCTTTATGTGAATATATCCAGTGTTCATCTTTCTATCCTTATTTTATCTGATGTGAAGTAAAAGTAAAGTAGATGAAGAGAAAGAGACTGGTTGACTGCTTCTTCCTTCTGGAAATATTCTCCCCTCCTCCTACCTCAGTGGTCAATCCTTAACCTCAATTTTGGGCCCTTATATATCTATCTGCCTCCTCCTTTTCCTTCCCAGTTCAATAATCTCATTCTAGTTGTTCTCTAATTTCATCATAATTTCACCAACCTTACCATCTTTCCACCACTTTTTATCCACTTCATGTCTTTATATCTCTCTACCCATACTTTACATTTCAGAATCCATTATATTTGCCATCTTGCAAACATATTTAACTCCTTAATTTCTGCCTTCCTCCATCACATTTCCTCACAAATCCCAAACTCTAATTTTCTCTGTGCCTGTTCCTGCTTCATCACTGTATTTTTGTAGCTGAATGTTGCCTGAGAAAAACACACAGCCAAGTTGACAGGTTTCATTTAAAGTCACGGCTATAGATTTCAAATGAGTGGTCTATGTTGGCTGAGCATCCTACCACACTAACCATTAATGTCCAGCTCTCCATTCTCCAAAACAACTATTTTTCAGCTTTTCTCTCTTCTCAAACCTACAAACACATCCAACACCCAACCCTTCACTCACAGAAGGTGTCCTGACCTCACCTAGTTGACCAAAATGGACATTACTGTGAAATATCCTTGCTCTTGACCACTTGTATTTGGTATCCATGTCATCCTATCCAGCTTTCTCAAGGGTGACCCTCTCTTTCTCAACTCTTATATTTCCTCCTCTCTAAAGGATCATCCTCATTAGCAAACAGGCATGTCCTATTTGTCACCTATCTTAGCTCATATCTTCATTCCAGCTGCTACCTCATTTCTCTTTTCCCCTTCACTTTCTCAACACAATTTCCTTTATAAGTTGTCAACAGTCACCATTTTCAATTCTCATTTCTCTTTTTTTCATCAGCTCATTCTAATCTATTTCAGTCACTACCACTCTATAGACACTTTTATCAAAGTCATCAACAACCTCCAGGTGATCAAATTTCTTCTCTCCTCTTTCATCTACTTGACCTTCCAGCAGAACTTATTATGGCCAATTACTTGGTTTGTTTTAAAACCCATTCTTCTCTGGGATCCCAAGATACTGGACTCTCCTTGTTCTAGTTCCATTTAATTGGCTTTTCCTTGCAACCTGTTTTGCAGTCTCTTTTTCTTATCACTATAAGTGACCTCATTTAGTTCAATAGTTTTAAATATTATCCACGTGCTGTTGATTCCAAAGTTCACGTTTCCATTTATGTGTCCTACTGACCACTTGACATCTCCATTTGGTGTCTAATAAGTACTTCAAACCTAACATGGCCAGATCCAAACTCATGATTCTGCCCTTTCATTAAGTCATCTCCCTTCGTCAAGGGCCACTTGCACATATAAAAAAGCAAGGACTGATTTGACTCATTTTCTTACCTCATGTCTGATTCCTTCACAAGTCTTGACTCTATGTAGAATCTGATTTTGCCTCCAAAAAAGTGTATCCCAATTCTGTCTACTTCTATTCATCACTATCATTACCATCTGAATCTGGTCCACCATACCCATTGGGCCCAAGGTAGTTGCTTCTGGTGTGCTTTTTCATAGCTTCTATAACTACCTAGAATCCATTCTCCAATCAGTATCACAGTCATATTTTTAATGAAAAAAATGAAATTGTTTGTTCCCTTTCTTAAAATCTTTCGGGGCTTGAACAGGCTTATAATAAAATCCAAATTTATTTTCCTACTTATTTCTGCACCTGGTCCTATGGGAAAAGTCAGAGGAAGGTTGCAGTCTGCACCTTCCAGAGCAAACAAACAAACTTGGAGAGAGGGGAATGGAACTAAAATATAAACATCCACTCTATATCTACATCTGAGGGGGAAGAAGTTGCTGTGTTTGTAGGGAATCAAAAGGCAATGGCAGCTCTTTCCCAAGTATGGGTTGATGAGTCTGCCACTTCCAGGGCTTTCCATCTGGGACTGCTTCCCAGATTTCCCTAATCTATTACCCCTGTTTCAAGCAGGCTTGTTTTTTCAAGGTATTATAGTGAGTCAGCCTTTGGGCTCTTGTTAAGCTAGACCTGCCACTGACTAGCTGTGTGAATTTGGGCAAGCCACATAATTTCTCTGTACCTTAATATAATTGAAATGGCTCTTCTTCTTTTTTTAAAAATATTGTTTTTGTTGTAGATAGACACCAATATCTTTATTTATTTATTTATATGTGGTGCTGAGGATCCAACCCAGTGCCTCATACATGTGAGGCAGGTGCTCTACCACTGAACTACAGTCCCAGCCCTGAAATAGCTCTTCTTAACATTAAAATTCCATAATCAACTTCTATTTTTCAAGTCACAAAACATCACTAATTCTACTAGTACCAAGTTAAAGAGAGGAAATGCAATGGTTAATTTTCCTCTCGTTTTTCTTGGAAAGCCTATACAGTTAACCAATGCTTTGATCTTTCTTTTGTGAAACAGAGAAATCTTAAGCTCCTGAAACAAACTGTCAATATCTGCCCACTTAATAGCTTATAATTGCAACAGTTTTAGACTAATTTCTTTAACATGGTGGGTCTTGCTTGACTTTTCAAAGGAGGAGATTTTTCCTCATTATCTGCACTGTGAAAATGTTTGAAAAGGAATTAAACAAGGAACGATTAATTGATATTTGAATTAGTTCTTAATCAGACAGATGGGGTTGTGGAAACTTCAGGGAAGCACTGGCTCTGGTGGTCCAGATTTTGTTGCACATAGAGTGATGCTCCCCCAAACAGATACTGAGTATCTTAGACAGTTAGGGCTGCTACAACAAATGACCACAGGTTGGGTGCTTTAAACAACAAACATTTGTTTTTCAAAATTCTGGAGGTTGGGTGCCAGCAGGCCAGGTTGTGATGTGGGCCCTCTTTCAGGTTGTAGATAGCTCACTTTTCATTTGTATCCTGATAAAGGGGACTTGCCATCCCTCCAGGCTTTTCTTACAAGGGCACTAATCACATCATGAGGGCTCCACTCTCAAAACATAAATTTGGGAAGACAAAAACACCCACCCATGCCACTGAGGCAAATCCAAACTGCAGGCTCAAAATGCAGTCCTAAAACTTCCAGCTTTCTGGCCTCAACATGCTCTCTCTTTCCCTCCATATATCTGATCCTCACCTACTCCTGGTCCTGGTGAATCCAACTTGGAAACATTTCCCAGATAGCTCCAGATCTCTTCACCTTTACCCAACTTAATTCTTTTCTGATGTTTTCTCATTATTTTCCCCTTTGTTCTCTGTCTCTGGTAAAAATTTCTACCCCAAAAACTATCTTCAGCTCTCATTCATCCTCTTAAATGAAGTTGAAGTACCCCTCCTATGGAAGCCACCCTAACTCTACAAAGAACAATAATGCTTTCCTTGCTCTGTACCCTTCCCCAAATTTACAGTTCTGTATCAAAGTCACAATTTAAATTTATCTGTTGGGTCTGATTCTTCTTTATCTCTGTATTGCTAGCTCATTAGGATAATACTAATGAATTCAAAGTACAGTCACTCCTCAAAATCTGTGAGGGATCCATCCAACAAAATCTACACTACTAAAATCCCTCATATAAGGTATAGTATTTACATATAACCTGCATATATCCTCCTGGATGCTTTAAATCATCTCTAGATTACTCATAATATCCAATACAATGTGAATTTTTAATAAATGGTTACCATACTGTATTGCTCAGAGAATAATGACAAGAAAAAGTCTGTACATGTTCAATACACATACAATTTAAGAAAATATTTGTGTCAGGTATGGTTGTGTAAGCCTGTAATCCCAGAAACTGGGAGGCTGAGGCAGGAAGATGGCAAGTTCGAGGCCAGCTTCAGTAACTTAGGGAGAACCTCCCTCAAAATACAAAATCATAATAGCTGGGCCATACACAAGGCCCCAGGTTCAATCCCTAGCACAGCAAAATGGGGGTGGCTGTGAATGCATCAAATGGTAGAGCACCCATGCATTCAATCTGCTGAACTGCAAACATATACACATACATACACATTTGTGATCCACAGATGGTTGAATCTGCAGATGTAGAACCCAAGGATACAGAGTATCAATTGTAGTCATTGTCTGTTGAATAAGTGAACACAAGAATGGACTCTCAAAGTCTGATTTACCCATTCAGGAAATTTAAAAAGTGGTACTTCCTATACCTAATGCCTAAAACAATAGTTGATAGTTCTATCAAACTCTGAACTGGCTGATTTACTTAGAAAGTACTTTTCCTTTGCCATTGGTTATGACTTTACATTTTAATTGATAAAAACTTGGGCCACTGCATTGTATTTAACTGCCATCAAAGAAAGAAGCAACAAGGCAAATTGGGATTCCTACATTGTTGTTCTGGAAGACTCCCTTGGTGGTCCAAATTGTAATATCTTGATGTTTGCAGCAACACTTTAATTTCTGCAGAAAGCAAGATATTTATGAATAGTCAAGCTGGTCTTGTCACTCTAATGACCCTAATTGGAATCTGCCAGTAAAATAAGGAAAAAAAAAAAAAACAACCCTCCATGAGCATTCAGCTAGAAAAGTGAAATGCAATTAAAAAGGGTTCATTTGTTAGTCGTCTACATTTCTCAACTTATCCCCAGGACATATTTAAAATCTGTGAATTTTGACAGAAAAGACATTAGCTTTGATCTGTGGTCTTGATATCAAAATGTTCACCATAATTAAAATGTTTGCTCGTTAAAACTTAATTCACCCCCAGCCTCTTCTTTCCTTTCTAAATTCCTCAAATGTTTGCAATTTCATCCAAGAGTGAAGATGATTTAACTATATTCCATGGAAATAATTTCAGTGGTTTTGCAAGTGGCCATGGGTTGAGCAGTGCTACATGGTAATATTATCTTTCATCTGCTAAGTTCAACTTGTTTTATAGGGAGACTGAGGTGCACCCCTGCAGTGCTCCATCGTGAACAGTAGAATGGCTGGCGTAGATGAGGCACTCCATAAACTGCCAACTAACAACAATAATAAGAAATTTAGTGAGTAAACCTTGACACCAACTAAGTTTTATGTACATTTGATTATGAAATGCTCACATCTCTTCAAGTTAAAAGTTGTCATCCTTATTTTTCATATGAGAAATGAGTTTTAGAGGGTTTCAGTGTTTTGCCCCAAATTAAATTGGTAGTGGATGACAGATCCAGGAACCAAAGCCATGCCTGTCTGTCTCCAAAGCCTAGGTATTTTTATCTGTCTCCCAAGAGCCTCTAACCAAAGTGGATTTCCTTATCTGCTTTCTAATCTGCAGGTGAGTTATCTGAATCCTACAGAGGTTAAAGTAACTTGTCCATAGTCACATCACCTAGAAATATTAGAGTAACTTCTAACCCAGTTCTGTCAGATTTCTAAATTCATACTCTCTTATACACCCCTGCTTCAGTGAGCAAATGGACCTAGAACAAAACTCTGACTGATCCCGTTGGGATTGAGAGAATTTACGGCTTGAGGGGGCATGTTGGAGGGGTGATACTGATAGAATGGGAGGGGAAGGCAGCCCTAACCCTATCTTCACATTCCTATTGGCCCAATTTGACCCTGAACAGCCTGGTTCCACGTCACTCAGAACACAGTTGGGGAATCTATATAATCCTATATAGATTGCTATATAGGATGAATGGTGCTTCCCCCAAGTGTTCACTCCTGGCCTAGTCATCAGAACTTGAGGATCTTACCATTTTTGAAAAAGAGACTTTGCAGATATAATTAAAGACTATAAAATAAGATCATCATAAATTATCTGAGTGGGCCCTAAATACAATGGCTAGTGTCGTTATAAAAGAAAGGTAGTGGTGGGGGTGTTGGGGTTGTGGCTCAGTGGTAGAATACTTGCCTAACATGTGTGAGGCACTGAATTTGATCCTCAGTACCACACATAGATAAATTTAAAAAAAAAGGTATCGTGTACATCTACAACAAAAAGTCTTATAAATGAATGAATGAATGAATGGCATAGGGATATTTAAGACAGTAGAGAAGATGATGCTGAAAAAGAATGATATGAAAACAGAGGCAGAGATTGGTGTGATGTATCCACAAACAAGAACTACTAAGAAATACCTTCAGACATTAAAAGCTAGGAGTCCAGGGACAGATTCACCCTAGAGCCTCCACAGGGAGTGCAGCCTATTGACAACTTGATTTTGAAATGTCTATCCCCCAGAAATGCAAGAGAATAAAATGCTGTTGTTTTAAGTTATCACATTACTTTCAATTTGTTACAGCAGCCAAAGGAAACAAGTACATGTTCAGAGCATGGCTTGAAGTGTCTCCATCTCTAGATACACAGGAAAATAGTTCTATTTCTAGGGCTGAGTAATTGGATTCTGACAAATTCTTAGCCAGGGAATTCTGGATGTTTAGCATCCAGGGGAAGGCCCAACTTAATGGACTCCAAGGTTCAGGGAGTCAGAGGGTGGCAGTCAGAGCCTAGTGAAATCTTCATGTTTGGAACCATCCCCTGGAGTAAAATGTGTAGCAGCAAATTTGTGATGTGTATGAAAATAAGGATTACAACAAAAGGGGAATCAATGCCGTACAATATACATTATCCTGGAACCAAGGGGTCTTCAGCTAGGCTTCCATTAGGACAATATGCCCTGCCCTTAAACTTCATTTTAAGCTATGACATAGCGAAAGGAGCATAGGTTTGGCCTAAAATCATGAGTTTGAATTCTAGCCCTGCCCAAGGTCATGGTTAATTGGGATGGCATGACAAGAATATGTAAAATTGCCTTGTGTGTAAAAATATGATAAAGACAGTAACTCTTTTTTTAAAAAAAATAGTTGTATATGGACACAGTGCCTTTATTTATTTTTATGTGGTACAGAGGATCAAATTCAGTGCCTCTCACATGCTATGCAAACACTCTCCCACTGAGCTACAACTTCAGCCCCAAGACAGTAACTCTTATTGAGATGTTGTCTCAGGATTAAATATTACTCATTTACATGTAATACCATTGACACAAAACAAGAGCCCAGTAAATTGTGGTGGTTGTTCTGGTCATTCATGAGTTCTCAGAATAAAGCTCTTTCATTGCCTTCCTTTTCTTGAACAGGTTGGGAGGGGTAGAGCTACATTCTCATACCCAATGCTGTACTCTCAATGGAAGATGGTCAGAACAGCAGCCTCCTCTCCATCTTGGACTTGTTTTTCCAAGTAGAGAAGTGGGAATATCCAGGATTTCATAACTCTGAGCAGAGGCAATGGTTTCTCATTTATAGTAAAATTGCTTGGGCAATTTCTTAGCGATTGTCCTCAACTTAGGATAAAATTCAGTCATATTCATGAAATGAATGGTTCAGAGGAATTACATTTTTTTAAAATTTTTTTTATTTTTTACTTTTTTTTATTGTTGGTTGTTCAAAACATTACATAGTTCTTGATATATCATATTTCACACTTTGATTCAAGTGGGTTATGAACTCCCATTTTTACCCCGTATACAGATTGCAGAATCACATCAGTTACACTTCCATTGATTTACATATTGCCATACTAGTGTCTGTTAAAATCTACAGAGTCAGGCACAGTGGCATGAACCTATAGTTCCAGCTACGCAGGAAGCTGAGGCAGGAGAATGGCTTGAGAACAGGAGTTTGAGGTTATCCTGGGCAACAATATCAAGACCGCCATCTCTAAAAAGAAATGAAGTCAGCAAAAGCACTCAAGGTGCTACCACAGCTAATGGGCAAGACAGTGTCATGATATTCACTGATGGCATGTACTTGAGTGGCTGTGGAGATTGGATGATGCAAGGGACATAGCATTTGGAATGACTACTTTTTATGAAGTCACACTTCATTTGCATTGTGACATCAAATGACTCAATTCATTGTCTGTTCTGCTTAGTTCACAGGCTTTATCTGCAATCTAATCTGTCTGATCCTCTTAGAGGTGTTATAAGAAAGATCTGGCAGCATGTCAGGTGGTCTTTTCTTTTTCCTGCTATTCAGTGTTTCTACACTCTGGGATTTGGATAACTGAAAAAATGCCTATAATTTCTTATTTAATCATGGGGAACTTCAGAAGTGAGGAAACTGATCTATTGTCCCAAAGGCCATAATTTGGTTTTAATATATTCTCTAGGGAGCGGAGAGATCAGCAATGAAGTGAGCAAAATTCTCTAGGCTTTTAACTGTGTGTATTACTCTTACCAAGTCACAAGTTAACTCCCTCTTCAGAATGTCGGTCATTTGGTGGGGGGAGGGGGGAGAAACAGAATCACAAATAACTCCAGCCAGGAATAGTACAATGCATGCGTTTGTCCTTAACTGAAGAGGTATTTTGACATTTTGTGCTGTGCTTGGCATTTTAGAGTTTCTTCATGGAAGTACATAAGAAGTCAAACTCAGACAATTCAAGTGAGATTTTATTCATTCTATAGGGAGTCCTCTTTACAACTATGAACACAGGGTGTAGGAAGGGTCAAGTTATTCTCGCAAGAAGCAAAACTGAGGTGGAATGGAGCCAAATTAATTAACTCCTACATAGGTTTAAGTTATTTATAAACCTGAGAAATAAGCACAGCCTGGATTTCCAAGTGCCTCTAACTAACACACTTAACTCTTTACTGACCAGTTAAAAACACACCAAATCTCACTTTGGCAGTGGAGCATCAAAACTGCTGGGGATTATTACCACATATTTATTGGGGTCCACTCTGTGTCATTCACCTCTACTTGAGCAAGTCACTATCACATATATATTTTCCTGGATGGGGCTCTGGCAGTTCAGACAAAACCTTCAGGATTTCCACCCCTAAGTCACTGTAGGGAATCTCCTGGTTATTATGACCATCTATTTGTATATGTTTCCTGACTGGCTGATGATCTTTTGGCCTAGAGTCCTGGGGAAGCAGTCTTCTTTTTACACAATTTCACAGTATTTGAGAAAAATAGCAATGGCATAGCTTTCACTAAAGCACAACTCTGCAGTTACATTTGCTTCCTGTGCAGCAGAGTTGGTCTCTTGGGTCAATGCCACATGTGGTAGATGCATCAAGTCTGGTTTGGGACTAAGAAGCAAATTAAAAAATATCAAAATCCACACTCTGAACCATAGCATCCACTTCAGTGCAGTTTGTGTGTGCCATCATGTTTGCTTGAGTTACAGAAGGGAGTCAGTTCTCTAGGTGACCCCTCCAAAGAGAGGCATATGTTACCACCTTTAGACTTAAAGTGCTTTATAAAACCTGACACACTTTGCTCCCACAGAATTTCAATGTTTCTCTTCAATCACTTAAAATATCCTCAGCTCCCTAACAAAGAAAAAGTGTTGAAGGTAAATGGCAAACACTCTGCTTCTAATTTCCACTCTCAAATTCCTTTTCCTGAGTGTGTTAGTACCATTCATGTTACTCTCATGAACAGCTATGTTCTTCAAATGTGGCATTGTCACTGGTTCTTCCACCATCGTTGTTACCTGTCATATGTCACCTGCACCTGACTTGTATAATTCACTATGGACCCATTTCTCAGGTTATATGGTCAAAATATTATTTGGAGCTAATAATTCTTTGACCAATGGCACTATTAACCATAATTATTCAGCACTATTTATTCTATTATTATATGTATATGTCTGTGGGATGTGGACACACAAACACAAACACACACACAAAACCAAATACGTTATTGAGATCTTCCTGTTTAAAATAGAGAATCATTAACACAATAGATCACTTTATCTATGCACTTTAAGTGCCTTTCTGCTTTGTCAATTTGACTCTGGTTCATTTTGTAGAAATACACAGATTATATTTTTAAAAGGCTTCCTTGCAATTTAAATCTCTGTTGTATAAGCATATCAGAAGAAACACTTCACATTTAGTCTTGCTTTGAGGTATACTGGAAACTTCTGAAACAGATGAATATTCAGTTTTGAGACTGTCTTTCTCACTGAACTACATTCAAATAATTTTAACCTTGGAAACATTCTTTACAGTTTTAAAATTTGATGTCAGAATGTAAGGTCTAAAAGATTCCACATTACTTTTGAACAGTAGCTTAACAGTAGTGTAAATGTTAATAATATTTAATGCTACTTAATGGTATCATTATTTGTTTGAAATTAAAAAACCTCACAATTATTGATACCAATCAAACTGAAAAGGTAGGTATTTCAAACACATGTAAAATGAATGTCAGATGTTACATTAGCAAGTTTACATATATCACATAAATACATATTTATATATGAATAATCTCCTATACATTCAAATTTATATAAATACCCTCAAATTTGGATTGAAAAATTATTTATGTATATTGTCTTTTGGGAAATAAATATACAAACTAATATCAGATGCAAGATTATTTTTGGACATTTATGTCTGAGGAAACCTTGTTGTTTTTATCCTTAAACTTTTCAAAAAACCTTGCTACAGGGGCTAGTGTTGTGGCTCAGTGGTAGCACGCTCGCCTAGCAAGTGCGAGGCCCTGGGTTCGATCCTCAGCACCACATACAAACAAATAAAGGTATTGTGTCCAACTACAACTAAAAAATAAATATTTAAAAAAAAAAAACTTGCTATATATTTAGATAGTTGAGGCATTATATTTGAAATAAAGTGAACTGAGATGTCAAAAAGTAATGATAAACATAACTACATGCATAAATTATGGAAGGAACCTGAATATAAAAATGGATGATGGTGGGGGGGCTGGGGTTGTGGCTCAGTGGTAGAGTGTTCACCTAGCACATGCAAGGCACTGGGTTCAATCCTCAGCACCACATAAAAATAAATTAATTAAGTAAAGATATTATATCCAAGTACAACTAAAAAAATATTTTTTTAAAAAAATGGATGATGTGTTCATTAAATTGACAGGATCGATTGAAATTTTTTTGGGGGGGAACCAAGGATTGAACACAGGAGCACTCGACCACTGAGCCACATCCCCAACCCTATTTTGTATTTTATTTAGAGACAGGGTCTCACTGAGTTGCTTAGTGCCTTGTCATTGCTGAGGATGGCTTTGAACTCGCAATTCTCCTGACTCAGTCTCCTGAGCCACTGGAGTTATAGGCATGTGCTACCACTCCTGGCTGTGTTGTAATTTTTAAATGCAAAATTGGACTCAATCTCTGGTCATCTAAGGTGGGGGTTAGGAATGGGGAAATGTGATCAATCTTGTGCTAAGCAGCTCTAATGTAACACAAAAATCACGATTCAAAAATGTGTTGGACCAGTTGAGTTCTGCAAACATTAGGATTTGAATACTTTAACAATATTTTTAAATGGTACTGTAGTAAGAACACAATGCAAGATTTGCCCTCTTATCAATCTTGAACAACAAATTATTGATGACTATAGGTACAATGTTGTACAGCTGCTCTCTAGAGTTTATTCATCTTGATTAACTAAAACTTTATGTCCTTTCATTCATAACTCTCTATTTTTCCCTTCTGCTTTTAATCCTAGAAGAAAAGGGGAAATGCTGGGGTGGCTTACTACTCAAATGAAAACATCTACAATCTGTTTGCCTAGTTCAGCTCTGTGGTGCCAGGATAGAGTGTGATGCTTTGCACACAGTGGGTGCTCAATAGAATAAATGGCTATAAATGAAGTAGATTAAGGAAACTTAGATCCTTATATAACAACATAGTTTTCCAAGATATTCTGTTGCTATTTTAATTTAATGATAAATGTTGCATATATCTCTCTTCATTCCCATCTTCTTCTAGTTATGTTTCTTGTTAAGTTTGAAGGTTTATTTTCCCCTGCTATGTAACTTACTTAATTATAAAAATAAACATGTTCTTATGTTTCATTAGCAGCCAAAATCAATCCTGAAAGAAAAATCTATCTAAGGAAAGATTAATAATATTAGGAATTTAAATCTAGTACTTATAATTTTTAGAACAGCAAACCTCAAACTTGATGAAACAGAAACTATATGTGGAACTTGAAATACAAAAGCATTAAATGCAGAACTGGTTGTGTATGGAGAGGTAGCATTTTCTGTCTCTCTAAATACCTCTGTCTCCTCATCATCTCTTCACAACATTCTGTAGCCCAGAAGCCCCCAAATTTGAAAACTAATGCTCCAGAACATACTTTAGCAGTGGTAGAGAAAGGAGGCCAAGTTCTATTTCATGGTAGTGCTACGGAGACACAAATTTGGAGCTAGACAATGTGGGTTGACTTGAAAGAATGTATCACAAGGTAAAATGAGCAAGAGCTACAACCAGATTATGGTGGCCTCAGCAGGAACACAGAAACTGCTGTTGGCATTCAGGGTGCATCAGAAACAGCTCCTGTCAACACTTCTAAGTGTAGGACATGTTTTTCTCCCCATGCACTCTCCCGCCTGCATATCTGCATTTCTTTCCATAGTTTTCCACCTGAGAATCTGAAATGCTATGACTCTTAGAACACCCTTTGCCCTGGCCCAGGCAGAGGGTATAATCTCAGGGGGCAGCAATTATCTCTGATGCTAGAGACATGCCACATAGGGCACAAATATTTGAAATTCCTTGAAAGTCATTCTACTATCCACATCCTTCAACCATGAACAAATGCTACAGCAAAATTGGGACATTTCCATCCTAAAGCAAAGTGGAACACAGTACCTAGGGCACTATCAGGAAATGTCAAAGTCAAGTCAAGGCCCATTAAAGCACAATCTCACAAGGAACTAAGATCACAGGACATTTTATTAGAGCCTGAAATGCCCATTCCCTTCCTCTTTCCCTGGGCATAGCCTTCAACGGCCCGAACAAACACTATCTCCTGCAGCAGGCCATCTTCCACTGGAGTTTGCAATGATCTCTATTTTGGGGGCTTTTATTTGCAATTATTATTTTGACTGTATCACTATTTCTTACTTTTGTTTTCAGAATTGTTCTTTAATAGATTTTGGCCTCCCAAACCAGACTAGAGAGTCATTTAGGATAGACTCTGTATAATATAAAGTGATAAACTGTTTATCTGTATGGTAAATTCCTGAAAACATCATATAAGAGAAAGCTGTGAACTATCAGTAGCTCCAGAATCGACTAGTCTATTTCTACATCCCAAAAGCCAACTGTCAACCACATACCAAATATCTCCACTTCAATATTTAGAAAACAATTCCAAATCAACATGATAATAACAAGGATTAAATTTTCTATCACACCTCTATCCCATCCTACTCTTTTTCTCAAATTCCCCATCAAGTGTAGAAGGCACTACTATACACCCAATTATACAACTCCCAAACCCAAACTTAATTCTTCATTGTCTTTCTTTTGTTCTCCAATCTGATGCAATCTATCATTACATCTGATTATTTATGTCTAAAAATATAGCCCTAATTCAACCACTTTCCATCATCTCCCGTATTACCCTAGAGTCTAGACCATACCACTATCATCTGCCTGTCACTACACAGACAGCCTGCTAACTGAGCTCTCTGTTTTTGTTAAAGTTCCTTTATGGTCCTTCTCTTCATTATCCCTCTCCCATCTTCTCCTCTCTCCAAAACTCTTTGGTCCAATGAAAGTATTAGGAAATGCACATTGAACCAACAGCTGCCTCCTTGTTTCATTTTTCCATTGCCTCTTGATTTACTTTCTAGAGCAATGACGAACTCCTGACACCCATTCATAAACAGGCAGGAACTCCAAGTTAGCTCTTCTTTACCTCCAATATCTCTAGTTCTCTAGTCCTCATAGGAGACGCTTTCTTGACCTCTTGGCATCTCTGGTTGCTCTTCTCCAGATTATCTCAATTTTTGTCAATGTTTCCTTAATCTATGATGCTCCCAAAAGAAGAAAGTACTCTCTAAACAATTTAATGTAATAATTTCACAATGTATACATATATCAAAACATCACATTGAGTGCCAAAAATAGTTTTTATTTGTCAATTATGTTTCAATGAATCTGGGGGGAGGAGATGAAAACATTCTTAAAAGAAGATGTAGTACTGATATACCAATGGAAATAGGAATAGAAAGTTCAGAAATAGACCAGGGTAAGTATGGAACTCTAGTAGTTAATAAGGGTGACATTGCAAATAACTTGAATAAACATATCTTAAGAAAGTTGGACCTTTGATAGTGCTGGAACAATAAATAGCCATTTGAAAAAACACAAATTAGGTCCACACCTCATACTATATATAAGAATAAATTCAAAATGGGATCAGAAATTGAAATGCTCAATGAAACCATACAAACACTAGAGGAAAACACTGGTGAGTTCCTCGAAGTTTGATGAGAAAGAGTTCATTTGAGTAGAACTTCAAATGTTGATAGAATAAAACAAATGACTATTGATATATAACAACAAAAACTAATATAGGACAAAAACTACTGTAACCAATTCAAAATATAACTGACAGACCAGGAGAATATCTGAAATGTGTGACAGCTAAATGGCTAATAACCTTAATATATAAAGAATTTTAAAAATTCTTTATTCATTTAAAAGATAAAATTGTACATATTTGTAAGTTACCATGTGATGTTTCAATTCATGCATACATTCTGTGATATTCAATTCAGGGTAAGCATATATGTCTCTTCAAACACTTGAGAATTCTTAAATTTTGAGGAGGAAAAGCAAATTGAAGACAGAAAAATGGTAAAAAATGAGAAGCTAAGCTACAAAAAAGATGATAATATGTTTTTAAGGCCTATGGGGAAAAAAATGCCCTCACTCATAATGTCGGACACACAAATCAAAGCTACATTAAGGTACCATTTCTCAGTTATCAGATCAGTATATTTAAAAACAATAACACATGCATAAGGTGAGGCTATGAAGAGGCAGGTACTCTCATATATTTCTGGTGGGAATACAAACTGATACAACCCTTTGGAATGGAATTTGGCAATATTTAACAAAGGTATAAATGTATTTTGACCCAGAAATCTCACTTATCAAAATTTACTCTATGGGCTGGGGTTGTGGCTCAGTGGTAGAGCACTCACTTAGCACAGGTGAGGCCCGGATTCAATCCCCAATACCACATAAAAATAAATAAATAAAGATATTGTGTCCAACTACAACTAAAAAATATTTAAAAAAATAAATTTACTCTGAACTCATATCACCAACAATGTGAATATTCAGAATAAGCACAAGGTTCCTTATTCCAACATGACTTTTAATTGAAAAATGCAGAAAGCAATGCTGTACTAATAGAGTACTGCTCTTTTGACTTTTCGGAAAGTCTGAAATTAAAAGTAAAACAAATGATTTTTTTCCCTCTAAGGAGATCATTATCAGATATTACAAATATGTACAGATCATTATCAGAATAATAGTCAGAATTCCTATTATCATAGTATGCATTTTGCATTGCATTTTCAAAATAGAGGATCAGAGCTTTTAACATATAAGTGTGAAGACTATTCTACAAATCATTAATTATACTGTTGTAGTCCTTTCCAGATTGATAACAAATTCTAGAAATCAGTAGGTCAACAATATTTGCCTTGAAAATGTGAACTATATGGAGAATACTTCAGGAGACTCTGTGGAATAGGATGGTAAAAGTCATGAAAGTGATTCTGATCATTCTTCCATGTCCCAACTAAAACTGGTTATAGAGTACCTTTAAATCTCACTTAGATGGACTTAGGTATGGAGGCCAGGTGGTAAAAAGATGGCCACAGATGTGGGGCTTTCCTCAACTCCGTGTGAAAAGGGCAGATGAACCCTAAGTTTGTTTTCCCTCAAGAGTTTCCTAGAGATTGATTTCATCAGCATGGGCCAGACAGAGTTTGAATGGTTTCATTAACATGGGCTAGATAGAGCTTAAACTTGTCCGATATGAAAATCAAACAGAAACATGAAGACCAGTGATTCTTACTCTTAGAATATAAAGGCCACATATGGATCTCTCTTACTCCTTCCACACAAGTTGGCAAGCTATAGTGTATGCATTTTTGCCATTTCTCTCTAGGCAATATGTATGCTTGCCTGTTAAAAGAAACATAGTGGTATACCATGGATAATGCTGAGGAAATATGTAGAGGATTGATGGGAAATTATAATAGTTATAACCTCCACAGGATCTTCCCAAAGATAATACTATCATATGGTTCATTCATTTCTCTAAAAACATTCTGATCTAGCCTTGAGAAGTAATGATGTGTGGACTGCCTTTGTGCATCCTCCAGTTTCAAGTTTAGGCCACTAGATTGAAGTTATGGATGTACCTGTTTACCTACAACAAATGTGATGATCTTTTGTTAAAAAGAATCAGATAGTAGATATTTGGGGCTATGTGGTCCATATGTTGTCTGTTTTATCTCCACAGATGTGATGCAAAACTACCCATCTGTAATATGACAGTAAATGGGTATGGCTGTGTTCTAATCAAATTTTATTCACAAAAATAGATATCAGGTAGGATTTATCATTTGAGCCACAGTTTTCTGACCCCTTCGACTATAATAAGACAGAGGCCATGTCCTGTTGGGGACCGCAAATCAAGTCAAGATGATGCCTGGCAGTTTGCCAGGAGGAGTGGTTTGTGAGGCAACACCACTGAGCCATTAAGATGGTGAGGATTCCTTATTGGCTGACTACTGTATCTAGATGATGCTAATTGAGTCAAGCTGTGTGTAATCACTTAGGTATATATACCTCCGCTGTCCCGCAATAAAGCGGCTCCTGCTACCTTGGGTGCCCGCTACCTTGAGTTCCCGCTCAGTTCCCGCTGAGTTTCCCCGCAATAAAGCAGTTCCCGCTTCAACCTTCACGTTGCTTGTCACCTCCCAGTTATTTTGCCCAGCCGGACTGCGGCAATGTCCTAAGCCTTTATATTGCCAGTTCTAGCACATTAGTTAGAATCCCCCATGGGACTCAATAACCAGTTGCTGAACAAGTACACAGTTGACCACAGGGTCAAGTTGTGTGGTTATGCCTAGAGACTTCAAATTTCTGATTTCTCCCAGAGTATGAACTATGGAAATAATGTTAATCATAATTGTAATTCTATCATTAATTTAATTTTAATATCTGAATAACTTCTCTGACACTCCCACCAAGTTTGGCGCATTTCTGCCTGACTAGCTTTAATGAGAGGAAATGAGCCACCACTGAAGTTACCACAATTGATTTCAGCAAAGTTGTACCAGTGTTAAGTAAAATTCTAGAAAAAATGCAAATAGAGTTAATGTTAAGTATCTTTACCACAAAAATGATAACCATGTGAGGCAATGCATTCATAATTAGCTAGATTTAAGCATTCCACAATTTAGATATACTTAAAAACAGCATGTTATAAATAATAAAAACATACAATTTAAACTTTCCATTGAAAAAATAAAAAAGAAATTTCTTATTTGAAATCAAATCTATCTCCTTCAATTGGTCCTAAGACCTGCAAATCACACTTCCTATAATATAATAATAATAATATTAATAAAAATAACAATAATAAGGTGGGAAACAACTTCAAATTTCATTTAACTTAGATTCCCCATGTTATAGATAGGAAATTAAGTCTCAGAGAGATTTAGAGTTTTGCTCCAAGTAACCCAGACTGTCAGCTGCAGAACTCTTTAATAGCCATTTTGGTATGTGCTGGTCCCTGGCTGGATTCCTTACAAATTTAAGAAAGATAAATAACAATTCATGGTTGGAATGCTCTTTTATTTTCTTTCCTTTTCTTTAAGCAGAATTTCTTTTCTCAAAATGATTTCAAAAATAAAATAAAATGGTTGTTCACTTGTTTATATTTAGCAAGAAATGTGAATTGGGATGTAGTAATAGTGGACCAGATTGTCAGGAAGCCAGAGCACTGTATGCCCCATGAACTGAGCTAGTTAACTTGGTCAAGTTGTTCAACCTCTAATGGTTAAATTAGGACTCTGGTCCCTTCTAGCTCTAGGACTTAAACTTTCGAATGAAAAAAGAAAAACATGTCAAAGCATAGTACTTTCTAATTTCAGAAGTCCCATTACTTTCATCTCAGAAAATATTACTTTCTACAGTAGTTACAAGCATAGGTTCCTGAGATGTGGCTTCAAATCTCAGATCTGCCATTTTGTTGCTTGTAACCTGGGGGACAGGGCATTTAGCATCTTTAAGGATCAGTGTGCTTCTCTATACACTGAAAATAATATCTACCTCACAGGGTTATTGTGAGTTCAAGAGATTATACAAGCAAAATTTTAGCCATGTTCAGTAACTAAAATTTGTCACTAACCTTAAAATTCTGAGAAAAGAACAAGCTAAAAATTTAAACTATAAAATTAGGGGTGAGAGTGAAGGTAGATAATGAATTCCTCTAATTACTATCAAATTGAAAGTTCTCCTAGGAATTGAATTCCTCACTGTAACTCTTGTACCTTTTTCCCTCATATCATAAACCTCCAAATCTTTCTGAGATCTGCACCTTCTTGTCCTTGAAGTTCTTCATTCATAAAGGTATGGCTCAAGTTTGGAAGCCATTTCAAGGTTTGCTTTCTGAATTCCAGTTTTAAAATGTGACACTACGATTACCAAGTGACATTTTAGAATATGGTTACCAATTTCCTCCTTCAAACAGGAAACTTTCAATAATAGGGGTGGAGTCAGAGCAATGTTCAAAATGTATGGCCATGGTACTTATTTATTCTCTGTGGAGGAAAAATAACTTCTTTAATTTAAAAAATTATATGTCATGTTCATAATACCCATTAGAAAAATGCTCATTGCATTCACACACACTTTGAGCAATACTTGAAGGTGGGATATTGTAATTTTCACTCAAGAATCAGAAAATAACATTAACAAGTTAGGTCAAGTGTCTCATCCAATGTAACCAATTAGGCCAAAGATCAAGCCAAGACTTGAATTCACAGCTTCTGCCACTTAATTTTGTGTTAGAGGCACTCAACCTCTCAGAATTTAATCATTTGGTGTTCTTGAGAAAAAAGGGAAATTTAATAGGAATCACAGTAAAACAAGCAAACAGTGACAGTAAGATGGGTATTTTAAAGAATTCTAAAGAGGTAGCAAAAACATAACTTTCCTCCAACATGTTATCAATTACAGAGATATCAACTTTCATCCAACTCATCAATTCAATTTCATTCAATTCTATCATTCAATTCCACCACCATTTACTGAGAACTTGCCATTTATCTGGTGCTATGCCAGGCACTGAGAACACATGAGACAGAGAATCCATCCTCTAGGACAGAGGTAGGCATCTTTTTTTTTTTCTGGAAAGGCAAGATATAAATATTTTAGATTTTGTAGGTCACTCACTCTGTTGCAACTCTTCAACTCTGCCACTGGAGCATGAAAGCAGTAGGAAATATGTGAATGAACGAGTATGGCTCTGTTCCAATGAAACTTCCTTTACTAACTCAATTTGGCCCATGGGCTATAGTTTGCTGAGCCCTACTCTGAGCTCCCAGACTAGTACATAAGACAAATCAACACTCAGATCTAGATAATAAAATGAGAAATGTGTTTTATTCGAGTTATGCACGGGGAAATTAACGCTGCCTGGCAGAAGGGCTTCTAGAAGGCTTCTTGCGGGAAATAGCATTTGATCTGGGCTTTGAAGAAACAATGGGATTTGGACGTGCAAGGGAATCTATGGAGAGTTGTTTGTGCATTGTGCTCCTAAAGAATGAAATGCATTTCAAACACAGAAGAATAGGTAAGGAGTGGCAAACTAAAAGGTGGTGGAGGTTCAAAGAGATCAGGTCAGAAAGGGTCTAGCATGACATATTCATAAAAATTGAGCTTTACTCTGCAGTCCACATGGGGGCACTGAAGAATTCTTAAGCAGAAAAATAACCTGCCCGGATGTGTGTTCTACCAAGACCCATCAGGAATCAGTGAGGAAGATCAACTCGGGTGAGGTGGCAGAGGATTAAGGACAAAGTGACTAGATAGGAGAACATGGTTAATAGTCCCAACAACCAAAATAAAGCCTCCATCTTAGGCTTTATTAGTGAGGGAAGAAAAGGAGATGTATTTTTTTTTTCAGAATAGAAATTAGAAATTTATTAAAGGACAGCAGAAAAGACTTCTCCCGGAGGAAGAAGGAGACCCAAGAGGTGGGAATCCGTGGAAGGGCTGTTCTTTCCCCTTTTTATAGTTCTTTCAGTGATGGAATGTAGGTTGGAGGCCCGAGGGGTGGGACACAGGTGGGCTTAATTATCACCTTTTGGGATGGGCTAAGGGAGATGTATTTTGAAGATGATTTACATGGAGCTCTCAAGTACTGGAAATGTAGTAACATATCAAGCCCTACCATGCTGAACACGCATGATCTCATCTAAATGACCAAATTTAAAATTTAATTTTAAATTAAACCTTTAATTTAAAAGCCTATACATAATACAGTCATTAGAAAACGTTTGAATATGTTTGGAACAGCTTGAGTAATGTAGACCTAGGTTTTCAGCTGTAAATTTGATCAAATACACACTATTTCCAATGAATATTTGTTTTTGGCATTGAGATATATAGTAAGTATAAAATTAACACCAGATATTAAAGAGAGTATCGACAAGCTACACTACTTAATTAAAAAACTTTCATATCAATTAAACATTCAAATGATATTTTGAACAGGTTAAAGAAAACATATTATTAAGGCTAAGTTCACCTATTTCTTATTTTTTTTTAATGTGACTACTAGAAAATGTAAAATTACAAATGTGGCTCAAATTATGTTTCCATTGGGTAATGTTGCTTTAGAGGGAAGATTTCTATGATTCTGTGACTAACTCCATGGAACACAGTCTGAGGACTGTTGGTAATAAGAGTAATGATATGAGGAAGAAAAAAAGCAAAATGTGATTTGAAACCTTAAAAAAAAACTCCCCTTAGGGCTGGGGTAGTGGCTCAGTAGTAGAGCACTTGCCTAGCATGTGTGAGGCACTGGGTTTGATCCTCAGCATCACATATAAACAAATAAATAAAATAAAGGTCCATCAACATCTAAAAAAAATTTTTTTTAAACTCAACTTATTCTCCCATAGAGTATGTAGGGAGCCTAGATTCTCCAATCTGGAAAAGAGAAGCAAGGTTCATACACTCTGTTCCTCCATGCCTAGCACCTAGTCCAGGTCATCAAATATGGCAGGTACACAATATCTGATGATGTAGATGACATGCTCATGATCACACACTGAAACCCAAGGTTAGATGAAGTGAAGAAATGTGATTGTTCCTTTGCTAATATTTCTATGGCTTGGTTAAAAGCACTCTAAAGCAAATAGGAGGACTCCTTTATCTTTGTCTACAGAAATGAGTACAGGTGGAACCACTACCATATTCTTCACATTGAAAGAAACAGCAATTTCTTACCTTTACTTGGTTATACACAGGAATGTATAGGTTAGTCCACAACTTTCTTGGACCAGAATTATAGATAGTGTGAGGGGAATTTTTCAAAACACCTCAAGGGCAGCAATAATCTGATGGAAACAAGTTGCCAAAAGCTATCTGAGTTTACTGAAAGAGAAGGGTCATTTCATATGGGCAGGGTCCTAGCAGGAAGCAGATGGAATATTTAAGAGAATGACAAGAAGAGTGCTTGATAAAGGGACCAATAAAAGAAGTATGGATAGAACTCAGGGAGCTCTTAGGGGATGATGAAACTCCCAGAGAAGAGCAAGAGTAGAAAGTTGTCATCTAATGGAAGGATAATGAGAAGAAGTTATTGCTGGAACCTAGCAAGAGCCACAGCCTTGGAAGAAGGGCCACCAATAGAAGAGAAACATGAACCTTTGTCTCTTCCTGTCTTCCAATGTCTGCCCAGGACTCCCCATTGGCCTGCTCCATCTGAACCAATCTGAAGTCAGAGAGAAAGGGATTCTGGATGATGCTCTTAGCCCACACCTTATGACCAATACAAATACAAAAGTAAGAGTATGGATCTCAAGTGGCAAATGGGGAATATTTGCCTTCTGAACTCAGTCTCCACCCAGGTGTGTAATCTGTGAGCCTATAGAAGAAATCAAAATACAGTATTAGGAAGATAATGAAAAGGGAAAACAGGTAACAGGGTAAAAGTAAACATACGTAAGTCTTTCCACTTAAATACCATAAGAATACCTGGAAAATAAGTAGAACTGAGTCAGCATTATTCTTTGGACAAAACCTGGCTTGTCCATCATTTCGTTCTTTTTCTCTTTCCAAAATAGAGAATTTCCCCAACATTCTGACACTAGGGAAACAAAATGGAAAACATAATTTACATCAGAGGTTCTCAAACAGGAGTGCTTTCATCCCCTAAAGAATGTTTGGCTATTCTGGAGACATTTTTTGTTTTCAAAGTGGGAATATGGTAGCATGTCATTCACATGTCAAAGGCAAGTGACCAAAGATGCTGAAAAATACCCCATAATACATAAGACAAACCTCCATAAAAAAGTTATCAAACCCAAAATATCAATAGTGTCAAAACTACAAAATCTTGTTTCAAATGCAAATATTCTACTTGATCAAAGACAGTGAGAATATGAGGATAGAAGAATTTATAAAATCAAATATTTGGTATACAAACTGAAGAACTTTTCAAAAATTCATATGGTAGAGTTTAACTGAAAAATATATTTTCTCTGAGATAAAGTGTTTCCCCCCGCTAAAACACAAAAACAAAGTAGGCCCTGAAATTAAAATATTCAGATGACTACTGTGAAGCCAGGCCTTAGTATGCTCAATTGCTCATTGAATGTGTAACATTATATATACATGAGAAATTTCAGACAACTGAAAACAATGTGCATTATCTTTCACCAACTACTTGCTCTTGATTGAACATGGGCATTCAATTTCTTAAAAGACAGAATGCCCAACAGGGGGTAATGGTCACAGGATGGAGCCTCTTCATGACTCTTGAGGACATTCATAAGTGTTTTCAAATATCTGAAGGAAACTGAACTTGTTCTGCTTGGTCCCACATCATGGGGAGAGATGCAAGAAAAAAGTAAAATCAGTTAATTAAAATAAAAATTAACTTTCCCTCTGTTCTCTCCTATTGAATATTCACAATGGTCCCAATGGGTAGGTGCTAATATTACAATCATTTTAAATATGTGGTGGCTGAGAGGGGTTAAATTCCATGCCCAGTCAAAAATCTGGTCAGTATAACTGAGCAGTTCAAGATAGAGGTGTGGAAGTTATTGATCTGATTCAAGCCAAAAATAAGCAAAAGGGGACATTTAGATAAATTGACCTTTTAGATCATTTCTAAACTTCAGATTGTCAACAAATGAAGAACTAAGTAGAAAACTCACTTTTGGAAGAAAAGATCTGATCTTACAGGTAAAGGAAAGCTATGTCTTTAAGGTATCTGAAACTAATGACTAAGATGTAATTAAAACATTAGCTGTCATAAGATTGCCAACCTCATAAGTAAACTACAATCCCAAACCCTTGGTTAAGACAGCCCTGAATTCTTCCTTCCTCTTTAATCAACTTCTTCTCTTCCAGAATTATAATTCTGACCCTGACAAGAAGACAGAATCTGGATCTACTGGATCCTGCTATCTGTAACTCTTTGCGAAATGATGGAGGCATGTTTTGCATCTTGAATGAAATCATTAAGTTGATGATAATTACTGCTTCCAAATTCACTATGTAACTTCACATACACCGAACAGGGAAGATGGAAGAGTTCTCTTTCATTTGATGAGAAGTCACTAAAATCACTCAACTCCTCACAGAGAGGTGAATGAAGAGTGGCTGAGAAGGGATTCTACTTATTGGAGTCTATCATTTTTAAGAGATTATCTGCCCTTTATACTCTAGAATCTAAAAGGTTTGATTTCTCAGAATTCATTAGAACATATGGGAAGGAAATAAAGATTGTATTAATTTCTCAACTATAGAATGTCTAAGAAAGGGACATTTGTATTTAACTACTTAAAATTTTGAAAACCAGTTGGTCATGGTAGCATATGCCTATAATCTCAGCTATTCAGGAGGATGAGGTAGGAGGACTGCAAGTTCAAGGTCAGTCTGGGAAACTGAATGAGACCCATGTAAAAGTAAAATAAATGGATGGGATGCTGCTCAGTGGTAGAATGCTTGCATAGCATGTGTGAGACCCTGGATCCAATCCCCAGTACTGTGAAAACAATTTTTTGAAAAATAAAGAATCTCTGATGTCACCAAATTTATTTAATGTGATTGTGCAGTTCCTTTTACTTGGTGCGCAGTGTCACAAGACCACAGGAGTTGTCCATTGACATAATCACTAGACTTTTCCTAAGTATTTCAGCACTGGACATCAAGCTGAACTCCAAATGCAGTAAGCAGATGTAACAAGACTATGGAATATTTATGTACATTGACTCTACAAACAAGAAGAGGCTTTGAGATCCCCAACTCAGCCCAGTCTAGTGTGGTGATGAGAAAAAGTAACTGAGCTGGGAATACCATTCTAGGTTTTATGGAGGAGGAGAAAATGCACGAAAAGCAAGGAAACAGTATAAGCAGCCCTAATGCATGAAAGGCCATGATTTGGGGATGGGAAGTGGCCTAATGTGCCTGAGTCAAAGGAGGTTTTGAGAGGAAATGGGACCAGGAAAAAATCTGCATGGAGGTATAATGTACAAAACACTGTGACAAAAGATAGGGCAGTGAGTTATGGGCCTAAAATTGTACTTGTGGAAGTAAAGGGTACCTTATGGGTATTTTCATTCCATTCCCCCAAAACAAGTATTCCTGCCATTACTACTATAATTACGACAAATCGCCCCATAGCTGCAAATGTCATCATTTTGAGCACTTACTAGGTGACAGGTTCTGTTTGGTGATACACACTGTTCCATGAGTTAATATGTGTTGATTCATTTGATGCTCAAAAAAAACCATACCATGTCTATATCATTATAACCATTTAAGAAATCATAACATTTCACTAATGGATTAGTTTGATACAGGGGATAGTTGAAACACGAGAGTGAAGCTATAACTCATTTTCCTGTATTTCCTATCCTTGCCAATTAGCACCAAAAGGCATCTAGTCTCTAGGGCTCCTTTCCCTGAGTATATTTGTATTTTGAAAGACAGCACAGCCAGTGAAGTGAGAAGGAAGAAGCTAGCAATATAACAGAGGGAGGACTGATTGAGATCAAGGTCACTGAAGGGTGGGGAAGAGGGAAATCCATTGTACATGAGGAGAGAGAAGAGGATTGACATTGCAATCCATTTCCTGGATATGAGCAATAGAATGAAGGGTGCAGGTATGTTTGTAGATGCAGAAGAGAGAAGCTGAGAGAGTGCATCCCAACTTTTTTCTATAAAATTGAGAGTTCATCTGCTGAGTAGGCTTCAGATGGAGCAGAAGGGAGCTCACTGGCTGGGGATTGACACATCTGCCATGGAAGATGAAAAAGGAATACCACAAGATACATGTCTGATCTGATGGCTTCAGTGGCAAGACTGGATGCTAAATAAACTTGCCCTATTCACCTATTATAAAAGACCAATAGGAAGGATACTTGTTTTATTGTGTCTTTGAGTGTAAATCACCTAAAAATTAGGGCCTGAATGAGTATAGAAATTTTTATTCAAAAGTGACCTAACGGAAGTAAACTATACACACACACACACACACACACACACACACACACACACAATTCAATTTGTCAGAGTACTTCTAGAAAATATCAACTTATCTTCATGAACTAACAGTGAACCTATGAAATAATGTCAATTGCTTGCATTTCTGGTGTACATTATATGCTAATCAGAAGATTGTTACATGTTCCTTTTCTTAAATATTTGGCTGTGCTTTTCCCCCCCAAGAACTTAGTAATATAATTCTTCTGTAGAGTGCTCGCCTAGAACGTGTCAGCACCATATATATATGAGGCAACTGAAGATGCATAATAAAAGCAACCTTTTATTTGTGGTGATAAAATGCATATGTTAAGAGGAGCTATATCAATGATCTTGGTCATAAATAGAAGTTTTGTGGAATTCTGCCTATATTTCTTCTAAGCACATCCACAGTTGCTAGAGTAACATTTGGTCTTTAAAGAAAAGGAATTGGGTGTGGTTAGGCTTTCTGTGTTAAAAAAAAAAAAAGTCCCTAACACATATTCACACATCCTTTCCTTCACTTAGTTGTAGCTTTATGGCCCCTAAGGAAAAGGAACAATGTCTTCCTGCTTCAGTAAGTAGACTATTACATCTTGCTGCAAGGGAATTATATGCTGTACTCTCTTTGTGCTTAAGAATGATATATGTACTCAAACATTTTCTCCTTTGGGAATTTCCTCCACTAAATAGGTAGCTCACAATACAATTCTTATGCATATAGAACTATTAGCCATAGAACTTGGGGAAAACATTCCTTTGAGGGATGTCTCTAGGTCTACTGAATGAGACCTAGGAAGGCTGGACCCTCAGTTCACTCATTTTCCTTTCCTCTACCTTTTAGTGTAACATCCTGAGTGTGAGTAATCCATGAGCAGGTGTGACAGCTTCAATGCTCACAAGTTGCTCACTGGGGTAATAGTCACATAATGTTTAAAAAGCATACTATCTAGAGGGCTAGGGTTGTGGCTAGTGGTAGAGTGCTTGCCTAGAACATGTGAGGCACTGGGTTCGATCCTCAGCACTACATAAAAATAAACAAATAAAATAAAGGTATTGTGTCAATCTACAACTAAAAAGGGTTTTTTTCAAAAAGCATACTATCTGGAGTCCAGCAGGTCTGGATTCAAATCCTAGCTCCATAATTTCCTAACTAGGTGATCTTGGACAAGTAAATTCAAATTCATTATCTAAGTCTCCATCTTCTCATCTTGAAATAGGGGACAAATAATAAAAACAAGCTCACAATATTATTGTTAGGATTACAAAAGGTAATGTGTGTAAAACCCTAGCAGGGGACCTGGAACACAGTGGTGCTCACTAATGTGCAACTGAATAAAAATAATAGTTATTTCTCTTCCTTTTGTTTCAAAGGGAAAAATAACTTTTTCATTCTCTACCTTTCCAAGCCCCTGTGACAAGCATGCCAACCCTCTCAAACTAAACTGCTATGATTGACAACGTGACCTGTGGACTGATTGTCCAGGTTTGAGTCCCTGTTCTTTTACTTATAAGTTGTGTGATTTCAGACAAGATACTCTTCTAAGCCTCAGTTTTCTCATTTTCAAAAATGGGAATTAAGTGAAACAAAATATGTCAAGTACAAAATTAGCATATAATGTACACCACAAATGTAAGCAATTGACATTATTTCATAGGTTCACTGTTAGTTCATGAAGATAAGTTGATATTTTCTAGAGGTACTCTGACAAATTGAATTGTAAGCTTCCCACCCATAGTGTGTAAATTCTTTTACTTGTTTCCAAGGTGTCAACCAAACTTGTATCGGGATGGGTTTTTGTTTATCTTCCTAAACAGAGAGCTTCTAATTCCTTAGGCAATAAAGAAAGTTTGGCTATACTGGGAAATTTTTAAGGACTTCTAGAACCCTTACTGTTCTTACAATGTTGGCAAGCACATTTACGAAAATAATATCTGACAAAAAATTTTGATTGAAAAGTGATCCATCCTTTCAGTCACAGCCAGCTCAGCTTTTTGATTTATATAGATACTTTCCAGAAGATTGTTACATGTGCCCTTTCTTAAATATTTGGCTGTGCTTTTTCCCCCCAAGAACTTAGTAATATAATTCTTCTGTTCTAGGATGTCATGCCAATGCATTAGGTGCTCTACAGAATGAGTTTGCTATTTCTAGAAACCTCTGAACTCTTTTAGGCTAAATGAATGCCATCAGACAATGAATCTCTACAATACACTAATGGAACCAAGGGCCTAAGAGTTGGCACACCCTTAAATGCCTCACTGGTCATTTATAATGTTCAAACAAAATCTATACAGAACAAATCCAAAGAATGATACCATTCCACAGGAATATAAAACATAAAAACACAAGCCTAAAGTACACGTTTCTTAAAAGACTTAAATGGTGATATTTGACAAAAAAAAATTCCAGTCATGAAAGCCTCTTCATGATCTGCCAACTACACAGAAACAAAAAATCAGATTGAAAGAATGCTGCTAAGGGATGGAATCAAACCACATAGCCCAAGGCAGCTCTCCCTTACTTTAGCTAATAAAGTGGTTTGATCTTAGAAAGTTACATATAAATCAATGCTTATTTAAATACACTTTGGAATGGCTTTACAAAGCAGTCTTGCAGTGCATCCATTAGTAAAATGAATAATCACTCCCATTTACCTCTTTTATAAATTCAAATGCTCAAATAGCAATACTTAAAGTGAGATTTACTTAAGACTCAAGAGACCATAGCTCAATAGTTATACCTTAAGCAAGTCATTTTCCAAGATGGACCCATGGCACTATGCTGGCACACTGGTATACCAATGCATAGTAAAATGAAAGAAAAGCCAAAAAAGCTGGTGACATGACAAACCTAGTATAGGGGGGCACATATGCCACCTAGCCCTCTCCATAGGAGATTATGCTTCTTATTCCATTGGCTGTACTGCTACTTATCAAAGGAAAAGTGAGTGAGTTACGGGTGCCAGTTGCAATGCAGAAAGAATTTGTGGACAAGGTAGAAAATGGTACCAAGAACCAACAAATCTCTAATGAACAGATGGGTATAATCTATGGTCCTCATAGCTTGATAACAGTATTTGCAACTTCACAGCCCCTGACTATTGAAGGACTTCCCTGTAGGGGAAAGAGTAAAAGAATGTTAAGAGTTCTGAATACAGAAAGGAAGTCAGCAAGAACAGAAGAGTTTTCATGGTGAGGGGCAGAACTTTGTAATTGAAAAAAAATCATAGATATAAAATAAATAACATAGGACTCTTCACAGTCTTTAAATGTTTTTTGTTTAGTGTAAAAGTCCAGGGCACAGATATTGCAAGCAGCTGTTCCTCCAACAGCTTTTACTCATGGGACCCTTCCTGGGGGGAACATTTCATTCTGGTAACATATTAGAAAATGCTGCACTAAAGACCATTTAAATAATAATAGAATGACTAGCATTTATTAAATGCCAGGGACAGAATGTGTGAAACTGAGAAATCAGTCTAGAAGCAAAGTTTAAGATAGGTTCCAGTGGGAGGCAGTGGTGCACTCTTGTAATCCCAGAGATTTAGGAGGCTGAGATAGAGGATCATGAGTTCAAAGCCAGCATCAGCAACTTAGCAAGATCCTAAACAACTTAGTGAGACCTTGTCTCAAAATAAAATATATAAAGGTCTGGGAATGTGACTCAGTGGTTAACTGCCTCTGGTTCAATCATTGCTCCCCGACTCCTCAAAAAAAAAAAAAAAAATAGGTCCTAGTGAGTAGTTTGGAAAAGAAGGTAAAATTAGCAAGGACTCTGAAAGTCCATTTATACATAGCAATGACTGAGTAGGCTTAAGGATGGCGTGATGAGAATGGATTCCTTCAGAGCTGAATGATCATAATCTTTCATAACAACAACAATAATACATTCTCCTTTATTCAACGCTATGTTTCATGCCTATGCTCAGTCAACCCTCAAGACAACATCTTATATTTGATCCTATTATTGTCTCATTTCCCCCTTATTGCCCCCAATCACCCAGCTGGTAAGTGTCAGAGAAGGTTTGTTCAGCAACTAGTTCTGTATTTGCCATCCCACTAGACTTCTCATGAAAAAAATTTTAAAAATATATATATATTCTGAAGGTCATTCACAGTATCATATACAATGTATCGTGCTATAGTTAATTGCATTCACCAGAAGGTAGTAGGAGAAAATGATATATATGGATAGATTCACACAGCTTAGAAATAAAAATACAGAAAAATAGCCTACAGAAGTAGCCTACAGAAAAATTCTACAAGGAGGCTAATTGCCTTGATAAAATAATGAATCTATTGTTCGCTCTGCATTTTAAAAATTCCATTAAGGAAAAACAGCACTCAAGAGACAGACTTTATTGTGCGACACATTTAGTGGAGAGTGACTTACTAGTAAGACAAACGTGCCCTTAACAAGGATGTGGAACACATAGCATTTTCCAATTCTAAAAAAGTATTCTTTGGGGCATTAAGAGGTAACAGAGGGTTCTATTTACTTGGTGAGTCCCCTGCCTGCTATCTAAAGCAGCAAGCAGCATGTGGTTTTGATTGAGAAGTTTGTATTGTTATCTTCCATATGCCAGGAAGATACCAATGACCTGCATTCTAAGATGAAAAAAAAGAAACTCTTTAATTTCAGGCAGGTAGTGGTAAGAACTAAGCTGGAAGGCCTCAGCCAAGTGCTGGGAAATTGAGATTAAGAGTCTGATTGCAAGAGCATCTCAGAATTGGAATGTTAGGAGTTGACATGGGAAGGCTGAGACGAAGGCTGGATTTGAGAAGGCTTTTAAGAGTTTTGAACCTGACCAAGTAACAGGGATGTGCTATGTTTCCCACATTAAAAGAGAAAAACTTCATGTTAAAAAGTCCAGATATGAAGATATTCAATAAATCATGCTTTCTATTTATGGACCAACAGATTTGAATGCATATGTATGCAGACACCATCTTTATAGTTCACAACAGCTTCAACAATACAACATTTTGTGTGTCTCATATAGCTATTACTCTAGAATAAAATATTTTGTAAATAGAGAATATAAATTTAGTCACATCTTAAACAACAATTGAAGACACCAACCTAGGTGACACTCCAGATGGAAAAGCCATCTATTTTAGATTATTTACAGTTGCAAGTCACACTGTATTTTTTAATGCCTACTGGATTCCCCAGTTTTGCCTTGTCTAAGTTCTTTGAGCCTCAGTTTCCTCATATATGAATTTGGAATAAAATACCTATGTTAGTAGATTTCTATATGGATTAGAGAAGTTTGAGGAAATATCTGGTCCAGGTTAGATTTTCAAAGAAATGGTGGTTATAATGATTGCTCCTCTAAATCCAAAAACAAGATGCTGGGGACAGAGTTGAGGGAGATAGAAATCTGCCTTTATGTGATATTCCACTGAAGTTTTCAGTTTCCCTTCCAACTGAAATATCACTTTTATTTTTTAACTATTCATTAAACTTCTCCAACTTCCAAACAATTAGGATTCAGAATAATAAAAAAATATCAGGGATTATGAGCTGTGCTGCTCATAGAATACTGGGGCTGATTCTCTGGAAGGACAAGAAGCTACCACCTAACAGAAATCTGGGTAATCCAGGAAACTGCATATCTTTTGTTTGTGTCTACTGCTTATCTGGGAACAGTTTACACATGGGAAGGATGTGAACTGTTATTCACTTTCAAATAGAAATAGGCAAACATGGAAGTAGGTGGATGGTTAAGATTCAATGTGCACAAGTACCCCTTCCTCCATGTATTTCTCCACAGGGGAGATTAATGAAAATGGTTTCCAGAAGAAAGGGAAAAAGATAAACTAGCACATACCTAGCTTCTCTCAGAATAGTGCCTCTCCATACCTGACTATCCCTGTGTATCTGGAAGAAAAGGAAAGGGCTATAGGTAGGAAAGTATAAATGCCAAGACAGCACTAAGATGGTGGCTGGTGAATTGAGGAATGATATGAAATTTGATGTCTATGGTTTTGAATCAGCAACAGACATGTGAAGTCTAAGGGTTGGGGTGCTGGTCTACCAATAAGCATTCTCTCTCAGTCCCAGCTTCTAATCTTCTGCCAGTGAGGAGGGAATCCTCCTTACTCCAAAGTATTTCTTCACAAAATGACACAGAACACAAAGCAGGGGGTTATTCCCATCAGGATCATAACATCATTAGTTTCCTGACATCAAGGTTGAAGGCATTAAAAGAAAGAGTTAAAGGGTCATCAGGTAAGACATGCTTTCGTAATCCTCCTCAAGGTAAATTCTGGGAGTCTAATTTGATCATATTAACTAATCTGAAATGAAGACAGTCAGGTTCTCAGAAAATAATACTTTTCCTTTTCTCATAGCCACACTAGGCCCAGGCTTTACTCTTCTCCAAGCCAGTCAAGAATCAAGATCACAAGTTTTGATAAGAATATGGCCCACAGCCAGCAAGTCCTCCTGCTTAATAAAGATAGCAAAAACATGAAAATTTTATGAGTCTTATTTCCAAACTGGTTGAATATAAAATTGTTAGGAAACAAAGTAACAAATTGAGTCTTATTTTGTACCATTTTGAGACATATGAAACAAGATAAATTAGTACCCATTCAATCCTTTTTTGTTTAGTTTTGTTGTTTTTCATTTTATAGATAAGGACATGAAGACCCATGGAAGGAACAGACCTTATTCAAAGTGACTTAAGTCACTGAAGGCACTTTACTGTAATAAAGAAATAAAATCAAAGCTAAAAAACAGGAACCAGATAAACCACAACTACTTTTGAAAAAAATAAAGCAAAACACATTAAATTAGCTGAGAGGTAAATTTAATTCTGGTCTTTGATAGTCCTTTGGAGTATTAATTTTCTCTGAACTTTTCTATGTTTAATTCCTGTATGTCCCTCAAAATATGCAAAACTTCACAAAATTCATTTTTTCCTGATAATCTTATGTTTATTGGCAGTGCAAAGGAACCAAGAAGATGCAAAGACAAGTGATGGCTTATTATTTTGGATTATTTTAAGAATAAATAATCTGTGCAAAGCAATTAGTTCAGTTCTTTGCATTACTATCGGGACCCTATATTAGTTGAATTTGAATGATCTAAGATTCTGTATTTTGAATTCTATATGAAAACATGGAAGAATTGAAGAATACCTTCACCTTTGCTCATTATCAACTCTGCTGAAGAAAAAATGAATTGAGCACAAGTTTTCTAAAAGGACTATAACAAAAAGACCTTCATGAATAAGGTTAAACATGAGCCTGGGCATGACACAAACTGACTTACATTACTTTTCACATGTGAGAGCTTTACTTTAAACTCTTAGAAGGAGGGATTCTGGCTGGGCATGGTGGCACATGCCAATAATCCCAGCAGCTGGGGAGGGAAAGGCAGGAGGATCTCAAGTTCAAAGCCAGCCTCAGCAACTTGGTAAGATCCTGTCTCAAAATCAAAAATAAAAAGGGCATAGTGCCTTTTTTAAATTAATTAAATATTTATGATAAAAGGAAAAATAAATAAAAAGGGCTAGGGACATAGCCCAGTGGTTAATCACCCCTGTGGTCAATCCCCAGTAACAACAACAACAACAAAAACAAAAAACCAGCGTGACTCTGTCTTGTTTCTCCAGATCTCCTATAATAGACACAAGGAAGAAACCAAGTTGGTACTCACTGTGGAATTCTAATTTAACCTGATTTCCTCCATTTTCTTATATTAAATCTTCACTTTAAGCTCTATTGGGAAGTTTTATAAATAGCTTCTAGGTTTTGGAGGGACAGGGGAAGGACTGTCAAGAGAAAGGCAGAATTTGGATGATGTTGAAACTATTACTATATTAGCTAGCCCAAGGAAGGAGAACATTGCTGGTGATTAAACAGAAACATTTTTACTGACTCAAATAATTTTCAGAAAATATCTATTTTGTTGGCACACTTATTACATAGTCCAGGGTTCTTAACAAGGCATTTTTTCTTCTTGTGGAATAATTGCCAATGTCCAAAGATATTTTTGATTGCTGTAACAAAGAAGTGATACTGATATCTAGGGGTAGAAGCCAGGGATAGTACTCAATGTGTCCTACAATGTACAGAGAGGACATCACCTGACAAAAAAGAAAGATCTAACCCCAAAAGCCAACAGCACCCAGATTGACATATACCACTAGTCCAGCATGGGACCTAGAAATACTAAATGAAGGACAGACAAATATATAAACTATTTTTTTTTTACAGAAAGAAAGAAGCCTTAGCAAATATCCTCACTGGGATTTATGTCTCACATGTGCATCCCAGGTTAAGTTGGTATAATTATTTTAGTCCAAGGTTATTCATTATCAAGTATTAGAATATGTTGGTTGATTTGTCCAAATCTTTTATGTAGAAAAAAAAAATTAGGCACCATTGGATAAAGATGACAAATCACCAATCTCTAGAGTACTCTAGGGGCATAGGTTGGCTTCCAATGTTCCCTGTGTCCACTCCTTGTCTCACCTCCCAGCAATATAAGAATACAAAGGTCAATTTCTTTGTTAAATCTGACCTTCTTTCTTCTACCCACTGAGATCTTTTTCCTTCCTCATAAAAGCCCTTTCTCAAGGCTAGCAGACAGACGAGAAAATAATGACAGGATATCAAAGGGCTTCACAGGTTGCAGGAATATATAGTCTCCTTGATTTACTTACATGTACCACTACTGAAACCCCAAACTACATTTAATGTTCAAGATGCTGTCTCAGTACAGAGTCAAATGAGATAAAGTCGGGAAAGAAAGTATCACTGCATATGCTAAGAAAAAAAAAAAAACACTGAATGTCATTAAGGGTAGGTACATAAATGCTGTATTTACTATGGTGACATTTGCCTGTTTTAAGAAAAAGGCATTCAGGGGAAAAAGTATATAGTGGCTCTAGCCTCTGGAATAAATTGAGAAATGCAGAGTAGTTTAATGTAGTCTGAATAGAGGGGTGATTCAAGTACGAGACTTCTTTCAGAAAGAAATATTCCCCCAAATACTCTCCCTTATACTATGAAAAGTGAATCAATTGAATTTCTTATTTTCTCAGACTAAAGACACAAGCCTCTTTCCCCACTTGAGGCCACTAAGGAAGAATTATTTGACCTTGGATAAGAGGACAACCCATACCGAAAACTTTCATCCAGTTTTGCATGGGAAGCTTTCCTTGGACCCAAATTCACAAATTCCAGATTAAAACTCAGCTCATTATATGGACTCTATATAATCCTGTCAAGTCAACAGTTCTTTACCACAAAACTGTGTATTTGTTTCTTTTAAACACTAGTTTTTTGATTCAGCAAGAAACCTTTGCTGCCAGATAAAGAATCAATTTCCACAGGCTGGCAAGAGTGCACATTTGTAAAGTTGGCAAAAAAAAAAAAAAAAAAAAAAACTTGCTTTATTGGAAACTCATGTAACATCATCCTTGATTGCAGTATATTAATATAGCTCCAAAAATATGTCAATTTTAAAAATTTAATTCCCAGCACTCCAGTATTTTTACGCTACTGAAAAAAATTATTAAGGGAGCTTAACTATATTAAAAAGGACAAACAACAAAAGAATAAACTGGTCTTGGCAAGGACTTAAACTTTAGATGCACTATGTGAAGAAAAATCAATGACATTTTTATGAAGACCTATTTTCATTAGCAGTTAGATGGTATGTGATTCCCTGTAACTCTATCAAGGATTCTGAGTCAACCCATTTTGATTATTTCTGCCAGTTATTCACTAAAATGTGAGCGATGGAGAGACTTCTGTTCTATATTACAATGAATTGTACCACAAAGCCTAGATGTTAAAAGGGATATAGGAAAGACTTATATTAAATTAGCATTTCCTCATTGCATTTAGCTCTTCTTATCTACCTGTCCTTCCTGAAGCCCAGTCCTTCCTTAGCTTCCTCATTTTCCTGGTTTTTCTTATTTCACTTCTGAGCTAGTTTCTCTACCAACTCTATCTCACTAGGTGTCTCCTCTGCTCTCATTTTTTTTAATGTATTCTTTGATGTTCTAATCCGTAGACAAAGTACAGCTATATATACTTAAGGGGTACAAGTAATGATATGGATTTTTCAAACAATGTGAGAGACCAAATCAAGTCAACCAACTTTTCCGTCACTTCAAACATTTGATACCACCCATGATAAGAACATTCAAGATCCATTTCCCTAGAAACATGGAAATGTACTGTACCAAAATATTAGCTCTATTCATTATGCTGTATAAGATATCTCAAGAAAAAGGAAAGAAAAGAAAATATATTCTTCCTGTCTGAGGCTTTATGCCCTTTGGTACTGGGGATCCAATTCAGAGGCACTTTAACACTGAGCCACGTTCTCAGCCCTTTAAAAAAAATTTTTTTTAGAGACAGGGTCTCACTAAGTTGTTTAGGCCCTTGCTAAATTGTTGAGGCTGGCCTGGAACTTGCAAACCTCTTGAGTTGCTGGGATTACAGGTGTGCACCACTGTGCTTGGCCCCTTTGATTATTATTTCTCCATTCTCCACTGTGGCCTCTGGTAACCACCATTCTATTCTCTGCTTCTATGAGTTCAATTACTTTAGATTGAACATATAAATGAAAATATGCAGTATTTTTCTTTGGTGTTTAGCTTATTTCAGTTCATATAATGTTCTGCAATTCCATCCCTGTTGTTGCAGATGTCAGAATGTCTTTCTTTTTTTTAAAGGCTGAAAAGGACCCCACTGCATATGCATACATGCATTCATATGTATCATTGTCTGTTTCCATTCATCTGATGATGAATACTTGTGAATATTGTGAATAGTGGTTGAGTAAAAATGGGCATGTAGACAGCTCTTCAGCATACTGATTTCAAAGCTTTTGGTCAAATCCCCAAAAGGTACTGACAAAAAAGCAAAAATTGACAAATGGGATTACATCAAAGTAAGAAATCTTTTGCACATAAAAGGAAATAGTGTGAAGAGACAACCTATAGATTGACCAAAAACATATGCAAGCCACACATCTGAAAAGGTATTAATATCCAAAATATCTAAGGAATTCAAACAGCTCTAAAGAAAACAAATAATTTTAATAAGAAATGAGTACCTAAATACACTACTCAGATGAAGAAAGATACATTAAAAAAGTTCTCAACATTACTACTCATTAGGGAGATGCAAATTAAAACCAAAATGTGATATAATCAAAAGATATCAAGAGCTGGCCAGGATGTGGAGTAAAGGGAACATTGGTCCACCCATGGTGGAAATGTACATTAGTACAACCATCATGGAAAACTTTATGGTGATTCATAATAAAACTAAAAATTTTATTATCATAACAATCTTACTTCTGGGAATTTACCTGAAAGATTTAGAATCATTATGTCAAATCTTGAATACCTATTGCCAGCCTAAAACTCATTTCTGAGCCATTTGAAGTCAAGTTCATGCCCTGACACACAGAAAAGTTGCTCAGTAAGTGTTGCATGAACAAATCAATTAATGACACAGAAAAAGGATTTACTGGACTTAAATAAAAGAAAAATGGAGGAGGACTGAGTTGTCATATACAAACCCATTCTAGAACCATCAGCACCACCCTAGATTATCAGCTAATCAAACACATGTGATAGAGTCCAAGTGAGATCAGCAGCACCATTTTGCCAACTACAGCCTATGAGAAAGTGGTTTTGAATGTAACACAAGCTAATAAGAGATGAGTATGAAGTCTGTCTTTCCTGCCAGTCTTAAATTCCTTCTAGAGAGTAGAGTTGCTATCTATCTTGACATGATGCTCCTAGTTTCAAGCATGATGGCTCACTGTGCAAGACAGTCAGTAAATATCTGTTGACAAATATATCCATTCTGCTAATGGTGATTAGAAAGAGTCACTTGCTGCCAGGAATTAGGGCAAATGGTCCATTGAACTCAGAATATCCAAATTTGTTAGATAAGTAAATTATTTGTAATGATAAATATTTCTTGTTGCCAGACACAAATATGTTTAGTAAAGTTCTATTCAGAAGGGATGAAATAAAGGCTATAATGTTTAAATGAAGTCCACACTGGGAAGGGAAATAGAAGTCTTTTAAATCACTAGTGTCTGTTTCCAAAGCAAAAACTCCACTAGAAAAACGGTTCTCAAAGTATTCTACTTTGCTTTGGGGAGCTTTTTTTTTTTTTTTTCCTTCTTCATGCAAATATTCTGGGTATATTTAACAAATTATCCACTAAGTGAACAGCTAACCATGCATGTTGATTAGAGATTAACTGAATCAGTTTATGAATCTTCTAACCCAGATGCAAAACACCTTCTCTGAGAAGAATCAAGAGAGTTCAGAAGAAAAAAATCAGTGATGAAGGAAGAAGTGGAAAAAGTAACTGGCTAGCAGTTTCTAAAATCCCCACTTTTTGAAATGACTTCTGTTCTTTCCTTGTTGCATGAAACAAATCAGATTTTGTTCAGAGCCTGAGGCAACCTGCTAGACAAACATTCTTACTGTATGAATGAATGGTTTGCTTGGATCCACAGTGTCCTATTGACAGTTGGGATTAGCCTGGGCTTTGCTGGATTGGATGGATATTAAAAAAGGACAACAGGGGAGGAACCCTGTGAGCTCCGCAACTTCTCTGCTTGTGTTTTATTTCCCTAATTAACTATTATGAATACTGGTGTGTGTCTCTGTGTTTGTTCAGACCCTCTTTGAATGGAGATCAGCAACCACAGAGGGGTAATTTTCCCTTGTCCCTGTATTTTTGTTTTTATTTTGTTTTGTTTTTTTAAATATCTTTATTTATTTAGTTAGTTAATGTGGTGCTGAGAATTGAACCCAGTGCCTCACACATGTTCTGCAGCCATGAACCACAGCCCTAGTTCTTGTCCCTGTGTTTTGTGTTTTGCAGTGCAGGAGAATCAACTTTGTCACCATAGGAACAATGGAAAGACTCTGACAGAAGTCAACCAAGACAGCTCCTGACCCATTGAGGTCCTTAGTGAAGAGTCTGTCTGCATCTGATTCAGGGAAAGTTACCTATGCTTATACAGAGAGAGACAGAAGGAGTGAATAACACTAATATGGATATGTTGGTCCCTAAAATCTCAATGTGTTTTTAGACAAACTATCCTAAAAGGGGTGCTGCTCCTCTTCTTGCATAAGATCCCTGTAATCCAAAGTTGGCATGAAAATCCAGAGCAAGAATAAAAACTCTTGAGCTCTTCTCACTAGGGGTGCCAAATCCAGATGACCTTAAAACAGGCCTTCTCTACCTGTGAGGACCCCACCCAAAAATATTACAGCTCCAGAACTCTACCTTACCCTTCCCCCTTTTGGGACAATGCAGCTCATGGCAGAATCAGCAAAGCCAGCTTTAAGGTCTAGTGGTTCCATGAGGTAAACTATGGGATTGAAGCATTCCTCTATTTAGCAAGCATTGCAGGAAACAGGATCTTCAGAAACCAGATGTTCATATAGGGAACAATGTAGAAGGGCATGGGGCACATCTCAGGGATGCTACTTTATTTAACCCCTTGCCTATCACTTCTGCCACCATTTGAACCAGGATGAGGGGAATATACAAAGGAAATCCTCCATTGGGTACACTAAGTACATTCTCCTGGAAAGTTTCAAAGAATTCTATGATTTTCTTCTTAGTACCTCTGGCATGGATAAGATGGGGTTGAGTTCTTCTCTTGTGTTTTGTGACTGAAAGGTTCAGAGTATAGGAGGAGCTGAGGTAGCACAGTATGGTGGAAAAGATCAGACTTGGGAGCTAAATAATCTAAGCTTCAACTTCCAATTAAGACACTGATTAGCTGTATGACTCTGAATGAGTTATGTCACAGCTCTACACTCCAGCTTCCCCATCATGCCTTTCAAGATTGCTGACACCTACCTCATGGGGTGGCTGGGAAGATTAGCAATAATAAACCTAAAGGAACTGACACATAAAAGATCCTAAAAGTTGGTAGTTAAGCATCTACTCAAAAAGCACAGTTCACAATGTCCTGCACAGAATACATCATGAAAATTCCTGGGACCTCTTTCTTCATTCTTCTGGAGGGAAGTTGACCATTATATACAATCCCACTTTGTGTCAAAGTCACAAAGAACAATATGTGGACAGTAATCCAACTCAGTTTGGCAGGACTTTCTCCTCATGTGCCTTAAGTTACTTCTATGTAATGAAGGTTTTGTCACACAGGAACTTAGGGAATCAGGTAATATTATGTGAGACAAGTTTGGAAGTGGAAGGTCAACTGGCTTGAGGTGTTCAAGAACTACCTATAGCTGAGAAGCTTACGCCAGTACAGGGAGCGAATCCCATCTTGGAATGCTACATATTGTAAATCATTTTGCCCAAGTCAAATTTGATTAATATTTCCCTGAAACATTCTAAAATCACATCTGACTGTTTCTCTTCTCTCCTAAAAGCAAGCTACCTTTTTATTATTCTTCTGACAGCAGGCAAAATGTATCTCCATCTCTGGTTATAGGCAATGTGTCTCAGCAAAATGATACTGTCATCACTAGATGGAAGCTCCTTCTAGGGCCACCCTACATATGACACACATTCTCCTATTAACAGAAAGACCACAGACTCTGGATTGACACAAGTTTCATTTGAGTATTTGCTCTATCATTTACCAGCCAGGTGACCTTGGGCAAGTTATTTCACTTATCTGAGTCTCAATTTCCTCATTCATCAAATGGAGAAGAGAAAACATCTGCCTGCCTCCAAGGATTGCCCTGAGAATTAAGGCAATGTTGGGTAAACCTGGTCCATATACTGAGTTCCGGATAACTCAATTATTGTTTTCTTTTTTATCTAATTACCAGAGAACAGTGTTCCCACAAGAGAGTCTGTTGTGATTAGCCCCATCTACAGGTTATATCTAATCCAATGGGGCTCAGGAAGCCTGCAGGCAAGTCTGAACACTTCCATCAGTGGTGGTGATTTTATTGAACTAAGAAAAAAAATTAAGCTATAGAATTGGCTTTTTAATAATTTGGATGACATTCCCTCATTTCTATTATTATAGGTGGAGAGAAACATCACCTAACTTAAAGAAAGAACAGAAGGCAGGCAAGTGATATGTTTATGTCTTTAATCTAGGAACAGTTCTGTCACGTTCAAATTGATTTAATTATCCACTCATTAATCTACTATTTCTTTGTGTGCCCAGATAAATCATCAGCTCCTTGAGGATAAGGGCCACTGTATTTACTCCTTTTGATCATTGTACCCCACCTAACCGTAGGTCCAGAGAATGAGCAAGCACTCCTGAGTTCCTACAGTTTGCAACAACACCTTCCTTCTGCAAAGCTGAAGATGGAGTGTTGACAGTCTTTTATTCCTTTAAACACTAAGACACTTTTTGTAAATAAAATCATATGTATGCATGTATGGAAGAAGAAGAGGAAAACCGAGCATTGAGAGAAACCATGAAAGGTAAAGGGCATGGGCATTTAGAAGCCAGAAAAGTGAGATTCAAATCATGTCCCGCCCATTTATTGTAGACATTCTTAGGCTTTCTGTATCTTCACTCATCTGTTCAGTGGTGGCAGAAGTTCCTACCTGACAGGGTTTTGATGCTCCTGCCTTCAAGGGACTTCAGTGTTTTCCCTCTATGGAGACATGACCCAGTTGAAGGTGATTTCTTCCCTTCCCTACTGGAAGGCCTGGACTTGGAGCCAAAGTTGTTTGTTGCTTTCAAACTTGACATGCCTGAAGTTTGTCTTGGAACTGTTTTGAGAACATATATCTTAAAATAGCTGAGTCTCCTAAGTAGACATCTGCTAGCACCTGGTTAGAAGTGGACATGTGACTTTCACGTGATAGAGTGTGGATATTGGCTGTGAGGCAAGACAAGGGTAAGTGTTGATAAATGCAGGATGCAACATCTCATTTGACACGTTCCCATGGGCATTATTCAAGCTGCTTATTCAGTTCATGGAGAAATACTACAGAGGATAACAAATTAATACTTGAATCAGAGTAATTTAGAATGCTAGGAATTATTAATAAATGGATAGAAATTAAAGCCTCCCAATTAGGTCAAAGTCAATGTTCACATGCATCCTGCTGTAATGATGTGATGCAGAGGTAGCTGATGATGTCTATGTGATAAAGGGGCAATACTTCAATAATGAGTCAAGCTTTGCCATGTCACTAGAATAGTAGCAATCAAGTAACGAAGCCACAGTACTTTTCTAACATATCAAAATATCCTTTTTATCCTTATTTATCTTCTTTAAGTGCACTCACACATAGGTCCCGAGAAACTCTTCCACTTACATTTGCAAGCTGCACTAGAGTCTGAGAGCAGAACCAGTGTGACAAGGATTGCTTGCAAGAAAGGATGTTGGTCACAAGGTGGCAGATTACCACGCTCCTATGGAGAAGCCTGATTATTATTATTTTTTTTTTTTGAAAAGCTCAGAATGACACAAGAGGCAAGAAAACTTCAGGAAGGGGTGTGCTTGCAGTGGGAAAGATGGCTACCTTACATGGCCACGAGTTCTAAAGGTTATATAAATGCTGCCTGTCCAGCTATGCCCTGTAATCATGGGGCACCTCTTGAAAAGGCTCAAGCAATCAACGTGATAAGATTTTGGAAATGACAGCTGACAACAAGCAACAGGCACAATGCCAAGGTAGTTATTTTCTAGGGCACTGCTTCCAACTCTGTTAGCACATTTGAATCACCTTGGAAGATTTTTTTTAAGTGCCCATGTTGAGCCTCCACCATGAGAGATTTTGGAGATTTTCTGTTTTCTTTTTCTGTTGATTTTGGTCTGGTCTGAGGCTTAGGCATCAACATTATTTAAACAGTCCTCAGGTGATTCCAATGTGAAGACAAGATTGAGGATCACTAATCTAAAGCAGTTATTACTCAGATATGGTCCACAAACCCAGGGCTGGTCTGGGAACTATGTCACTAAATATTTTTTTTTAATTTAGTTCAGTTGACATTAGTTTTCACAACAAGAGAGAAATACTTTATTGATGAAGGAAGCAGTGTATTATTAACATTTTGGCACAAGCTCCTTATGTAGTCATGAACTGGAAACAAACCATTTTAGACCCAGAACTGATCCATGGACTATACTTTGAGTAGCATGTAGTAGGTGGGAGTCAAAGAGAAGGGGAAGGAATAGCAAAGCATTTTCAAAAGTGTGATACTTATCAAAACCCAGCTCTGATGAGAATACACTGCTCAGTGGAGCCAGTACAGCCTTCCAATATATATACTTGTGGGATGTTAATGGGTATAAGGAGTGAGAAAGTTCCCGTAGCTACAAGATGTTGTTTAACAATGAGCTGCCTGAAGTAAGACAACTTTCTCATCTGCAAGACTCCTCAAAACCTTAAATATGCTCATATGCATCATGACTCTCTAGGGATGGTATATAGTTTGAGAAACATATTTGATTGTAGAATCTGTCTTTTCCTGAATATATCTTATACAATCATTGTGTCATGAAACATAACTAGAAAACAATGATCTGAGGGTTATTTAAGAATCTGAGACAAAGAATACAGTTAATTCATGTATTTTACTTGATCAGGCAAGGAGTTGTAAACAAAAGGGAGTTGTAAACAAAAGATGGGATGGATGTTGAAGTAGCTGCAACAGCAAATTCTTATGCATTTCCTTAGTAAAGGAAAACTGCCATGTTGGCCCTGACTTAGGGAATCAATTTTTATGGATGAAGAACACAGTCTAGCTGGTCACACTATGCTAAGTCAGAAGGTTACATTTCGCCTTATCAATCAGCTGTGCAAAGAGGAAGAGAAAAAAAAAAAACACTAAGGGCAGTTGCTGAGACATCAAAGCCCAGGGGCATGTTGACCACATGATCTATAAAGTAATAGTTTTGAAAGGGGCAGCACCCACATGGATGGGAAATTCCCAGATTTTTTTTTACAGGAAACATACTGCAATTGTGATTTATATCAAAATCACCACTGCACAGGATTCTTCATCCAGTAGACCTTTCAGAGCAGTTTCCTAGAATGACATCATATCAAACATAAACTCCTGAAACAGGTCATTAGCACTGGATTCACACAGCAAAAATTTTACTCCTAATATTATAAAGGGAAACTTGGAGAAGAAATTTATCAGAAAAGATTACTTTGTCTCAAGAAAAATTCACCACCATGATGGGAACACCTAAGTGCAAAAGAGATAGGAGGCCTGCTACTTTAAGATGTAAATCATATTTTCCAAGACAAATGATTATTAGTTTGTACTGTAAAAGCCAGCCTGGAAACTGAATTGAGATGCATATATTCAATAAGAGAATAATAAATGCCCATCCTGTCCTGAAATTGAATTATGGGCTCCTAAGTATACTTCCTGGATTAGATTATGAGTTTTCCAGAGTGCAGAAGCTACCCCCCAATATGACTTAATTTCATGTTTGCTGCCATAAGGAGGGGAAATAGAAGGGAACTGAGAACATGTGCCATTTCCGGTTTCCTAATGTTATTAGGACATAACAAATTGTGTTCTAAGAAATAATTGATATGCAACTGAAGAGAAGCATTTTTGAACACTCTGTGGAGAGAGGATGGGTTTTACTGGTTGCTAAATCAACAGGGCCTCCAGATTTCTACATTTTATTTGGACTAATATTTTTATTGGAGGGGACTCTGCAATTAAGCTGTCATTTGTTTCAATGAATAAAGAAACCTTTCTGGTGTTGTTCTGCCATCTTTCAGGTCATGAATCAAAGGCAGGGTGAATTGCAATCAAGTCATAGTTACTTTGCAATAAAACAGTTTGGAATAAAGTGCTTTTATCTTTTCATAGATACTCAAACAGATGGGCCCATATTTTCCTAACAGAATAGGGATATTTCCTCAGGTCTCATCCTCAAAGTGACAGATATGGAACTCAGTTTTATTTTTCCTAAAAGGCATCTCAGGTGTCAAGTATCAGAGATTGTTACCTAATTCCAGTTTAGTGACAAAAGGATTTAATAACAGTAGTTTAGATTTGTCACACTGCCTATTAATTCAAATTAATACTGACCTACTTTTCAAAAGAAAAATTAGTATTAAAATGAGAAAGGCACAACAACAGGAGACAACAAAGTTTGAAAAAATGAAGATGAAAAGAACATTTTCATCAGCATGCCCTATAATATTTCTCTATGGTTTTCTGATCTTATCATTTTGGTAATACTGACATTCATGGTGATATATGCTCTTTCTGGGATTAAAAAAACTAAGGCATTATCAGAGTATCATCATTGTGATAGTCAAAACTATATCCCCTTAGCATTTAGCACAGAACTGTGCTTTCTCTTGGTTGGTAAAGCCTATGGCACTTTATCATCAGTCTCAAGTATATAGTCTCTTCTCCTCCAACAAAAGCCACTATGGTTGGATACCTCTCCATATAAAAAGGTTATGGATGACCCCAGCCCAGGGAGATGTATGTGTATATGTCATTTGAGAACAGGCTATAGGAAAGAGACCAATGCCTGATTAAAAGATGGTGTCAAATCACTGAGCTTGGTAATATTTTCTTCCATCACATTAATTCCTTCAAATTTACTACTGTAATCAGAATTTTCAATCCTAAAAGCAAACACTGGGAATACATGATTTATTTGTCTCTGTAGATTTTCAACACCATCTACTTGTAAGCTTGTGTCTCATGGTGTGATTCTTTTAACAATCTTCAAACATCAGAAAAAGCCCAATGAGTGCCATTTTAGAATAAGGAGCTGCGCTGATAATAGATTGGTTTCCAGGAGTTAGTCTAATCAGTGATTTCATTTGGCACACATGGCATAGAAAGAAAAAAAAAAAAGGAACAAAGCTATGAAGATTATACTTTCTCTTGCCAAAAGGCTCCTGGAATAGTGAGAAAAAAATTTTGGTAATGATCTTCCCTCTCCATGCAGCTTTCTTATAACAAAGGATGTTGCTGGTACCAAGCCAAGTTAGACTCTCAGATATTTGTATGTACTTCTTCAGCCAAATCCCAGTACTCATATAAGTACTCACTAATATCATAAGTGGTTTTTATGGAAATAATCACATCACTGAAAATCACAAGTATTTGGAACAGATTAAAATTTGTTTTCAAATAAACTGTTCATAAATAGAAACTAGTGTTTGGCAAAGTATAATTTGGCCTTAGTGAAAAACCAGTGATATATTTCATTCCATCTATGTACTTACATGGATTCTGGAGGGCCTGGACATGACCCCAAAAATGCCTTAAAAAGACAACTATGAAGCATTTTAATGAAGTTATCTGTACCAAATCTTACTTTGTCATAAACTTTGGAAATAACATTGCCCTTACAAACCACTGTCATCCAAAATAAACTCTAAAACGTTATCTATACTAATACAAAACATTTTGATTTTGTCAGTTCAGTAAGGGAAAGCAAATTAATTCCAGCCTTATCATAAAACACATAGACCTTTTTGACCTGTTAATCATTTCTAAAACTTATGCTAGTCAAACTTTCATTTTCTCCTAGATGTAAATAAATGTTTCATTTTTCACTTCAGGGTTTCTGAATAGACACCACCTCGTTAGAAGAGGTAATACTGGCAGGTTAGCATTGCACAAACCAAACAATGGATGGCTTAACCATTGCCTACTCTTGCTGTGAAATTGGTAGGCATCCACAGTCAATGTCAATTAAGATCTCATGCTTTGGCTCAGAAACCAAGAGATGGAGTATCTACTCAAAGTGCTTCACATAGGAACAAATGTTTCACTATATGCACATAGTTTAGATCTAAGATACTATTCATTTATAATAAGAAAGTCTTTTATTCCTATTAATGACAACAAAATGTTACAGCAACTTTGAAAGAGAACTGAAGACTATACCTTATAGCATTTAAAAACCATCTTGCAAAAATCTTCAAGGTTGCCTGAATGGCCACTGAACCCTTCCAAACCCACAGTTACTTCACCTCCTAGAAATGACAAGATTCAGTATGCTACGGGAAGTAAGTGTGTTAATTTCTCAGCATTGTTTCCTTATTTACCCAATGTCTGTTCCACAGCACATTTTCTTTTGCCCCGTCTAAGGTCTTCTGCATCCTGTTCATCTGCACAGAGATCAAGCATTTTCATTTATAGGTCTGGGTTTACCATTAGCTTCCAGGCTCTTGTTTAAAGGAGTACAGTCCAATTTAAGCAGTATTAGCATGTCACCCCAGAAAAATTCTAATTAATCTAATTTGATTTACAAACAATTCAGAAGAATAAGAAGGGAAATACTAGCTCCAATACCCCAGAGGACATGGAAGGAGATCATAGCCAAGGAACATCTTCAATCTGAAAGAAGACAATGCCCGTCAAAGTATATGAATAAAAAGATGACAGCCACACTCAATATGATGGCAGTCATTCAATATATGGATGAAATGACAGATGAAAAACTGCCCAAACCTTATAGAGGGGAATTTAACTGCTACCTGCTCTCTAAAGAATACTTCATATCAGAAAACATTCACAACAGGATTCACGATACACTCCAGGTGGTACTTGAAAATTAATAGATCCTGTCAAAAGTACATGCAATAAAAAGGTGGGGTCTTAAATTTAGTTTTTCAACTTTTCTTTAATCCAAAATATTATTGAAATAATTTTAAGTTTCTAACCAATTTCTTGACTGAATTTATTCAGTGGCTTCTTAAATGGCTTATTTTTCTTACCCAAAGCAAATTTTGCTTTTCAGGCTAATTTGCAAGTACAAAACAGTATTTCTATGTGTGTATGCATGCATATATAATTTGAGAGTGAAGAAAGTAGAAAATAATGGAATGCATTATATATAGTAAAGTAATTGCCACTGGTCAAAAATTTTTATTTCAGTAAAGTTGAAATCAAGTTAGTATCTTCTCTACTAAACCACCAATATGTTGATTTTACTCACTGTAGTGGGTCACCATTTCCACCTGCAGATGAATAAGTGTTGACATCAGAACTCACACTCAAAGTGGATAGGTTATGTACCAAAAGTAGGGGAAAATAAATCCAAAGGCTCTACTCTATTGCTGAAATAGAATTAAACATAGACACATATAGGCTTTTCATTTTCTGCCAATGAACACTTAAAACTCTATTTGAAAGAAAGAAAAGGAGAAATTTGAAATGTCAAATTTTGCTTCTCAAACCATGGATTGGAGTCCACATGTAGTAATTTCCTCACATATCAAACTTCCAACCAAACCAGGTGGCAGTGTTTTCCAGATGAGAAAGACAGTGATAGGTGAGGATTCTCACAATGTTGCAAAGGGGCAACAAATAGAAACAAAGTCACTTTTAGGAAACATAGAAGAACCATTTATGCATATGTGTACATAAAATACCAAAGAACAGATGAATTTTGTCAGTTTCAGTGTTATTCACTGGAAAACTACAATGGTGTTTCATATGAGGGAAAGATGAGCTTTCATATAATAAGAATTTAAATAGCAAACACATTATAATGATCAAATGTCATCTTTGAAGTTGAAACGTACACAGATGCAATAAAAGAGTACATTTTATTTGTACATTATCAATTCTTTTTGTAATATTGGGGATTAAACCCAGGGCCTCACATGTGCCAGACAAGCACTCTGCCACTGAGCCACATCCCCAGTCCTACCATATTTTATTTGTAATATGAAAAACAGTCCTATCTGATAGGTGCAAAAATGTTGGAACAAATGAATGAATATCTTCTGGTCAGGCAAGTTACCTCAGAGAGAGTTTTGTCACAAGGATTAGAAGGAATACCTTATTAATCTGAGTTTAAGTAACAGCAAGCAGAGTTGTCCAAACCTGTACTTGAGCTGAAAAGAAGAACAAACTACTCATACTCTCCTGCAGGCATGCATTCACTATGGCAAAGTGCAACTGGACGTGCATTACATGGGAAGTCTGAGCCCACTTCAGCAAACTACGTGGATCATGAGCATTCTTCCAGAGCAATGCAGAAGCTTTATGGAGTAGAGGAGAGTTAGAAAATTTGAAACAATCTTCTCATTATTTCATTTCAGGAGTGTCATTCCTCAGCTGACTGCTGCTTCAGGAATGCAAGGTGATGGGGAACAGACTTGGCCAGATGTTGGCTACAGGAACAAGCAACTTTGGCAGCCAAAACCAGGCAGTGTCATGACACTAACTGAAAATGTTTTAGCTGCAAAAAGCAGGAGGATGCTGCGTGCTGTGCCAGAGATGACTGTTTTATACAGTGTCCCATCTGAGACTGCATAACACATTCACCGGCGAGCCAGGGGGCCTCCTAGTCATAGCAGGGGCCGAACAACACACAGCACACCAGAGGGCAATGCACAATCAGAAACAAAAAAGGAGAGAGAAAGAAAGAAGAATGAGAGAAAACAAGCAAAACACGCGTGTGTCGGCCACAAACCTTCGGGCTCTGTGTTCTCTTTGTGGTGTACTTGCTTCAGCGGGCAGCAGAAGATTTCGTGACACTTAGCACGAAAGGGGGACTCTTTTTTCTTTAATTCCGCAGATTGGATGGAATCTTGCCGTAACATAATGTATTCCTGTGTGCCAGGGGGGGCGTCATCCAGAACTGTGGTCACCACATAACAAAATGAACTCAAGTTAGAGCTTTATGAAAGCAGTGAACATCATAAACCAAACCTACACCCAAGGAAAGACTAATGAAACAACATTTCCTACACAAGTTTCAAAGAAACACTTCGAATAATGGTGATTTTATTTGTAGGGGATGAGTTTAAAATACTAAAGCCATGGAGATAGCTACTCAATCATGTATACCTGTATGGATAGTAAAATCAAAATGTAACAGTTTTATTAACTTATTTATTTTTGGTATTGGGGATAGAAACCATGGACACGTTAACCACTGAGCCACATTCCCATTCACTTTTTAATTTTTTTTAGTTGGGAGACAGGGTCTCACTAAGTTTCTTATGGCCTCAATAAGTTGCTGAGGCTGGCTTTGAACATGCAATCCTCCTGAGCTGCTAGGATTACAGGTGTGCACCATCACACTGGGTGCAATTTAACAGTTTTAAATTGTACCTGCAATGAATAAAATATCTTAATATCAATAGCCATGCTGTATGTAAATTATCACCATGTAGAGCTCACATGCTTCCATTTGAGATGCAATGTAAATATCTACAGATTAAACTGCCTAATGTTGACCAATTATCAATGAGTCAGCTCATGATTCTTGGTCTGCTCTTGGTGAGGGCCTAAGTTCCAAGAGATGTATACTGAGTCTGACAGAAGTATATAGGAATCTGCTCATTGGTTTCCAAAGAGAACTGGGGCCATGATAAATACCCTTCAGATGTTCAAAAACCATTAATGAAGTCCACAGATTCTGGCTGATAGCCCAATAATCAATGGATCAAAGACCTACCTTATTGGATTGTGGAAGAGCAGGGCCTGGTTTACTAATTTTGGCCTTTTAGATACACACCAGGCTCCTCTCAGTCTGCCCTTGCTTTCTAGGCCCCATGTGTGTTTCCTAAGTAGGCCTGTGTAGCACCAGTGTTTTTTCCCTGTAAAACCCAGAAGTCTGCCTTCATAGGGTCCACTGCTACATTCTGTAGTCAGAAAACCACCCACCAAAGTGGGTACAAATTGGATCTGCATTTGCAGAAGCAGGGAACAAACCCCAAAATGGATTTTTTTTCTCTTTCACACTCTTCCCAATGAGCCTATTCCCTTTCACCAGGAGTGAGTCAGTGCCTGCAAAGCTGTGATTAATGATTTGCTGACTCATTCTTGTCCCCCAAATGCATACACTTAACATGCATTTAGGAGGACAGATACCACCAGCAGATTTCTTATGGGGAGAATAATGTTGTGGTGTTTGTGAAAAATAAATGGTTTATGGCTGGATTTAGATGGGATCTGAAGTTTCTGTGCTTGGCAAAACATTTCTAGCTCATTGGCTGGGCTTTTAATGGGCTTTAACAACTTCCTTTCATATTGGGGGGAAAATAGCTTAAAAACAAACATAACTTTTAAATTCATATTATGAGTTTGGAACAAGTTCTGGATAGATTGCCTATATTTGGAATCATTGTCATTCTTTATAAGTCATTAAATTATGCAATAAAATGATGAATATTTTAGTCAGTTCTCTATTTTGCTCTAGTAGTCAGTGGCAGTAATCAAAAATATTCTATAGATACACCAGCACAGCTTTTCCCAGCACAGAGTTCCCTTCATCTACCAGGGATGTTACTGCAACTTTTTAGGATCTTGTTGTGGGATACACATCTTTGCTAGCAACAGCTGCTGTTCAAAACATGTGCAAACATTTCCTGCCATGAGCAGATAGTTATGATAATATAGACACTTATCAAATTTCAGCATCACAGCTGAAGACAAATTCTGATTTTTACCATCCAAAATATTTAAAGAAAACTCCCCAAATTAGAACACTTTTTAAAAAAAACCCACAATTATATGAAAACTGAGAAATCCATTTTCATGAAGTACTATATAGAAAACACAGTTTAAGATTAAAGAGCAATTGGAGGATAAAAAAGAAAAATAAATGACTTTTGCAGATTGCATAGGAAAGTTGTTGCTCAGGAGCACATGATGTCTTCCATTTTCATTGTTCAATAGCAACAATGATGTCACAAATGGGCATTTTGGGAGATTAATGGTGGACCAAAGCTAATAGCCTTTGGCTGACTCTCCAGCCATCAGCTTTTCCCAGCTGGTCATTAATTCCCAGAAAATGCCTTACACTGCCATCATTATTGTTTAATTAGATACAACTGGTTATGTGTAACATACAACAAAATTCCAGCAAAAGCCGCGTGCTGACTGATACAGGGCTAACCCCAAAATTCATCATGATGAAGAAAGCATGAAGGTCATGAAAGTGCAGGATAATTGTGTAACACAAAATTCCCTCTCTCTCCTGTTCTTTCTTCAAATTGAATTTAGCAAGTGCAAAAGGTGCCAAGATGAGAGCATTTAAGGAGCCATCTGAGTAATAACCACAGGCACAGAACATTTCCTTGAAAATCGTGAACATCTGGGAGTTAATGGCTCAGCTTTGGGTCACAGACTGTCTCTCTACCCAACGCCTCAAACATCAGTCAAGTCAGGCAACACAGAAAAAAAGAAAGAATAGTCAACTTCACAGCAGCTTGATGTTATGTTGACATATGCGCTAGAAACATTTTGGATTTTCTAGCCAGAAAGGGCATTGTATAAGCAACATCTCACTTGGGTCTATAAAATCTCTGACCTTAAAGTTATTTTGGAGGAAAAACTATTATATGAAACCCTCTTATTCCCAGGACTTCCTCAGGTGGGAGAATAGCTGTATGTGCAATGGACAGCAACAGGAAAGAAAGGGGATTTCCCATAGGACCCCAGCACTAAGGCAGGTGGGAAGCTTCGTTCTACTTCCCTAAGGAAGGGATGAAGATACTGTGCTTCCAAGGGTCACCAGTTCTAGAAAGGTAAGGGGTTGCAAGGAATTCAGCTCATCAAAATGGGAAAAATGAGATTCTTCTTTTCCTGGATTAATCCACTGTTCTCAGCCATTTCTCCCCTTCTGGTAAATTCCCTTCTTCTTGCCCACAACCTCTATGCTGACTCCTCCCTCTGTTCATTGGAACCTTTTGTTCACATTTCATTCAGTGAAAACTCCTGCCCTTTCAAACCATAGATTTATCCAATCCTGGTAGAGGTAGAGGGTCAAAAATCTCCATTGATTAGGTAAACACTGGAATTATACAAAGTTTCCTCCTCTTTCAGAGGTTCGACTTGACTCTGCAAGGTAGATAAGATGGTAACACTGGCTCATGGTTGGTTTCTGTATCCAGGAGCCCCATCCTTTTCAAAAGGCTGCTGAGCCCCATGAAAATACCTGCAAAGGGGTATGCCTCTGGAGAATTTTCACTGACAAAGCAGTACCCTCAGTCTTGACCACATAGTTCACCCTGTCAGGATTCCAAAGTACCACAGGAATAAGTAGCACAGGGTTAGAAGAGACAAGTGCACCCATGCAAATCCACACATCCACAGACACACAGACACTGACAGGTGGCATACTCAGACACAGAGGTGACAATAATAAGTGACCTTAGTGGTAGAATTACAGTTATAAGCACAAATTATGCAGGAGCTAGTTCCCATTACAATAAGAGTACTATCAACTAAGCATTAGGTGGGTAAGCCTGCATCTAGATTTCATTTCTCAGCAGCAACACTGGACTGATACAGAACTATCCCCACCCTTCAGTAGGCTTCTTGCCAATTACCAAAAATCAAGGTCAGGGACAAGGAGCAGTCATGATAAGAGAAGAGAATTTGGTAGAGTCCAAGCCTGCTGACCAGGCCTAAGATACTCATATTCACAGAAATATTCCCATTTCAATCTAGAAAAAAAGGAAAATACCAATTTATAGCAATATTTAACCTCTCATAAATATTTAAAATCTCAATATACTATATCTTTCAAATGCATTTTTGTTTGTTTGCTTTTTGCACTACTGTGGATTGAACTCAGGACCTCACAAATGCTAGGCAAACACTCTATTATTGAGCTATATCCTGAGCCTATTTTATTATTTTTATTTTGAGACAGGGTCTCCCCAAATTGCCCAGCTGGACTTGAACTTTAAATCCTCCTGTTTTAGCCTCCCAAGTAGCTGGGATTGTAGTTGTGCAATGCCATGCTTGGTTTAAATGAACTTTTAATTAAAAAGTTCATCATGTATCCATATTTAGTAAGTCCAGCTCTTAGTGTACAAAAATATATCAACAAGTATTGATATGAAATAGCTAGCAAAATATTTAGTAATATGATGTAATCCTCCATGTCATTCCAAACAAAATTTCTTTAGAGAAAATTTAATGCAAACTTTTTGTTTTAAAACAAGAAAAATAAGACTTAGAAAGGGGAAATGGCTTTAAAAAGTCACACAGTAAGTTATTGGAAAATCCCAGAAGCCAGGATTCTGGAATGTTTGCCAGAAAGTCTAAAGGTAGACTACTTTTTAAAACCATCAATACATTGATAGTGATCAGGTCTTTTAGTATGTCTTCATTTTCATGATTATCTCTGTCTACAACCAATTTTTCTTTCTTTATTCAAAGACAGAAAAGTATGCAGAAACAACCTAGAAAACTATTTAGACAATGCCAGAAAAAGCACCTCCCCTGTCACCAGGATACTGTAATTCACAGGGTTTATTGGCTTCAAGCTGGAAGCAGTTAACAAGCCCTCAATTATTTGATGGTTCTGATTTTTGGTTTTGGGGGGTGTTTTTTTTTTTTTTGCTTTTAAATTAATTCTTCACAAAGATGACTCAACATAATTAATGATACATGATTTTAAATCAAAGCAAATCTAATATCACCAGGGCAACAGAAATGAAATTAGCGATGAGACTACCAATCAAAGTTATTAGACATATATATATATGTATTAGTAACTCCAACAAGAAAATACTTAAAAACCTCGATGAAACAGAAAATATGACAAAATATACAGATTACCAAATGTCCTCATGTAATTGCAAAAAAAAAGTGAGAGGAAAATGCATTAATTACTGTAATTAACCTTCCATGTCACTGAGCACCTGTCATGCTGAAAAATACATAGAACCACAACTTTTGTTAGCGCTAGACCCACATTCTGCCTCCCTAACTATCTACTTATCTGAATATGGTATTAAGCTTTATTGCCACAGTGGACACTATAAGATGGAAGGTTTAAATGTGCATGAAGAACTTAAGTCAACAAAGGGAATATTAATAATAGTCATTAATATTGGTGAAGGTGGACATAACTTTAACATATTTGTTGAAGTTTTAGTTATATTCTGCTTTTTAGTCTCCACCAATCTCTATTCAGTACCTCAAGTACTCATAGGTCTTTGTCTATTTCATCTTTCTTCAGGTTGTTCTGCTCGTTTCAGAGTAGAATGAAAGGCAAACTTCTTACCATGGTGCCCATTCCTCCCAATCTCCTCAACTCCATCATATACCTTCTTGCTCACACTAGATTCCATTAGCCTCTAAAATATTCTGGGCTTTATCTTGCCTCAAGGTCTTGGACTTGCTGTTCCCTCTGACTGCCCTTCTATGTACTTCAGGAATGCACCTCTTAGAAATGTCTTTCTAGGTTTCCACTTGTCAGGATAATAAGTCTTTCTATCTATCTATCTATCTATCTATCTATCTATCTATCTATCTATCTATCTATCTTGTCTCTCAACATATGAATGAATACAAGCACCCTGAGTCTGGGATATTATATATATCTCCTTTGCCATATATTATTTATGGGGTCCAGGATAGGGCCTCACTCCAAATTCACACTCATTAGCCAATTGAAAGATGCTCTCCTTCTTCACTCACCCTTCCCACAATGCAAATGGTCAGCTTCATCTCCTAACTGTTAATTTCCATTTAACTTTTTAGGAAGTTTATCTGGTGATGCCTCAGGACAGCTTTTAGGTTAATATAGGCTTTTACTAAAAATTTAGAAGAATAATTACTTTCACATATATGTCTAGAATATCACCTTAAGAACCACGTTTCAGTCTCTTTAGAGAATACCTTTGTTTTGCAAATGGCCTAAAACATTTTGCATATGGTAATTTTATATGCACAAAATAAGTTACTTCTAGGAATAGGCATGCCTACCTTGAACCTGTGCATTAAGGAGGGGAAATAAATGGAAAGAGCACATTGCCTGGCATGTAGCAGGCACAAAGTAAGGGGGCACTGCAGTGGAGGAAACGATGTTCCTGCCAGAGCTGAAACTGCTGAGCCCGGCATTCTGCTGGGTAAAAATCAGTACCTCACCCTTACTCAACACTTTCTGTTTGACCTATGGAATGCCACTTTACTGCTCTGAACCTCGGTTTCCTCATTTCAGAAATAAGAAATTTTGAGTGGACCAGGGTTTCACAACATTGAACACATTGGTACTTTGACCATTTGAGGCCTAATAATTCTTTGTTGTGGGGTGCTGTTCTGTGCCTTGTGGTAGGGCAGCATCCCTAACTTTTACCTGCTAGATGCCAGTAGCACCCTCCTCCATTGTGACAACAAAAAATGTCTCCAAACATTTCCAAATGACTCCTACCACACCCACTGAAGCCATAATTGTCTTAGTTGAGAATCAGTGGACTTGAAGATGGGTAGTCTCTCTAAGCTACAGTCATCTTTGTAGCACTAATCCCAGATGTCCCTTTATGACATTCAGAGATGCTCAGCATCCTCCAAGACATAGCAATTCCATTCAAGGGAGCTTGGCCCACACAGACCAGGAAGAGAATGGGATGCACTGGTGAGCATGCCAGTCATCCAGGGAAAAGAATTCCTCTGACTGGCAAAGTGGAAAGCCCTCTATACATCAGTAGAGCCCTTAGTCATCTTAGGGCAAAGACTTTCCTAAGTGAGTGCCATTGGTTGGGACTTAGTGAGTACTCTCAAGGGCCTTCTGTGTATCACAGGTGGGGCCCAGCCAACCAAAATCCTGACTTAGGTGGGAATTAGAAGCAAGAAGGGAGAGCTGGGGGAACCTTCTTTGGCATTATGACAGCAGTTCCCTCCAAGTCTGGGCTTCTCATCATATAATGGCCCATGTACCCAGAGAGGATACATCTGCCTGCTAAAGACACAAATGGATCCATTAAGAAGAAAAAGGCAGCTTCCAACCAGCAGAGAAGAGTGTGCTTCCAGATGTCCTCTGCCCTAGCAAGAATGACACATACCTTATCCCTGCTATAATTTTAAGCATGTAAGAATATGGCAGGATTAGAGAGAAGTACATTCTACCATAGTATGTTGGGTATTATTGTACAGCCCCATGGTATAGTTAGAAGAATTGATACCAGCCTGTAACTTTCAAGTTTTCTAGTCATATCTCATTGTACTCCTCTCTCATAAATGCTCTTCAACTCCAAATCAAATTTAAGCATATAAGACACTTACCTAGAGAACTCGTTAAGACCCAGATGGCTGTGTCCCACTCCCAGAGTTACTGATTGCAGTGGATTGGCATAGAGCCTGACAATGGGCATTTCTCACAAGTTCCCAGATGGTGATGCTGCTGTTGGTCAGGGATCACACTTGGAGAACCAATATCCCCAAGATACCAGTTCTGTCTCTCTGTACTCACCTGTACCTGTCTACATTCTCTCCTGTCCAGTGCAAACGCAGTCTACACCAGTGATTCTCAGCTGTGACTGAGCATTAGAAGCACCTGTGGGACTTTTAAAAACTAAAATACCCATGGTGGCAAGACAGATTAATTAAACTAGCAGCATTTCCTGGCTGTAGCCTGAGCACTGGAAGGTTTCAAAGCTCCTCAGGTGTTTTGACTGCATTGCCAGAGTTGAGAATTACTACTCTACATAAAGCTTTTCTTCCCTCTCTCCAGTGAAAATTCCTTTCTCTTTTTCTCCAGAGGGAAGATTCAGGTCCCTGATTATCTTATTATTTCCATCTCTTTCCAGAGCTCAGTCTAGGCTTGCCACCACCCTTGTGCAGTTGTGAAGTGGTGCTATTTACTGTGTAAAATAACACAGTGGCACATATCACTACACAAGCAGCCCTCTTCTGGCTTGAAACACCATGATGGATTATTCAGAGCTCTACTACAGAATTAGTTTAACCCTTCCCTGTGTTCTCATCTTTAAAAATGTATAAATGAATATATACTCACTAGCCAGTTTTATTTAACTGAATAAAACCAAACTGAATTTTTCTTAATGCCCCTAATGACTTTAGGTTGGTGAGTGAGTCAAGACTTTGCCCTAAAAGCAATCCATGAAGCTCCATCTCTCCACCTTGGTACCTCCTCATCAGTTCCTTCATGGGCTCCTCACCTATAGGAGCCCATACAGAGACTTTAGGGTTCACATAGAACCATGTCAAACTTTACATTAGCTGAAACCTTGGGGAAGTCAAAGTTCACAGGCACAATGATAGCAAAAACTTACTACAAAACTTGCTGGAGACTGGCTAAATATACACGACCTTCCTCTTGGACATCATAAAAAAGGGAACTGGGAGATATTTTCCAGAAATTGCTTCTTTAAATCCTACAATTCAGTATTCTGATAGCTGCACAACAAAATCACCTGGGGAGCTTTATAGACAGTGTCCATACACAGGACCAACCTCCAGAGACTCTGGTTTAATTGGTCTATGAGTGGGGTTTGGGCCTTGGTAGTCTAATGAGTTCCCCAGGTGGTTCCAAGGTGCACTGAGGGTGAAAAGCAACATGTTTAATTGAATGAGAAAGAGAAAAACCCACAAGTATAAGCACAATTAACTGCAAAAGATGTTTTCTGAAGAAAAAAAGGAAAAGCTCTACAGGAAGCTAGGACTTTAAAGTGCCAGGCTCTTTGATCAAGTGTGGAATACAAATGAATCTCTCCAGGAGTAGTGTAGTATGGTATACTAGCAGTGTCCTTATACTCAACCTGTTCCAGGTTCAAATCATAGCCCTGTACTACTTACCATTACCATGAATTTGGGCAAGCCATGTATTCTCTTTGGGGCTGTTTCTTCCCCCATAGAAATAGAGTGATACCTGGTCTCCCAAGTGAGAATTCAAGTCACAATTCAACATTAAAAAAAAAAAAACACAACCAGATAGCACTTTGAAAGAAATATGGCTTTTGATTGTCAGTCAATATGATGATCCATGAGCAGTACACCATCTTTTTTCTCCCCTGGGTCATTCTCCCTACTTTGGCTAGAAAGTAAAGTGAACATCATGTGAAAGTTTCTTTGGACCCTGTCATCCCTTTTTGGTGTCACCTGAGAGGTTGTTATACATGCAGACTCTCAGCTCTGCAAATTCCAGTTCAACAGAATTGGAATCCATATTTTTATAAGATTCTAAAGTGATTGCTGTGCACAAAGTTTGAGATACCTCTGGCACAGTGGTTGGCACATAATTGGTATTAAGTATAGATTCATTCATTTTTGACTGAGCCCCAACTTTTATTTGGGCAGAGTTAAATGTATATTCATGGAAACCCAGGCCTGGGGTGCAAGAGTGAGCACCTCAGCCACCTCCTGCATGACCCTGGATAAGTCAATTTCCTACATTTTACAGATGACACCACTGATTGACAACATTGAGCTCCTTAGAGTTGTTTTACCAGTTTAAAAACATAATGTGAGTGAAGTAGCTAGCACAACATCTAGACCTTGTGTTATGGTTTGGAAGTGAGGTGTCCCCCACAAGCTCATGTGTGAGATAATGCAAGAAGGGTTAGAAATAAAATGATTGGGTTATGAGAGGCTTAGCCTAATCAGTGCATTAATCCCCTGATAGTGATTAAATGAGTGGTAAAGTAGGCAGGATGTGACTGGAGGAAGTGGGTCCCTAGGGGCATGCCTTTAGGATTTATATTTTGTCCTTGTTGAGCAGAATTCTCTCTGTTTCCTGATCATCATATCCTGAGTTGCTTTCCTCCACCACACACTTCTATGATGTTCTGTTTTATCTCAGGCCCCAAGAGTGAAGTGAGCCATCTATGGACTGAAACGTCTGAAACCTTGAGCCCGCTCCCCAAGTGAATTTTACCTTCTCTAATTATTCTTCTAAGGTCTTTTGGTCACAGTGGCAAAAAAGCTGACAAAAACATCATTATAGGTACTCCATGTGTATTCAGAACTCCCTAAGCATCAAATGAGCCTGATCTTAAGTTAACATTGATAATGTCTTTCACAAGGGGGAAAAAAACACCAACCACCTATATCCTCGCTGATCCACAAAGTCCTTTGCATGATCTTCTCTTAACTATTTGGTGAAAATAGCAGGAATGATCCAGGGAAGAAAAAAGATGGCTGTATTGCTCATGGATTATCAGACTGACTGATGAGCTTAAGCCATACTTCTTTCAAAATGTCATCTGGAATTTCTTGAAAATGTTTAATTGTGACTGGCTTCATCGACAAATTTTATCTGGTCTCAACTGTCTTGTTATTAATGCAAAGTGCTTCTGGCCCAATGTACTAGGGCCTGAACACCTCTGCAGCTTTTAAAGACTACTTACAGACTGATTCCATGCATCACTTTTGTACTAAATTTTACATCTTTCTCCATGGATAATAATGGAGGTCACTGGCTTCATTCAAGGGTAAGGTTCCCAGATAATGCACTGCTCTGTGCATGTTGTTTCAGCCAACTCTGACCTGTGTGTGTGTGTGTGTGTGTGTGTGTGTGTGTGTGTGTGCACGTGTGTGTGACTTGACACATGCTTTTGCTTTTAACTACTATTAGTATAGACACTCCAGTTAGGATCTCAAAATGATGTCAGAGCTACCACAGACACTTTTGAAGCTGAAGTCTTCCCAGGCTTTGATCTTAAGACCCTTTTCAGGGAACATCACAGACTAAATTGCTAGAGGAAGTCTATTTTCTCCTCCTCAGTCATTTCCATTTCTAGAGTACTACATCTCAGAGGACTGAGGTTTATGTGCCAGTATACTCCCAAGCACACTCTGAAGCCTTATAGCCTGTCTAGGGCATGTGCACCTCCATATCACACCTTCTCACACACATGGCACAGACAGGAATCCTGCACCGCTCGCCCTCTCTATCCCCTTCACACTCTTCACACTTGCACTTCAAGTTTCGAAAGCTAATCCCTGATGCAGATCTCATGGGCCAAGGGAGAAGTTTGGTCCTGGTAGTTACCCCAAGCCTCCTAAGATATCCTGGGAGCTCAGAAAACCCCATTTCACAGGTTCTGTTGACTGCCAGGAATTCCTTGGAAAATTATCCTACAAGGTTATTTAAAAATTAGATAATTGGGAGAGTGACTAGCGCCATCTGGCTCACTTCTACTTCTCCATAACTCTCCTGCCTCTGAAAGCATTGAAGAAGGAAAGTAATGTTGCTTTCTATCAATCATGAAATGCTTGTATTTTCAAGCAGTCAGAGTTCTCTTCCTTCCCTTGTGACCGTTTTTCTGTGCTCATATGTGCTTCTGTCACCTACTGGTGCCTCCCTTCAACTCCAAGGATATTGATAAAAAAAAAATCACTTCAGGGCTGGGGTTGTGGCTCAGTGGTAGAGTGCTTGCCTAGCATGTGTGAGGCCCTGGGTTCTGTCCTCAGCCCCACATAAATAAATAAGTAAAGGTATAAAATAATCACTTGATACATTAGTGACCCATCTTGACTGACCCTTCAGCAAGAACAATAAAGCAAATACTAATAAATAGGCTCAGCCATAAAAACAGCTCTCAAAAACTATGATCTGTGTATATCTTCGTGGCCTTGTGCTCCCAGGCTTTCCACAGAATATGGCTGTGCTAGTGATGGGAGTAGCAGTAAGTGGACAAGGAAGGCTGAGAAAGAAGGGGAAGAGAAGCTTCTTCCACTTGATCAACATATGAGTCCTGGCTCCTCTCATTTCATATAAAATACACATTGTTTAGATTCTTCTATCCCTAGTTAGTCACAAGCTCATCAAAAGGCAGTTAGTTCAATTTGGCCTCAAAGTCATTCATCAATTTGCAAGCTCAAATGGTCCTCAGCACCTCCAGGAGGTGCAGTTTTCTACCTATATGCTAAGGAATTCATCCCCCTTAGATAACCAAAAGAAGCACATTGTTAGTTAATGGAAAGCACCAGAACATGGTTCCCAATTAAAATAATTGAAATCCAGAAAATAATTCTAATAAAGAAAGAAACATTCCAATTAGATGGGTGCTTTTCTTTGCACTCACTCCTGCCACTGCTTCTAACTCCCCATTCAGTAAACAGAGTTGGCGCTGCTTCTCAGGAATTCCTGCAGGGAATTCAGATGGAAGGGTATATTGTGCCAGGTTAGAACCCACTCCAAATTTGTTTGAGAAGAATCTTTAAGCAAATGGTATTTGAGTTTGTTTACACTTGGCAGCATTTCTGTTTAAGAAAAAGGCATTACGATTATTTTAAAAGCCTCGAGCCATCAAATGTCCTTAAAATAGCATTTAATGATTTAGTTGTAAATGAATCATAAGCACTTATATTTAACTTCCCCCTCATTCCCTGCAAACCCAGCTGCTTTGGTGAGGTTTTAGCAAAGGAACACTTGGTCTCCTTTTTTTCCATTTAAAGGTAAGATTTTCCAAGGTGGGCTCTAAGCTGGGTTTGGTGCTCAGATTTAGAACAAAAGGAAGACTCTGTGTTTTTAAAACAGTAAAATAGAATTCCTGATACATATCATTTACTTTTACATATCATATTCAATACTGGCAGCAACCCATGTGGCAGATAATATTATTGTTCCCATTCAATACACACAAATTTGAATGTCAATGAGGTTAAGGAAGACTTTCCAAGTAATCCCACTCTGAAGTTGGAGAGCTGGAACCCAAACACAGCCCATGCCATACCTACCAGATCCTATCACATATCCATTTGTTCATTTGCAGTAGGCTCAATAATGACACCCACCAAAATGCTCAAATTTGAATCCCTGGAACCTTAGGCAACAGGTTGATTTAAGGTTGCCAATCAGTTGGCCTTTAAGTGTAGGGAAATTAGATTATCCAAGTAGACCCAATGTAATCACATGAAGTCTTAAAAGGGGAGGTAGAAGAGTATGTCAAAGAGATAAAAAGGAAGGGGAGGCTGAAGAGATGAAAAGAGAGGACTTTTCTTTGCCACTGGCACCTCTGAAGACAGAGGAAGGGGGCCATGAGCTGAGGAATACACTTTAACTCGAGAAGTTGGGAATGACCCTCAGCTGACAGCCAGCAAAAGGGAAGAGGGATCTCTGTCCCATGAGGAGCTGAATTCAGCTAAAGACAAAAATAAACTTCCAAAAATGAAATGCAGCTATTCCAAGACCTTACTTTTGGCCTGGAGAGATGTGTGTCTGAAATGTAAAGAATAGATGTCTGTGGTTTAAGCCATTAAGTTTATGGTAATATGTTATGGGAGCAACTGAAAACTAATACAATATCCAAACCTTAACACTAAAAAACTAAATAGGTTCTAAGGCCTGTAAATCATCTAGTTATTTTAATGACTATAACCAAATATTGTATGTGTAATTGATATATCTTCACCATCTTTAACCTAAGAAGAAAAAATACTTCCTTTAAGGTTTTCCATTTCCATTCCCTCCCATAATATTTTCAACTTTGATTCAACAAATATTTACTGGGAACTTACTATATGCCATATAGCATTAGAGACCTAAGGTATGCAGCAGGTATGAAAAAGAGTTTGGCAAAAACCCCTGTCCATCATGGATTTTACACTTTTGTGGGGGACAATAAACATAATACACAAATCACTAAGGTCACACCTTCAAGGGTCTTGGAGTCTCTAATTAGAAGTGAACTTCTATGAATTGCTTTAAGACCCATGTGTGAAACGTTTTTAATGAGTTAAGCACCTAATATAACAGCTAGCTTTCTGTTAATACAGTGCATTTTAGTGTCATAAAGACAATATAGAAGACCTCACTGAGAAGGAGATATCCAAGCACAGGTTTGGAGGAAGTGCAGAAGACAGTGAGCCATGGAGATACGAAGGGCAAGAGTGTCACCAGCAGAGGGATCAAAATACAAAGTTCCTAAGATAAGAGTGTGAATCACAGTAGGGCCTGGAGGTTCACTCCTGTAATCCCAGAGACTTGGGAGGCTGAAGCAGGAGGATTAGAACTCCAAGGCCAGCCTCAGAGACTTAGTGAGTCCCTGTTTCAAAATAATAATAATAATAATAATAATAATAATAATAAAAAGATTTAAGGGGCTGGGGATGTAGCTTCAGTGCTAGAGTACCCATGGGTTCAATACTCAGTATCAAAACAAATAAAACATTAACAGTGTAAATTGATGTTTTTGCAGAAAATGAAGAAGAACAATATGGCTGGAATTTGAACTAAGATATTGAGGGGGACACTGGTAAGAGATGAGATCATAAAGGGAACAGGAAGGCTGTTTATATGGGCCATCACTAGATTACCTCTAAATCCTAATACAATATTAATGCTATGGAAATCATTGTTATCCTGTTCCATTTAGGAAATAATGCAAAGAAAACAGTCTATACATGTTCAGTACAGACACATTTTTTTTCAAATATTTTTGATTGGTAATTGGTTAATATGCAGGCAAGGAACCTTCAGGTATAAAACTCATGGATATGGAGGGCCAACCATATTTTCTTCTATATTTATGCCAAAGGTTCCACCAAACAAATATAACACTTCAGGTGCTAGTGAGAGAAATGAATGGTGTGAAAGCCATGTTGGAAGCCAGGTGCTTGGGTTCCTAGCCCAGCTGAGCTACTGCTCTTCATTGGATAAGTCCAGATGGCCTCAAGGGAAGTTGACCACATGACCTAAAAATCTGTTCCTGAGTTTAAGTGAGGTGTCGGTATGCTTTCCTCTCCATGATGTTTTCTTCACTAGGAAGCTCATTAACATAACATTTCTGCCCTTCTTTGGCCACATTATTCAGTTTTTGTTTTTTGTTTTTTTTTTCTGAAAGCAGTAGACTGAAGTGGTGAAAGAGAAACCAGCAATCGTAGCCAGTTCCTTCTTTTTTCCACTGGCCTTACGTTTCCTAGGTGGAGGGCCTGGGTCAGGTAAGGGTAGGAGAGGAAAATAGGGGTGTGCTGTGACTTAGTTGTTTGCAACCAGATTAGCTCTAATTCTGGGGCTTCACAGAAAAAGTCTCTTCCTCCAACACTAACTTTACTAAGAATATAGAAGATATTTTGCTTTCCATACACCTGTCTGTTTTGACTCATTTCTTAATTTGATCACAACTTGGACAGAGGAGTAAGAACGTGTTTGGGGTTATGTTTTTTGTTCCCCACACCTCCCAGCCATATTTGTGAAAGCTCACAATCATAGCCTGCAGGATACTGGAGAAGCCTCCAATATCTCCATTGTCAAGCTCTGCTGGTCAATCTGGCTCTGGTCCACTTTTCTTTGTAGCCAAGATGAGTAGCAGAGACCTTCACTCCCAGGCCAGGAAAAGCAGCAGGAAGGAATAAAGAAAATTCTGGGTAGTAGGGAGGGGCAATGAGTGAGTGCCAACTTGCTCCCTAACACATGGAAGGTGCACACCACCACATTCATTTAAAAAACCTTCTTCTGCTGCTGTGGAAGTCACTAGTTACTGACTGATGTTGCTGTAGTCCCACAGGAATCTTGTCAAAAGCCCTGATTCAGAGCAGCAGCTGGGAAAGATCATGCCAGACACACATGGGAACAGGAACGCTAAGCAAGGGGCAAATGCAACTGTGAACACATTTCTCTGCAATGGCATTGAAGCCAAGTGTTCACATCAGGAGGCAGAAGGAGCTTCCCAAATCTGACCTCCCTGTCTTTTTCTGATGGCCCTTAACAGCTCCTCACTGACACACCTCCAAGTTTTGCATTTGTAAGATGTATAGTGAACACCTGGTCTTTTGGGAATACCTGTTGCTGTCATCTAGAAATTGAAACATGCCGCTCTTCCGGAGTGGAAGAGCGGCATATTTCAATAGGTGAGGGAGTAGAACTACTTACCAGTTCTCATACTGAAGATGGGCCTCTGCATCCTCCCTAATGGGTACTAAAGAGGAGTTCAAAACTGCTTTTAGGAAAGCCAGGACAAATATTCTTCATAAATTCTCTCCCATCCAAATGGATGTTTAATTGCTGAGTGGTTGAACAGATATCTTTAGAGTTCCTATGACATGCAGAAGAATCTCAAACCTTTTAGAGTCATTTTGAGAGTGGTTCACTCCTCCTTTCTCTCCCCAAGTCTTTGTGTAATACGTGTTTAAGTGACAACCATTCCAACACAAGCATAATGCATGTGGGATATTCTCAGCTTCTCAAGATGTCATTTGACTCAGATCCCTATCTTGCAAAAACATCTTAAGGTGAAGCTATGGTGAACTGGAAAACAATGTTTTGGGCTGAAAGCAGGATGGCTCACATTCAAATCTAGAAAGCCTCAAGGTTCATGGATACATCTACATGCAACTTGGATTCCCAACATTTTTCAGCAGTCTGTTTCTCTACAATTTTCTCTGTTCTGTGGGGAGTTTTGGAAGTTCTGTTCCAAATTTCTGGTGAGCAGAACAGGAACGTGGTTATCTTTTCTGATACCCATATTGAGTAGTTACAATGGATGGACAAAATGGCAGAGGCCAGTAGGCAGAAGGGACAACAGATATGCCTAACTGATGAACTCTTGGAAGGAAAGGCCTCTTGTCCCTGCTCCTGGTGTCATCATTTCCCTTTATGCCTGATTACACAGCTGGATTCTCTTTGCCCACTGGCTCACTGGAGGCTCATCGCCCAAAGCACTGTAACATCCCTGAAATGTGCCGCAGCAATGGGTTCAGGAAATTGCCTGAAAAAGATGTCTCCACCCTGAACGCAGGTTCATAAGAACAGTAGTATCTCAGTGACACCAGATAGCATGATCATTGGATTAATTCCACTTATCAGGGGAAAGGCCATGCAGCTACTAAAGAACAACATGGGTTAACTTGCCTGGGAAATGTGGTGTCCTGATATTTGGTCAAGTATTATTCTGGGTGTGTCTTTGGGGTATTTTTAAAATCAGTAGACTGAGTAAAGCAGATTGTCTTTCCTAATGTGGTTCAGCCTTGTCTCAGCAGTTGAAGGCTTGAATAGAACAAAATGGTTGACAATATAATGAGTCATAGTGATCCTTACTTGTCGAACCAAGTCATTACTTTTCACTTGCCTTAGAATTAGAACTGAAGCACCTCTTGGATCTCCGGCTCACTAGCTGATCCTACAGATCTTGGAACTTACCTGCCTTCTTTTTTAAGTTGTCAATGGATATTTATTTATTTACATGTGGTGCTGAGAATCAAACATAGTGCCTTACACATGCTAGGCAAACACTCTACCACTGAGTTATGACCCCAGGCCCTTAACCTGCATTTTTAATCATGTGAGAGCAATTCCTAATGTGTACACCTATCTACACACATATATACTTTAGTGGTTGGTTCCCTTTCTCTGAAGAGCCCTCACAAATGCAAACAGTCACTATAGCAAGCTGGAGAACATGAAGAGAATACTTGCGCATTTCTTCAACCAAAGTTTGACCTAGCTACATTAGTTTTTGTTGTAAAACTCATCCTTCTGCCCCTCTTTTGCCAACATTGGGTAATAGTCCCAAGGTATGGGGTACCCATTCTAGACTGATGCCTGATTCCTTAAATTGTAAACAGAAGCTATGATATGCTTTTAGCCAAGAGGATATGGCAAAGGCAAAGATGATTTTTAAGATGTGATTCATATTCCAGATGAGTTGATGGTGAGTATATCAAAAGGGACATTAATCTGGATGGGCCTGACTCAATTAGGTGAAGGCATTAAGAGAGATGCAGTGGTTGCCCCTAAAGAAGTAAGATGCCACAGGAACAAGGAACTCTATGCAGTCCCTAGGAGTTGAGAATGGACTGGGTAACATCCAGCAACAAACAGGATGTCAATTCCACAACTATAAGCAACTGAACCCAGCCAACAATCATGAGTTTAGATCACTTTGACCATGATAGACACACATCATCCAGGAAATACCTTGATTAGGTCTTGTAAGATCATGGGCAGAGAATCCAACCATGCTATGCCCTCCAGAAAACTTCACTCGGAGACGTTACTAGCCAGAAATGTGCTATTGTTTTGAGGCTTTGACTATTAAGGTTGAAGAAATAAGCTGTGGTGATGGATCAAGATTAGCTCAGATGGGTCTATGTGTTCTATAAAACAAGATTACCATAGTCAGGCGTGGTGACACATGCCTGTAATCCCAGTGACTCAGAAGGCTGAGGCAGGAGGATCACAAGTTCAAGGCCAGCCACAGCCACTTAGTGAGCCCCTAAGCAACTTAATGAGACCCTGTCTAGTGAGACCCTGTCTATTCCTAGTAGAGATTTATTTGTGGTCATCTTTATTTATTTAGACAAAAAATGATTTGAAAATACTTTTACTGCATCTTAAATAACTTTATTTTTAATTGGAAAAAAGTTTCTATCTCTGTAAAATTTGAATCATCAAATATCAGTAATCTAAAACTTGCTATTTTAAACAATTTTAGTGGACAATTTTGTGGTCTTAATTATATTCACCATGCTGTGTAAACATCCCAAATATCCATTTCCTAATTTTGTCATCTCCACTATATATCCAAACTTCACTTCCTTTTTCACGGCAAAATATATTCCATTGCATGTGTATAGCAAATTTCTTAACCCTTTCATTTGTTGATGAATGCTTAGGTTGTTTCCAACTTTTGACTATTATGAATAATACTAGAACTAACTTTGTAATACAAGTATTTATTTTGGCCTCTATTGTCAATTCTTTGGGGTATATACCTACATGTGTAATTGCTAAGTTGGGGAGTCTATACAAAGCCTTTTTTATAGCTGCCAAACTGTTATCCACAGTGGCTGCACTATTTTATATTTCAACCAGTATTGCACAGTTTCCAGGTTCTTCAACATTTGTTACCACCACCTGCACTTTTTAATTTTTTTTTATTTTTTTGGTACCAGGGATTGATCCCAGGGGTGCTTTACCACTAAGTCAAATCCTCAGCCCCTCCATTTTTAAAATTTTGAGACAGGGATTTGATAAATTGTTTAGGGCCTTGCTAATTTGCTGAGTCTGGCCTTGAACTTGCAATTCTCCTGCCTTGATCTCCCAAGTTGTTGAGATTACAGGTGTATGCCAACATGTCTGACCTTTCTCTTTCTTTAAAAGACAAATTATATCCATTTTAATGGGTGTGAAGCAATACCTCACTGTGATTTTGCTTTGTATTACCCTAATGACTATTGGTTTCCCATTGAATGGACTTAATAGCCTTGTCAAAAAAAATGGCCTTAGATATATGGGTTTATTTCTGGACTCTTAATTTTATTACTTATTGGCATATATGTCTAAACTTATGACAATACCCCACTGTTTGACTACTATCATTTCCATTAAGTTTTGAAATCCAGACAAATGAGTCTTCCTTGTATTTTCTTTCCATGATAGGAACCGACACAGGAGCCCTTTGTAATTCCATATGAATTTTAAGGTAAGTTTTTCCTCCATTAGTGTACAAAAATGATGTTGAACTTCTGATACAGATTACATTGTATCAGTAGTTCTCATTGGATATTATTGACATCTTAACAATATTAAGTCTTTCTATCCATAAACACAAGATGCCATTCCATTTATTTGGGTATTAATTTCTTTCAGGAATGTTTTGTAGTTTTCCAGTGAAAGTATTTCACCACCTTGGTGAAATTTATTTCTTGGTATTTTATTCTTTTCAATGTTATTATAAATGGTCCTAATTTATTTTTCACAATGTTCCAATTGATATATAAAAACACAAGCAAATTTCATGCTTTTATACCTTTCAACTTTGCAAAATTTGAATATTTTCTCTGTCTTTCTTGTGAATTTGTTTTGATTTTCTACATATAAGTATTATGCCACATGCAAAGAAATCATTTTACTACATTGTTACCAATCTGAATGCTTTTATTTCTTTTCTAGCCTGATGACTGTAGATATAACTTCCAGTAACATGTTGCAGAACAGTGGTGAAATTGGACATCTTCACCTTGTTTCTGATCTCAGGAGAAGAACTTTTAGTCTTTTACCATTGACATGATGTTATCTGGAGGGTTTTTTCCATCAATGGCCTTTATCATGTTGAACAAATTCCTTTCTGTTCTTAGTTTTCTGACTGTTTTAATCATGACAATATTATGTCAAATGCCTTTTCTTTTTCAGTTAAGATAATCATTTGTTTTTCTCTCTACTCTATTAATGTGATATAATGGCTGATTTTCTTATGCAGAGCCATCCTTGCATTCCTGGAATAAATCCTACTTGTTCATGATATATAATCCTCCTACTATACTCTTGGATATAGTTCACAAGTACTTCATTGAGAATTTCTGAATCTATGTGCACAAGGGATATTGGTCTACAGTTTTCTTGTGATGTCTTTTTCTGCCTTTGGTAAGCAGGGTAATAATGGTATCATAGAAGAAGTTAGGAAGTTTTCCCTTCTGTTCTCTTATGTGAAAGTGATTCAGAAGGACTGTGTTAATCCTTCTTTAAATGTCTGGTACAATTCACTAGGGGAGCCATCTGTTTCTCAACTTTTCTTCATTGACTGGTTTTAAATTACTGATTTGATCTCCTTACAATTTGTACATCTATTCAGATATTCTTAATTCTCCATTATCCAGTGTTGGTAGTCTGTTTGTTTGTGTCCATTCCTCTAGGTTATCCAAGTTATTGCCATATTGTGGCTCTTATTACTCTCTTATAAAGCTTTGTGTTTCTGTAAAGTTACTAATAATGCCCCCATGCCATTTTTTATTTTATTTGTATCTTCTTGGTCAAACTTGCTAAAGCTTTGTCAACTTTGTTGATCTTTACAACCAACTAGCTTTTGGCTTCATTAATTATTTCTATTGTTTTTCTATTCTTTTTAAAAATTCCATTCTAATCTTTATTATTTCCTTCATCTTCTAGCATTGGATTTAGTTAGTTCTTCCATGTCTTCTCAAAGTATAAAGTTAGGTTACTGATTTGATATCTTGCTTCTTTTTTAATGTAGGCATCTGTATTTAGAAATTGACCTTTGAGCTCTGCCTTCACTATAACCTATAAGATTTGGTATGTTGTCTTTTCCTTTTCCTGAACCTCTAAGTATTTTATAATTTCTCTTGAGATTTCTTCATTGACCACTGGTTGTTCAAGATTGTGTTGCTTAATTTCCACATATTCCTGAATCTTCTAGTTTTTTAAATTTTGAATTTCTAGTTTTATTACCATCTGAGAAGATATTTTGGATTATTTCAGTCTTTTTAAAAATCTAGAGATTTCTTTTGTCACTTAACATATGGTCTATCTTGGGAGAATATTCTATGTGTACTTGAGCAAAATCTTTACTATTGTTGGGTGCAGTATTTCATATATGCCTGTTAGGTCTAGTTTATATATATATATATATAATCTTTTGAGGAAGAGAACTTTGGCATTATGTTGCAATCAAATAAGTTTCCTGAAATCTCCTCTTTGACATTCCTCAAAGGAACCTCAAATTTTTCACAACCAACAAAATTACATCCCCACTAAATCAAGTGTTTTATCAAGGGATGGAAAGTGGCATTTTATATCCCAAGTAAACTGATCCATGAAGGTAAACTGGTGGTTAGCTTCAGGTCTCATTCTATAGGAAACATGAATGGGACTAATTTCAGAAGACAGGATAACTAATACATAGACCTGAAATCAGCACATCATAGCAGTTACTTTCAAATTTCCTCCAAAACCTTTTATTCATCAAAGTCTACAATGGAAAATTAATACACAAACTGGTTTGATAAGGTTTTGATAAGAGCCCCCCACCAAATCTCCCTCCTACCAAATTTGAAAAATGCTACCCTACATCATAGGATTTCAGCCAAGGAGAAAGGTTTGAGAAGTCTTCCCTAGAAAAGATTTCTATTCTCTCTGCCTCAAGGATAGTGGCAGCTACCACTTGCATCTGGAGTACCAAGTCAGGAATAGACATAGATATGATGTGGAGAAGAAAGAAGAAACCTAGACACATGGCCCAGGTGAAGTGCAGTGTAGTCATCTTTAGCATAAGTTGTGCTGCCCAAGAATTGCAATAGCTTCAACAAAGAAGTACTATAATCTTATTACTTATCTGGATCCCATTCTTCCATGCATCAAGCAATTAAAATTCACTAGAGCAAATATTTACTATGCAAAATTCCTAGAGACTACAAAAGTAATCTTCTCTGGTTTGGAAGTAAAATCTGTCTTTGTCTCTATCAAACAGAAATTTTATTTGGCTACTCTTTAGTGAAAGTGTGATAAAGAGAGTTGGGACAGAGCAAAGGACTAGACACCAGCAAATGTGGCATTTTATATCCCCAGTAAATTTCTCTATAAAAGAAAAATTTCACTCAGGCCTATAAGGCAAGCTCTTCTCCATACCAGGATGTCAAGACCTGCACTTAGGAAAGCAAGGCTTGGCTAATGGAAGGAAGATCAATTTCTTCAAAGGGAGAGAAGGCATGTCACCAGAGACCTGGGATATACAGTCATGATCAGCAAAATGGTCATTTATCTATAGACAATGAAGTTAATCATTTCAGCTATGGAGAATGAAATATCAGAAACTATCTATTCTTTCCATGATTGTTGATAAGCAGTCTCCATAAGCCAAACACTGTTCCAATGTAGAAAAGGTCACAACAAGTAGAGGAATTTGGGGTTAGCAAAACTACAAGTAGTATCTGATGATGAGACTCATTGTAAACTTGGTTGCAGAATGTCCACATCTCTGATGGTGATGGAAGAAACAGAAGGGATAGCTAATGACTAGTGAGAATCCAGGGGCACTGAGTCTCAAGTTCTGGTCCTGACTCTATCACTCCTTTCCCTAACCTAGGGCAAATTAGTTCCTGTTTAGGTCCAAGTTTCCTTCTCTCTGAGACAGTTTTGAGATACTAGGCCTTCTCCTCTTATAATATATAGCAGTAAAGACTGAAAAGCAAACACTAAATAGGGTGTATTTTGTAGAGGGTAGACTAAAGGTTCAACTTCTCTTGCAATGTGACAATGGTGATGAGGATAACAATATGCTGCAGTATAAATGAAGATACACATTAGGCATTTATTGAATGCTTACCAGGTCTCAAAAATCTTCTTATGTGGTCATGTTTTTGTGTCTTCAAAGTATCCTGCCAGATTACTGGGTTTGGAAAAGCCAACAGACGGTACAGCAACCAGAAAATTTAAACACAGAACATTCAAAGGACATCAGATTCTCACCTTCATCTCAAGTCTCCTCACTTCTCCTAACTTAGACCCCATTATTTGTACTTCCTCTATTTCAAGTCAAAACTCATCAAGCCCAATCATAAGTGTAATAATGGTTTTTGGTGTTTTCTCCATCCCTCTGGAAGGGTCCCAACTGCTGTGAACAGTATACTATGCATGCAGAGGTAGAATCTTTATTCTAACACCTTGTAGTGTTGTGAAAGAGTGAATATTTATTTCATAGGAAACTTATGTTTCAATTTGTACTTTATATTCCTGTATCTGTACATACTAGAAAATGTTAAAATCAACACTTAACACAATTCTGTGCTCTCCTCCCTGTGAGGTGAATCTCCTCAGTGAAATCTATGAATACTCAGTATCATTTCCATCGAATGTTATCAAAATGTTTTGGTGAAATGGGTGAAAAACACTGAATGTGGTTATCATAATGATACCCTGAAGACCCAAATACAATGTGGTGTGTTACCAGTAGACAACTAACCAATTTGAAGTATTTAGAATTTTAGACTAAAAATGCTTTCCCATAGAGTCTCTCATTATGATTTGACTTTGATCTTCTTAGCAACTCTAAAATTCTAAAGAAGGCAAGTATTATCCTGATTGTATCAGGGAAGAAATCTGGGGCTCTGGGTATTATTTGCTTTAAGATACACAGAAAGCTCATGGCAGAATTAGAAACAACCTGATCTCTGATCCCAAATCCACCATCTAACACAGATAGATTGCTTAGATCCAAAAAACTCACTTGCATATCTACTTATTCTGTACCTAGTATGTACCAGATCATACGTTGTATGTGCTAGACTGTAAGGCATATTGGGGTGAGCAAAGCAATGAATGTTTCATGAGGTTAATGAATGAATCAATCAATCTTGTCCTCTTTCAGTCTTGTCTCATACCGCTCTCCAGCAAGAAAAGTCATATGACAGATATGTTGGTATGACAATATAGACTTTTCTTACTATGGGACATCATGCTAAACATCATGCACAAAGTGTACAATCTGAACAATTTTTGAGCTAGGCAAATCGGGGGCCACTAATAAACTAGGAAGGAAAACACTACTAGACAGGGATTATTCAATTAAGGTCTGCCAGCATTGCCTCTTGAGAGCAAATTACTCCAGACAACTCTATTTATTTCCCTTTTTGAATTTAAATACAGTAACAATAATGACAAAAAGAGTTGAAGGGGACCCCCCAAAACAGGCTGAGGAACTGTATTTCTAGAATGAAACACAAAGCTTTAATCAGCACCTCCGCCTATGTAGCTGCTGGAGGAGATGGTGGTGCCTTTCCTTATTGAATTAAAAGGAAACAAACCTCTAATTTTTCCCATGTTTTGGCAAGAAAATTATAAGTAGCTGTGCCCCCTGGGTTTGGCATGACTCTAAATACAGGCGGGTACATGTAAGCTAAATGCATGAATGCTGTCAGTTAGAGGCATGTGCACTATCCAGCATCTGGCATGAGAGAAGGTAGGAGGAGACTTCTTTAGCCAGATGCCCCACAGGAGCTACCCAATCTCATGCAGTTGCTTTGCACAGAGGGTTTTTCCCTGGCTACACTTACTCTCTCCTGCTACATGGGGCACAGTGCAGCCAAAAAGGTGTCCTGGTATCTACACGGAGGTAATGTTCATTTTTCTTACACACCCAGCCTTGCCATAGGACCTATGGTGACTCAACATGTCACTTATTATACAGCATGGATGAATTTAAGATGACAGTTTCAGGCCCATGCCCTGTCCAGTCATATTACCCATCTACCTTTGGGCTTATGGGATAGAATGAGAGGGGAAGGCTCCATGTATTGACACAGAGGCCATACAGCATCTACATGATTTAGCAATTATCTAAGTCATCAAATTCTGGGAACTGTCCCATCGTAGGTGTGATCAACCACAATGATCACTTGTCAAGGTCTTACAAAACAAGATCCCCAGAAAGTTTCTTATAAGACCCAGAAAAGGAGCTTAGTCAATATTTTTAGTTGAATCACTCCCCTTTGGCTATTTTAAAAATCACTGCCAAGAGAGGTTTCTGCCATCTTTGATGCTCTGAGTTATTGAGAGAGTTCTAATTTCTTCAACAAAAGGAAAAATAAGACACAGTCACCTGCTTCTCCATAAGGTGCCAAGTACTTATTCACCCATTATCTCCCCCATCTCACCACCTGCTCCCTATTCTCTAAAACTCTGTCTAGTTGAACTGGAAGCAAGCTGATCCCAACACACTGAGATAGATTGGCGGGTTTGTCTCTGCTTGTCTGCTGTTGGCAAATCCCAGGGGAGTAACCGGAGCTGGAAGACACAGGGGAGGCAGCATTAAACCAGTTCTCAGGAGTCTGGATCTGTATCCCATACAACACAGCATGGCATTGATTGATTAATGACCAACCAGGAGCCAAGACAATAAACAGGAGGTGGAAAATATGCTGCCAGATGACAGAGATGGACAAGAAAACAGGTGGCTGGGTAACTGATGAAAAGGAATGCAAAATGAGGATGAAGAATCACACAGCTACAATCTAGAAACTCAGGACTCAAAGAATCACTCCATGGAAAGCACAGCCAGCCACCAAGAGGCTATAACTAGGAGAGTGCCACCTTGGCAAATTACTTGGAGAAGGCAGATTTGATTTAAATAAATGGAGATGTGCTGGCATCCCTGCATAAAGAGGAAGTAGAATGACCACATTAGCAAGCATGATGCCAAAAAATAAGTCGTTGCTTTTCCTTAACATTGATCTCTGGAAGAGCATAGCTGTCAGAAAATCTAGGGTCTATTTCTATCAACACCACTTAAAAACTTTGTTACCAAAAGCTTGGATCTTGTCCCCAATAGCAATCCAATAATGAGCACACAGTTTTGAGAAAAAAGAAAAAGAAGGTCCATTACTTTGCGAGTGAAGGAGAAGTGCAGAGGACTCCTGTCCCAAAGGCTGTGATTCTGCCCATCAACATGAACTTCTAAAGAGGTGATTCAAAGGCTACATTCCACATGTTCTCTGCTGGAGTTGTAATTCACTTGGTAATTTGGGAGATGATCATTTCTGAGATCTTTTGGAGCTATCCCTAAGTCTGAATTACTTGATTCCTATGGTGGGTGTGTGCTCAGGGACAGATAACTCTGACTAGGATAAGGAAGAAAGGTAATCCTGTTTCCACTGAGATTGGGGAGGGGGAGAGATTAGGGAGGAACAGGGAGACAGGAAGAGAAAGAACACATCTGTTTAAAACATAAGTCACAGTGGCAAAGCAGCAAGGGCTATATTCAAAGCATAAAGTGGACCACTGTTACAGCTTTGTGATCTTGGGTGAGTCACTTAAATTATGAAACCATATTTCTTCATTTGCAAAGTGGAACCATTGTGCCTCCATGCCTATGTCACAGGGTAACATTACGGGGTGGCACTGTGAAAATGGAATGAAGTGTTCTCAGAAATTACAGAGGTCCTTCAGGACATTGAATTTGCTCATTCCAGCACATGTAATGGGGAGGATCTTCAGTTGGTACTTTCTCACATTATTTGCTAAAATTTGGATCAGTAAAGAGATATTTGTTACCCAAAGCATTTGCCCTCTAAACTTTAGTTCCTGATAACAAGTCAATTTTCCCACACTTATGAGAAATGGGTAAAAGGCAAATCTCTTGGTATTACTGAGATGGATTCAAGTTTTCCAGGCAGTTTATTTCTGCTTCAGAAAGTGGAAACCAGGAATAAAAGGCTGTAGTTAGATAAAAGGTATTTTGCAAAACACTGGGGTTTCTCAGAAAACTGCAGATATTATATTCACTCACTCATGATTGCAAGATTTCAGGAAGGAAGTCAATATGTATTGACTAAGATTCCAAATAACTAAAATGAGGCATCTAAAGAGACCCTCCTGTGGATTCACCTACTGGTGTGAAAACAAATCAATCACTCTAACACAATGCCATCAAGACCCTAGTTAAAATGCTCTCCTCCACTGAGCAGCAGAATTCGAAAGAGATTCACAGGCATGCACAATGGTACCTTTAGGGTATCTAGCTCCTAAGTTATCTTTCCTGGATCCTTAAGACCATATAAGATAGTGGAGAATGTCATGAATGATCTGCCTCACCTTTTTGGCACCTGGTTAAATAAAATGTAATCCAAAGTCAATATCTAAAGAGGAAAATAGAGCATGTTAGTTTTCTAAAATTACATTGCTTAAAGTTGGTTTCCTTGGGTTAAGTTCCCTAGAAGCAGATACTAAGCCAGGGATTTGTTGGGGGGGGGGTAATGAGAATGAGCAGGAGAGGGCACAGAAAGAACTAACAAAGCAAGTCTGGGGTCTAGAGTTTACCTTTAAACTAACCTCATGGGGAGATCTGACCAGGAATTGCACCACAGGATTGGTTCTACCTTGAGGAAAAGGGGTTGAGTCAGTCATTGGCTATGGGCTGCCCTTGGGGCTGTGGAGGCAAAGTTTACCAGGTAAGAGTGCTCTTGCTAACAAAGAAGAGGAAGTACTATGAGCCTTAGCAACCAACATTCCTAGCAGCTAAGGGATAATAGAGCAGTCTGGTGAAGGGAATCTGGGTAGGCCAGCAGCAATGCCACTAGAGTAGCTGAACATCACCAGATATCTTGTAAACCAGATTTCTCACTATGGTCCACCCAGCTTCCTGGCCACCTCTCCAATCACATCTCCTACTCTTCTCTCTCTTGCTCATTCCCCTCCAGCCACACTGGAGTATATCACCATCATAAGGTCTCAGCATACTCTGTTCCCCTACCTGGAGCTCTGATATATGCATTTCTTCATCTTCTCCTTCAGATCTGGACTCAGATGCAACCTGTTCAATGTATTCTTCACTAACCACCTCCAGTGCTGGCACCCTTCCTCCTTGCTTTAGTTTTCTCCATAGCCCTTATCACCACCCGACATAAAATATGTTTAACTTATATTTATTGTCTCTTCTTCCCCTTTTGAGTGTCAACTCCAAGCGGGTAGTAATTTTTGTCATTTTAAAAAATTCATTGATGTATCTCCAGTGCTTATACCAATGTAAGATTCATTAAATATTTGTTGAATAAGTAAATGAGTATCTCCTTAATTTTAATGTCCTCTCCTCTATGCTTGAGCTAACTGAAATGTATATCCAGTGTTCACATTTCCCTCCCTCTATTTCATCTACACTATTTCCAGTGCATTAGGTTCATTTTAAAAATCATTTATAGTAATGGTCTTGTTTATTCCCACTTCATGTTTTCAAATGTTCGCCAAATCAACTACAGTCACTGCATCCACATGGGTTATGAGTCATATTTGTTTTGAAAGAGAAAATGCTTAAAGCTACAAATTCTGCAGTCATGAGGGACAAGATGCTACAAGAAAGAATCCATTGTCACATACCAAGGGCACAAATAAAATTGAAATGGAATGAAGGTATATTGTATATTCTGAAAGGGAACCAAGCCCCCAACACACATAAACAAAAAAATCAATGCAGCTTCTATCAACTACCAATTTCCATTATATAATTCTTATTGTAGGGAACCTAGAGAATAATGAATGCTACTTGTATTCTTCCTATAATATGGGACAGTATTTATGAATTCAATCAATGTTTACTGAATGAGTTTTTAGATCTGAAATGAAAAAGTAATACCAGTGTATCATTATGCTCCTGCATGCATGATACATGTTTTGAAAAGCCAAATGTTTCACTAACTGGTTCATTTCAGTGGGGCATAAAAACAGAATTGCCAGCTCTGATAGACTTCCTCTGATATGTTTGTGTTTGCCCATGCCCAGTAGCACAGGTGCCTGACAATGACTCCAAAACCTTAGTAGCTTCATGACATCAGGTTCTATAAACCTTTTATTTCCTTTGCAGTAAAATGGAAAGAACTCTCAGTAGCTTGTTATAAGGATCCTATGTGATCTTGGATGTGGAAGGACTCTAGAAAACACAATACACATACAAGATGTCAGGTGCATCGACTTCTCACCAGGCCCCAAGAATTTAGCCTGTAGATGGATTTATATTTCTTAGCTTTAATTACTGGGAGGGGACCACAGTAGGAAGAGAGAAATACATTGTAAATTATTACCACATGCTATGGGCATGGTAGTAAGAAATAAGTATTTAATAGTAACTTAATATTTGAAATTAGCAGATGTGGATAATTTGCTCTTCTAAATCTAATCTTGTACATATGTACTTGTTAAACTTACTCCTGCAAAGAATAAACATGTCTGTCCTTTATTCTCAACTGTTCCTTTGTCTCTGGACTAGTTAACATCTACTTCATTCTATCCTGGTAAGTAGATTCAATGGAGAATGGTGGTTATGAGCACAGACTGTGGGGTTTGACTACATGGTTTGCATCTTATAGCACTGAGTTATGAGTTGAGAAAGATTGATAATGCTATCTAACCTCCCTGAGCCTCAGTGTCCTCATTTGGAAAATGAGTAAATTTATATAAGCTTGAGTATTTACCTCCCTTATAGGATTGTTATTAGGACTAAATACATGAAGTGTGTAAAATGTGTATTTCACAGAAAACTCAAAAGGGGCTAGCTATGATTGTCATATAAGTGCTCTGCGCCCAAATTCTGTTTTTGTTTCAACTTTACCTTTTACAGTTCCAGATTCCTGCTGTGCTCAATGAGCATTAGGAAGCCCTGAGCAGCTGTTAGAACAAAACTGAGCTGCCTCATCTGGCCAAGTCATCATGGTTGTGACTAATCATTCCTCTTCCTTGTTGAGCAACAATGTGACACAGTGAGGAGGGCACTGACTTAAAGTCAGAAGATTACAAGTTGCAGCCTTACCACTTACTAGCACTGCCATGTAGGTTAACTCCTTCCAAATTCCTACCAGAATAGAAGCTCCTAGAGGGGAGGGACTATATCTAAATGTGTTCACTCAGCTCTAGATAAGAAAGTCATGAATGTGTCTGAGTCTCAATTTCCTTATGCCTTCAAAAGGATAATAGTTGCCCAGCCTATTCCTCAATATTCTCTGGAGACTAAGCAGTGGACCCTATACTAATCCCTTCTTCACCCATGCCCAACTTTATTCTACTTAATTGTGATTACTCTTTTGTTTGCTTTCTTGTGCCTAGTAGAATATCTCTCATGATAATCACCCTTCTACTCCCTACTTTAATGCCTATTCATCCATTAATTCTCAACTCAGAAAACCCTTTCTTTGACTCTGCACAGTTCCTCTTGCTATTATAGCTCTTCCAATATGTCCTCCACAGAATTCAAAATGTGGCAACTTCATTCTTCCCACTAGAGTTTAAATATCATCAGGGTAGGCACCATGTGTATCTTGCTTACCACTATATATCTTGTGCTTGGCCAATTACTAAGCTACACAAACACCTTAAGAAACGTTTGCTGGATGACTGAGTGAATGAACAAGTGAATGTATGAGTAAGAAGCAGAAGAAAACCTAAAAACTGAAAATGATCATCCTGTCTGCCTTACCATTTTATAGAACCCCCTACTTGTTATTTCAAGACTATCACATTGTGTGGTATCATTCTATTCCAATACTCTTAGGAATGTCACTCTGCAAGCCTACTTTTTAAAACAAAACATCTACTATAGTAGATATTTCCTTTTTTTACTGCATGACCAGTTTGATTCTATATCATGATAATCATCCTTCTACTCCCTACTTTAATGCCTATTCATCCATTAATTCTCAGCTCAGAAAACCATTTCTTTGACTCTGCACAGCTCCTCCTGCTGTACAACCAGAAGAATAAATTATACTCCATTTACATATGATGTGTCAAAATGTGTTTACTGTCTTGTATATTAGAACAAATAAAATAATTATAAGACACTGAAACTGAGAAAGCCAGCACTCTACCTCAGTCTTTGTGAACACCAATCACATGAGGCCCACATTTGCACTCTCACCTCTCCTCTGCTTCTAAGATTTGTGCTCACAGGCCCCCATCTCTCTAGCTTGGAATGGGACCTGCCTTTGTGCTCTACTGTTCTAGACCTCTGAGACCCATGCTTAGCAGTCCTCACTTGGGGCAGTGCTTCCCAAACTCTATAAGGTTGGTAGCTGACAGCACTCTTTATAGCTCAGTGAGGAAGAGTGAAAAGGGAGAAGAAATGGAAAGAAGAGATAACCTTTGTTTGTAAGGTACTGTCTTTTTTTTTTTCCAAACTCCTGCCTGCTTATAGGATCAAGAAAAAGGGGGAAACCAAAATTCTAGCTGCTACATAGAAGTCAGAGCTAGCCTCCTTGGAGGCCCTTTATGCGCTGAATTCCTACAACATTCCTGGGAATTTCCTACTACAATTAGTACTAAGTTCTGAACAAAGAAACTCTGACTGATCTTTTCCCTGGCAGCACTCCCAAGAATGCCACCATTCTTCTGATATCTTTGTCCACAGTAAGCCCTTTGTGTGATATAAATATGATACATGGGCTATAATTGTGGTTTTTGCTGTCCACTATGGACATTAGAATCATTCATCCAACTAATATTTTGTGAGCAGGAACCATGGGCTCAGCACTATTCTTGATGCCGGACAAGACAGCCACAGAGCTTCAGGAATAGGAGTGGGGAAAGAAAGACAGAGTTAAATGGACATAACAATACAGTGAGTGCTGTAATGAGGGAAATAAATATTGTGAAGGTAGCAAAGAGAGCTAGATAATTCAGTATGTGGGTGGAAAGAAAAGGCCTTCTTTGCTGTAGTACACACAAGACTGGCCAAATCCAAACTTACTAATAACAAAAGCATTTCCAGTATTCCCCTGAAAGATATTCATTTAATCAACAGATGTCAGTTGCATCCTTACTCTGTGCCAAGCATAGTGATGTGCACTGGTGATGCAAAGGGAAACAAGGCAAATACAGTCCCTGTCCTTAGGTGGAAGTTAAGACCAGATGGACTCAAGAGGCCCCCAGCAAAAATGTTTGATTGCTTTTCCTCCCATCAGAACAAAAGCCCTTTGATTTGATGCCACCATGACAAACCCCAAGGGTAACAACAGGCAGTCTATCCAAGATTAGGACATCTTAGAATCATACAAAAAGCAAACTCATCAAATCTCCCTGGTGTCATACAGAAGACAACACAGGTGGCTTTCACAACACATCTTATAGCCTGGCTCTCTTGAGCAGGCCCCTAAAGAAATGACAAATAACTCAAAGCAGCAGGCATGTAGAGAGTTCCAAGAAAAATCATTCTTATTCATATGACAGAGGAGAGAGTTATTACTGTGGCATCCTTGCTTATAACTGTATATCAAGGCTAGAACAGAAAAAGTTATATCATGAAAGAGGAGCCTTGTACAGTGCTGAGACAAAACCTGGGCTTCAGGGGGCTCAAAATAGAGGGAGAGGTAGAATGTTAGGGTATACTGGAAACTCACCCATTTTAAAACAATGAAGAGATTTCAACTAACCTCTACCTTTAGAACTTTTTCTATGTAGATACTTCAGTAATGTAAAGGTTTGAGAGCATTTAATGTCTTATTCATTATACAAATATTTTTGTAATATCTGTTAAGTATCTAGTACATTGACAAGTTACATGTGAGACATGTAGAAAGAAATTCTCATTCCCTAAGACATAAAGATCACTGGTGTCATTAACACCATTCCTCTTCCTTTTGTGTCAAGTTGCACACACTAACAGCAGTGACAGTAACAATGATACAAGAGCAGAGATACATCAAGTGTCTTCTTTTACTCTAAATACTTTACATATATTAATTCATTTATACCCAACAGTAACCCTATAAATACTATTATTATTCCCATTTTATGAATGAGTAAATTAAAGCAGAGAGAGGTTATGTAGTTTCATCAAATTGTAGCATTCTTCTTTCTTACTCAACCTGGTGTTGAAATAATCATTTCAGGAATATTTCAGTGTGCTTACCCTGTGCCAAACTAAGATATGCTGTCCTGGTTTTTGCTTAGGTTCACTAGCCTTTCAATTTTTAAGCACTCAAGGATCCTACAAAAATTAAGCATCAAAGAGTTTCCAGGGTGTGTTCCAAGGTGATAGAAGGGGTGTTACAGCTGAGGCTGCTATAACAACATACTATAGAATGAATGGCTTAAAAAACAGAAATGGATTTCTCAGAGTGCTAGAGGCTGAATATCCAAGGTCTCAGGTTCTGGTGAGGGCTCTTTTCATGGTTATAGATGGCTGCCTTCTTACTGTGTCATCACATAGCCAACAAAAGAAACTCTGGACTTTCTTCTTCTTCTGAGGACATTTTATGGGGACTTCCTGCTTATGACCTCATCTAATTATAATTACCTCCCAAAGGCCCCACCTCTAAATACTGTCCCACTGGGGGTTAGGAACTCAGTATTTGAATTTATGGAAGGGGGAGAAACACATTTAGTTCATAACAGGAAAAAAGAATTGATATTCAATCTTATCCTCCCAGCTACAATGTAAGCTCTTTTAGGGCAGAGATTAATATCTTACCATGTACTGGTTAAGAATTTAGTTCTAAATTCATGTGAAAACTGGGCTTAAATCTCAGTTTCACTCTTACAAACAATGTGACCTTGGGCAAATTACTTGACCCCATCTGAACCTTATAAAATGGGCACAATGAAAATACTGAATAATTAGAAATAAGTTATATCATCAACATAAAAAGAATAAGTACCTGACAAGAAGCCAGCAAAGCAACAATGCATGCTACCAATACATATATGTATATCATAAGAACAGAGTAATTAACTAGGGAACCAGTGATACCATGGATAAGTGCTGTACAAGGTCAACAGGCACAGGATCAGTATCAACTGCAGGTATCAGACAAAGCTACATGGAGGAACTAGAGATGCAGGACGCTGAGGTATATGCAAAGCAGAGGAAAAGGACATTTCAGATGGGGGAACAAGCTGAGCTAATATAGAGGCCAAGGGATGGCAATGAGCAAAAGCCCACAAAAGGCTGGCCAGGGAATCAGGCTGCCAGGAATAATTTGGGATATTCCTGGAAGCTTCCAGTTATAAGCTTGGTTGATTTAGATGAGCTCTTAAGTGATAGGAACAAGAGTTGGTACTCAGGTATCAGTGGCTTCCAGAGACTCTGGTTGAGAATTCAGGAAGAGCACATGAATATGGTAAATATACTTAAATACTTGAGGCCTGCATTGTCCAACCCATTGCAAGGCAAATAACTTGAAGTTCTGAGTAAGTCCTAATAACTTACTCATCCACTATTCATTAAGCATCCCCTAGGACCCAAGAATACCTAAAGTAAATGTGTGAAGTAAACAAAGGAGGGGGAATAGAGGGGGAGAACAGGAGGAAGGGAGGAAGAAAGGAAGGGTGGGAGGAAGGGAGGAAAGGAGAGAGGGGGAAATAAATATGTGGCAGGAAGTAACAGAAAAATCTTGGAAGGAGACACTACTAAGGCAGCCCAAATGAATCTAAGCAAGGCTTGAAGCACAGGAAATGGAAGAAAAAGGGACCATCCAGGAGACTCTAAGGAGCATGAGAAGGACTTCAAAGGTAGCCTAGAAGGTCTGGCAAGGAAGATCATAGGTGTCAATGGCCTGGATCTGGTGATATCTATCCCCCAGCCCCATGAAGACACTTTGCTTTTTGACATATCCCCCAAACTCATTTTGGCCATTTGCCTCCAAGTGGGACTCAAAGCAAGTTAATGCACAAGAATTGTACATGTGTTTATAGTTTTCCGACTTTTATTGAAATGATACTTTGGATATTGTGAAATGGCCCCATGTTTATTTGTTATCTATCAATGCCCTCATAGCTCTATTGTCACATGAGTTGGGAAGGGATTATCACCTTTAGTTTACAGCTAAGGAAGCTGATGTCTAGAGAGTTAAAATGTCTTGCCCAAGAGAATTAATTAATTAGCTAAAAGGTGACAAATCAGTGTATGGTTTTTACCCAACTATGCTGCCTTTCTTATAATGAGCTGAGCCTCTTCATTGAGGATGATTTTATGTCATTAATCACTAAAGGGTAAGGGGGGGGGGGGAATCAGACCTCTAAGCTAAACTTCACCTGAGGTTCACCTTGTCCAACTTCCTGCTACGTAGATGACTTTGAGTAAATCTGAGTAATTTATCTAACTTCCAGGTGAGCCACCTGGCATGGTGCCCAACACAGTCACCCAGATATTGCTCAGGAAATCAGAGCTATGGTGGTAAAAATACACATAACCTTGACTCCAGCCTGTCCACAAAATGTTCCTTAGTGCATTCAACACAATTACAATCAAAAGAGCCAAGCATAGGGCTCAGCAGGGCTTTTCTCTCCCCACCACATGCTTATATTCATTATAATTGGGGTAACACAGATCCACCATACCTTGTTACCATATCAGCAATTTCAAACTCCAAATCCTCTGAAGAAAAAGATGTATTTCTGTGGCATTATTTGACCTGAACTGAACTTATTTGGCAGCAAAATTTGACCTCAACTGCCATGAGGCTACTTACTGTCTTTATTTATCCTATTTGAATACTAGTAGAATATACGAAAATGTTCTAACACACTGGGACCCAGGAGATTTTAGGCAAGACTGAAGGATCTGTATTACCTTCTCTGCTGACTGGACACAATTCTTCTGAGCAAAAAATGTTAATTGTTGTGAATATACTATGATTTCACAGAAAAAAGGCTTTGTTTAAATAAAAGTGATTATCATATAATTTTAGAGCTGTACCTATAAGGATAAACTTAGATTATGCTCACTATCTCTAGCAGTCAGAGAAATGCAAATCAAAAACCACCCTAAGATACCATCTCACTTCAGTAAGATTGGCAGCCATTAGGAAGTCAAACAACAATAAGTGCTGGCGAGGATGTGGTGGGACTGCAAATTGGTGCGGCCAATTTGGAAAGCAGTATGAAGATTCCTTGGAAAGCTGGGAATGGAACCACCATTTGACCCAGCTATTCTCCTTCTCGGACTATTCCCTAAAGACCTTAAAAGAGCATACTATAGGGACACTGCTACATCGATGTTCATAGCAGCACAATTCACAATAGCTAGACTGTGGAACCAACCTAGATGCCCTTCAATAGACGAATGGATAAAAAAAATGTGGCATTTATACACCATGGGGTATTACTCTGCACTAAAAAATGACAAAATCATAGAATTTGGAGGGAAATGGATGGCACTAGAGCAGATTATGCTAAGTGAAGCTAGCCAATCCCTAAAAAACAAATGCCAAATGTCTTCTTTGATATAAGGAGGGCAACTAAGAACAGAGCAGGGAGGAAGAGCATGAGAAGAAGATTAACATTAAACAGGGGCGAGAGGTGGGAGGGAAAGGGAGAGAGAAGGAAAATTGCATGGAAATGGAAGGAGACCCTCATTTTTAAACAAAATGACATATAAGAGGTTGTGAGGGGGAAGGGAAAAAAAACCAGGGGGAGAAATGAATTACAGTAGATGGGGTAGAGAGAGAAGATGGGAGGGGAGGGGAGGGGAGAGGGGATAGTAGGGGATAGGAAAGGCAGCAGAATACAACAGACACTAGTATGGCAATATGTTAAAATGTGGATGTGTAACTGATGTGGTTCTACAATCTGTATACAGGGTAAAAATGGGAGTTCACAACCCACTTGAATCAAATGTATGAAATATGATATGTCAAGAACTATGTAATGTTTTGAACAAGTAATAATAAAAAATCAATCTAAGTACATGCAATGGTCATGGGATTGTTGAAAAATAAAAAACAAAAATATCAAGCCACAATAAAAGCTCATGAGCCATTGATTCAGTGAAAGCAATAGAACAGGTTTAGCCCAAACTGTGGATTTCACTCCAGTGGCTGTAGTCGATTCTCCACTTGAGTCAAGGGATAGCCATATATCTGAGATTGGCTCCCATATGGGCCCCTTAGCCTGTAAATTTGATTTCCTGTAGCATAGATGCTTCTTTGTATTCTCACATATTTGATTTAGAAGAATTTTCTTCTAGGGCTTTCTGACTAATCCCCAGACTAATGCTTCTTTAAAAAAAAAAATAACAAGAAGAAAATCAACATCTGAGCTACCGCACCCTATTTATCAGCTCTGTGTTCACAGCACAGAGTCATAGAGGTATCTGATTATGAAGACCACATTATCATTACTAAGGATGTTGTGACAGTTTCACAAATAATTAGAACCTAATTCCCCTTATCAAAAGAATTGAGCCAAGTGCATGGTGGGGCATACTGTCTACAGCTTGTTTACTTTGCTAACTCTCTAGTGTACCAAATCGAGTTATTTGCAGCAACTCATTCCAATTTTCTTTGGAAATTGTAAAGTTGTACTGCATATGGGAAAAATCAGTATCTTTTAAATGTAGCCTATAATGATGGTTCACATTTTCAGTCTCTGTCTCCAAATAGAATTAGTATAGTCTCAGAGGTTTTAAATTTAAACAATAGCTTGAGATATATCTTATTTGTTGGCAAACCAAGTTCTTACTGCCAAAATGACCCCAGAAGTATATTATTGCATATGTATTATATTCACAAATACCACTAGAGAGATTCAATACAGTAATGCTTTGAAGACTACAAAAAATAAGTAACCCAAGGGAGTAGAATGCAAATGGGTATTCCAAAAACTGAAACAAAAGAACAATATTTATTTGTAAAGCTTCACGATACTTTACTGAAATGTTTAGGTCAATCCAATTTATTTGATATTCATGAAATGTAAATTAAAATAAATAACCCACAACCAACTATACTGCCCAAGTAGCTACTTCATTCCAATCAACGTCTCTTTGGGAATGACATGCATGAGATCAATATGAGACCAGTAAAAGAATGTACCCAAGAGGGGAAAGAGAGCACTAGCAAATTTCCTTTTTGGATAATGCTATATTTATATGAACTAGTGGGTATAGGACTAATCATATTATGTTAAATGGAATCTTTAATCCCTAGTCCACCTCTAAATTACTGAGATTTATTTAAAAAGATTTTGCATTTTCTCTACCTCTATTTTATACTACAACTATATTTAACTTGTTTATGCGTACTAAGGTTGTTCATTGTGGAAAATGTGGAGATTAGTAAATTTACAAGGAACCTAACAAGTACACACAAACCTAAAAACTAAGGGTAATCCTCTATTGACATCTTGGAAATATTTCAATTCCAGTTTGTTTGTTTTTTTCCTATACACTGTTAATTATTTCCCAAATAATTTGAGTCAAATTTTCATTTCCAATTTTTCACCTAATACCATATAATAGGCATTATTCATGTTACTAAAATTCATCATCAACTTAAATTTTAATAGTCACATAATATGCTAACTATAAATTCCCTAATACGGAACACTAACACACAAGGCAACAATGAACATCTAAATCAGATCCATAGATATTAGGCACCATGAAAATAGAAGAGAGATCTGTGGAGTAAAGGAAGAGGTTAAAGGGAGGTGGGCACAGAAAAGGGAGAAACAGAGGAAAGAAACTGACCAAATTATGCTACATACAGATATGAACATACCACAGTGAATTTACCTTTATGTATGCCTACAAAGCACTGATTTAAAAAAATTATATATGAATACAAGGAAGACCAGGAAAGTAGAGGAAGTGGGTAGGGAAGGGAGGAGAGGAGGTCTCAAAGGAAGTACTGAGGACTGAAGAAGAGCAAATTATATTCTATGCATGTATGATTATGTTAAAATGAATCCCAATGTGATATATAACTATAATGCACTAATAAAAACATAAAAAAGCAATGACAATGAAATTTTTTAGTTCATACTCTAGATGTAGCATTACAAGTATATGTGCATTTTAAAATTTTAGACGCAACTTGTCAGCACAAATTCCAGAATGATTGTTTGAATGTGCCTTTCCAGTAGCCCTATACTTGAATACCAGTGTCAACTTAATGCCACTCAACAATGGCTGTTATTAAAATGCAAACAAATAAATGAAACCAACTTTCACCAATGTGATAAATTTAATGGTCTACCAATTTTGATTTTGTCATCAATTATTAGAGAAGGAAAAAGAACATTTTTTCACAAGCTTATTGTGTGTTTTTAGATTATATTTTGTAAATTGACTCTTTAAGATATTTGAGAATGGGATGTTTTTATTTGTTGTTTTTAGATATACATGACAGTAGAGTGCATTTTGACATATTATACATATATGGATTATAACTTATTCTAATTAGGATCCCATTCTTGTGGTTGTTCATGGCGTGGAGTCTCACAGGTTGTGTATTCATATATGAGCAAAGGAAAGTTACATCCAGAGAATGAGGGCATTTTTTAAATTATGCGATAATAAATATTTTCAAAGGAAAAAGCTTTCCTTTTCTTCCCCATAGCTAACATAAATATCTCTTTTTCTTGTTCAAACCCACTTCCCCTCTTGCTGTCTTCAATGGGGATACATGGTTTCTTCTATGGCTTTAGATATAAAATCTTAGTTTAGCCATCAGTCCCCTCTTCCTTGGAAAGAAAGGAAACCCTTTAGTACAATGGTTCTCAATGTTCAGTGCACATAATAATCATATATTGTGCTTGTGAAATACAGATTACTTTATCCCTTTACCAGAGATTCTGATTCAGTAACTTGGGACAGACCCAGAAAGTAAACTTTAGTAAGCACCCCAAGTAATTCTGATGTAGATGATATACTAATCATACTTTGAGAAGCATTGCTTTAAGCATTCATCATAGATCTTTGGTAACCCCAGGAATCCCATAGGAACTCTGCCATGTCCATCTTGCCAGCTTCCTCTCCAGTGTTTCCCTCCAGTGCACTTTGGCATTTGGACCCAGATAATTCCTTGCTGAGCAGGATATCTCATTTAATGGAGAGCATTTCACAACTCTGACATCTGCCAACAAAATGTGAATAGCTCCCTTCCATCAGTGTGCAAATTCACAACACTCCCAGCACTTTGCCAAATACACCCTAGGAAAGTAATGCTTCCCCTGAGTCAGAAGTACTGCCAGATTCTCTTTGGCTCACATTGTTGGGGGACATCTGACCAGTTATAAGACTTCTGAGAGATATTCACTCTATATGTCTGTATGTAAGTATTGGTGTGTCTATATCTTTCTTTAAGCCAACATCATATTTCTTTTTTAAGATTTTTTAAAAGTTTTAGATGGACACAATACCTTTATTTGATTTATTTTTATGTGGTGCTGAGGATCAGAGGGCAAAGTGTATAGAAGTACACTAGGATTTGGGTCACTGTGAGTTCCAGTGTCCTTAGGGCCTTCTTTCTCTTCCTTCCCAGCAGAGAAGTGAGGAGAGCTTGCCCTGAAAACAGCAGCATTATAGTTGATCATCTAAGATTAAAATGAAAGAATCAGTATCTGCCTGAGTTGATGAGGTGGAATGATCTAGATAGATAATATAACTATCCAATTCTTGGATTCATTTTATTTTGGTCCAAAGTGGACATGAGGAGACAGGCTGTATAAACTATTTTCCTAGAGATACTGCTATATTTAGGAACTGGAATGTCCCCCAAGGACCTGAGTCTTGGTACCCCAGCTTGGTGTTATTGGAAGCATGTGGAAACTTTCAGAGGTGAGGCCTAGTGGGAGATATTAAGATATTGCTAGGCATGACCTTGAAGAAGATTGAGTGACCCTTGTCTTCTCCCCTCTCTGTTGCTTCTTAGACATAAAGTGGGCAGCTTTGCTCAACTAAATGTTCCTCTCTTGATGTGCTACCCTGCAACAGGCCCAAAGCAACAGAGTCAACTGAGTGTGGACTAAAACCTCTAAAACTATGAACCAAAATAAACCATTTCTATAAGTTGATTATCTCAGGTATTTGTTACAGTAATAGGAAGCTGACTAATATAGATACCTTCTGGACAAGAGCATCATGATGATCCAAGTCCAAAGCCCACTCAAAACATAGCTCAGTGGTTATAGTACCCCTCACTCCCTGCCCACCAAAAAGGAAAAGAAAACACTAAGCCAGAACTTACCATGAAGATTAGTGTCGATGCAGGGGCATGCTGTCCAGGCAGTCAGGGCAAGGCAGGCATTAATGCTGCTTCCACTACTTATGTAACCACTGTGGGGATCAGCATTTCTGCCCTCTGATGGTAGCCAAAGAAAGAGGTCATAGCCTCCAGGAAATAACTAGATTATTTTTGAGAGTTCAAAATACCAAACCCCAGAACAATAGGGACTGAATAAAATTCTCGGTGCAGGAGCAATAGTGTCTGAGCATTCATTCATGCCTGCTAGTGGCAAAGATAATTAGTGAGGCCCTCTCTCCAGAGCTTTTGCAAGTATGCTTTACTGCCACATGACCTACTGGCAGCAAAAAATAATAATAATAATAATAACAACAACAACAAAAACGAATAATCACTTACTCTTTCTTCCAACTCTCCACATCCTCATCTCCCAAAACTGCACTTTCTGTCTTGCCCCTGAAATGGCCACCACAATGTCCATGCTTACTCATTTGAACTAGGAGAAAAACATGAAATTTGGCTTTCTATATATACTTGTTACTTTTCTTGGACCCCCTTTATTACTTGACAACCTACTTTTTCAAACTTAGTTGAGGTATAACTAACTGACAAATAAATTTGCATATATTCCGGGTATACAACTTAATGATTTGATATATGTATATATTGTATAATGATTAACATTTAAAATTAATTAACATGTCCATCACCATACATAGTTAAATTTTGTGTGTATACTGGGGGCCAAGAACACTTATATCTAATACAAGGTTAATGTCTAAAATATATGAGGAATTTATGCAACTCAATCCACCCCCCCAAATCAAAACTTAAAAATGTGTAAAGGGGCCTGGGGTTGTGGCTCAGTGGTAGAGTGCTCGCCTAGCATGCATGAGGTACTAGGTTTCATCCTCAGTACCACATAAAAATAAAATAAAGATATGGGTCCACCTAAAACTGACCAGTTAAAAAATAAATATTTAACAAAAATATGTGTAAAGGGCCTGATTAGACATATTTTCAAAGAAGACTAATGGTTAACAGGTATATGAAAAGATTCTCAGCATCACTCATCATCAGAGAAATGCAAATCAAAACTATAAGATTTGAAATACAAATCAATACAATAAGTGCCTCATACCAGTTAGTATGGCTACTATAAAAAGATAAAAACTAATAAGTATTGGCAAGGATGTAGGAAAAAAGGTACAGGTTTGGTGATAATATAAAGTGGTAGAGCTATTATGGGAAAAAGTATGGAGCTTCCTCAAAAACTTAAAAATACAACTACTATGTGATTCAGCAATGTTACTACTGGATATACATACATCCAAAGGAAATGAAATAAGTACATTGAAGAGACATCTGCACTTCCACATTTATTGCAGCACTATTCACAATAGCCAAGACATGAAATCAACCTAAGTGTTCACAAACAGATGAATGAATAAAGAAATTATGGTGCATATAAACAACAGAATACTAGTCAAGCCTTAAGAAAGAAAGAAATCCTGTGAATCACAATAACATGAATAAACCTGGAGGACTTAAGGCTATGCAAAATAAACCAGGCACAGAAAACAAATGCTGTGTGATCTCGCTTATATATAGAAACTAAAAAAAAGTCAAAGTCAAAGTAGTAAAGAATACGATTGTGCTCACCAGAGGTTGGGAAGTGGATATATGGGGAGATGTTAGTCACAATATACAAAGATTCAGTTAGGAGGAATAAGTTTGAGAAATCTATTGCATAATGTGCTATCTATAGTTACTAAAAATATATTGTATATTTCAAAATTGTGAAGAAAGTAAATTTCAAGTGTTTCCACCATAAAAGTATCTGAGATGACAGATGTTTTAATTAGTTTGATGAATCATTCCACAACATAAACATATATCAAAACATATTATACCCCATGGATATATCCAATTATTATTTATCAGTTAAAATTTTTAAAAAATATACCTGTGATACATATTATTGTAGGGGAATTAAATATCAATAGCTGAGAACACAGTGATAGGTTCTAAATCATTTATGCCTATGCTTTTACAACATCCTCCAACTGTTCTCTATTTCTAGCCTGTCACTTTGTTAATCTATGCAGCACATGACCACTGAATTAATCTTCTTAAAACATTGTGTTTTGTCATCTAACTCTCCTTCCTAACCTTTTAATGCTCTACTTAACGAGATATATCCAAATTCCTCAATCCAGCCTTCATAAGGCTGCATATTGGCAAATACACAGGCTTTGGAATTAAAGAGACATGGGATTGAATCTGGGCCCTGCTACTTTAACTAGCTATTTGAACTTAAGCAGGATGCCTCAATTGTCTAAGCTTCAGTGTCCTTCTCTTAAATGGGAAAACAACGGATCTTCCACATCTCAGAGGTTTTTTTTTTTTTTTTTTTGGGGGGGGTACCAGGGATTGAACTCAGGGGCACTTGAACATTAAGCTACAACCCCAGCCCTATTTTGTATTTTATTTAAAGACGGGGTCTCACTGAGTTGCTTAGCACCTAGCTGTTGCTGAGGCTGGCTTTGAACTTGTGATTTTCTGCCTCAGCCTCCAAAGCCACTGGGATTACAGGAGGTGCACCACCATGCCTGGCCTACATCTCCGAGTTTTGAATGCTATTTCTCCTACCTGGAATGCCTTGCTCAGGCCTTTCTCTGCCATCACTGTCTGAATGCTCCCAATTATCCTTCAAGACACTGCTGTAATAGCAACAACACACTGTACAGAAGAGTAATCAGATAATGCAGATGTTGGTGAGCATCTAAATCCCTGATCCAATCAAAAGTTCCAGGAGGGGGCTGAATTGAGCATTACTTGGCTACGTGAACAAGGACTGTAGGCTTGGAATAGTTCATACTCTATTGATCACTAACTACAGTGAATAATTATGTGAATGGGCCCTAAGGCCACATGACATCAGACATAGTTGTTGAAAATCTAGAAAGGAAACTCACCAGAGTAGTAGAGCCAACTACAACAGATGTAGCACAACTGCCACATCTCTGTCTTCTGGGCCAGCACTATTTCCATTGTGTTGGGGCCAGAAAACTTTTAGAAGGTCATCTGAGTCTAGGCACACTTACGGATGAAGCTGGTTACAGCAGATAGGCTCAAAGAGCTTGTTTCACCAAACTATTACTGATGGGTCTCAGCTGCCACACTCTAGCTATGCCCTAAATCATCAACCATGGCAGTTTGCCCTGAGAAACATTTCAGGATCAGGACCTGGGTCCAATTCAGATCTAAACCAGGATTATTCCCTGACAAACAAAGCCAATCCCCATGCCTTTCTTTTTCTTTGATGAAGCCAAACATTAACAGAACTCCCCCAAACATCTGGGAACACCTACTCAGGCTTTTTGTAGGAGAGTTGACAAATCATTCCATATGTACAAACCTTAGATATAACATCAGCCTTCTCTGAAGCTAAATCCCACTTGCCTAAATAAATGTCATGAGATCTCTCTCCAGGTATAAGAGGCATATTTGCCCTTCTGTTTAAAAACACTTCCTCTGACATCAACAGAAACAACACAAATTAAGATTTCCTAGTAGAGCTGGAGTCTAGCAACGTAGAAGAGAGGGAGTAAGAGCACTATTTTATTGCACACCTGTGAGTTGTTTGAAGGCAAGCAATAACGTCTATTGTTCACCCCTGCACCATCAGCCATTAGCACAAGGTCAATGCTAAGAGGAAGCAGTTAATAAATATTTCTTGAACATCATCTAGAAGCCAGGCCAGGCATGTTACTAGGTACTAGGTAGGTTCATGGTAGGAGTGTGGTGAAATGAATTTATTGCTTAGTCACATTTCCTTCTACTCAGCTACTGAGGCAGATGTTTAAGTACAAGGACCCTGGAAGGCCCAAAACCCACTTTATGCCCCAGTCATTGAGGTAAAATCATTGTGACTTTCACTTTGGACAAACATGTCCAGACTCCCTTTTTTGTGAGTTTGTCTTTTTGCTATTCTGATGCATTCATAGCTTTTTTTAAAAAAAAATTGATAGTTTGAACAATATTAAGAGATGATTAAATGCCTCAAATTGGTTGAGAGGGTGGAGATTTGTCGGGGGATGAAAATAAAAAAGGAAACCTTTCTTTTAACATTTTCATAAAATATTACAGTAATTTCATAAATTAAAAGGAGAGAATTTAATCTTCTACCTTCTCAAATAGCAGTCTGAGGGAGAAATAATTGAGAAAAGCTGTTTTATGAAGTTTTTTTTTTTTTTTGTGTGTGTGTGTGTGTGTGTGTCTGTCTGTCTGTCTGTCTCTTCTCTTCTATTGTCTTCTAAGCCCATTGCAAGGGCTCAGGAGACCATCACATTAAAACAGTCACAACATTTCCTTTCACTGAGGAAAGATCTTTCTGGCATTTTACTTTCTAACCCCAACAGTCAGGTCCACGGAGTTAGAACCCAGGTTCAAGGCTGTCTTGTTCTCTCACTTTTATTTAGTTCTTTATTAAAACCTAAGTAAGTTGTTGCTATTGCTTACACATTATAAGGGTGTAGATGAAGAAAGGAAAAATAAAAAGCATATGGGGGTGGATTGGGGGTTATCAGAGTTTAGAACAACTACTGGTTGTAGGCTAGATTTGCTATGTGTGAGTTGGGAAAACATGGGGAAATGACAGCCTATATTTAAACATAATTTCCAATGTCATGATTGTTAAGCAATTACAATCCCCCACTCTCCCCACATATGCAGTAGAGCACTCTGCCCAGGTCCTGCCCTGCACTCAGGTCCCACAGAGCAGCTTTACTGACTGGGGAAATTCATCTTTCCATCTCTTATTTGGCATGAATATCAGTCATATAGTCCTCATTCTCTCCATTTCTGAGGAGAATGGTTGCCAAAGTGAGAACACTAGAAATGTTTGGTATGGTTTCATAAGAAACTGAGGCTGGACTGGGGTTGTGGCTCAGTGGTTGAGCACTTGCCAAGCATGTATGAGGCACTGGGTTCAATCCTCAGCACCACATAAAAGAAATAAATAAAAAAGGGCTGGGGCTGGGGCTCAGTGGTAGAGTGCTTGCCTGGCATGCATGAGACCATGGGTTCAATCCTCAGCATCATATATAAAGAAATGAATAAAATAAAAGATCTATTGACAACTAAAAATTATACATATTAAAAAAATAAATAAAATAAAAGTATTGTGTCCATCTACAACTAAAAAAAATATTCAAAAAAGAAACATGTTGGTAGGCCCAAGTGACACATGTCCACAGAAGCCTTCTGAATCTCAAGCAAGAAAGCAGGTAGAGCTAGAAAAAAATTCCAAAACAATATATGTGATGAGTCAAGACAAGAATTAATTGGTTATTTTCTACCTTGGATTTCTCCAAAGAAACTTCCATGCAATGTATTTACCAAAGAAAGCCTATTTTTAGCTTTTCCTAAAGTAACTAATAAGTAACTATCTCACTATTTCTCTCAGAAAGTTGCCTATAATTTAGAAACATCAAGCAGACTGCCAGGCCAGTCTTACAAGTAAGGTCACATACTGTTGGTGAGGAAAATGGAATTAGTATAATTTTTTGTACACATGAATGTATCAGTGTTCACATGGGTGTGAATATGTGTGCCTGTGTCCTGGGTTTATAATTAGGACAGGACCTAAGTTTTAGAATGTGAGAAGAGAAAAAGATGAAGAATTAAAATTGTAAAAGGCCATATGTCTCATCAGGACTGAGGTCAGACAAGTTTGTTTTTCCTCATTTACAATAAAATGTGTATCAAAACCATACTTCGTATACATCAGTCAACATTCTGGGGCTCCCAGTGGATGCTCAATTGCATTCTAAATACCACAAGTTAATAATGCTACTTACTAGTGTCCAAATCTCCACTAACTCAGGGTTTCACACAGATCATGTCCAGACTGCTCAATAAGCCTTCCTTACTGCAATATCTCCATTCTCACCCTCTATCCCTTGGCAGGTCAAAATTGAAACTTTTCATACTCATTTCCCTGCCTTTATTCAGAAGCTTCTTTCCAACCTCCCCATCTTAGTCAAAGGCACCATCCATGAATGCGGCACAAACTTGGGTTTCACTCTTTCTTACATTCTCAATTCCAATCCATGAACAGGTTCTATGGGCTCTACAACAAAAACAGTTCCCAAATCTAACCAATGTCACCATTGTCTCTGCCACCACCCTAGTTCAACATACCATGACTTCTCTGTTGGACTATTCCAGTAGGTCCCCAATTTTCCTCTTTCCATTCAATTATTCACACAACCCTCACAACACCCCTTTTTAATTTTTTTAAGAGAGAAAGAGAGAGATAATTTTTTAATATTTATTTATTTATTTTTAGTTTTCGGTGGACACAACATCTTTATTTTATTTTTATGTGGTGCTGAGGATGGAACCCAGTGCCCTGTGCATGCCAGGTGAGCACGTTACCACTTGAGCCACATCCTCAGCCCCAACCCTTTTTACTTTTAAAAGTAAACTCTGATTTGATTGCTTCTCTGCTTAAATTTATCCTCCCATGTCATTCAGAAGAAAATCCAAACACTTTAGCATAGATTATAAGGCTTCACTTGATGTAGTCAATGTATATAGTCTGTCCTGGGCAATGCTGTATCCCAGCATATTTTCTGGAATATAATCAATAACTGTATTCTGAAAGCCATGTCAGAATGCCTTTTGTTTTTTTTTAAGGTGATGATTCCTCTTCCTTCCCCAGTTTTAGTATTTAGCACCTGGACTAAGATGCATTGATTTAATTATAGTTAAACAGTGGGGCTGTTAGCTGAAAACTTACCAGCCAACTTGCCCCTCTTTCTGCAATACATCACCAAGAAACTTACATGGGAGAGTTGGGAGCTCAGTATGTTAAAGGCACAGCTGCCTATGGCAGGAGCAAGGACAGAGAATTACATATTCCCTTGATGTCCATAGCACTCCCCTTCTTACAATTACCATTTCCCATATAGGCTATTGTGTGTGAATCTCTGAGCCTTTGAACACACATTATTTTCTTTCTTTAATCAATGCCTTATTCCCCTGACAAACTCCCAAATATCCTACAAAACTTAGCAGAAGCATTGTGCCTCTGCAAAATTTCTGTGACTCCCACCCCTTCCTCTGGCTCTCACTGCATCTCATGTAGGTAACTCATGTAATTAATGTGAGGACTTCTGGTCCAAAGTGTAAACTCCATGAGGTCAGGGGCTGGTTACTAGCATTTTATCATTGCCCCAGAACCAGACACAAGATGTGATATATAGGGTAAACAGGAATGCATTCATTCATTCATTCATTCATTCATTAGACATTCATTGAACATATATGATCAGGGGAAAAAAATCAAAGGCCAGTGTTCTTTCTAGCCTAACACACTCTCTAATGACTGGTGGTGATAATCATGATTAAATCCCTTGCTGCAGCTGAATTTCCAATTAGTTTGAAGGTGTTAGGATTCATGGAAATTAAATTATTAAAATCTCTTGCTATTTTGAATGATGCAGATTTAAAATATCGGTAAACTAGAAACTTTCTGAGAAAAAAAGAAAGAAAAAAAAAAAAACACCCAGACTGTAGTACAGAGAGGTAAATAGACACTATAAAAACAAGGTTAATAGACTTGGAAGGCAAAATGAGGAACCAACCAAAGTCTAACAGGATTTTTCAAAGGAGACAATAGAGAGAATGGGTTTGTTGAAACATTTCAAGATATAATCTCAAGAACTGAAAGAAAAAAAAATACATGAATCCTGAGATTTAAGAAAAATATTAAGTTCCAGAAAAGATAAATAAAAACAAATCCATGCCAAAACACAGCACAGTTATATTGTAGGTTCTTGAAGAAAAAAAAACAATATTTCAAGAGACCAAAGAAAAACAAAATATTATCTACAAAGGAAAGACAATAAGATTAATAGGCTTCTCATAAGTCAAAAATGGAGTAGTAATTTTGAACTGCTGAGGTTGTTGCTGGGAATCAAGATATTTTTACTGTACTAACCTATCATTAAAAGAGCAAAAGGGTAGCAGGGTGTGGTAAAGGGCACCTGTAGTCCCAGCTACTGGGGAGGTTGAAGTAGGAGTAACAAAAGTTCATGACCAACCTGGGCAACTTAGTGAGACCCCATCTCAAAACAGTTTTGTTTCAAATGAAAAAATAAAAAAAGAATAAATGGGAAATTTCAACCTCCGCAAACAAAGTAGAACTTAATTCACAGCATAGAAAACTTCTCTATAGTAATTAGTCATATTTTAAACAGAAGGTAAGTAAATCCAAATGAAAGGACTAAGATATAAGGAAAAAAGGACTGTAGAAAGAACCTACAGCATGGGAGAAAATCTTTATTAGGTACTCTTCTGACAGGGGATGAAAACACAGAATATATAAAGAACTAAAAAAAAAAATCCCACAAAAACAGCCCAAGTAATTAATGGACAAATGAAGTAAACAAATAGTTCTGAAAAGAAATACAAATGGCCAACACAAAAAAGTGTTCAATATCATTACCAATTAGGGAAATGCAAATTAGAACTACACTGAGATTTCATCTCTCTCCAATCAGAATGAAAGCCATCAAGAATACAAACAATAATCCAGGTGTAGTGGTGAACGCTTGCAATCCCAGCAACTCAGGAGGCTGATGCAGGAGGATTTCATGTTCAAGGCCAGCCTCAGCAACTTATTGAGACCCTAAATAACTTATTGAGATCCTGTCTCAAAAAAAAAAAAAAAAAAGAAAGAAAGAAAGAAAAGGAAAAGGGCTGGGGAGGTGTCTCCATTGTAAAGTGCCTTTGTTTTCAATCTCTAGTACTCGCCCATCACCCCCCCACACACAAAATGAATATAAACAATAATAAATTCTTTCAAGGAAGTGGAGAAAAAGGCAGACACATACATTGTTGAATGGGACTGCAGATTAATACAACCACTTTGAAAAGCAGTGTGGAAGTTTCTCAAAATACTAGGAAATGAACCATAATATTACCCAGCTATCCCACTCCTTGATATTTTTCCTAAAGAACTAAAATCAATATATTCTGATATAGCCACATCAATGTTTATAGTAGTGCAACTCATAATAGCCAAACTATGTAATCAGCCTAGATGTCCATCAACAAATAAAGAAAATGGTGTGTGTGTGTGTGTGTGTGTGTGTGTGTGTGTGTGTGTATAAGATGAAGTTTCATTCAGCCATAAAGAAAAATGAAAGTATGTCATTTGCAGGAAAATGGAAGGAATGTGAGGCCATTATATGAAGCAAAATAAGTCAAACTCAGAAGGTCAAAGATCATATGTTTTCTGTCATATTTAGATGCTGAAGAGGATAAAGGAAAAGAAAGGTGGGGTGGTTCATGAAAATCAAAGGGTAATCAGTGGAGTAGCAGACAAGGATCAGAGGGACAGAAGATGAGAGGGAAAGGGGAAAGACTGGGGAATGATATTGGCCCATTTTTGTTTGTTATATTCTGTGCCTGTATGAATTTATAACAACAAATCTCACATTATGTACAACTCTAATGCACAGATAGAAACATGGAACAGAATAAAAGGTAAGCAAAGAAGCTCCTGGTCAATCTAAATAAATGTTAACTGTAAATAATAAAAGAAAATAATGATTAATGGAGGATATATGAAAATAAGGTGAAACTAAATACTGGTAGATAATAATTTGGTGTATTGTAACTGAGAGATCAGAATTAACACATTCTATGTTCCTCATGATTTTTGGAAGGATATTAGAGAAATTGTATAGTTTTAGATTTGTGAAGGTTATCATAGTTATCATAATATTTTAAGACCAGTAAAATAAGACAAAAGGGAGGTCTGTTCTTGGTGGTCAATGATTGTCTGGTACCAGTGAAATAAACTTTCCCATCTCACAGCCTGCTGGGTTGCAGATTTATTGATGTCACATATTTCTGTTACACAGTGAGAACAGGGCACTCAACGGGAGTTGTCATTTTTTTAATAATTTTTTTTATAGTTGTAGATGGACAGAATGCATTTATTTTATTTTTTTATTTTTATGTGGTGCTGAGGATTGAACCCTGTACCTCACACATACTAGGCAAGTGCTCTACCACTGAGCCACAACCCCCGCAGGAAGTTGTCATTTTGATGGTCATACCAAGAGGTAAATGTGACACTTATTTTGTGTTCTACACAACGTTTTTTAATGAGGCCTATCAACAGAACAATAGACAGTGGGAATTTATCACTTATTTAGTAATTTGATCTTATTCTCATCTGTGCCTGGTTCTCTGAAGGAAACCATCCCTCCTCCTCTAATAAGATTCCAGTGCCTGCACTTTCTCCTCTTTTCAACAGATATTCTCACAATCTCACTTGAACTAATAATTTCAATCTTCTGCCCATCAACTTTTTACCTACTTCAGGGATAGGGAAAACATCTAAATTGGATTCATGCTTCTACCCACCCTTCTGTCAGTGTGATAACAAATAGGAAGAATAAAAGAATAATAAGAAAAGGTAATGATTCAAGCCCTGAATAAGACACATATTGGTAGAAATACCAAAAATATACTTAATCAGTCAATTGCTTTTTGAAATCTATGATGGAATTCTAGAGATATTGCTAGTAGCTTCTATATTTAAAGCAAAACACAGACTATATGCAGCATTACTTAAATGTCTGAATAAAATCATGAGATCATTTATTAAGTGCCTCTAAGGGGGCAAGTAACAAGTGAACAAACATTCCTAGTTTAAAAAACACATTTAATTAAATATTGAAAAAGAATCATCGGACAAAAAGTGTTATGAGTCTTACATGGAAAAAGGTAGAACCTGATGATCAACATTTGAATCTAGAGAATTGGATTAGACATGGAGATAACATTTCATTATTTTTATATTAAGAAAAAGGTTTAAATGAAGATCGAGTTTAAAGAAGATGAGATCTGCTATTATTTCAGGGCCCAGTGAAAATAATAAAAAAGGGGGAAAAGTTCCCTGTGAAACTAGCAGTTTAAAAGCAGCTTAACAATTATAAAGAAAAATACTAATTACCAGATACCGTCAATCATAAAAGGACAAGTTTGATAACTGACAATAAGAAAGATGTGGCTCTCTAGAGGCTGGGGTTGTGGCTCAGTGGTGGAGTGCATACCTTGCATGTGTGAGGCATTGAGTTTGATCCTCAGCACCACATAAAATAAATACAGGTATTGTGTACATCGACAACTTAAAAAAATTTTTTAAAAAAGATGTGGTTCTCCAAATTCCGATTACAAACTATGCCAATATTTTAAGGTTGTTATTCTGCAGGAAGATGTTATTGTAGAGGAGAAGATAGAAAACTGACAAGTCTATAAAAAATTAAAATGGCAAGATGAGTAGGGACTAATACAACTATATTCTACCAGCCGCAAAGCAAACAGTCTAGCCCAGGGAAGTGATTTCTCCTAGTGCAGTGAAGTCTGCAGTTCTTTGGCAGGGCATAACCTAGCACCCTTGAGAGCTAGATAAGTTGTGTATTGAATCCACACCTATCTCAACCATGTTGCAGGACAGGTTGAGAATGAGTTTTCTCAAGTACTTAAAACATCATATTTATACACAGGATTTGTATCTTTATTTCTGAAAGCAGAAATGAATGGTCCAAGTGCACCTAAGGCTGTATCATGATCATTGCTTTTTCCAAACACCAAACAAGTAGATGAAAAGGACACTGGTTTGTATTGGGATACTTTAAATATGGTCACCCAAAAGCAGCTCCAGGAAGATTTCAAAAAAAAAAAAAAAAAAAACACTTTGCAATTTCCAGGAAGACATGATTTTAAGTATTTGGTTGAAACTTCACTGGTATTTCTGGCAAGGACAGAAAGTGATTGGTGCAAATGGCACTGGGAAAATGGATACTTCAAATAATACTTTTCTAGATCAGTGGTTCTCAAACAAGATGGACTGTACAATAAAACCCTAGGCATGGGATGCAGTGGAAATTCTATAATTCAGTGGCTCTTAGGTACATATTAAAATACCCTATACCTTACCCACAAACCCTCTGATTTACTTGGCCTGTGGTGGAGCTTGGACCATGGTCAATTATGAAAGTTCTCCCAAGTGGTTTTAATAAGCAAATAGGGTGAGAACCTGGAGATAGTTGGTAAAAGAAACACGTGCACTCAGGCAACAAATCACATGGGCTACATTTCTTCCTTACCAACTTATAACTTGAAATGATAGAATATGTTGAAATGTGAAACTTGGTAAAAAAAAAAAAAGAGACTTTTATCTAAAGTGACAGGAACCCAAGTGTCAGGAGCCTATATTCCTTCTTTCAGAGATTTATTCATTATCTACAAGTCAATATAAAATATTGAAAAGGACTTTGAAATCTCAGTGAACTCAAAACAGATGTAAGTACAATCATGATCCATTCCAGACAGACAGAAAGAAAAATTGGCTCAGGAAGTCTGGTAAGTGGTTTGAACACTGAGAAGGGACCTAGAATCAAACCAGGTTGAGTAGCACAGAATTCTCCTAAAATCTGGGAGTCTTAAGACAGAGAGAACTGACTGAGCATAGTGGTGCTGGAGCTTGCCAGGTCCTTGGAAACAAGAGTGACCCCTTTAATCTTTCTTAGGTACACAGCATCTCTCATTCAAATGTAGGTCTCCTCCAAAAAGAATAATAAAACTCTTTAATTGGCTAATTATAATACAAACACACGACAGAGACTTTAATTTTCATCAACACAAGATAATGATGTAACGACTCTGAGGATGGATTGTGCAAGGTGCTACTGTGAAGATCAGCTCTGCTCATGATGAAAATGAGACTCCATGTGCTCTCCCAGCCAGGGGGCTGACAGTTCCTGGCAGCCCCCCACAAAGAAAGAAGCCATTGCAGGAATCTTAGGCCGCACAAACAAATATGTATTCCCCTGGAGGAGTTCAGTGGGCTGCTTTTGTGCTCTGATTTATTTTTGTTGCATTTCTCTTGGGGAGACAGAAAACCTATGAATTGCCCCAATACATTCTGGCTTTGTAAAGTATTTTAAAATGGTAAATGAGGTTGTTTAGATCATGTCTCCAACAGGAGAAAACGCCCATTAAGCTAAGGACGTATAATGGGCTCTTTCTATCACACACAATAAGGCACTTTCTGTATTGCTAGTTTAAGTTTATGATGATAAGTGTGTATGGGTTACAGGTGAAGTGGACACAAAAGAAACATGCACCTTGTGTGATCATTTTAATGAAATTGTTTTGTAGAGTTAGTAAGAAGCAAGGAAAAAAATTCAAAAAAAAATCTCAGTTCAAAAGGTTATCAAGTGAATCCTTGGCCTGGCCTGTCTGACATCATTGCCTCTAGGTTCTGAATCCAGTCTGGCTCTGGCATTTTTTCATGCTGTGACCCTCCAAGGTCATGGAAACAAGTCGCTTTACCTTCCAGTCCAATTTTCCTTAAGTGCAAAGAGGGAAAAGGACAGCATATGGCATGCATGGTTGCTGGGAGAACTAAATGGGTTAACAAACCACATGTATTAACTGTTCTCATTGTCATTTTACCAGTATACTAACTTTCTTATGTATACTAGCTTTATTCATTCACACAATTCATGCATTCATTTGACATATATTTTCTGAGCACCTGCCATGTGTTAAGTACTGTTCTAGAAAATGGGGACACACCAGTGAACAAAACGAGACCCCTGTCTTCTTGAGCTTTGCATTCTAGTGGGTGAGATAGACAATAGAAAATTTAATAAACAGATGAAAAGCATGATGTCAGGTCATGATATGTGCAGGGAAGAACAATAATGCTGGCTAAAAGGAGAGATAATGACAAGGACTACTTTAAATAGAATGCCAAGGAGACTTCACTGAGGGTGACATTTGAGCAGAAGCCTGAGGTTTCAATACTCCTGGGTAATGAGGCCGCTTATTTTTTCCTAATTCAACCTCTCAGACAATTGGTACACCATGTTTCCTCAGCCCTCAGGTCTGTGACACAGAGTCCTATGTCTCCTTTCCCCACTGTTCACGTTTTGGTTGCCCAGGGATGTGCAATTACACTAGCAGCACTGCACCAATGCAGGCAAAAAGTCTCATTTGCAGCCCAGCTAAAAAATCTTGAATGTTAAAGTTTGGCAGATCGTTATTCTACCTGCTGATCCCCAAAGAGTAAGCTGCTATCTTTTTATTTCTCCTCTTCTAAAAATAGATGGCTGCCTCACTAAGGTGCTGTGTAACAAAGAGGCTGCATGACTCCCCATCCTATTTGTTTCCTATTATTCGAGTTAGCTTGGGCAGTATAGTTAGTTCCTGCCTCCCCCAAGGAATTATGGCCAGCCAGTAAGGCACAGAGAATCTGGATTCCCTGTTAGGAAAACCCTTGTGGAAAGTTCTTAGCTCAGTTTAACTAAGGGAGTTGGGGCAAGAGGGCATTCTCTTACTCTCTCCTCAGAGCACAGGATGGTATAGCAGTACCTACAGTAAAACAGAATGTACTCAAAGGACATTCTGACCGATCTCAGTTGCCCTCGGCCACATCCCTGCCAGGGCACCCTCCCTTCTTACTAATGGACCTGAATCAGACTGATGATAACAAGATTGTGGGTTGGAAGAGATCAGGGAGCTGGAGTGCAGGCTGCAGCTGGAGTTCTAGTAATTTGGCCTTGGAAGAGAGAACAGAAGCTAAATCAAAATGCCTAGGGCCCAGGCATTGCATTCCTGACATTAACAGGACTGTCAGAAGCATCTCCTGTGGCCTTTCCATTTTCTGCTCCCTTTCTGGGGTGGGATGAGCTCAGGCATGGAGGCTGTGTTTCAGATAGAGGGCATGCCACTGAGCATGCTCCTTGAGGGCAGGAATGGGGTTATGCTTGGCTCTCTGATCTAGGCCATTCTGGTGATCTGATTTATTCATGATTTCATTATTAGATCTGTTTTCTTAATGAGCCATATATGTTTGGGGGCTCACTGGCAGCTCTAATTATTTTAGGTGATTTAAAATCTAAATGTTATTTATCAAGTATCAAATAAGGATGCCAGTTTAAAAAGGCAGCCTAGTACGCTAGAGAAAGCACTGACCATGATGTTAAAAGGCTTAGCTTATAATATTTTTCCCAGTAGGTGAAATAAAATGCACAGAGAGAAGACAGAAAGGAAGGCATTTGCCAAAATGGTAATGGTGCATATGTCTATGCAGTGGGATTATGAATGTTCTTTTTCTTCATTCATTTTCATACTTTAAAAATGTTACCCAATGAGTATGTCAAATCAAAACATTGTCATCATATAAGACAAGAGATCAGAGTTAGAATCCCACTTTTATCATTTATTATTTGTGTCACATTGGAGTCAGACACAGATCATTCTGTAGTTCCTTGGTTTTCCTGCCTATGAAAGGAGAAGTGGGGAATAAATGAAAGGCCTTCGGTTCTAACATTCTATACTATGAATGCATTTTTATTATATTTTATTTTTTAAACTGGTAATCTAAAGAGTTAGAACATTTACTGCTACTTCAAGTCACTAGGACCAGAGTTGCCATGTGCTGTGGAAGCTAATCCTTTATGCAGGATTCTGACTCTCAGACTAAAAGCTCAGGTATTGTTGTTATTCTGCATTAACTTGTGAGTCACAGTTGGTCTGATGTTGTATCTTGAAGTGCTATTACAGATGTTAAAGTATGGGATTAATGACAAACTATTCATAACATCTGCCTTCAGTTGAACCAATTTTTTTATTTCAAATTTTTAATTCAAATGCTGCATTGGAATGCTCATGAGACACATATATAACACAGTCTATCAATTAATTCATCTAATAAGTATAATGGCACTATGAAAAATGAGCAAGAAGTATTATCCCCATTTAATAATGATGAAACTGAGGCTAAGAGAAGTACACAGCTAGGTATTGAAATCTGAATCCATATTTGCTTAGCTATGATCAATGCCACTCTAGGAATTTAACTGAAGAGAAATGTGGACAGCTAGGTTTTATGGGGTTTACTGAACTTCTGTCATTATGTGGCTTTCCTCTGTGACTTAGAGACACCAAATTCTCAAGAAAGAAGGGTTTTGTGTGCCATTTTCTCGTCCCTGGATACTGGCGATAATAATCAGCACTGTAAAACCCTCTACAGTGATTCCCACCCCAAGTGGGAGGCTCGTGAGCGGGTATGGAAGACACTGACACAGTCCCTAGATGAAACAGCTAGTAATTATGCCATGATCTGTACTCCTCCCATTTGAGAATTTCCTCAAACCCACAGAGATGACAGCAGACCCATGGCAAGCTCCCAGGTATGAGACTAAATGACATACCAATGGACAATTCCCAAGATTTTTTTGTGGCCTCAGTTAAACTAGTTCTGAAAGCATAGTGTATCCATGCTATAAAACTGAGGGAGACAGTATGGGCTATTGATGCCATGAACAACCTATGGAAGGGTATTGCCTCCCAACCTTGTGCTAATATGACATTTTTATCACAAGGCCAAGGTCAGCACTTAAGCCTTCTGGGATAGTAAATGTTGGGGGAAGAGTAGCAGGATTTTCAACAACTTTTCAATTTGCAAATCTTTAATTTGCTTCTAGGTGCTGCTGGACCAGTCCTGTAAGCTCTTTGAACTGTATTTTGTGCATCAATAAAATGGAGATAATATATCTATCTATCTCATAGCATGTTTACTAGGATTCAATTAGGACATTTGATCAAACTGAAAGGAAAATAACACATGAATGCACTAATAGACATTTGGTAGGCATGTTATGTGAATCAGATTGTACATGAGCAAGAAAGTACCATGGTCTAATGGATATGGGAGACACTGGGGTAAACAAAGTTCAGTTATTATATAAGTAGCTTTTCTACCACCAATTTCCCAACCTGTCATAGAGTCTAGAAACTGCTTAGAAGCCCCCACAGCCAGCTCAAGGCAGGCCAAGATTATCAGGCTGGCCTGAGGGAGCTATTCTGGACTACCAGCTTGTTCATAGTGTGTGAAGACAAGATCAAGCTATGAACCACAGGTCTTCTTGCCTTTGCCTAAGGGCATCATCTGTCAGGTTCAGGAGTCCATTTCAAGGTCAGCAAATGTTCAAGCTGGCCCCAAGCTGCTACCCAAGGGTCTCACTCATGATCAGTTTGGTTACTTTTGATCAGCCATAGCCGCCTGTAAGGTTGGCTGGCAGGACCTGCCATATGCAAAGACCAGAGTATATTTTAAAAGACTTTAAGGTACTTAGCCTAGAGGCAGCATTAGGAACTCTGTATGGTTGTGGAAAAGCTCTCAGGAAGACAGGGTAAAGCCAACAAGATTAGACAGTCTAAGTTGGGGTCAAAGCATGCTAAAATGGGAGCAGCTTAAAACCCAAAAATAAGTCTACTACAGAGGAAATATACTTCAAGTTCTGAGTGGCTGACCTTTGTTTCTTTTAGGTTATCAACTTTCAAGGGGGCATCCTGATCCTGGCTAAAGTCAAGCAGAGAGCTGAGATTTAAAGAAGACATAGTATGTTGTAAAATAGAAAAAGAAGTGTACTTTGGCTTTATAGAAAGCCAGGCAACCATCCAGCGTCCCGTTTTGAAGTGTGGTCTCTATAAACATGACCCAGATAGTTAATTTATTGAACATTTACACTGTATTAGCTACATAACACACCTTATATTTAGTGATTAAATTGTGCCTAGTATAACATGGGTGTTGAGAATCAAAGTTGGAATCCAGGTTGATCTGATTCCAAAGCCTGGGCTTTTTTTCATTTATACTGTAAAGTCAGTAGTTTGTGTGGCTTTTTCTAAACCTTTTGGCCTCTATGTTTCAGTAACATGTCCCAGTGCTGGATCCTTACTAGAACCCCACAATTGGCTCCTTATCTCAGCAGAATTTCTGCTATTTATTCACTACCCCACAGCTCAAAATCCCCTGGATCCCAGGCTTTTCCCATGAAACAGAGTTTTTGGAATGCCCAGATATCTAACAAATCCTTAGATGACTAAATATCAAAATAAACCCCAAATCCTTAGATGACTAAATATCAAAATAAACCCCAACTTATATCTACAAAGAGGAAATCACCCCTTTTCATGACAGTCTGAAGGAATTTCAGGAGATTTTGAAGACAATTTCAAACATACCTTGGCTATGTACACTGTCAAGCCATTGTCCCAGCTGTTCTCTGCAGTGGGCATGCCTGTGTATGGTTCAATTGTATGTGTTTCTCACATCAATTTCCCACTATGAATGATTTGCTCATTCTCCCAATATTTGGGGATCTTCCCTGCTCTGAATCATCATGATAATCATTTTTACTTACATCACAAACAACTGATAATTTACCTTTACCCCACATTTTGCAACCATTAGTGTACACTGGTCAAATCAGGAACTACACATTCCTTATATCTATATGTTCTGAGACACCCAGAATACCTTGTCCCACAAGTTACTCAAAGACAATTCCTTGATTTAAATGGATAAATAAATGTCTAACACATATCCTGAAAGAACAGCTCCCTCTGACTTACTGGAAAAAGGACTAAAGGGGAGTGACATCCTACGTCCTTAAGGAAATAGAATTATACTCTCTTGGAGAATGGTCTTTGTATACATCCCAAGAGAAATACCATTTTGTAAAATTGTTCAGGGTTGACATAAATAATACTAACCAAGACAAACTGTTACCATAAATCTATAATTCCTTTTAAATCATTCAATTTAAGATGACAAGCAGAGATTGATTACTGCAAGGTTGATGAATGAATAGTTTTATCCCCTGCCCCCATCTGTCTTCCTCTTCATCTGCTGAGCATGCATGTTTTACTGACACCATGTTTCCATGGTAATTTATATTTTGAACTTTCACAATCATTTTCTTTTGCATGCAGCATGCTAAACAAGGGTGGTAAAGTCCACACGGGAGACGGGGAAAGACTGAATCATAGATATGTTAAAGGTCACTCTTCAAATCAGAGGCAGATCTGAGAACAGAACACTGACTTCAGAGACTTGGGCTCTAAAGACACATTAATCAACAAGCCAGTTATCCATACAAAGGAAAGGAAAAAATGTAACTGAAATAGAGTTAGAAATTTCTATAAACATACCATTATTTGACTTATATCCAAGGATAGATATAAGTTGACCAAGGAGCAGGTTCAAGAACACAGATTCCCAAGCCTTACCTAAAACCCACTGACCCAATATACTGGTAAAACTGCCCAGGAATCCACATTTTAATAGATTCCCAAGAGACTTTTATGGACAGCTATGTTTAAGGTCATGGATTTATGTAACTGCAGAGATGTTACATGTGAATTCTTACTCCCAAGTTCTGTTCTGCCTCACTCTGAAGTTCTCATTCAAAATGGCAATGGGTTTTGGAGAAGATGGTAGATAGTTCTAAGGCCAGGGAAAATGAACTCCCTAAAGAACCCTGAACAGGAATCTAGAAGAGAGTACCCTGACCATGCCTCAGGTTGCACTCAGCATTTGGCCTTGACATTTCCTCAAAGCCAGCTTTTGCTCTTGTGTTGTTCTGATATGAAGAGACAAGAAGCTACTAGCAAACACAGTTCATTCAAACTCAGGATATGACTCCACAGCAATAAGCTGCAAACACAATTTCATCTCAAAGCCATTTGCAACCAAACCACAGCATCATTAACAACACCATTCCTCTTTTAGGAGCAGGACCTTGTTATATTTTTCTACTCTTGAATCTCAGCAGAAAAGGCCTCTACTATTTAGAAGCCCCAATTATAGTTGGGTTACTGTTAGACTTGTGAAAATCTGATAAATTAAATTACTCAGAATTATAACAATGAACAAGGCAGAAAGCAAAAAGGAAAAAAATCTAGCAGGTTGAACAAGGAGCATTTAAAACCAGCCCTAAAAAATAATAATATGATTTGACCAATTTTGCCTATCCTTAACAATTAGAAGAGTTCAACAGCTTATTTTATTTTATTTTTTGTTTCTGGTGCAAAGATAAGACTCCAGGAAGAAATATCTTAATGGAAACAACTTGTCTCTACCCCAGGATTAAATCCAGACCAACCCTGAGGGAAGGCTCTCACTGCTATCCTGTTAGTATTATTTGTACTGTGCTTGAGCCAGGTGAGCTAATGCCTCATTAATGAGAGCAAGGCTACCACTGAGATAATTCCTCCTTTCTCAGGCCTGAAAAATAAAGAAAATGCAAAAAGCCATGGAAATTTTTCATTTGCCTTTGACAAACTCTATTCACTAATTATAAATCAATCATCAGTTCTCTTAGACATCCTACTCTCAGGGCTCCTGCTGACAGAGCTCCCACCTTCACCTCCTACTGCTCTCCTGGACACCAAGCAGCTAATAGGCAAGTAGGGGAGATCCAGGAAAAAAGGACACTTGACCAGATGATTCCATCCACTTGTGCCTCCAGAGCAGCCATTGCCTTTCACACAAATACCGTTCCTTTCAGCCACATCCTGAAATATTAATATTCCTCTTACCATCATTTTGCAGCCCCCCACCACACTGTACATTAGGCCAATTTCCTGGCCTTGTTCTGCTTCTTCATCTCTTCCTCAAAGATTAAAACCTTACATGTTGACTTGCTTCTCAGTTTCCCCCATCACAGGGCGAAGGAATCAATGGCACAGGCTATGCTTATCTCTGCTTTTTTCTTTACAATCTATTGGATTGACAGCAGGTAGACAGCTTCCAATCCCACTAATAGTTTCCAAAGCCTTCATAAGGCCACGACCTCACTATGGTTTCTGAGCTCCTCTTGGAAGTTTTTCTTTGTCTGTTTGTTCATGTATTTGTTTAAACAAAATAAAAAAAGGAAATAATCATTATATTTGGACAAAAAAAAAAACCCTTCACACTTATTGTTAGGAGATTTTTTGCAGCAGAGTGGGGGGAGTAGTGGAGAAACTTCTCCAAAGAAACACTTAGTTAATCTTAGAAAATTCACTGCGGGGTTTCAGGGCCCAAAGGAATTCTAGCTATACCCCCACCTTCAACCCCTTGGCAAAATCTGTTCCTGTATATAGAGACAACTTTCTACTGAGTGCATCTGCAATTTCTGTTTTCAAAGAGTCCTCTCTGGCCCTGGGAGCTTGCTCAGCCTGAGCATGAGGCAAGCTGGAGAGTTGGCATAATTGCCAGGGGTTGACATTCCCAGGAACAGCCCTTAACCAATGACTGATAGAAATTAACAAGTAACTATTCCAGTTGTTTTCAACTCTGAAGCATGTTCTGCACAACTCCTAGGAGTCCAGGATGATTGAGTCCTAGTTGCCTACAGTTGTAACCTCTCATTAATGTATTCAGAAGTGATTTACATCCCTTTCTTCCCATTTCACTTCCCTACTCCATTTATAGTGCTCTGTGGAATCAATCACTATCTAAGTAAATCACTTCAACTCAAATCTTATCTCAGGGTCAATTTCAAGGAGAATCCAACTTAAGACTCAGAAGTTTCAAGAAGGAGCTGGGCATGATGACCTGAGCTCCTCTGTCACTCTTGTCATCTGCTTCCTTAAAGGAACCCATATAGTTTGCTTGGCCATAGATCTCAGCCATTATTTCCAAATAGCTTTATCAGAAATCAGAAATTGATGATATTTTCATCTCTATTAACCTCCATACCACATCTTGTTTTTGTTCGAGACTCAAATGGGGAGATGAAGGGGTATTATTTATTGATCCCCTAAAGCCTCAACAGAAGCTTGTGTCTTCTCATTGTTCGTTTTCAGAAGAAACCTAGAGTTAAGGAATCCCAAATCCCCTAGGGTTCAGGATGATGGGTCTATGGTAATCTCTTCATCACTGTTATTAATTTCCATACACTTTCTTCAGAGAGGTAAACATACATATTCCTTGCCAGGAGAACTTTAGAAAACTACTTAAATCTCCCTGTACCTCTATAATAGAATTTTCATGAGGATAAAATATGAAGTGTCTTTTACAATGCCTGGCATAGTATTCATAAAACAAATAGTAGATAAATTTGAACAATGACCCATCTTTGGCTTCCTCAAGTTCTTCATGGTTCTAGTACCTTGACTCATCACACTTAGTTCTTACCCATTTCACAGTAAATACCACCATATGTAAATCTTTGTCCTGGATCTAAGAAGCTACAACATGTTAACAGAAGAAATTTCTGAAATGTTTGGGGTTTGGGTAATTTTCTTCAACTGTCCTGATGGAATTGTGAAAGGTGCATGCAGGGATTTCGGAGGCCTTACTGACTATAGAGCAACATCTGTCCCATCATCCTCAGTGAGTTTGTTGTAAGGACATCAAGAAATGATTGGGAAAAATGTCACTATCTAGGTCTGGGATGACAAATTACTGAAATATGGGCCATTCTGACACATCTAAATTCATAGTGGCCAAACAATCCTCAAAATACTTGTAACAGGGTCTGGGGTTGTGACTCAGTGGTAGAGAGCGCACTTGCCTAGCATGTGTGAGGCTCTGGGTTCAATCCTCAGCACCAGGTAAAAATAAGTAAATAAAATAAACATATTGTGTCCAACTACAACTAAAAAATAAATAAATAAATACTTTTAACATAGAACCCTGGTATCCTTCACTAATTGAACAGAATTGTCAAGTGAAATAATCCTACTTTCAATCGCTAGCATGATGAGACTTGATCATAGAAGAATCAGACTTCATAATGGGAAGAAGCCTGCAGAGGTGTCAGGATGATGATGCAAAGAAAGGGTGTGCAATCTGATAGGCTACCAACAGAAGTGGACAGCAGTGAGTCAGTGCATCATGCTGATTATAAATTCCCATTTCTGATGTTGACAAAGACAACATTAAGAGAACAACAAAAATGAAGCAGACAGAACAAACTCTTTTCTAACAAATAGGATGCTTTTAAGAAACTACTTCAGGTAGAATGATCAAATGCTGCTTGCTGTTCAGGCATCGTATCAATATTCAATTCAGTAAAGATCATATTTCAATGAATCCAATATAAGCATAAGCAACTTTAGAGATCTATTTGCCCAAACCTCTCTTTGTATACATATGAATACTGATTTCTACAAAGATAAAGGAATATGCTAAGTCCACATAGTCAATTAGTGGCAGAGTCTTGAACACAATTAAGATATTCTGGCTTCTGGATAAATGTTATTTTTATTGAAACAGATTATCTCTAAATTACCAAAACCAAAACAAAAAGGAAAAACAAGGGAGAGATAAAAAGGGAGGAATAGCAAGATAGTATAAAATTTGGCAGTGTTTTTTTTTAATGCTAACCTTAACTACATAGTGGCATCAAAAGTCACTTAGGCAAAAACTAATGAAAAAAAAAGGAAAAAAAAAGAGAAGCATTATATTGAAAACTAAGGAGCCTAACACTACATGAAACACCTTTGGTTTGAGTCTCCCACTTTGTTATAGACTAAATATTTATCTCCTCTCAGAGTTCATATGTTAAAGTACTAACCTCCAATGTGATGGTACTAGGAGGTGAGCTGATTCAGAGGTAATTAGAGTTAGATACACTTAAAGAGAGTGGGAACCCCATTTTGGGATAGGTGCCAGCATAAGAAAAAGAAGAGACATGAGAGTTTCCTCTCTTCGCCACATGAAGGTACAACAGGAAGGTGGCCATTTTCAAACATGAAGGAGATAATCTCCCTCTCTACTTGTATTTCAGTATTATTTTCATGTAGCCCCTGGCTCTTGACACCCAGGCAACACATGCTCCCTCTGGGAATTTGACTTTGGCTTTCTTTCACTCTCTTATGTTTAACCAACCCCCTTTATTACCAAGACATCCATTACCTTGAGCGTAACACTGTGCACTGTAGCCTGTGGCCCCCAGACTCTTTTCTCTATTCTAAGTAGTTCAACCTACAAAACTCTGTCAAACCCTTCTCACATGAGGGAGCCAAGGATCCTAAGAGAGTCTGCTTTTGAACTAAGAACACTATATGTGTGTGTTTTCATGTGTTTGTAGTTCGATGTAATTTCATGTGTAGTCTTGTGACAATAAAAAATAAGAATAGCAATGCAAAAATATAGGGTTGAAATCAAGCATAGCTAGTTTAAATCACAGATATGCTACTTGCTAGATGTATGGCCAGAACATCAGTTTTCTATTTTATAAAATCAGCATAAAAATCCCTGCCTTAAAAAAGGTTTCTTTTTCTGTGATTAATTAAAATAATGGCTACAATGTGCCTGACATATACTATGAATCTGATTAATTGTTGATATGAAATGATGTTGATAATGGTTAATCCTCTTTATGTAGCCTCTGCAGAAATTCATTTGACACATCCCCACAAAGCAAGCCAAACATTATTCAAGTTAATCTATGAAGGCTTTTTCTTAAAACAGGACAAGTATACTTTGGTTGGTATTTTCACTTTAGCAACATTGAATCATATAGTCCTTTACATGATTTTATAGAATTCAGAAGATTGTATAACAGGGAAGGTAAGTTGGGTTAACTGTTGTGATGTCATCTCTGTCAGAGTTTTATTACTATTATTCAATGGTTTAACAACAGAGAAAAGTAACACTGAAGGAATGGAGTGAGAGCAACATCACAGAATCGTGTTCCAAGTTCTCTGTTTTCTACTCTCTACTGCGTATCTCTAGACAAAAGTTTAAACAGTTCTTGACAAAATTCCATGACCTCCTACTTGCAAATACAAAAGAATTGACACTGATTATAATGTAGTTAATATACTCTGTAAGCAGTATAACCTAGTTCTTAAGGGCATGAATCTGAGATTTAGCCTTGGAGAGACCTAGCTCCACCACTCTCTACTTGTGTTCCCCTCAAACGAATTACTGAATGTCTCTGAGGCTCCATTCTTTTATCTATAAAAATACAAATGAGTTGGGCACTGTGACCTATGCCTGTAATCCCATTGGCTTGGGAGGCCAAAGCACAAGGATCCCAAGTTCAAAGTCAGCCTCAGCAACTTATTGACACCCTATCTCAAAATTTAAAAATAAAAAATAAAAAATAAAAGGGCTGGGCAATCCTTGATGCAAACAAACAAACAAAAAACAACCTTAAAATGAAAACAAAATGAGAAAAACCTGTTCCAGATGATCAACCATTAAAGGAAATAATAATAATAATCTATATAAAATCCCTAGTATGGTAGCAAGTACATAGTAAACTCTTGAGAATAAGCTAATATCAATTAGCTTATGTACTCTTGAGAATAAGCTAATGTCAATTAGCTTATTCTCAAGAGTTTACTATGTACTTTCAAACCATAAAGTACTGTTCATATCAAAAGCAAACTCTACTGACCATGACATTTTGTCTTAAAAGGTCCTAAAGGAAATTAGCAAGACATAAAAAATAAATTGGGTTATAACTTTCATCACTGCTTCCATGCAAAAGTTGTACAACATGTACTCTTAGGTATGTAAAAGTTCCATCTTATTGCATCTTTTAATACTATAAAATGAAATGATAAATATTTGCCACTTAGTGAGAACTAAGTGACCCGACCTTTATAGCAACAATTTTGGTATGATATGTATTATATGAAATGTTATTACCAAGTTCCTTTGAGTGAGTCTTACAATAGTTTTCCCCATCCCTCTTATTGCCAATTCCTTAGGTCTTTCTGACTTCCAGCTAAAAAGAGCCCTTTAAGCTATAATTTCCACATGGTTTTTTTTTCCTTTAGCCTAAGAAATGTATCTTGTGATTTACTAGAAGAAAGTCAATATTTATGGGAAAGCTTGATTGCAATCTTGCACAGAGGCATGTGAATAGATTTGACAGTGTTTCAAGGGTCATTCTATGTAGCCTTATAATTCTACTTATTATGATATAGTTTTTTTTTTCTGTAAGAGATATTTGAGTATATGCTACAATACCTTCAGCACTATATGAGATATTGTTGGGAGATCCAAAATGTATAAGGTAGAGCCCACATTTCAAAAGAGCTGAAAATTTATTGGGGCAATAAAACTTAGAAACATCAAGTAACCAGAGGAATCAACCAATCTTGTCCTTATGGAATTAAAAAATGACACATGACCTCTGTTACCATTCCTCTTCATTTTAAGTTTATAGTTCAGGGTGTCAGTAGCTGCTTATGCTATTAGCTATGCCCCAATTAATCTCTCCAAGAAATCACTTCTCACATGTGAAAATATTCCATTACCATATTTTCTCACAGAAAAGAACCTTAATTAGGGATTCCTAACTAACAACCTGAGTGGAAGCAACGTTTACTCTCAACATATCAGGTCCATTGCTGAGACTTCAAATGTGCTTCAAGTGGCAGAGCTTGAATGTTCTCCAAAGTTTCCCTGTTCCAAAGATTAAGGCTTGAATCCCACATCACCATGGACTCAATGGTTCCAATCACACTCATAGGGAATGGTATGGCAAGTTACTCCATGGTGGCCCACACAGGGCAAAAGCCTCAATCTGTGGGCCTCTCTTGTCTCTCTACATTCCTCTCCTTGGATGAGTTTGGCAATTTCCATGGATTTCACAATCACCTTTAGAGGGGTGACTTCCAAAACTACATCTTCATCTTCAGAACTCAACTTGATGCTCAGTTCTAGACCTGCCTTCCAGATGTTCACTAGGTATCATCTTCCAGATTTCTTTGAAGATCCCAATTCTATCAAGAGCACTACCATTTACTCTGCCACCCACAGTTGATGCCAAAAATACACATTTGATCTGTCTCTGTCAACCCAACATATAATCTGTTACCAAGTCCTGCTAGTTTGATTCCTAAGTAATCTGGTCACTTCTGTAGCTCATGCTAATATTTTCATAGGACTAGAAGTGTTTCTTAGAAGTATGTACTGCTTTATTTTTTACACACATCCAATCACTCTGTATACAAGAAGCACAGTCTTCTTTTTAGACTACAAATCCATATCAAACATTCCATATATGTATGTTGAATTGAGATGAATTAAATTGCCTTGCCAAATCTTTCTAAGTGGCAGTTTCCTTATTTGGAACATGTGCATATTAAAGACCTAGGGATGCTCTACTGAGTGTGGAAGAATAAACATGATTTGAAGGTATTTTTGTGAGAATATGTCCCATAACTTGAAAAGAAAAATATACATCTATTACAATCTATTAAATCATCACCAATTTTTGCAGTATGATGAGCTTCATAGTACTAATTTTATTAACATTGTGAGTTCATGTTTACGGTACCATCATTTGGAAACCAGGCAAAATTCTGAGTAAGGTAGTCACACAGAGATAGGGCATACTCTAGGCCCATCCAGGGCAAGGAGGAGGCAATTGCTAAATTAAGCCCCAGTTAATGTGAGAGGTTAATTTATTTCCCAAACCTGAGCCATTTATTTTCAGCTCTGCTAACTTCCTAAAGGATCAAACAGAATATATTTAACTATATGATCAAAACAGAAGGATGATTCACTGACTTTTCTAGGTTGGTAGTACAGCAAGTGAACTGCCAAACAGCTTTGCAGACATCATCCAGTACAGTCACACTGAGCCACAGTGCCAAAAGGGCAAGCTATCCTGTGAGGTTATTGCAGGAATTCAGTCCTTCTTTGCTGTCTTTTTGGCTGCCCATTTTTATTCCCATATTATGTGAGACAGGGCTAGATGCTTAGACTGCTCATAGTGCCCCAATTCATGTCTTCTCTGAAAAAATTCAAACGACCCTTGCCTGCCTCTACTCTTATTCCATCTCCTTTTCTTTCAAAGCTCTAGTCACATGGACTTTCTGTACACATCAAACCAGCACTGAGCTCTTTCCTGTCTCTGGGCCTTTGTACTTGCTGTCTCTAGATGAGCACATGCCTGGCTGCTTCTCATCATTCAGGTGTCAGCTCAAATGTCACTTCCTTGATTTAAAGGAACAACCCTCAGTACCACCTCAGGTGCTCTTTAGCCCATTACTAAGGCGTTCTGTCTCCAGTGGCATCATTATCTCTGCAATTCTGAATTGATCAAGGCAGGAAAAGATAACCACATGGAAACTTTGATACTAGAATTTATAGCCTTTTGCTGATAAAAAGTTCTTTTTTATTTTTTCCTGGAGCATTATGAGGTAGTGGAAATAGGATGCATTAGTCAGACCCCTTTTGATTGCAAATGGCAGACTCCCTAGTCAAATTAGCTTTAGCAACAATGGGACTTTATTAGCTGAAAAATAGGATGTCCAAGGGGTTATGTTGGCTGCAATCATGACAGGATCTGAGGGTCTGACCAATAACAGTACTCTGCTTCTTCTTCATTTCTCTACTTTGCTGTTCTATATTTTGGCTTCAGTTTCACACAGGTTTCTCCCCTATTTGTAAAAGATGGTCACCAGAAGCACAAGACTCTGTGATGGAGACACAACCATGAAAAAGAAGAGTACAGTCCCTGTTCTCTTGGGGGTGATTTAGAAAATAATGAGCTGTCTAGGCATCAACCCCTGTGTGACACAATACAGGAGTAAAATGGACAATAAGGATGCAAAAATGATATATACATGCAAATAAAAAAGATAGGGTAATTGTAGAGAGTGACAAATACTACTTAATACACCTTTAGGACACTGATCACTATTTCCCACATACTTTAATTCCAATTGGTCCTTATAGGACACCTACTCTGTGCTTGCCTGTGCAAAGGTTGGGGTGTAGAATTGAGTAATCAAGTCTCTATCCTTTAAGAACACATAGTGCTATACTATATACCCCAATAAATCACCAACATAGTAAGTATAATAAGATGGAATACATAGGCATCATCCTAACCAAGGGCTATGAACCACTTTGGTAGGTGAACTCTCAAGTCCTTGAGGTCAGGGAAATGTTAAAATCAATCCTGGTAAAATAGTCCATGTCTGATGATGAAACGTAAGAACTAGAGTAGTAAGATTGGTAACTGAGAGGAAAAGATCATCCCTCAAAGAGTCAAATTGAACAGTGGCTCCCCAAGAGCAGAAAAAAATCAAGGGGTTGGGTATGGTAGAGCATACCTGTAATCCCAGCGGCTTAAGAGGATGATGCAGGAGGGTCATGAGTTCAAAGCCAGTCTCAACAACTTAGTGAGGCCCTAAGAAATTTAGTAAGACCCTGTCTCAAAATAAAATATAAAAAGAACTGGGAATGTGGCTCAGTACTGAGCACCCCTGGGTTCGATTTCCAGTAGAAGGGAAGAAAAAAAGGAAGGGAGGGAGGGAAGGAGGGGGAAGAAATCAAGGAGCAGTAGTCTTCTTAGAATAGTCTAGCAGAAAGTGTTGAACTTCTTTTGAGACATGTTAATTTGAAGGATATATAGAAAACACTGAACATTATAGATTTCCTGTTCCCATTTGTTGAGACCTATATGTGCAAAAAACTGTGCTTAGAATACATTATCCTACTTAATCATACATCTAGTGGCTCTTGGCAAGGTACATGTGCTTTTTGTTTATGGAACCCATGAAACTCAGTAAAGTTATGGAACGTGCATAAGGTCATACAGATTAGTGGTACGGCCAGCACTTTGATCCTTTACTGTTATCTGATCTTTTCAACCTTGCCACACTGCCCCATAATAATATATGCCTTCAGAAATGACAAAGGTCTTACTAGCTTACCTTCCCATTGAAATCATTTCTCAGTTAAAAAAGAAGCAAGGGGGGTGACTAAACCCCAAGAGGAAGGTTGATTGTTGTAGAAGACTTTTCAGAAGACTTTTAAGGAGCTCTCTGACAGTGCTAATTTTAACCAAGTCATTGTGAAGCAACCTTGGATTCTTCTATGCCAGGCAAAGTACAAATACAAGTTTGTGACTCAGCACAAACCAGCTGTGGCTCTCCCTCCACCCCATTACCCACACACCAAATGGGATGAGTAACAACTCTCAGGTTCACTAAAGAATTCAAAACTTGCTCAGAAAGCTCTATGTTCCCATCCATCCAGGCTTTTCCTTTTAAGAGTCTACCCCACAGAATCTTCTTCCCAATTATCTCTTACTCAGGTATTGGAAGAAGTGTTGAGCTAAGCTGTAGGACATGTCCCAATTATACATGACAATGAGCATCTGTTTTCTGAGACCTCCAATCAAAGGAAGTTATGGGCAAGAAAAGGCTCAGATTGTAGTAACAGCAGCAGAAGCAATAGGGACAGAAACCTATTCTCAATTTGGGGATGAGGTTCTTCATCAAAGAACTCTGAAATGCTGATCTGTATTTCAGACCTGTTATGATAACAGAGCTTTCCAGGACATCCAAATTCTCCCTATAATTTTGTCCTCTGTCTTGCTCATGTCATCCTCAACATGAAGAAATAGAAGTGTGTGTTTCTGCAAACAGCTCAGGGGGTGGGATAGAGTTCTTCCTTGGTTTTCTGAACTTAGAAATATCCTTTTCAATGTCACTTGCCAATAACATGATCAGTAATTCAGTTCACAAATATATAATGATCCATTATTGTGCAGAAGACACTGTTTTAGGCTCCAGTACTACAGCAGGGCCCAAACAAAGATTATTGCTTTCATGAAGAAATGGGGGAAACAGACAATAAGCAGTCAGCATAATAAATAATTACACAGTATAATAAAAAGTTATAGCATAATTTGATTAAAAGGGGAGGAGTGTAAGCAGAAGAGGGACCGGGAATACCAGAGTTGGGTTTGATGGTATGTTGTGTTATTAAATAGGGTACTCAATGTCAACCTCACCAGCATTGTAAGAATTCAGGAAGGATATCAATGAGATGAAGGATTTGGTCCAATGAATATCTGAGAAAAGCCCATTCCATGCTGAAGGAATAGCCAGTGCAAAGGCCCTCAGGTGGGAGTATACACAGTATGCTTGAAAATCAAAACAAGACCCATGTGGCCAGAGAAGAGTGAGTTGGTCTCCTTCAGTCAGCCTCTTAGCCAGATGAGGTATTTAGGGCCAGAGTGCAAACTTTGCATCTGCTTCATTACCTAATAAATTTGAACAAACTACCCAAAAGGCAGCTCCAATGCTATGTTCGTAAATGCATCATCACTATGAAAACAGTCCTGACTCAAAGAAATAATTGTTAAATGACTAAAGGAATAAATGAAATAATGAATGTAAAGCTCTGGCTTTTATTATGACAACTTGATCTCCCTGCAACCAATCCAGTTCACTTTCACTCCTAGGCTCTGTGATCAGTTCAACTCACTGATTTTATATTGAAACAATCAGTCTACTCTTCAGACACATGTATCATATGCTTCATGAACTAGACCACATTATATCTTTAACATGTTTCTTTCTGTAGCACTTCTCTGATATTAAGTTACAATGTATTTAACAACATCATTGCTCAGTAGCCCTTTACTTCTCAGTTCTACCTCTCCACTGATTTCTTCTACACATGCTTATATTCCCTTTTGAATTACCCTCAGCCAAGAACAAATCACATGTCATCTCAATGGGTCTTACCATCTTCCCTTTAAAAATGGCCTCTTCAACAAATACACATAGTATAGCTGATTTGTGCCAAGAAAGGTAAAGAAGAAAATGTCCTGTTTTCTACAATAGATCAGCTTTCCATGTGTCAAGCTGATACAGATTATAAGCCTTGCTATTATTTAGCACCAGCAACAACAGGGAAGTCAGCTACTTCCATATACTGCTGGTGAGAGTATACGTTGGTGCACTGTTTCCAAGAAGCAGTTGGTAACCTCATTCTCTTCATAATTTCAATTAATGAGAGCAGGACTAAAGAAACAGGGAGAACTGGTGCACACATGTAATTCCAATGACTTGGGAGGCTAAGGCAGGATGATTACAAGTTCAAGGCCACCCTCTATACCTTAGTGACATCCTGTCTCTAAATAAAAAAAAAATTAAAAAGGCTGGGGATGTAGCTGAGTGGTAAAGCACCCATGGGTTTAATCCCCATACTGAAAGAAAGGAAGAAACAAACAAACAAACAGACAGACAGATATGGTCAAATGCTTACATATAAAGCTATTATTTACATGATGTCAGGAAGGAAAGTCTGACAAATAAATTCTCACAAATAAACATGCATTTTAAAATGCTACTGTACAACTGTATTACTACCAGGAACATTTAATGACATAAGGAAATATATGCCTCACACTGCTAAGAAAAAAATCGATACAAAACTGTGCATTATTGTTAAACTTATTTTTATTTAGCACACATACTGAAAGTACTGGAAAGAAATATAATAATATACCAATCAGATCTTCTTCAGCTGTTTAGAGTTACAGACATTTTATGTGCATTCTTGTATCTCCCATAGTGTGCAAATATTTCAATATATATACTAAATTGTTATAAATGACTTATAAAATTTTTAATAAAACAATTTAACTTGTATTTGGGGTAAAAATGGGAGTTCATAACCCACTTGAATCAAATGTATGGAAGATGATATGTCATGAGCTTTGTAATGTTTTGAACAACCAATAAAAAAATTAAAAATTCTAAAATAAACAATAAGCAACAGACAAAAGATGTATCCTATTTCTTAGAGTTTTCTCCAAGATAAGGGGCATGTGTATTCCATGTGTATATTTAAATCTACAGAAGGGATATCAGAGATTTTTTTTGTCTCTTCCATTTCTGACTTTGACGGACATAGTCCTCTTACAGAAATAAGTTGTCACATTTTTCTCAGTAAGTAGGAGGTCAGAGTCAAGGATGCCCTCACCTCCCAGGAGTGTCTTCTTCCCCAGGGAGCAGGACATTCCCCAAGGGGAGAAAGAAATCACCGAAGTTCCTCTGGGAGGATTCTGCAGTGTCTCAAATTAAAGAACTATAAGGTGGAACACAGTCTTAGAAAAATACAAGTTTCCCACGACTGCCCACTGAGCTCGAGAATTTTTTCTATGGTTTCAAAGAGTCATAAAGACTTCCTTCTTCCATACTTAAAATGATTCCCTAAGTTACAGGCCCACTCTACTTCTCTTTCAAATCTATATTTTCACCATTTCCTACCACAGAAAGCCTGATTACCAGTTATTCCAGTCCCCAAACAGTTTACTAAACATACCATACTCATGTCAAATATTAAGACTCTGCATAGGCCTCTATTCTTTCTCTCAACAGTGACTAGCCATATTTGAAATTACAATCAATTCTATGCTCTATTTTGAAGCAAGTTGTATACCTTTGAGAATAGTTTGTTGTGACTTTCCCTCCTAGGTATAGCTGAATTGGATCACAATGCACAATTGATACAAGATAGGTCATTCTGTCATCAGGACATAGAAATTCTCATCAATCTCTGTTGGATCCTCCAATTCTGCAATGAATTTAAAGTTGAGGCTCATGTGGCCATAACAGTGTAAAGGCAGAAAAAAATCCTCTTATGTATGTGTATGCATGAGTTCAGTATGGGAAAGGGAGATAAATAGCCTTTGGAAGGAGTGACATGTGTCTGCATGACCAGAGATAACTGATGAGGAATCTTGCATTACTGATCTTCCCAGCTGTAGGATTTTACCACAGGATTCTGGATCAGGTTGTAATCTCAGACTCCTCCAATATAATCCTCTCTTTTATTTAAATGGTTCAAATGGATTCTCAAATATTATAAAAGTTGCACATTTGTAATGAGTTAGCCAATAAAATAAAAGCTGTCTCCATACCAAACCATAAGTTCCATGATGGCACTGATGATGGCTGTCTCATTCTTCATTCTACCCCTAGCATTTAGCAAGTAAGAGGTTGTCAATCACTATTTGCCTTACTTGGGCAACATCATGAATCCCTGTCCCCAGTGTTTATAATATCCTCCCAATTCTACTTATTTCAGTTCCTGAGCTTCTTTCATGGCTGCATGAGTCCCCTGTGATGACCTCCTTTACCTGTACTATGTTAGAACATCTGTGGTCCACCCCAGTCACCCTGGTCCACTGTCAGGAAGTGTGACCTGGTGCTATAGATATTCATGTGTGTATACATATGTGCATGAATGTATGTTGGATCTTCTCAAAAGACTGTAAGCTCATTAAAAGCAGGAACAACACACACACTCTCTCTCTCTTCTTAGTCCAGTATACTTCCAATCTATCTATCTTTGGCTAGAGCAGACAATTAATACTTGCCTAGGTATAGCTCAGTGGTAGAGAACTTGCCTACCATGTGCAAGGCCCTGGGTTTAATCCCCAGCATCACAAAAGTTAATTAATCAGTTAATTAATTTAATAAAGAAATAAATACTTGCTTAACAAATGCATCATGCATTCTAAATATGCTGTTTCTATTCTCAGGTCAGTCCGTGGCAGAAAACTGATAGATCTCAAAGCCATGGACTCAAAGCCAGCAGAGTATTGGGTACCTGGCATTGAGTGGCCTGAAAGAGTTAATGACCTTCATCAGGTCTGAAAAACATGCAACATGTTTACATTGAGGCCCACATATTTCCCAGTGAAACGTGTACTATGCTAAGGTGTCTGATTTTTTTCCTGTGGTGATTATGTCATAATAAAGTAATGTTTGTCTGAAAGCTGTTTGAAGTTAACTAAAAACTAGGATGTTCACTTCTTTAGTAAAAGCAAGATTTATATTCTAGGGTTTCTTAATGTTCACAAATAAATATAAAGAAGATGGATAGTAAAATGCACACAGAATGGAAAATATGATCAATTGACTGCTTTCTGGATTGGGCAATGTTCCCCCTGAAAAGATGACTTCTCCAAATCCAGAAAAAAGGGCAAAAATGAAGATATACAAACAAAATATTTTTCTGCTACCTAGGAAGACAGATTTGAAAGTCTTTTGCTCTTTTCTAATTAAAGTCAAAAACAGGCATTTGCCAAGCATCTTTTTTTTTTTCATCACGAACCTAAGAACCTGTGCTGGAAAACTCTACCAGCTTTTACTTGCTGCATTACCCTCCCCACACACTTATCTCAGCAGTTTAGTGAAGATAACAAATGAGCCTGAGCTGCTGCTGGACTGCAGCTGTTTACCAAAAGCTTGACACAGGGACCAACACACAGCTCGAGCTGCAACTTGACCACACAGATTATAATTGAAGTTGAAAAGTCAAGGGCTGTGGAGACACCCCAAACCTCCATTGTCTGTTCTGGGCTGAAGCACTTGATGTATCCCTAGCAACTTGGGTCACTGAGGTACACACATATCCTACATTTAATAATTGGCTTTATACAGAAAACAAAAAATGAAAAAAAAGGGCAATAGAAGGGGGGGGGGCTCCAAAAACAGTTCTCTTCTGAAGTAAATTCCTTATGAATTTTAAATTGAAAAGAGTTTTCTACCATAATCAAAACTGCAGTCATTTTGTCCCCTTCTGGCCATCCTTTTGGGCTATTTACTCCTTAACTACCCAGAATGCTTAATATCAGTGGCTACTTGCTGTGAGAAACATGAGCATACCTAAGCACTGGATACAGACCATTTGCAATGGCAGACTTGAGTCTTTACTGAAGGGGTATGACAGAACAGAATTCTCTTTTTTATAACTGTCATCTTTTCCCTAAACAGCAGTGAGACTGACAGGGACACCTCCAGCTACAGATACTGGTGGGAACCTTCAAGAGAATACTGTCTAGGACAATATGATTCCCTTTGCTTTAGCGCAGATATTTTTATGAAACTCCAACCCACCAGGGAGCTGACAGTCTAAGCAGAATTCTTTTGTCAAGAATCAAAATGATGAACCAACACCTCTAAGCTGAAACAAGAAAATAAACTCATTAAAAATAGAACATGTCACATTATCGAGTTTGGGGGTTGAGTTTCCTTCCAATCCTAAAAACAACTCTCCATGGCCAATTGCTCCAGGCCCCTAACACACCCAAGATAGCTATATGTGAATAAAGTCATCGACTTCCCCAGTTAGTATACAAAATCTTGTGTATTCCTACACAGAATTTAAGAAATCAGAGATAGTCTACTCAGTTGTATCCTAAATGCATACAAGTCTAGTAAGAAGAGCATAACAAAAGATGATTTGCAGCATTCAAATATTGGGATATCTGCTCAGTCTAAAGCAAGCATTCCATCCACAATACCAAGCAAAAATAAAGTATATAAATAGGAAAGAATGAGCAAAGCTCAGTATCTAGAAACAGGCTATGACAACAGTGGTAGATTTGGGGAAGATTCCCCAAGTATTAATTAACATGGATGATCAGTGACTTACTTGAGAATTAAATACATGTCCCCTCAGACCAAGATTCTGTAAAATAGCCTGGGAACATGGCCCAATCAGGCAGGAAGAGAAACAGAAACAGAGCAGAAGAAAAGCACAAGTGCTGCCCCCCCATCACCATGACATAATGGGATAAAAAAGCTCCTATTGCTCGGCAAACATGAAGGGAGCAAGTCTAACCTCCAAGTTTCACTTTTGGAAGTTCCTAGGGTAAGTAACTTGGTGTTTTAGTGAGCTTTTCCACTACCGTGACTAAAAGAACTGATAAGGACAATTAGAGGAAGAAAAGTTTACTTGGGGCTCATGGTTTCAGATATCCCAGTCCATAGACAGCTAGGTCCATTCCTCAGGTCTCCAGGTGAGGCAGAACGTCATGGTGGAAGAGTGTAGTTAAGAGAAGCAGCTGAGAGGGAAGCAGAGAGAATCCACTGGCCAGATATAAAATATATACCCCAAAGCCATGCCCCCAATGCTCACCTCCTCCAGCCACACCCTACTTGCCTTTACTTATCATCCAGTTAATTCTAACAGGGGATGAATTCACTGATTGGATTAAGGATTTCATGACCCAATCGGTTCTCCTCTAAACCTTCTTGTCTTGTCTCACACATGAGCTTTTGGGAGACACCTCATATCTAAATCATAACACTTGGGAAGGACATCACACTGTCTAAATGACATTGTCTTTACCTTAAGGCCAAATAGTAAAACAGTGTGACATCTTGGTAATGACTTCCTAACTAGTCTCTCTGCTTCAAGCCCTACTTTCTTCACACCATCCTGAATACTGTTATCAGATAAATGGTTCCAAGAATACTTTTGTCATATTGATGTCCTGCTTAAAAGTTGCACTGGCTTCCAATCGCCTGCAGGACTAAGTTCTTCTTTTCCACCAAGCTGTGAGGTTGCTGAGGGCATTTAATATGTCATAGTCACCTTCAAATTCGCAGAACTAACCATTAAACCTGTAACTGTACACGTTAAATCAGATGAAGTAATGAACCTGTTTACCTAAGTGGTAGATTATAGATGATTTTAATTTTCTCTCTCTTGTCAATCAATGTTTCAAAATTTTCTGTAATCAACAGTTTTATTTTTCTAAATTAAAAAAAAGATTATTTTCTTAGAATTCAAGATAATCTCTTTTGCTTTAAACTTTAAAGAGCTGAATCACACAGATACCAGCAAGGCACTCTTCATAGTTCTCTGAACAAGACCTGGCTGCCCTGGAGAGGAGGTGGATATTATAGACTATTCAGGGATGTGGCAAATAGAGAGATAATTATTTCATGAGGCAAAATGCAGCAGCTATAAGCTATAAGCATGGTTCTAGAAAACACCATGGGAATTAATGGGAGGGAACAGGCCTATAGTAAACAGGATGCCTTCTATTTAAAAAGGTGATAGCAATGAAGGTGCAGGAACATTTTTTTCTCCATGTGACCATACCTCAAAAATGTTTGATTTGACCATGGGCAAGTTCAAATGAATTGCCATCATAAGAACAGGTTTCAATTCTTTCTAATCACTCCAAGGTACAATAACAATTTGGTGTCTTGTCTAACATGCCAGAATACCTTGATGGAAACTTGCATTTTACTACAATTGTGTGCTGTTCATGGAGCATGGCTGTCTGCTCACAGCTTTTAAAATAAAATAGATGAATCGTGGTATAGGTTGCAAACCTGTATCTGTGAATTGGTTGCTAAGTAGATTGAAAATAAAAGCATATGTACCCATTGTAAGAAATTGTAGTGCCCAAGCCAGTCCATCATAAATCCGCATTCATCCTCATTGTCACATATATGTACCCAATTCTTTGATATTTGGCCCAAACAATCTGGGGTTAAACAGGATGAGCTCATTATCTACATATGTCAGATAAAGAAAGAATTAAGGGCTTGATTTTATGCACCTTTCCAATGGTCTCATGTAGTAAAGAGAGGCGTTTAGGAAAATCTATGCATGTTGCTGAAACTAGCAAAATTTGTGACAAATTCTCCCAATATAGAAGGTGGAACTAGAGGAGAGAAAAGAGAGAGGGATACAGCCCCCAAATTATTTGGCAGAGATGCATTGATCCTTCTACTCTACAGCATCAGAATCGAAGGTTCCAGTCCACTCTGTAGAAAACTTTGCGGGTGACTCATTTACTAAGTCAGGGCCTGTGTAAGTCAAGGTCTGCCTGCTCTGGGATGCAAATAAAAACAAGAACTAGAGTCATGCCAAACATTGACAGAAAGCTGGGAGGCTGATATGTTTGAGGATTGTGGTCACAGCATGGGCAAAAATGCTCTTTCACCCAGCTTTACACCACTCCCGGAGAATATGCACTATGATCATGTACCATCCCATACTGCTCTCAGGGCCTTTTTCAAATGAGGGCACTCAGTAGCTTAACAAGAAAGAATCAAATGCCAAATTCAAACAATTTCCCCATTTATTTTCCTTCTTCCAACCCTGCCAAACAAATCATCCAATGCTTTGAGTGTCCACACTTTTGTACAGGAACTGAGAGTTAAAAAAACACACAAGATGACATGTACTTAGTTCTTTTTAAATTTTACTTAAAAAAAATAAACAGTAAAGTTGGCTTTTCTTGCTGTATAGTTCTATGGGCTTTAACACCCATAGAGATTTGTGGAACTACTACCACAAACAATTGATCACCAAATTCTCTCATGTTTCCTCTTTTCAGCCATACCACTCTCCTGCCCCCAACTCCTCACAACTACTGTTGTTGACCCAACACTAGCATTGTGTCTTTTCAAAACTGCCATATAAACATGAAAGACACAACCTATGTGATATTATTTCATTTTGACCTGTATGAAGCACACTTGTGGGATCAGCTGCTTCCAAATGCACATGGTCAATTATACAGCCTGGCTGAGCTGTGGGGTCAGGAAGTTCTGAAGGCAGCCTTTCCGTTGATTCCCCAGGATCCCTTATGAATCCTTAGAAACATAGACATGGGCAAGGCATACTGAATTATTCCAAGGTTCCAAAGTTGCACCTGAGCAGAGAGGTGAGTCATCTTAAAATTCTTGCTAAGGCTCAATCATCTCTTGGAGAAAGGGCCCCATGGTCTACAGAGGCTGTACTACCATATACCAATGAACCTATCACATTCCACTGCCACTTTCTAAAGCTCCATCCCTGAACTGCTCCTCTGCCTATAAGAGGCCTCCCTCTTATTCATTCCTGCCAAAATGGTCTCAAGCTTCAGTCCAGACCCAAAGGCACAATCAATGGCATGTAAGAAGTCAAACCTTGGAGTCTATCTGCCTGGTTTGAATCCTGATTTTATCAATTTCTAAATGGGTGATCCTGTGAAAATTATTTATTAATCTTTTTGTGACTAGGTTTCCTTATCTAAAAAGGAGGAGGAAATTAAAGTATCACATTGAGTTATTTCAAAGATTACATGAGATAATGCTCATGGAGTATTACCTAGGCATAAGAAGGGCTCAATAAGCATTAGCTATTATAATGTCCATAATGAAAAATGGTATTGACTTATTAACACCTCAGTGTGTTGCATTAGAACGTGAACAGAGCTTCTTGGGAGCAGAGACCTGAGAATGGTCATCTGTACATACCCACTATTCACCATAATAGCCAACCTAAATATATTTTGGCTTATTACAGCTCACCTATAAATCATTTATTCAGCAAGTATTAATTAAGCACCTATTACGCATTTCTTTCTATGGAAGTACGCCTTCTACAGAAAAATTTCTATGGAAACTCACATTCTGGGCTCTAAACAGAGCCTTAATGTTTCACCATTCTCCCTCAATCCTCCAAACTGGAGAGTGCAGTCTAGGGGTTGGGGAGTGAGTCACAGTGCTATCAAGAGAATATCTTCCTATAAATCTGGGCCATCTCTCTCAACTGGTACTCTAACATGACAGATAGGACAAGAAGGGCCCCACAGCCCTCTTCTGCCTGAGAATAGGTGCACTTTTTTCCCTCTATTTCATCTCTACTTCCTCTTTAGAGAAGTTAATAGGAACTCAAAGAGGCCAGGTTTAGACAAATGAGCCCTTCAGGTCAAGTTCAGCCAAATAGGGCTGGAGTTATACTTGTGGGGAACCCAAGATCTAGAAGTGCTCCTATATGTAAGGAGAAAACTATGAACTTGGCAAACACCAGTTTTTCCAACACAACTTATAACATGCACATATAAACATGCAGGCTAACTTTGAGAGTCCCATCTACACTTATTTTGGCATCCAAATCATCTCTGTGTGACGCTTAATGCTGCCTTGTGATTGCCTTTTGACTTTCTAACTAAACTATATGCTCTGTACAGCATCCCTATTATGTGGCATAGCACCTGGCATATTGAAGGTTCTCTGCTAATATTTATAGAATGAAAATTTCTACATGACTATGCACATACTAATGACTGCATGAATGCATGCATCTCTGCTATCCAATGAAGTCACATATACTAGTGTACTGGAATTTTCTATCCCCAACCCCCAAACTCCACTGCAGCTATCACTGTGTTCAGCATAGATTATCTGCTAATATCTGTTGAAAGAGTAACTCTTGGGTAATGGAGTCTCCAACAAAAAGGATATCAAAGGCCAAGGAGTAAAAGAAAGATCAGATCTCTCTACAGTTAACTTTACTTCACTGTTCTGCTTTCACAAGAATATTTAGCACAACACATCTGAGAGCAAGATTTAGGATTGGAGACAGCAGTATAGAAGTCAACTGCATATATATTAAAGCCAGGGTGGCATATGAGTCCACCAGGAAAAGATGTACACAGAGGGAAGCAAGTTCTGAGGAATCCTACCATTTAGAGAACAGTTAAGGGGGAGACAATCAGAAAGGAGCATGAGAAGGAGGGTTCAATGAAGAAGGAGATTTAGGAGAACATAAGGTCAAATGGATGCTGCTAAGAGATTACTTGAGTCATGAAATGAGAAGACCATTCTATTGGGCCCCCTGGGTGTTCACTGGTGACCTTGAAAAGAGCAGTCTCAATGGATGGATGAGTGGAATGGAATGAGGAGGAAAAACGAAGAAGGGGAAGCTGCTAGTAGGGACACAAAGAGTAAACCCTTCTACCAACCTTTGGGGAAATTAGTCCACTTCCCAAATATCATTAGCACTTCATTTCCTGCTCACTACTTGAAAAGATGCTTCTCCTGGCTAAATCAGAGCAATTGTAGGATGCAAAAAGCACGCATCCAGAAAAGAGATCCAGGGTGGCAAGTTCTTGGCCCAGGTTTCACTGGATTCTGCAGTTTCAAAGAACCATGACTTGTCTCCCTGTGTTGCCCTGTTTTCTACTGGGCCCCTGGCAAGTTCTCACCCTGTCCCTACCCATTCCATCCATTATTAATGACATCATTGTAATAAAAAAAGAGTTAGGAAGAGTTTGGAATGCATCAAGTAGGAGTTGCAACAAAATACTTTGTTATTCAATGATGAATTTTTAAATGAAACATCTAAATACAGATTTCTCCCCAAAAGATGTTCCGATTTTGAGGCTGAGCTTGATGTACTTCCAAGAAACTGTCTAATTACAAATTAGGTCCTAAACCTAGAAGCTTAGGTAAGTTTCTCATGCACAACACAATGATGTCTTTGCTACCCAGCTTCTCCTCAGGACTGGGGTGGAGAGCAAGGTTAGGGCTAGACAGCTCTGTTAAGGGGCTTGTCCATTGGATTTTTAGAGGCATATGCTAAAGTTCCTTTGTGTTGGAGTGGTTGGCTTTAAATGTAATGTTAATTTTACTTTGCTTCAAAGTGCTTGTGGAACAGAGGCTGGCATTTAAAGCAATTTCCTAAAACAACAACAACAAAGAATCTGAAATCAGATTTGTCTCTAGATTTTCTTGCTTGATTGAGATATTGCCAGGAAATAATAAAGCTGGGCCTGGTTTGGCCTCCTTCTGACATGGTTTAAGTTGCTAGTGAGAATGTCTTTTTGGACCCAGGCCATAGGTCATCTGATCAGGATAGGACCAAAATCAATGTCTCCCTTTACCTGTCTGATAAAAGTAAGAAACAACAGATGTTGCTTCAAATTTCACAAACTGTAAATCCACAGTCTTGTACAAAGAAGATGTCCTCAAGCCTTCAAAGGTAGCATTTAAGTAGAAGGCCCCTTCCCTGAAATTCCAGGCTAAATTGGGATGTATCCATGACCTCTCATTCCTCTGAAAAAGTGGCACTTCTGCTGATCTACAGGCATCTGATGCCACCTCTCTACTAGTGTGTCTGTGTTCAAGCTGTCTTTCACCTGTCCCTCAAAACCAAGGCCACACTCTGAAAGAACTCCAGATAAAGCTTTAATCTGCAACTTGTAAACTTCTGCGTTTCCTAAATGAGACTCAGTGACTCAAAGGGGGAGGCCCTCTCATTGGTATCATGTTCACAGAAACAGAGTCAACAAACCCAGGCAGTCCTTGTCCTGCCCAAGCCCATCATTATCATCAATCTTTCCTCAAACAACTATTTACCATAAGTACGGCATGGGGAGAAGGTTTTTTTTTATATGGATTATCTCATTTGATACATGAAATAAGCCCTAGAAGTTCTTATTAATGTTCTCTCCATTTCCTAGGCAAGCCAGCTGGGGCTGAGAGAGAGTGAGTCATTTGTCCCAGGGCATATATGGAATAACTGACAAAACTTAGTTACCAGAATCCATGTTCCCATACCTGCATGCTTTCTACTCCAGAACAAAGTACCTGCCTGAGCCTAGGTACAAAATGGCATCTCTATTCAGAAGGAAGCATTCCCCGTAAACAACCAGGGCCAGGATATGTTTTGAACACATATACAACTGTATAATCAATTGGCAAAGAAAAGGACGTCTTGAAGGCTGTGCGTGAGCCAAAGATCTGGTTCCAATGAACCTGGTTATTTGAGCAGTGAGATACTATCCTCTTTGGTTCTTCTCTATTCCTCCAGCTTCCCTTGAAAAGTCAGTGAGACAAAATGCAGCCTTCTTTTTGCTTGCTACGAAGCTAATTCTTTCTATCCATGGGACAAACTCTTCTCAGAATTTTACTTGTAACAACAAATCTCTGAACAATTAATTAAGAATCCATGCTTAACTAGATTCCAAGGTATTCTCTATTTTCTTAGTTCACATGGGGGTACAAAGCCCTCAATATTCCAAGTGAAACAAAATGGGGGAAATTCTCATTATACTGAGCCCTTGTATACTGTGCTCTTCAAGTGTCTTGTTTGTTTTGCCATTCAACATATCACTTTTCATCTTAGGAATCGCTCTAGGCCATTTACAAGATTGCAAATTTTTATTTGAGCCTAAAAAGACAGTTTCTACAAGCATTAGACCAACCAAGATTCTGCTTTGCTCATGAAATTTATGTCAACTCCACCTAAAACTCCCCCACCCTGCTCTTTCCTATTGACTCTAAACCCTCCAGAAGATCTACGTTGTGTGGAAGGGGACTGTTGTTCCATAACTTGGGAATTTGTTTCTGTCCTGGGTATCAAAGGGCTCCATGTCTATGCACAGTCCACATTCTGCAAGGAGGCTCTGCTCTATGCAAGATCCATTGCATAATATCCAGTAGGGCCTCACCATCCAGTCTTACTGTAAGCTGTGCACAATCACTTGGGTTGATGTGATTAGAATCCTACATGTTGGACAGTGTGTGGCAACAGAAGTCCTGCAGTTGGTTCCAGTTCTCAAAATTTCATTAAGGTAATTGTATGAGCTTGGGCTGGGGCTGTGGCTCAGTGGTAGAGTGCTCACCTAGCATGTGTGAGGCACTGAGTTCCATCCTCAGCACCACATAATAATAAAATTAAGATATTGTGCCCAACTATAACTAAAAAATAAATATTTAAAAAACAAAAAATGAGAATGAGCTTTCTGGAGCTCCCAAATGAATTCTGAAGAAAATCATATAATATATACCAATGAAGTATTATTATCTGATTTACTGGAACGTGGGTAAATCTATCTGTGAAAATGTCATTTAACAAAGAAAAATCAACAGATGTGCTGGCCCATGGGGTTAATTAACTGCAGGGCATCTGAACAGTAATGGGTAGAGCCATCAGTCTAAAAGAAGGAAAATCTGAAACCTAAATGGATCTTCACTGGGACTCTACCAAGTAGGACTAGGAATGGGGTATCATTTTAGCAAAGACCATCATGGTAAAGAGGATGGAGGCAGATGCAGAGAGTAAACTTCACAGCTGAGAATAATCCCATGCCTTTTTCACCCCTCAGGGACAAAGTATAATAGGCTAATGTGGACACTAATCTGACTGCCTTTCAAAAGCAACAACACTTGAGATAGTCTACGGGGAGAGACCTGAAATCATTCATGGAAAAGAAAGGAGGCTGGAAATAAATTCAGGACTGAGCATTGGCCATTGGTATTATGTTACAGGCTATTTCATGACTCCATAATTGGTATCTTTGTACCTCCCATGTAACCCCACAAGGAAAGTATTTCAGTTCCTATTATACTGATTCATTAAATAAATATTTATGGAATGCTTTCATGTGCCAAACAAATAACTTTAGTGTGATAAAGAATTGACCCAGGGTCACACAGCCACTAAATGACAAAGTCAAACAGTGAAGCCATATATATGTCACTCCTAAGTCTATGCCCTTTCCACAGGACTACACTCTCATCCCAGCTTCCATGATGCCTTCTATTATCCAACAGATCTGTCACCAACAACTGCTATTCTCAAAGAACTCTAAAAATAATTCATTGTTTCTTCTTTCCAAGCTCCTCATTGAAAAAACCATGTCATCAGAGAGTATGACACAATATTAAGCTCTTAGATTTAGTCACGTGAAAATTGGGGGTGTGGGGAAAGATGATTGAGAAAACCCAGAAGACAAGAGTTCTGGTTCTCCTTGCCACTTAGGTGCTTGTGACCTTGGGTCAATCACTTTGTCTTTTAAATCTTAGTCTCCTCAGCTTTCCTCATGGGAGGATAAGACAAATAGCTCTCCACAAAGATCATGAGAAAGTCACAGTGGGAGTCCAAGAGCTCATTTTAACATTTCAGTGTGCCTAAGGGTGATGGGTTGTAAAGATTCCCAAGATCAAGATGACACTAGGCTAACTGGACCATCTTCTGCCTTTGCTTGAGAAAGAATTACATAAGCTTATGATGGTCACACTGGTTATTTCATGCTAACCAGATGCTCTAATGGGCAGTCATCAATGGCTCTGAGCAACAAAGAATACAAAAAGGAGTTGTGATGTAATAAAGGTAATTAGTTTGGTAGGCCTGATATTTCAAAACATAGAGTGCAGGGATAAATTAATTAAAGGTGCCCTTGGTAATGAAAACATTTAGAACCACTAGACTAGATAATCTCTAAGGGTACTTCTAGTGCAAAAATGCTCTAACACACTCCGAAGCAGCCAATAGATCATGGGCTGCATCTTAGAGCCAGGCAGGCTAATTTCAGGATGAAAGATTAAAAAGCAGCTTCTGTATTGCTGTTCCTCAAATATGCTTAGATATTAAATTTTTCAGTAGCTGAAAAGCAGTGGCAATTTTCTCACTAATATTTTCCTATTCAAGAAACAAGTAATCTAAAGTTCAAAGAATAACCATGTACTACCACCCCCACCAACATGGGATTAATAAATCCACTTTAATCTTGAAAACACCCATCCTAACTTCTGTCCCTTCATATCTATTTATCATCTTCTATCTGTCACAGTTTTCTTTTTCCTAGTTTGACCTACCATGAAAGATATTGGTCACCATTGCTTGAAGGGGGACTGAGGTGGTGTTGAGTATACAGAGGAAGCCTATGGGGAGACATCAGAGAACACCTGGCAGGAACTGCCTAGTGAAATGCAGATACAGTGGCCAGAATTTGTTGAGTCTCATGATAGACCTATAGTATTACCAAGGCTTTCATTTTCTACATCATTATGTCCAAAATGGTGTTCTTCAGTGATTCACTTTGAGAAGTTCATGAGACACGCATTGAACCTCTTTCAACATGATATGAAGTTGTAAGTCCTAAAAGCAAGTGCAGTTGTTAGGATGGTTTCTGTAAGGACTGCTTCTCTACTCCTCCAGCAGAGATGCTGAACCCACCACATGGCATGATGAGGAGTACATTGCATGTAGCAATAGAAGACAGAGTCAAATGCCTACATATAGGCAATAGGTCTCAAGGAAGCCAGTTTAGTGCAGCAGTCTGCCTGCTGAATGAGCAGTGAAACCCATTCAAGGAAAAGGGATATACTCACCCAAGAGATCTACATTATGACACTTATTAACATCCCTTGCCAACAGAATTAATGAACCCTTATCAGGAAAGCATCCAGGGTCTGAGACTTGTATGGGTGAGTATGTTTTCAAATAAGTTATATATGAACCCAAAATAATAGGTATGTGGAAAAAAAATCTAGTGGATTAGAGAAATAGAAGGTCAGAAATAGTTTTGTAGCAGTAATGAGCAAATAAGGTATTCTCTCTGCACTCACAGCGCCTGTGAGTGACCCTTAGAGGAACCTGGCTTATAAACTTTCCAACCAACTATAGAAGACTCTTACCTATTTAGATGATGTAGTTAAATTGACAATTTAGCTTTCGTAGGCACATGTTTCATTGCATTATTTTAAAATTATTGGATATTTTTATCAATCTATTTCCTAAAGAAGGGCCCCTACAAACTATAACTTCCAAATAAGGTAGGTTAAAATAATCAGTCCACTGAATTAAAGGGATATAATGATTAAAAAAACATGTTCTGGAGCATGACTGGATTAGTTTAAGTTGTAACTATACCACTTAATACGAGCATAACTTACCACTTAATATTAGCAAAATTTTGGGAAAGTTACTTGATAGCTTCTAGACCCTGTTCCCTCATTTATAAGGCTAATATGATAATAGTTCTTTTTACAGAGCTATTATACAGATTAGAAATAATGTATAGCCAGCACCTAATGCATGGCATTATGGCTGTTCATTACACATTAGCAGCCAAAGGAAAACATGGACATAGAAAACTGAATCAAGGACCAAATTCACTAAACGCTCTGCCTCACAGAGCCCAGTGAGAAAGAAGCCCCAGTATCTTGGCTGGCATCCACTCGGCATTTGAAACTAGTAAGCCACTAGTAATGGCCCCAATTCTACTTATAAATTTTTCCAAGAAGACAAAATGTACAATGGTTGAAAGTAAATGACACAATGTGTTGAACATACAAAGAATAATTTTGGAAGTGATTTGGGATGACTTAGATGTTTGCTCTGCCTCCATTTAACCTCTTTCACCTCAATTTTTCATCTGCAGTATAGATATCCCAATCCCTAAATGATCACTTCAATGTGATTTTCTGTAAATCAAAGGAGATACAGAAAATCTGCATAAGTCCTAAAGAATTTAACTATAGAACACATTTTTATTCTCACCACCAACATCAGTTTGAAATGGCCCTCAAATCCCCTGGAATATATTTTATCTGTCACTGGCACTGCTAACACCCCCTCCCTCTGCAAAGAATCAATCCTTAAGAACTGATCCATTCACTAGACAGAAAGAAGATCACAAAATGTTCTGAGAACTGGGATGGTCCTGACTTTTCCCATATAATCTCTGATCAATTCTAAGAGTTTGGGAACAAAACTGCATATGGAACAGTGCACATAAATAGACCATTTTGGGTACTGCAAAGCAATGTGTTTTGACAAAGCAAACTGGAGCTTGATTGCAGAGGCCATAGGACAAATGTGAATCACTTCATTACACCAGCAAGGCTGAAAGGGCTCTCTGCACAATCACCCCCCAATTCATTTTCTCAATTTATAATTAACCACTTTGCTGTCTTCATATTCTGATTCTTCAGTTGTTCAAGTTTGCATGAAAAGTTCAGAAACAGAGACAGCAAGTGAGGCAATACTAGGAAGAATGCAGAGTGAAGTACGGATATATGATAAATGGACATACGAATAAACCATGACTGTGAACATTTAGAAACCCCTTCATAGAATGTGGTTTTTTCATTTTAATAAAACAGCCTGAAATGAGAAGAAAACCTTTCCCCCCAATTCCAGATAAAAGATGGATATGGGAAATACATGCATGGATTTACAGACAGATTTATATTCAAATCTCAAGTCCAGTATTTCCTTGTCTTATACCTTTGAGGAAGTCAGTTTGGCCTCTCTAAGTGTTATTTTCGTCTTCTGAAAAAAATGGAGGTATAAAAAATTCATTTTTTTGAGTGACTGTAAAGAGTAATTTAAAAAATGCTATTACAGCCAGGCACAAGTGGAGAATACCTATAATCCCAGCAACTTGGGAAGCTGAAGCAGGAGGATCACAAGTTTGAGGCCAGCCTCAGCAATCTAGGGAGACCCTGTGTCAGAATTAAAAAATTAAAATGGCCAGGGATGTAGCTTAGTGGTAAAATGCCCCTGGGTTTAATCCCCATTTCTGAAAAAGAAAAAAATTCTATTACAGTGCCTGTTGCATGGTATATGTTCACTATGCAATAACTCCTGTGATTTGTTTGCCTCTCCTATAGTAAGGAAGTCCTGAAAATTGTGCCTGAGTAATTTCTATGCACATATCACAAAGTTGAAGTTCCAGCCCTCAAAATACTTAATGTGTGGCTAACCAAGACTAAATTTAAAAATCCATCAAAAAGTGATTGGAAAGCTCTTGATTATAAAGATCTTGACTGCAAACCTACCACAGGGCTGTTATGGGCTGAAGGGTAACTGCCAAAAATCTATATGTTGAAATCCTAATACCCAGTACCTTTCAAGGTAACTTTGGAGATAATGCCTTTAAAAGGGTAATTAAGGTAAAATAAAGTTAGTATGGGTGGGGATCTAATCCAACCCCACTCCTCATCACAAAAGGAAATTTGGACACATGCTCATGTGTGCATGGAGGAAAGACCATGTGAAGACAAAGGGAGAAGAGAAGACCACCATCTCCAAGCCAAACAAAGAGGCCTCAGAATGAAATCAACTTTGGAACACTTTGATCTCAGACTTCCGGCCTTCAGAACTGTGAGAAAATATATTTAACTGTGAGGCAATATATTTCTGTTGTTTAAGCCACTTAGTCTGTGGTATTTTTTGTTATGTAAGCCCAAGCAGATTAATACAAGGCCTTTACCCAGATGGCACAGGCACGTTATGCTTATTAACTACTGCCCATGTTAAACATAGTACAAGTCAATGTGTATAAATGCTCCAGTGTGATTTGACATAAAGTCTGCTCTCAAATAATTCTGATGATATGCCTGGAAAATGAGATGATGAACCAAAAGTAAGGGAATGATATTAATCATTGACCTTTTCTAAAAAGGTTATTGGTAGGATTTGGTACAGAAACCAAGAAAAAGAACATATACACAGTCCCAATTTATTGACAGGTAGTGAAGCCTCCAGGAAAGGAAAAAAAAACAGATTCTCCAGAGCTGACCCCTTTAGGAAAATGTCCTGGAAGAAGAGAGACCAAAATACCAACTGGTAGACTTTTGACTTTTTCATAACATGTAGCAATGTGTACAGATGTTCCAGTGCCACGTATAGGAGCTATTTGATCAACAAAGCACCATAACATTTCCAATTTTCTATTCTACATTTAGTCATCAAGACAAAATCTACCCCACATCTTAAAACTCTGGAAGTAAAGGATTAAAAGAGAACTTTTTTTTTTTATAACTCAGTGCCTTAGATCATGGCCAGAACTCCTAGAGTAGAAAACTAGATCCATGATACCCTTAACTTGAACACAGCTTGTCTCTTCCATTGGTAGGTGCCACATTCTACTTGTACATACAAAGATGACTGCATGCCCATCTATGTTCCCTCTAGCCCCTGAACTACTAAAAACAGAATTGTTGCTCTTGTTTAAATATTAGCACAATGAGACAGAATGAGTAAATCCATTAAGAAATATGTTGTGTCATATTTATTGACACAACCACCCCCATTAGGTTGACATATTATTTCCCTTATGCAGATAAAGAAATCCAGTCAGAATTTGGGTCAGGATTAGAGTCAAAATTTCTCTGGCAATAAAGTTTGTAATCTTTCCACCACAGCAAAAGAGTAAGAAATTATATCTAGTTGGAGAACTCTAAGAAGGTATCATATTTGAGCCTGACCTTGAGGAAGGGCCTCCTCAAGGCTCAAGAGAAGAGTCCTTCCTTGCCTCCTCTTCACTTCCAGTGGTTGCTGACAATCATTGGCTTTCCTTAACTTCTAGTTTCCTTAACATCACTCTAATCTCTATCATCACATGGCCTTTTCCCCTATGTGTCAGTAACTTTGTGATGTCACATGACATTTTATAAGGACATTAGTCCTTAGATTAGGGCCCACTCTAACCCAGAATTATCTCATTTTAACCAATTACATCTGCAAAGACCCTACTTCCACACAAGGTCACATTCCAAGGTTCCAGGTAAATGTGAATTTCAAGAGAACATGATTCAACTCAGAACAGATGGATGCTTTTATTAGTAGATATAGGAAGAAAAGCTTTGTGGGTTGACAGGATGGAATAGCAGGAATAAAGATGTAGAAATAGTTAAACATAAGAATTATCAAAAAAGTAGTTTACCATGGCAAGAAAAGAGGTAAAGTTACAAAGGTAGGTTGAGACCAGAACATGAAGGACCTAGAATGGTTCCCATGGTAAGAACATTAATATGAGTAGCTTTTGAAGTCTTGATCAAAGTCTTTGATGCCTAAAAACAAAAATGAATGTACAGTCAAATTAGCTTTAGCAACAATGGGACTTAATTAGCTCAAAACAGGATGTCCAAAAGGATATATTAGCTGCAATCATGACAGAATCTGAGGCTTTGACCAATATCAGTATGTCTAAGTGATAGTTTTATATGCTTTAGTCAAAACAGCAGCTGTAGCAGAAAAAAAAATTCACATGCACCATCCTTTCCTTTTCCTTCCCTCCCCACAACAGCAAGACGTTAAAAGGGGAAATGTATGGAGCAAACTTTCTTCCTCATTATGTGGAATCAGTTGAATGCATGTTTCCACCTTTTAGACATGACAAATGGCTAGGAATCCTCCTGTATGTTTCAGAAATGCATTTAATCAATGAATGATCTATAAAACAACCCCACATATCAAAATAGATATATTCAATGAACACAATTTTTGAATACAAAGAAGAAATTCATCTAAAAAGCACTATCCTTCACTTCTTTAGGGTCTTACTCATTTGAAATTCAATAACTCATCTTAGTTTGCTATCACATATAAAACTGATAATACAAATCACAACAAATAATGAGGCTAAAATTATTATTCTTGAATATCTGCTATGTGCCAGAAAGTATACAAATATTCTATTAAATAGTCATAAAATACTCTCCAGTTACTAATTAAACTCCATTTTAAAGATGACAGAAGTAAGGCTTAGTATAACCAAATAATATATCCATGTATTCAATGTCACATCTCAAAATCTCTGGCCTTTCCTCTGTACAACACTAACTAGAAACCTTTCTAGAAAACATCTGCATTTATGCACATTTAATCAGCACATCTCATGTGTGGGAAAGCATTTCATGTATTATTTCATATACTTTCAGTTTTCAATGAAATTGTCTTCTGTGCCAATGAGTTATATAAGCATATCTATCATATCTGTGCTGGACAGGTACAAAAAGTAAGGGACAGACCTTAAAACCATCTTGCTGAGAGAAAAAGTCAGTTATTGTTATTACTCAAAATTATAAACGTGATTTTTTTACACAAAGAACTATGTCCACAAATAAAGCCTACCTCTTCTTGGTGGGTTGTCTCTGTTCAATAGTTTTTTTGAAGGCTGATAGGAAGGGGAAAAGGGCAACTCTATTTGTCTCTGGCATTAGAAGCTCTTTTTAAGATTGGTACAGTATAAATGAAAATTATTATAACTACAGCAGGTACCATTTGCTGAGGACTTACTCTGTGCTGTGCCCTGTGCTAAGAATTGATTGGATCCTTGTATATTAAATCCTCATCCTGCAAGATACAAATGAGAGAACTGACCACAAAGAAAGATCAGTGATTTTCCCAAGGTCACACTGCTAGTACTGGAGAGAGGATTTGAATGCAGTTCTAGTGAACATCAAAGGTATTTTTTACTGAGTTCTGCATTATACTGCTTCCTATCAGCTTATTTTGATAAAAGTGATATGAAGAACAAATGTATCACTATAAAAAAATAGGGCAGAGATAAAGTGCACGTTGTTATCATGAAAATGTAGGCTTTTGAAGACACCAAAGGAAATATGTTCATGACCTTGGGGTTGACAAAATTCTTTAAGCCAGAGAATGTATGCACCTAAAAGAAAAAAATGATGAATTAGAAGTCATCAAAATACAGAGATAATGCATAACAAAAGAGCAGAAAAATAATAAACAAGCCAGAGTCTGGGGAAAATATTCACAAAAATATGCCTGACAATGAACTTATATCCAGAATATATAAAGAACTCCCACAACTCAATAATAACAGCACTAAAAATATGTAAAAGGGTTAGCAGATGATTAACAAAAAAAGATACATGTATAGCCAAAAAGACATGAAACAGTGCTTATGAGGGAAACATCAAAGAAATATCAAGTGCTGGCAAGGATGCGTCACACCTGCAACTCTTATATATTGCCAGTAGCAAAGTAAAATGGTACAGTCTATTCGTAAATATGCTTGGTAGCTCCTTGAAACGTTAACCATATTCTTTCCATAGCACCCAGGAAATTCAATCTAGGTAAATATAGAGAGAAATGAGTACTTCTCTGCAAACCTAAACAAATGGTCATGACAATTTCATCTGTAGTAGCCAAACCTGAAAATAATTCAAACATTTATCAACAGAAGAAATATGAACAAAATTTTGGTATATTCATACACTAGAACAGTACTTAACAACAAAAGAAATAATGAGACAAAAAGTAATGGACAGATCTTAAAACCATCTTGTTGAGAGAAAAAAAATTAGATTCACAAAAATTCATAATGTACAATTCTATTATATGAAATTGTAGAAAAGACAAAACCAACCAGTGATAAAAAGAAAAAACTAAGAAAAGCCTTTGTTTCCAGAGTGAGAGGGGAAATTGACAAGAAAGGACAAGAGGAAACTTCTAGGATGAAGGAAAAGTTCTATCTCTTTTTTTTTATGTTCTATCTCTTGATGGGTTTTACAGGTATAAGTATTTGTCAAAGCTTATGAAATTATATACCAAACAGTGGAACATTTCATAGTATATAAGTTTAGCCTAAGAGAAAGAAGTGGTGTGTGTGAGTGTGTGTGTGTGTGTGTGTGTGTGTGTGTGTGTGTGTGTGTGTTATCACTGAAAAGAGCACTTTGAAATTAGACAGACTTGGGTTGAATCCAGGCCCACCACTTAATATGTTCTACACACATTTATTTATTGAGCTATAGTTACAAGCCAAGCACTATTCTCATTGCTAGGGATACGGTAGTACCATGAACAGTCAAATGCCACTGGTCTCACAAGGTCATCTAGATACTTTGTTAAGTATAAAGACTGTCACTGACAAATTTTATAACATTGAATAAAGTTACCCAATTTGCATTTCTAGAAGACCATTCCCATATCTGTTCAGCAAATGTAAATCATTTATTAATTGTGTGGCCTCAGGTAAGTCACCTTGTCCCTCTGAGCTTTATCTTCTTTGTTTTAAAATTAGAAAAAATATTAATGCCTATCTCAAAGATTATCATAAAGATTATAGAAACATAGGTAGTGACTGACACTTAGAAGGTCCTCAATAGCTATTCACCTTGAAATAATTCTACTCTATGACACATATTGTGAAATTTTCTTAGACTTCAGTCACAAAGTAGAGCAAATGCATTGTTTAAATGATATGAGCAATGATCTAGGAAGGCCAACAGGAAGCAGAATCCTCAAATTCTCTCTGTTCTGTACTATACCTCCTGGCATCTGACATCAAGTCACAAAAGCAGAACCAAAATGTATTTTCCATAGGAAAAATCTCATCTTCAAGGCCATCTAGAAATAGTGTAAATACTCTTATTTTTTTCCTGTGTGAAAATCACAAAGTCTGAGTGGTGTAGGAAGTGGCAGGCATGACTAATGCACACAATTTTTGTGAGAGTCAGAAGTTCTAAGATGGAAGGAAGTCATGAAGGGAGAACTTTCAGAATTCTCTGAATCAGTGGTTCCCACATTCATCAGAATTATCTTCAGGGCTTGAAATACGGATCCTGTGACCAGACATTTGATCTCCTCAATCAGACTCTAAGAGTGACACCTGTGTATCTAAAAGATCTAATCATCTTTTATTTATTAACAAATAAAGAAATAAATAAAAGATGATTTTAATAATTCAAGTCCTGGATCAGCATAAAGAACAACTGTTCAGGGGCTGAGGTTTTGGCTCAGTGGTAGAGTGCTTGCCTAGCACATGTGAGGCCCTGGGTTCAATCCTCAGCACCCCATAAAAAATAAATAAATAAAATAAAGGTACTGTGTCCAACCAGAACTAAAAATTTTTTAAAAATGTAAAAAAAAAAAAAAGAACAACTGTTCAATGATAAAGCTCTCATTCTCTGGTGAAATCAAACCAAAGAGAGGGAAGGGAAGTGAATCACAATTCATACAATAGTTTGTGGCTAAATCAGTTATTTTAAACCTATGCCCACCACGTTTCCAGTGTCCCCTCTATTGGATAGCTATAGAAACCAGTGGTAGGGACTACAACATTTAAAATACAAAGTCTGTTGTGGGGTTCTGAGGAAAATAGGCAAGGGGAGCAAATGGTTAATATTCAGACTTTGTCTCCTCAAAAGACTTTCCTAATGTGGTTATTCTTTTCTCTGTTTGGATAGATGAGGAAACAGACTGCAAAAGACTAAGATTATCTGGCCACACAGGTAGTAAGCGGTAGAACCGATTCAAATTTATATCTGCCTGAATCCAAAATGTGTGTTTATAACCACTACACTATGCTATTCTGGTTTGGAACTCCAGCCTGGCAAACTTTTGTTACTTTTTAGTTTCCTGTATAGGATAAAGCCATATGCAAGTAGATCTCTGGCCTGGCAGATGAACCAACTTTGCTTCTGATGTAGCACAGAGAAATTTCACCCAAGGAAACACTAGTCTTCAACTTAGGAAGTCTAGAGGCCATCTTGCCCCTAACTCTTTTAGTCAGCTTTTCAATGCTCTGACAAAATACCAGAGAGAAACAACTAAAAGAAGTCAAGATTTGTTTTGGCTCATGGTTTCAGTACATGGTTCACTGGCCCCACTGCTTTTAGACCTGTAGCAAGGCCAAAACATCATGTAAGACGGGCATGGTGGAAGAAAGATACTATGTGGCAGCCAGGAAGCAGAAAGAGAGAACACAAGAAAAAAGGGCTAGGAACAAGATATACTCTTCCAGGTCCTGTCCACAGTGACCTACTTCCTCCAACTAGGCCCTACTTCCTACAGTTTTCACCAGCTCCCAATAATGCCATTTAATACATTAATAGATTAATCACACTGATGAAGTTAGAGGCAAAGGTTCAATCACCTTCTCAAAAGCCCCATCCCTGAACTTTGCTGTACACTACATGAGACTTTGGGTAGACATTCCAGATCTACATCATAACAACTTCCAAAGTAGTTAATGAATTTCCTTTTTGCCTTCTTGATATTGTTTGTTTTCCACTCTGATATCCTAAATCAGTGTCCTCATTTTGAAACAATACACAAAAAAAGACAGAGCAGACTACGCTTGGCTTGTGTATAGTCAGGTCCAAGGTAGATACTGCATCTGGGACTCAGTAGAGTTTCTTGACAATGACAAAGTAGGTTGGAATACTGGCGTGGAGACCAGTCCAATAATATCCTGGGTTGTATAGCCAATGGCCTAAAGCCAAGCAGGCACTATGCCAGGCCTATGGCCAGCTGCCGTTTCTTTAAGAATTATGGGCAGACAGTATGTATATGGAAAGCCAACTGGAAGTCACTTTGTTGAGGACAAAGAGGTTGCTTTAGACTATGATGTGTATTCTAATAAAGCACATGTTTTGAGGCAGGCCACAAAGACAAGTGGCAGAAATGAGGGAGAGTGAATGAAAGCCTTGAGAAGGCCACAACACACAAGTCAGTTGCATTTTCATTTCCTTCTGTATGAATGGTGGCATTTTAACCAACTTTCTGTTGCTGTGATAAAAAGTCCTGATAGAACAACTTAGAGAAAAAAAAAAAACTTTATTTTGGCTTACAGTTTAAAATGTTCAGTCCATGCTCAGCTGACTCCATTGCTATGGGCCCAAGGTGAGGCAGAACATCATGGCAGAAGGGTGTGGAGAGAGAAAGCTGTCCAGGACAAGATAGCCAGATTGCAGAGAAAGCAAGACAGAGGTGCCTGGGATGATATAAACTTCAAAAGCACACCCCCAATGATCTACTTCCTTTATCCATACCCCACTTGCCTACAGTTTTCACCCAGATAATCCATTCAAGTGGATTAACCCACTGATTCCATTATAGCTCTCATAGTGCAGTGATTTTACCTTGGAACATACACTTGCATTATCTCATACATGAACTTTTGGGAGACATCTCATATTCAAGCCATAAGAGGTGATGATTATGTATAATTGCAGGTGTACAATATGTTGTGTCCAGGTTCCTTATGAGGCTAATGCAGTATTGTGGTAGGAGAGTGGCAATTGGAAGAGAAATAAGAGATGGTAGAGGCTCTGCCCTGGGAGTCATGGGCATGGGTTCTAGTTTCAACTGTGCCACTTACTAGATGCATGGCCTTGGATTAGTCAATTCTGCTCACTTTTAATCATTTTTTCATATGAAGGAATAAAGGGACTGGACAAGATGACTAGCTTTCAGACTATGCTCCTCAGAAGCTCCCCAAGGGTTCTGTGGTTAAAATAATTTTGAAAAGCAGGGAACCTAATGATTTGTAGAGCTGTCCCAGCACTGAAATTCCATAGTCCTCATGGACTGTGGGCAAGCATCCAACGGTGGGCTAAGTCCTTGAGACCCTTGTAACTGGATGTTGAATTATATGTACATAGGGAAGAATAAAATTTTCTTCAGAAAGGATTTACAGCTTTCTTCAGATTCTCAAAGGAGTTCCTGATCCCTGCGAAAAGAGATGTGGAATGTTCAAAATGCCCCATATCTTCTAAATCCTTTATAGTGTAAATCGAGATTAGCTATAAATTAGGACATTAATATAGGTTTATAGGGAAAGAAGAGATGGAAAGGAAGGGACAGCAAAACACAGATCAGCTCCCAGCTAATCTACCATAACAGAATAAGAGAAATCATCACAAGTCACACACAGTCTCCTCCAGGAGGAGACTGGGAGCATCGCCCAAGCTAATTAGTACACACTGTAATAAGGAGAGACAATTAATACATCATAATGCAGTGGCAAAATGTATACATGACTTCATAGTATTCAGAAAACCTCAGCACAGCTGCTGGGTGCTATTTAGTTGAAGGTGGATGAAGAATGAACAACCCAAGAATACATCTACTTTCACCTCCAAACCACATTTCTGTTCAATTCAAGATGAAGAAAACAGATGGAAGTTCAAAGTTCAGCTGCCAGAAATAGAATCCCCATTTGACTTTCTTGGCACACAGTAGGCTCTCAATAAATATTTGCTAATGGCTTAAGAGGCTGTTCCAAATCACTCACTGGGAGGAAAATTAAACTCTTTCAGGCCTCTATAGTCTTTTTCCATGAATTGTGAGATACCACCTCTAACATTCTGGGAAGCTACTCAAATTGCCCTTCTTGCAAGGCTTTCTGACCACTCCCATTACTGGGCAGCACTTTTCCACTTACAGAGTGGTGAGTGGTAGTTTAGGAAACACATTACCTAGCAAAGACTTCTGAGAGTCCCTTCACATCTGCCTTAAGAGGTTAATGTTCACTTCCTTCCCATTGGGCTGACCAATCTCCAGGTAAGTAAGTTCTGGATTCATAAAGCCTAGGTGACATCCCTGGCTTATTTTAACGTTTGTTTCTAAGCTCTCTGCACTCACCTTGCCTTAGCATCCTATACCCACCCAAACCCTCTTGGGACTTGTTCTATACTAACTGAGACTGTTGAATTTAATTCCCATGCAGTTATTTAACTCCCATATTACACTGTACACCTCATGAGAAGACCCAAATAGAATCTTTGTGGTTGGTGTTTTGCTTTCAGGAAGCCCTATGAAACTTGATTCATTTTCGTTTCTAAACATCCCCTTTGAAGGAAAGACAGTGGAAACACCCTTTGAGTGTTTAAAAAATAGTATAGTTAAATGGATACTTATTTTATTTTACCACCTACCAGCTCCTTAACTGTGGTCAGGATCAACTAGCCATGTCTCAGTTTTACCATCTTTAAAACGGGGATAGTAATCCTCCACTAATCCATATATACCCTCAACCAACACTTGTTGAGCTAGTTAACCAGGAAGTGGACTAGGATATTGGCTTGAAGGTTTTTTTTTATTTGTTCTACTTAGTTATACATGACAGTGGAGTATATTTTGACATATTTATACATGTATGAAATATATCTTATTCTAATTAGGACCCCAGTCTTGTAGTTACACATGATGGCAAGATTCATTGTGGTCTACTCATACATGTGCATAGGAAAATTATGTCTAATTCATTCCACTGTTTTTCCTTCAGTCTTCTTTGTCTAATCCAATGAACTTCTATTTTCCCCCTGCTTTGTTTTAAGTTAGCATCCACATATCAGAGTGAAGATTTTTTTTTTTAGTTTTAGTTGTAGATGGACACAATACCCTTATTTTATTTATCTATTTTTATGTGGTACTGAGGATCAAACCCAGTGCCATACATGTGCTAGGCAAGCACTCTGCCACTGAGCCACAATCACGGCCCCTTGAAGGGTTTTTTTTTTGTTTGTTTTTTTTTTAAGGCAGCTTACAGATCCTATTTCCCTTGTGTCCAATAATTTAAGGATTCTTAAACATAAAGAAAACAATGCCTATAAAGTATGATGTATGGCTTGATCAGGAAGTCCCAAGGATGCTGCATAGACATACAGCAAAAGTAGTAACCTAATCTACAGAGTAACAAGGCCTCCCTGGGAGTTTAGAGGGCCATACAAAAGAAGAGAGTTAATGGAGAGTTTTCCAGGAAGACGAAAAGCAAATACAAACAAAGCTTCTGGATCCTGAAAGAGCTTAACTCTAGATCAGAAATCAACAAACAATAGGTTAAGAAATCCAATTTCATTTTGTCCCTAAATAGTCAGAAAACTACCCGAAACCCTCTGTTGAATGTTTCATCCCTCACTCTTTGTGGTTCCTCCCAGATTGTCCTAGCTTAAAAGATCATTGTATCATAAATTGAATGTGCATAATTTAGAAGGAAACTTTAAATCCTCTAAAAAGTAATGCTATTTAGAAAAAAAGAATATTTTGTAATAGTAGACTCTGAGTGTTCTGTAATGTTCCACCATTTTAGAAACCCTGAGGAAGTGAAGTGGAGCTGGATAAGGTGCCTGGGACAAATAAAGGCAGGAATGGAGGGCAAGGGGACTAAAGGAATTGGCAAGTCCTGGATGGAGGAGGTTAAAACACCTGGGCAATTCACATCAGTAACATAAAACACCTGGAAAATCCACATCAGTGGAGAGACTCAAATCACAATTTTGAATACAACTCATTATCCAACTGTGTGATGCCTTCAAGTTCTAGCCCTGGAAACAGGTTAAGACATAATACGGTAAACAGAATATAAGGTTATGATAGGATTTATTTATAACCACAGGACAATACAAGACTGTATACCTTTTAGGAAAAGATTAAATGGAAACTATGGTAGTCTATGACTAACCATCAACCAATTAGTATTTCCAAAGAACTGCCCAGAAGCAGGAAATCAGAGTGAGAACTAGCAAACTAGAAGCAAGACAACGAACAGTTGGTCCACCTCCTTACTTTTCCAGCTGTGGAAACTAAATCCCTCCACAGTGAAAATATTTGCCCCAGATCATCCGCCTACCAAATGCCAGAACCAAAATTACACTTTGGATCTCCTGGCTCTGTCCTTTCTATTTCTTCTTGGTGCTTCTTGGGAAAATGATTAAAATGAAATAAAATGTACTTCTTGCAAGTTCTGACAATTATCACACAGCAAGAGAATGTGAAGGCAAAGATTAATTCACCTGTGTGTGCAGGAGATTTCATTTAATTTCTCAGTTTAATATTAAGCTGTAGAGACAATGATTTATAAACCAAATCACAGGCAGAAATATTCATTCATTCCATATTTTAAAGGAAATATATCAGTTGTAAAATTTAGTGGCTTCTTTTTGATTATGCAACCCTGTTGGGTCATAATACAAAACTAGTAAGTTTTCAAGGCAACGAAAAGTGGAACTATATTGATTTTCTCTCTCCTTTCCTTCCCTCATTCTTCCTTTGCTTCCATTCTGGCTTCCTTCCTTTTGTCCTCCCTTCCTCTATCCTTTCCCTTTTTACCATCTTTCTATCTTTTTCTTCTCTCCCCTCTTGCTTCCTGTCCTCCTTTTTTCCCTTTCAGGAACTGTAAGACCTATTCAGAGTTCTGGGTAAGTGCTGGCACAGTGTTGGATACTGTGAAGACACAGCTGAAAACGATATTGTCCCCTTAAATAAAGAGTCAGGAGGGCCAGGTCTGACATGCAAATGAGAAAACAACTTCAAACTATGATAGAAGCATGGAAAAAAGAGAAAGCAAGCTGAAAATCTACCTTAGATATAATGCTTACCAGATGATTCCTGAAATAGGAGTAAGCAATTTCTAGACAAATAGACGGTGAGGAAATTGCTTCTGGCAGAGGAAATGGCATAGAAAAAGACACAAAAGTTGTAATAATGAAACAATCTGTGTATTTCTTGTTTGTTTCTCCCATTATAATGCAAATTCCATGAAGAAAGGGTCTTTTGTCTGTATTGTCCACTGCAATATACCCAGTGACAAGACAAGTACCTAGCACACAGATATGCACCAAACTGAATAAATGCTAGATTCTGGAACTATAAGTATTTTGGATGGCTAGAAAATAAAAAGGAATGATAAGAGCTGATACTAGATAGAGAGGGAACAAATCAGGCAGACCTTTGTATGTCATGCTATGGAATTTGTATGCTATTTTGTACAAACAGCAATGGGGAACCATTCAAAGACCAAATATGAAAGTGACAAGGTCAACTGCTTGTCAGAAAATTGAGGCTATAGTAAAGAAGGTTGAAAAGTTGGAACAGGACTGGAGCTGAAGGTAAGGAGAATGGTTTAGTTATTGCCACAAAATAAGACTGAGATAAAGAAAAGAGAAACTAAAGTGGGAAACTCAAGAGAACTTTGCAACAGGACAAATTTGGGAATCTATATGCCAGAGAATGAAACATCTAGGTTGTCTTCCAGGTTTCTGACTTCCTTGGTGCCATCACACACAAAGAGTTGAAATACACAGGGCAGAACTATTTGTGGAGGAAAAAGATCGGTTGGAATATACATACAATCACAACATAGCTTGTATAATGCCTAAAAAATAAAATAAAATGAGTTTGTAGGATGTCACATGCATGAAACTTGCTATAAGATAGCATAGTGCATTTTTTTCATTTCTAGCATTTCCTTATCAGATCACTGGCCTCTGAGTCCAAAATGCAACGTATCAGGGATGCCTTTTAAATTATCACATCACTGCAACAAATTAAAGAGCTGATAACTTGTCACTGTCTCCCATGTGTATCAATACCAAGAAACTAAATTTGAAATGATCTAACCCATCAGAAACCCCTAAAGCCACCTGACTTGGTGACTATATCCATACATTCATCCTGCTCTGTTGACAGGCAAGTCACTCAAAGCCAATCAAGACTGTTTTTTTTTTTTTTAGTTGTCAATCAGTTTTTGTTTTTTTAATTTATATGTGGTGCTGAGGATCGAACCCAGAACCTCACACATGTCAGGCAAGCACTCTATCACTGAGCTACAACCCCAGCCCCTCAAGACTGTTTTTGACTGACTCTCCTGCCATACAGGCTATACATGAAAATGACAAAAGTCTTAGTAAAATAATTGAAAGGCATAAAGATCTGAGTGTATGTGCATGTGCACTCACCTAATGCTACACTACATATGCATGCCATGTCCTAACATTATGATGCTAAAACAGAAGGAAAGAAAATCCACATTTTGTGAGCACTAAATATGTTGGGGGTAACTTTATATCCAGCACTCTTATTTACTCCTCACAGCAGGCTTACTGACCAGAAGGTAGGTACACTCTGTTAAATTTCAATTTCATACAGGCAAGGACAGTGTCTATTTTATTAGCCACTGTATTTCGGTGGCTAGCACAGTGTCTGGCATAAGGCTGGCACTCAATAAGTATTTTAAAGAATAATTTAGTGGAGGGAGGGAAGGTGGGCAGTCACCCAGCTGCACTTTACAATGAGTCATGCACTTAGTAAGGAACAGAGTGGGCATTTATACGCACTTTGCTCCCTTAGACCCTGTTACGTTTACTGTGCTCCACTGTTCTCCACAATGATATTGAAGGGGGAGAAGAAGAGGAACAATATGTTATTTTCTTTGGAGATTGATAGCCTACAGAAGTAATGCCATTTCTGATGCTCCTAAAAACAGCCTATCCAAAAAGGCCTCAATTCTGAAGGCGCCATGATGTTTCCAGTTCAGGAGTGTTTCCCATTATATCTAATACAATTTCAGGAGAAATTTCTGTTCCCTCAAAGCACCAACAGAACCCATGATAATTGGCTAGTGACTAGTAAAAGTGCACTTGGGAGTTAATAGGTGGATTCTAAACTGGCCTTTATCTACTTCAGTTTTCATTTCATGAAGCCTTGGCAATTCCCCCAAGTTCCTATCCATTATCGACACTTTTTGCAGTAATCAAATCCTATTTTCAAATATGATGTGGAATAAAATGCTTTTAGGTACTACAGTTAAGAAATTATAGATAAATATCACATTTAGATGCTTAAGTAATTCAACTGACCGCATAACGGTAGCACTAAAGTCCTTTAAGCTTTCAGCAAACTCATTGGCAACTTGATTCAGAATGAAATTCAGAAAACTTGGCTTGAGCATTAACAGATATTAATAGAATTCATGACAAACCCTATTTTCCTAGATTCTAGAACCGAGTAATCTAAGTAAGGAAAGAGAATATAAGCACATTTAGGCACCACAGACCTCAATAGCCCACTACAATGTGTATCCTTTGGAGGGAAGTAGAACAGGGGATTGCCAAGGGCCTGGTGTAAAACAGACAGATTTAATTTTTGGCTTCAGTACTTATTAGTTGTGTGGCTTTTGGCAAATTACTTATCCTCTCAAGACCTCAATTTCCTTTGAGGGAGCAATACCTACCTTATAGGGATATTGTTAGAATTAAATAAATAAAGCATTTAACTCAGTTCGAAGTACTTAGTAAGCATATAATAAATGCCGATATCTTTAAAATTATCTTGAGCACATTAACAGAATCACGTGAATCAAATAAGTACTATGTTTTTACTTAGATGAACCCTTCCTTCAAACCTTCAAAGAGAGAGAGAGAGTGTGTGTGTGTAGGATTATTTTTCTTTGGTACTGGGGATTGAATCCAGGGACATTTTTACCACTGGGCTACATCCAGACCCCTTCTTATTTTTTATTTTAAGACAGGGTCTTGCTAAGCAGCTGAAGCTGGCCTCAAACTTGTGATCCTCCTGCTTCAGCCTCCTGAATAGCTGGGATCATAGGTATGCACCACTGTGCCCAGCAAAGAGCTTCTGTTTTGACTGTAGATAAGGCAAATACCAGAGACACCACCTGAATGGTACATGTTCAGTAAATCTTTATTCTGTGATTAAATTAATGAATGAATAAAAGCCGCATATAGGAAGAAGAAAAAGCCCACAAGAGTTAAGGTTATGAAGAGTGGAATTCATTCAAAAAACTAGACTCACACTAACACAGGAACATTATCTCAGATCCTACTATAGGATCATTGGATCTGAACCATTTGTTGCTTCTAGGATAGCTCAAAATAATCACCAGATGCAGTGGATGCTAATTTTCTTCCCCAGGCTACCTCAGTGAGGTAAGAAGGGCTTGGCTTGTGGGCTGATGCTGGAGGCTAGTGCTAGAGCAACTTGAATTAGATTGAGCCTGAGGTAACATGGAAGGCTCAGCCTAAAAATTCCTCCTTAACAGCAAAGTTAGGTCAAAGGTGAGTTAAGGGCTAAAAACAGGAATAGGAGTCAGAGGCCAGAAAAGACATGAGTGAAGAATTGGAAAAGATGGGACAAAGCAAACTTGGAAGGATAAAGGGAGCTGAAGAGTCTATGGTATTAAAATAATTGAGCTTCCTATAACTCTTTACTACAGGTGCTGTATACATAAGGTAGTGAAAAGAATGAGTGGGGTATAGAATGGAGCTCTCTGTTGTCATTTTATTCATTTTATGATACGGCCTACTTAGGATTTCCTGACCCTAAGAACAAGGGCTCAGGCAACACTTGTCACCCTGCAGAAGCCCCCATTACTATACTTCTTGTTTTTAATTAATTAATTTATTTTAATTAGGTATATATGACAGCAAAATGCATTTTGATTCATTGTACACAATTGCAGCAAATTTTCCATTTCTCTGGTTGTACCCATTACCATACTTCTGCCAACTTGCCATTCCACAACCTCATTCCCACCTCTCAAACTTTGCACTGGGTCATTGTCTCCTCTCTCTGCTTCTAAGTCTTCTATTCTTGAAGGTTCAGTGAAGGTTAGGAGAACCCCTCAAGTGTGAAAGAAAACTAAAGAAAGAGAAGTTTAACAGTATATCAGGCTGGCACAGTATGTGTTTTGGAATCTAACAACTAGGATTTCACTTACACATATTACATGAGTAGTTTTTTTACATTCATTACAGTTCCAAAATGGAGACAGAATTAGCACATTCTGCAGACCAGTGCTGGCATGGTGTTAAGTACCATGTAAGCAAGTGCTGTAATTACAGAAACCATGATTTTTAACCCCTCAATCAGAACACACAGTGTGACTAAAGATGTCTATACCTCTTCTGCCTCCAGCCTCTAAATTCTGGAAATTCACATTTGTAGGTTAAAATATCATAGTTTCTGAGACATTCTCATGATTATGCCCGAAGACTTGCTGACATGCTTCATTCCTATGCACCTTTCAAACTGATTACTTCAAAGCGGCCTTGGCTGCTTTTTTCAATGGAAAAACAACAGTGAAAGGAACAATGCTGCCTACATACATGGCTCTGTGCTATATACAGAGAACTTTAATGAGCATTAGCTTCTTTAAGATTCACAGAAAGTCCATGCCATGTGCAGAGAAGGAAATATTATTTCTAGATGAAGGCGCAGTGTCTGAAAGTGAAGTTAAATGTCTTATCCAAATCACATGGCTAGGAAATGGCAGAACTGAGACTCAGTGCCAGGGTTTCTGCTTCCAAGCTCTTTGACCACACACAGTCCTAAAGGACTAGACTACCTTAGAGAGGAAGGGCTTCAGTATGACTGGGGACTCTTGGAAAATTCCCTAGATAAGATAATATTGGTACTGTGATTAGAAGAATGGTAGGTTTTGTCTGGCAGATCCAAAGGCGAGAAAAGACCCTGGAGGAAGAATGGTGTGAGCCAGGGGAGATGGCATAAAAAAGTCTGAGGGATGACAATAAAGGTGAACATGGTGACTGGGCATGTATAGGAACAGGACAGTGAGAACAAAGGCAGAGAATGAGGGAAACAGAAAAATCATGAAGGACTTTGACATTTAGGCCAGAAAAAAGTGCATTTAGTGGGCAATAAGCAGCTACAGGAAGTTTGGTTACTGCAGAAGGTCACTATGCTGTGTTTTAGCGAGTCTAAGCTTATAGCAGTGTGGGCCTTGAGGGGGTTGTCTTGGACCTGCACTGATTTTGAACTATTGTCCACTGGTAATTCTCACTCACTAATAGAAAAAAGAAAGGCTGGGTTCCATTCATGGCCATTCACTGATGACTGCTGTTTTCAGTCCGGACTGCTGACACTGTACCGTGTTACATGTAAAACTCAGCAAAGTTCCTGGCCCCTGGGGAACAGCTCAAAGCGAGGCCTACTTTCCCATGACTTTGTGAATGAATTGATTTTAATAAACACATTTATTCTGTGAACATGTGTGAGAGCTTTCAACATTTCATATTTTAAATAAAATAAAAAGTATTTGTGACAATTTCCTAAGGGGGAAGAAAAGGCCACTGAAAATGGATTAAGTTGGATTATTAGCAGATAGACAAAATGACATTTTATATAAAGAAAACAGGCACAATAACACATTTGGGATTTGATTGTTGAAATTATAGTCCTTTTCTCCCTAGCCAAATGGAATAAAAGGTCAGAGTCACCATTTTCTCTACAGAAAGCTGCTGAAGTTATAATTTTAATATGGATGGATTCCACAAATACAAAGAGGTTTTACAGTGCTCTATAAAATAGCTTCTTTTACAATAGCAAATGTTCAAGTCATTTAAGATATTAACTATGACTCAGTGCACATTTAAAAAATCCAAAATACTAACAATGAGTGGTTTTAACCTGGATGTTAGAAATGCACAAAGGGCTTGTTTTAAAAGGGCTGTAACTTTGTTCATGTGGCAAACACTGGCCTCAAACAACACTACCTGGACAACAATATAAGTGATTCTCAGCTCCCGTGGTCCAGCCACTATTTCTTCACCTTCCAAATATAGTTAAGTGCCATTCATTTTCTTGGCTTTATGTTAAGTGTTTCTCTTTCCCTTAGAGAACTAGTTAACTTTTCAAAATAAGGTGTGTTATAAAATGAAGGAAGTGGGGCTGGGGTTATAGCTTAGTGGTAGAGCACTTGCCTCACATGTGCAAGGCCCTGGATTTGATCCTCAGCACCACATAAAAATAAATAAATAAAATAAAGTTGAAAAAATGAGGGAGGTATTAAAATATCATCTGCATCCAGCTCTGTAAATAGCGGCAGCTTTTGCTGACAGTCCACTGAAACTTAAATGATCTTGCCAGTGATCTATTAATTAATAGGTGGGTAAGATCAATACTAAATTGATGGAGGGTAACTCTTTGCATGAAAATAGTGCAGAAAAAGCTTTCTTTTGCCACAGCTTGCAACTACTTCACAATCACCTTCCATTCCTAAGTAACTGACCTTTGCACCACAGGAGTCTTAATATGCATCCTCAAGGATATCTTAATGACCTTAATTGGTATGAATTTGCCTACACTGGCACAGGTCTCAAAATACATTTAGTTGAGGAAGCTGGCTGGAAGAAAACAAGTAGAAATGAAGGCAGAGTGTGGAGGTGAAAGGTGAGAAAGTGGCATAAAGGGAGTAACAAAAAGAAACCTTTTTGAGATGCAAGAGGGACCTATGAGGTTCCATTTGGAAGAAGCCCCTAATTCCAAGTCACTGGTACCAGCAACAGGGCATTCCGTCATATGCAGCTATTTAAAGTTAACTATAAATTATGTAATATTAAATACAATGGACAAATCACTTTCTCATTTGGATTACCCACATTTCAAGTTTAAGAAGCATATGTGACTAGCGACTACCATACAAGAGGGTAGATACAGAACATTTCTATCATCATAGATAGTTCCACTGAACAACATTATCCTCAACCATTATTTAAAATATGGCTTTGTGAATCCTCTATAATACTGTCCAGCCCCTTTCTTCTGCAGGTCTGCTCTTTCTTTAGGAGATTGCCTGTTGTGAATTTAATATGCTTTCCAACGTCTTTAGTCCCCCTGGATAAGTCATCCTGCTGCTATTGGTGTTATATTATTATTAATATTTTTTTTTGGTACCGGGTATTGAACTCAGGGTGACTCGACCCCAGAGCCACATCCCCAGACCTATTTTGTATTTTATTTAGAGACAGGATCTCACTGAGCTGCTTAGCACCTCACCATTACTGAGGCTGGCTTTGAACTCTTGATACTCCTGTCTCAGCCTCCCAAGACGCTGGGATTACAGGCATGCGTCATCATGCCTGGCTGGTGTTAGATTATTTGATAGTTCAGTCAACAATGATGATAATAAGAGCTGACATTTATTGAAGACATGTGATTATACCAAGTATTTTAAAGCACTTGACTTATATATTCAATCCTCACAACCCATTTTAGAGAAGGGGAAACTAAGCTACTGAGAGGTTAACAATGTGTCCAAAGTCGTACTGCTAGCAGGAGACACACCAGTATTTGAACTGATGCAAGTTTGACTCCAGAGCTATCATGTATCAGATTACTGTGTGATTGAGAGGATTTTGAGATAAAGAACTAAAAGAGTTTATATACTTTGAGATCTTACAACTAAGCCCTGGAAACTGACAAAATGAGGTAAATACCAAGCTATCAAATAATTGATAATCTCCAAGAAATTTTAGCACCCCAGTAATGTGTCTTTTCCTCTAATATAGAACAGCCTTCTTAAATTACAGATTTTTGAATGAAGGCTTGTTAAGTAGTCATTCTACCTGCTTAACCTCTAAGTAATGTCAACACAGATATAAAGATATAACTACCATCCTGGAGTTCTCTGTGTTTATATACCTCCCTGTGAAGAAATGTCAAGGTCAGACCTCTTCTATGAGAAAACTCCAACTGTGACAGGATAGAGACATTACAATTACTTAACTATAGGACAGATTGATAAGACATCATCATGCAGAAAGACACTAGTTGTGAAATCATAATATTTATATTCCAGTACTAGTTTGACCACAAGTTAACAAGCATTGCCCCCTTAGGTAAATCCCTTCCTTCTAGGTCTGGGACCATCATCAAAAAGGAGGAGGGGTAGACAAAATCAAATATTTTCTTATTTAATGTCTGAATTTCCCAAGGGTGAGTAGCCTGGGATATTTGCCCATCATTTATAGATTCTTCTTTCCTACAGCCATTTCCATGTGTTCCTTTTCCCATTTCACCAAAGAGGGACAGACCTCTGGACCATCCTGAATTTTAGCATGAACTTTGTCCATGGGGAAAATTCTCCCTCTGGGGTACCAAACAACAAAGGAAGGGTTCAAGAACATGGGGGTTTCCAGGGAGAATCCCTAGAGAGCAAAGAAGAATATATGGATAAGAGAACTGAAGAAATAGTTCCTTATTTCACCCATGTGAGAGATCATGATAAGGCTCTGGGCCTATGTGTCTGACTTCACATTAGAATTAGAATGTAGTGGTGGCATGCCTGTCACCCAGGAATATAATGAAATCAGACTCTTCCAAACAGAAAGCTAATCTGAGTTGGTGAAATGGGTTTAACAATAAGAATTGGTTTCACTATTCACATTACATAGTGGATAAATTCCATAAACTAAATGAGCTGAGTAATTCAAAGGTATGTCAAGTATATAATAAAAACATACTATGCTGAAAATTATATTTTGTGCAACCATTTAAATATAATATTAGCATGCACACACCTTAATACAAAAACACATGAACAGTTATGTAATTTATTGAAATACTTTTATACTTTAAAGGAAGAGAAAAGCAAAAAATAAAAGATAAAAAAAGAGGATCACTGAACAAGATATACTTAAAGCCTTTCCTCTCTGTCAATCTAGGTATAATGTTCCAAACTACTTTTCACTCATTCCTTTTAATCCCTGAGCCAAACTTACCTGATGTAAAGTCTCCAGGATTTGTATCACTGGATTCTGCAAATTTCCTTGGAACATGAAAATCTTACCCTTCAGATTCTGAACTAGAAATCAAAAAGAATCTACCACTTCATCTCTCTTCTGATTCACAAATGCTGATCACGAAAAATTTCATGTTTTTCTTTACCATGTGGACTTGATTAGGGAGAGAATATTTTCTTTTAAAAAACAAATTTTACATTAGATGCCACTTTGTTCCTGCAATTAGCTACAAAATGTGAAACAATTACTAAAGCTCTTTCCATGAAACAGCTGGTTGATAAATGCTAATAATCACTAGAGAATAGTAATGATAGTCAGCACTAAGGATGTTTCTAGAAGCATTTTCTGGCATGGATGGCAGGGAAAGCATAGAAGAAAGTTATATTAGAAGACCAGTTTGTTTCCTGGATAAGAATAAATAGGGTTTGCTTGTAGATGCCCATTAATTTTGGTGACTTCTTGATCTATGTATCCAGATGAGCAAAAGGGTCAAATGGAGCAGACAGGATAAGCAGGAAAAAGGGTTCCATTCATATATCCAGAAAATGGACATTGAAAGCCTAATATGAGCCAGGCCTCAGGTTAAGCACCAGAGACAGAAAAAAGATGAATAAGATGCAAACTCTGCCCTCTACAAGCTCACAGTTCAAAACGAGATGAGATCAGAAATAAAATTGTCAAGTTCTGTTCATTTCACTCTTATGGCAGTGATATCTTATGATGCAATGCTGTGAGAACACAGAAGAGGAACACCTGGGGACATTCTAGGGTCATCAAGGAAAGCTTTGTGGGCAAGGTACTAGAGGGAAATGACATAGGTAGAGCGAAAGCAAGTGCAATAGCAAGGGAATATGAAAAAAATATGGCATAGTCAGAATACCATTGTTCCAACTGAGGGATTTGTGTGTGTGGATGAATATGAGAGAGAAGGATTATTGTGGTGGAAAATTAGGCATTCAAGTGTCAGGTCTGTATCTACCATGCTAAGGAATGCAAGAAAAATCTGGAATAAATGATCCTATATTGAGCAATAACTAAATGCCACCAATATGCCAATATAATAGGCATGAAGAGGAAGATACATTTCTTTTGAAGGGCCCACAGAGCAATTGTTTTCCATTATCATTCACCCATACAGAGTCCTAGAGAATATTCAAGCAGTCATTCCCTTTACCTTCAGGTTATATAGTACATCAGTACACTTGAACCACTGTCCACAGAGTCATGAAAACTGAAAAGCAGCCAACCTTATTCACCCACAAACATAGGGCATTAACTTTGGGCTCAGAAGCCATACAATGAAATCCCTGTTATAATTAGTCCTCTTATTCATTTTTCACCTCTTATTTCTCTCTTCCTTCCACATACCTCTCAATTCATTTACTCTTGCCCCCTGCCTTAGATCTGGCTTCCATAATCAGTCACCAATAGGTGATCAAGATCAAGGAACAGACTGGGGACCTGATCAAAGCCCAGAAGTTTGGCAAGATTTGGAAGAAGGGTAAGGAAGGATGTGTTCAGTATTGTTGGGGTATACCTGAAAGAGTAGAGGATGTAGATAGCAGTAGATGTGGTAGAACATTCTTAGCTGAAGTAGCTCTGTGGGGTTGATGAATTTAATCAGGGTTGGGGGACAGTAGTCCTTAAAGTCAGGAATACAAGTATGACCAAAGAGAAGGTGGATATTTTAGGTCTGAGCTGCTGGATATTTTGTCAGAATTCAGGGATCTGATTTAAGAACTGTTTTTGTGCTTGGAATATGGTGAGGGCTGGGAGATGTAATGATAGAAGGGACAGAGAACCTTTATGCTTCTTTTTCTGTGATTTCAAGCCCTACCATTTTCTCTACTTTACCAATATCTGCAGCTCTTCCCTTATTTTATCATTTCATATTTATTTCATATTTTTTGGGTAGTTCTCCACAAAATCAGGACACAACTATGCTAAGGAAAAACAAAGATGACAAAACCCATACTCAGAATGTATGTTTTTAAATGCAGAAAAAATTATTGAGAGTGGGGGAAAATGGCTTCTGAATGTCAATACAGGTTAAATAACCTCAATCTAAAAAGCTTGGAATCAGAAGTCTTTTAGATTTTAAGCTATTTCAGATTTTGGAATACTTGCATATATATTACGAGATATTGTGGGGCTGGGACCCAAGTCTAAACATGAAATTCTTCTGCTTCATATATACCATATGGATATAGATTGAATGTAACTTTATAAAATGTTTTTAGTAATTTTGTGTATAAGACAAAGTTTCATTATATGGAATTTTCCACCTGTGGTGTCATGTTGTCACTCTTAAAGTTTTGGATGGTGGAAGATTTAAGATTTATTTTTTATTTTTTTTTATTTAGGGATACTCAACCTATAACAGACTTCTGCATAGAAACTAAGGAAGCCCTCAAGAAAATTACACAAGAAAGGGTAAATAAATAATCATTTCAGTCAAATATAATAGAATCCATGTCTTCACAGACTGGTAGAAGTGAAATGTGAGTAAACATGACCCAGTAGCCCAGAAGAAAATGGCACAAGATGGAACAGGAAAAACATGGACCATGAATCAGGAGATTAAAATTCTTATCCCAGCTCTGCCACAAGCGAGGTGAGTACCTCTGGGCAAATTATATTACTCTCTGACTGCCCATTTCTCTATCTATCAAATAATGAGTTGTTTTGCATTTCCCTGATGAGGAGTGATTGTGAGCAACTTTTAATATACCTGTTGGCCATCTGCATGTCTTTTTAAAAGAAATGTTTATTCCAGTCTTTATACAGTTTTTGAATTAGAGCATCTGTTTTATTTTTACTATGACATTATAGTTCCATGTACACTTTGGTTGTTAATCTCTTATCAGATATATGGTTTGCAAATATTTCCTCCCATTTTGTCATCTGTCTGTTTTCACTCTGTTGATTGTTTACTATGCAGAAACATTTCAGATGGATATAATCCCACTTATCTATTATTACTTTTGTTGCCTGTGCTTTGGAGGTCATATCCTAAAAGAAATCATCATCCAGAACAATATCAAGAAGCTTTTCAATACATTTCATCCTAGGAGTTTTATAATTAATTTCACATTTAAGCCTTCAATCTACTTGGAATTGATTTTTGAGTATGGTATAATATAAGGGCATAACTTCATTATGTTTATGTGGAGATCCCATGCTCCCAGCACTAGTTATTGAAGAGACTATCCTTTCCTTATTGTGTATTCTAGTGTCCTAATCAAAGATCAGTTGGTCACATATACATGGTTTATTTCTGGGGAATTACAAATCAAAATCATAATGAAATATTAATTCACACCTGCTACAATAGCTACTATCAAAACAGACAAAACGTTAGAAGTATTGGCAAGGATGTGAAGAAATTAGAACTCATACACAATGCCAGTAGCAATATGAAATGGTGCAGTTGGGAGGTGCTATTCAAATGACACAATGTTTTAGTTATGCAAGCTGTATAACATTGTAACCTACAGTTATCAATAAAGTGATGTGTACTTAAAAGCCTGTTAAAGGCCTGGCACCATGGCCCACAATCATAATCAAAGAAGCTTGGGAGGCTTAGGCAGGAGGATTGAGAGTTCAAAGACAGCCTCAGCAAAAGCGCGGCGCTAAGCAACTCAGTGAGACCCTGTATCTAAATAAAGTGAAAAATAGGGCTGAGGATGTGACTCAGTGGTTGAGTCCCTGAGTTCAATCCCTGGTACCCAAAACAAAACAAAACAAAAGTGTGTTAAAATGATAAGATTTCACGCTATGTTTTCTTTTAAAAATAAAATAATTAAGAGCCTTGACTGCTGGGTGATGAAGACTAGCATTTTGATTATGGTTTTACTTTGTTTTTAAGCAAAATCAAGGTAAAATGAAATGTACTTGTTGGTTTACTGTGTGATGTTTTTATTTTATTTTTACTGTTGTTGTTTTTGAGGGGTTGATATTTTTGTGTTTTTTTTTCCTGTAAAAGCAATAAAGCAACAAAGTTATCTATTTAAAATGAAAGTTCTCATTTTTGAAAGCACAGGCAGAAATATTCTTCAGCTACAAAAATTACCTATAGCGCTAACACAATAAAGGCAGTTTAGGGGAATATTGATGGCATCACACCTAATCATACTAACGTCTTTTAGTTAGATAATAGCTTCCTCCCAAAGAGTTCAAATTGTGCACCCTACTTTACCCCTGGAAAGGAAGAAAGGAAATCATCAGTGTCCTCCAATAGGCCTACGTGGAAGCTAAAGATGAGACTATATCTAGATCACAACAAACATGTTATGGCAAGGAACTAAATGTTATGCAGATTTGCAAATAGGAACTAGTGTCCCAGTTTTTTGTTTGTTGGTTTGGTATTTAAGCAGCCAAGTTAACAAGTTTCACAGAATCACAAGATATTAGGGAGACATCAAGAGAGGAAGAGACAGTGAATAGTGATATGATGGGAAGAAAACTGGAGTCACCTAACTCTGGGTCAATGGCTTTCTACCACGCCTCTTCCTACCTAACATATCTGATGAACTGGAGCTCCCTGTGACATCTCTGCAGTCAGGTTTGTCTACTATAGAGATTAAAAATAAAAAGGACCCTTAACGCAAACCTCCCACCAACCTTTTGTGAATACAATTCATTATTGGAGAAATATTATAGCCAAACAGGCTAGAAGAAGTTAAGAGTGCTTCCAGCCCTACCAAGGACAAGTGTGAGCTCAAAGTAGAACCTGCATGGAGCTGCTGAACCTCACATGTGCTTCCTTCATGATGTGAATCCAGGGTAAGAAAGAAACAGACTAGCCACTGGCCAAAAGCAATCAGAATGGACCTTCGCTACTCCCAACCCTCAGGAAAATAGCCACCCACAAATATGACTGATTACTAAATGTGGTTCTCATTTTGCCAAATACTATTCTTAAAGAAATGGGTTATTAGCCAAATTATTGCTGTCTGAATATAAGTAAAATCATAAATTATTTCATCAATTAAATGATTATCATTGAAATAATCTTAATAGAAAAGAATATCAGCTTTTTAAATAAATGCCCTATGTTATAAAATTACACACTACATTTTTTCCTGTAAGGATTCTTGAGAGATTTAAAAAGCTGCTGGAATTATGTAATCTTTATAAATATAATCTAGTTTGAAAACAGAAAAAAATAGCACTCTGTTTATTACCAAGTCTTGAATATGAAGAATTTACAAGTGTTAACTCAATGTCATCTTTACAATAATCAGTTAACTCAGCACTACCCTTACACCCATTTGACAGATAAGAAAACTGAAGCATAAAACGGTAAAAAGCTCACCCAAGATCACATAGTTTGTATGAGACAAAGATTCAAATCCAAACAGGCTAGCTCCAGAGTTCATACCCTTAGACACTATGTGCTTCTGCCTATGTGCATGGAAATTTACCAATTGAGATTAGACGTTTATTTCTTTTGCACTGCAAAAGCAATAGAATCTAACTCTATGACTGATCCTGGAAATGACAAGCAGAGTACCACTTGCAGGTCATCTAGCACATTTTCTCTCCTTTTACTCAGGAGGAAACTGAGGCCCAAGCCAGGTTCAAGATTAAAGGATGTGTGAATGGCAAAGCTAGGAATTTAAACTATATACCATCACCCCACACTTTCCCCAGTCTATATTATGCACTTGAAATTGGACATGCCCTTTAACAAGTTAGCAAATACAGTAATCACTTCAACATTAGGACCATGTACTGTCCTTCATGGAAAAGGAAAAGGACACATGTCCTCCTGTAATTGAAGAATTATTAAAAAAAAAAAATAACATCAGGGCTGGGGTTGTGGCTCAGTGGCAGAGCACTTGCCAAGCATATGTGAAGCCCTGGGTTCCATCCTCAGCACCACATAAAAATAAACAAAATAAAGATATTTTAAAAAACACATAGTAATGATGTTTTTAAAAATTAACATCAACTAAATTGGCCCTACAGTAAATTTCTATGAAGCAACCCATTTTCTCATTGAATCTATTTTAAAAATAGAAATGTGTTACATTCAATTTTTTGTCACATGATATTATGAAAAGTATATCAAAATAAAGAGTCATAGGAAGGAAACTGAACAGAAATAGAAGGAACAATTTTTTAAAATCACCCATTACCCTGCCAACTTTTCAAGCCAAATATTTAATGCTGTTATAATGTTGCTTGTGCAATAAATATTTAAAATGAACAAAACTTCAAAAACCTTTGAAAGAGAGAAAAGAAAGCAGCACGGCTTTTTAAATGAATAGAAGTATGTATTGAATTGAATGGCCAAGTCATTCAACACTCCAGGAGATGTGACCCCAGCATACTAAGGAAACTGTAGGTATAGGCAAAAGACAAAAAAAGGCCCAATCAAGATTTCTCTTAGGTATAACACCAATATTGTGTCATATCCACAAAAACAGCAGCAGTTTTTGGTAGGGATGAGAGTAAGCACCCTCCCCTTAGAATGTTCTCTCTTAAAGTCTACTTTTTTGGTTTTTGGTACTGGGATTGAACCCAGGAGTGCTTAACCCTGAGCCACATCCCCAGCCCCTTTTATATTTTACTTAGAGATAGGGTCTCACTAGTTTGCCTATAGCCTTAATAAGTTGCTGAGGTTGGCCTTGAACTCACAATCCTCCTGACTCAGCCTCCTGAGCTGCTGGGATTACAGGTGTATGCTACTGTGCCCAGCCTAAACTCTACTCCTAATCTACTAATAACTCTCTGACTTATTCTGAGTACACTGCCCATTCTATTAGAACCAGCATTAGCAGCAAAATGGGAAGGTGCAAATCCTGCAAGTATCTCCAGATACTCCACAGAGGGAATCCATGGCTGGAATTCATTTAATTAAATTCTGAAATTGCAAACTGGATAATGTTCCGCTGAAGCAAAGATTTGGCTGATGTTCACTTAGTTGAATAATCTTAATATTGACCAAAATGACCTCTTATTGGCTTGGAGACTGGATGAAGTGCTGGTCCAAATGCTGTCTAAAAAATGTTAACATTAGCAAATTAGCTAATGGTAATAGATACATCAAGGAAAATTAATGAATTCTTAAAATCATATTGGAACATTAGCAGGAATAGTGGAAGGTTAAAAAATTTTTAACAGCTACTATTCAATTTTCAGCTATAAAATACATGTTCAACATTTGGTGATAAACTAAGTATATATAAGGTATACTATTAATTTATTAGTTCACTCATTGTTGATAAGAGGACAGAAACACAATCATCTATATGATTTTATTCATAACTTAAAATACCTTTGAATATAGAAAGAATTTTCTGATCATGATCATGAAGATAGACTACTGTTTATCATTATACATTAAAAAAATTGATGTGGAAAGAACAATCACTGATCTCTCTGGTTTTCCCTTGTTCCCTAGTTACCAACAAGCAGAATAATTTCCCACCTAACTCACAGTGTGTTTGTCCAAAATCTCTTTGGTGAGCTCTCTTCTTTATACATCCCTAGCTTATGTCTCAGTGTTCCAAAGTCTCCTTTCCTTCATTAACCCCTTTCTCTTCTACCTCTCTACTATCTCCTGCTGTGAATATCATCTGCTCTCTGATTCAACTATCCATATGTTAAGGACTTTCAAATGGCCTATTTTCTATAGTGAGCTCAATTAACAATTAAGTCAGGAAATCAGATTCAGATTTCTAATTTTATTTATTTTATGTTATTTGGTACTGTGGATTGAGCCCAGGGGTGCTTAATTACCAAACCACATTCCTGGCACTTTAAAAATTTTTTTTTTAGTTGTTGACATAAATTTTATTTATTTATATGGTGGTGCTGAGGATTGAACCCAGTGCCTCACACATGCTAGGCAAGTGCTCTACCACTGAGCCGCTCCCCAATCCCTTCCTTGTACTTCTTATTTTTTATTTTGAGACAGGCCCTCACTAAATTTCTGAGGCTGGCCTCAAAATTTGAGATTCTACTGCCTCAGCTTTCCACATTGCTGGGATTACAGGCATGAGCCACCATACCCAGCCAGATTTCTAATTCCTATTACAAGTAAAAATGCACATAGGAAGTGATCATAAATATTTGCTGAAGGAATGAATGGACCTATTCATAATGATAAACTATTATCAGAGGCTCTTCAGCTAGGATCTCCAAATCATATTGTATAAAAATGTAGGGAAACAGATTTAAAATGCACCAAATTTTGTTAGTCTTTTTCTAAAAAGTCCCTGTCTTCTGTCATTCAAAAGAGCTCTGCTCTTTCAACAGAATAAAGAAGGAGTGTGCCTGAGGAGTGGGCAAACATGAGTATATATAATTGTAACAGGTACATTATACAGGGAGCCCAGTGTCCTTGAGTTCTGGAACTCAAGCACTTTATTTACAACTGAGGTGAATGGGACAGCCACTCCACCTAGCAACATCATTTAAAAATATAACCACAGAAAATAAGAGTTGGAACTATCATAAATTTTCCCTTGTTTCTTATTAGTGTATAATATTCTACATAATATCAGAATTTATTGTTATATTAGTTATACATGCACATAATTTAATGATATAATTTGTTCAATTTCATTCTCTACCACCTCCCCTTTTCCCTCATTTCCTCCCTCCCCCTAGTCCCCATCCTCTATTCTACTGGTCTCCCTTCTTTTAAACATTTTTTGGTATTATGGATTGAACCCAGGAGTGCTGTACTACTGAGCCACATCACCAGGCCTTTATTTTTTGATACATGGTTTCACTAAGTTGCTAAGGGCCTTGCTAAGTTGTTAAGGCTGGCCTTGAACTTGCAATCCTCCTGCCTCAGCCTCTTGAGATGGTGGGATTACAGGTATGCACCACTGTACCTGGCTAAAGTAAAATTTTAGAAAAAGTCTGTGCATTCTTCTCTTTAATATGCATCTATGGTTTTCTGCTACCACATGTAGATGAATCAACTCTATGCTTTCCTGCTGCATAGTGTGAGGAAGTAAATTCCTTCCTTTATGCTTATAACATTTTTAATATCTCCAACCAGGAGTGATGACTACAGAAAACTAAGAGATGATACTTGCATTTAACTACCAGAAGGAACTCCTTATTAACTGTATAGAAATTAAACCTGTCCTCCCTAGAAACAAGTGGAGAATATGGAAGAACTACATTTAGCAAGTGATTTTGTGTCCTGGGATTTATCCTACTGCCAATTTGTCCTGGATAGAACAGCAAGAGGCCATGCTGAGCACAGCCATGTTTCTCACAAGAGCCTCACTTGACTTTTCCACAGCTTAAGGGGACAGCTAGCAACACCCACCTTGAAAATTTCTTAACCCAAAGTATTTTCTTAGAAAGGACCTGGTACATAAGAGACACTCAATAAAAAAGTAACTATTGCTATTTATATTTCATTATATATAGAAATTCCTGAGCTATAGAAACTTCCTGGTATTGTCATAAATATCTTGGGTAGGCAGATCCCACTTGAAAATAACATTCATAATTAGAGGTCTGGCAGAGATAGAGCTACAAGGGAAATCATCGCAATTATGGAAATAGCAGACATCTAAGCATAATAGGACACTGATTAAATTTGAGAGTTGAACCACACAATGAATGCTATGAAGAAATAAAAATAATGATGTAAAAGGATAATGACATGGGAAGATATTCATAATTTACTGCTAAATAGAAAAAAAGCAAATTATTTCTCTTGGTGGGGTTAAATGGCTGGTCCAGTTACATAACTACTGTAGGAAACACCAGGAAAAGAACCAAGATTATCTAACCCCAAACCATGTTCATGGTTTGCATTACATTAAAACTCTACACTCAGGGCTGGGGTTGTGGCTCAGCAGCACAGCACTTGCCTTGCACATGTGAGGCACTGGGTTAGATCCTCAGCACCACATAAAAATAAATAAAGATATTGTGTCTATATACAACTAAATAAATAAAAAAAAAACTCCACACTTGGGCTTGGGTTGTAGCTCAATGTTAGAATGCTTGCTTAGCATGTGCAAGGCTCTGGGTCCGATCCTCAGCACCACAAAAAAATAAATAAAATAAAGGGATTGTATCCAACTACAACTAAAAAATTAATATTTTAAAAAACCACACTCCAGGTAGAGACCCCAAATAAACTGCAATACCCACCAGCCTTGAATCAATGAAGCCTTTGCATAAATTGCCAAGTAGAAAATTTTATTTTTTAAATTTTTAAATCAATTTCTGGGACCAACCTTTATTTATTTGACAGTGAATAAAGGTACGTTTATTGCCGTTGAACACTTCCCTTTAAAATTACCAAGTAGAAATTCTTAAATACTTTGTAAAAATGAAGGAACCCTGAATATGGTTTTGGCATGTTAAAAGAATCTGCTTGGACAGTATGTGTCCAGGCCTACAGATGTCCTATCCATTGGAGAATTTACATATTTCCTATTTTTTTCTGGAAATGTACTGCATGATACCTATACAGTGAGTCGTTTTGATGTGTCCATTGTGATCATATGTAGAGCACTTAACCATTAGAAGCCAAAATTCTGATCTATAAAGTGTAGGAATTAGGTTAGATATTCTCTAAAGTCTCTTCCAGATTTCTCAGTGAAAAGGGGAAAACAGGCTTTCTAGTAAAGAGGGAGAAACACAGATTTTATATTTAGACACAATTTGTTTTCAATTCGAGGGCCTCTGCTAGCCTATAAGGCACTTCTGTATGAATTAAAGCAGCTCTCCCATCAAGGTAGACCCAAACCTATAAACATATGTAGATTGAGATTTTGGGAGAAAAAGTGTCCTTTCCTTAGGAGCCCCTATTAAGAACATCTGCTAGAGCCTGGCTTGGTGGCACTTATCTTGGTGGTGCCAATATTTTTTCTACTTAGCAGTAAATCATGAATATCTTCCCATGTCATTATCCTTTTACATCATTATTTTTATTTCTTCATAGCATTTATTGTGTAGCTCAACTCTCAAATTTAATCAGTGTCCTATTATGCGCATGTCTTGGTGGCACATGTCCCAGCGGCTTGGGAGGCTGAGACAGGATAATCAGGAGTTCAGAGCCAGCCTCAGCAAAAATCAAGGCCCTAAGTAACTGAGCAGAGAATAGGCTGGATTCTACCTCCCATAGGTTCCCAGTCTAGGTGTCTTTGTGAATTTTTACATAATCCTCCAGCTTCAGTTGAAATAGATGCTCCAGGTCCAGGGTAGGCCCATGGACATATTATCAAGTGACCAAGAGAAAAGGATAATGAAGCTAGAACATAATTTAGTAATCAACATACACTTAAATGATATGGCTGCAAGTGCTAATGAATTGCTGCTGCCTAAGGATCCTGGGAGAAGTATTATGGATGATTAAAAAAGCAGTACATACTTTCCATCAACTTGATACTTAGGAGAAAAGTTGCTCCCATGAAATGAAAGTGGGAAACTTTACACTGTTGGAAAGCAGTGACATATGTTGCTCTAATACATACACTGTATGCCTACTATAGGTCTGGCTACTTCCAGTTTGCACAAGATTTGTAGCATTCTGGTCAGGACCCATTTCTCTCAGCTTTGACTCACTGTGTGACCCTAAGCACATTACTGGCCCTCTCTGGACCTTGTTTTATCCTCAAAATCATGCATGGATGGATAGATCATCTCGAAAGTTGTTCTGAGCTTTTGCCTTTATGACTCTATAGTTCTATTTTCATTTTAGAGAGAGGTCATATATCTGATTCAGGTGGGAAGCAAAAGAGCAAAAATGTTAACACCAGTAACAATGAAAACGACTGGCATCTTGAGGCTTCTTAGTCAGGACTTTATTTCTTTAAAAACAAACAAAAACAAATAGAAGGAGGTAGTATTTGGGAAAGTATTTCAAGTACCTATAAACGCTGGTTGGACAATCTTATGTAATACGACTGATATTACCAGTGACCTTCAGGAACATTATAAAGCAGCCTTCTCCCAAATGTCACCAGAAAAGAAACACATTTCTGTTTTAACCACAGTATAACCTCTGTATTAGAAAACTGAAAAAGTTCCCTTACCAGTTTGCATTTCCATGAACAATGATGTGATGGGGGTACCTGTTTACCATAGCCTTACCAAAATAATATGTGGTCATACTTTTAAATTGTAACCTGTCTGATAGGAGTTACATGATACTTTCATATTATATTAATTTGCACTATTTAAGTTATGATTGAGCTTAAACACTTTCCTTATGTTTATGGAACATGTATTATATGGCATATATATATATATATATATATATATATATATATATATATGGTGAATTGTCTATCTTTTTTCTACTTTTCTGTTAGATTTTTTAGTCATTAAGTTGTCAATTTAAGGGTTCTTTGTATACTTAGGTATATTAGCCTTTTGTGACATAGCACAAATACTTTCTTCCAGTTTGCCAACTGTCTTTTGACTCTGCTCATGGTTTTATAATGCAGTTGTTTCTTAGTTTTACATAATTGAGTTTATCAGTCTTTTATGTATAGCCTTTCCCGACAGCAAACTTTAAGAGGAATTCCTCTATATCTTCTTCTAGCATTTTTGTGGTTTTGTTTTTTTACATTAATAGGTGTATATAATCATAAAATTCATATGAAACCATAAAATATTCCTGTTTTAGTCAGCTTTTCATTACTATAACAAAATGCCTGAGATAATGAACTTAAAGAGAAAAGCTTTACTCTGGTCCGTGATTTGGGAGATTCTATTCTAAGATTTGGGGGGTATATTGCTTTGATCCTCTGATGAAGCAACATAGCATTGTGGGAATGCATGGTGGAACAAAACTACTTACATTATGACCCAGGGAGGGGAGAGGAAGAGTTCAGGGTCCCCTAATTCCCTTCAATAGTATGTCCCCAAGGACCTAAGGACCTCCCTCCAGACCACACCTCCTAAAGGTCTCACCATCTCCCAGTACCACCATCCCCCTAATCATACTTTTAAAACATGCACCTTTGGAGAAACCATAACCATAACCATAACCACCTTTGTCCAAACCATAACAGACTCCAAGTAGCCCAAGCAATCCTGAACAAAGATAACAAAGCAACAAAGCTGGAGGCTTCACAATACTTGACTTCAAAACAAACTAAAGAGTTACAGTCACCAAAACAGCAATATATTGGCATAGAAATTGGCATGTAGACCACTGGAACAGAATAGTGAACTCAAGAGAATATTCTTTTATACAGTGTGAAATATAGGCTTAATTAAGTGATTATAGTAATGGAGTACAATCTATATAACAAAGTAATGATATCAGATTACATACTGATAAAAATAATTCAATCAATAGAGAATTCAAATTAATATATGTAGAAAGATTTTAAAAAATACCATTAGTCAAATACCACAAAAACAATAGTGATAGCCAAGGAAGATCAATAGTTGCTAAAATTAAGGTATTTACATAATACCAAAATATTTCCCTGAATGATATGAATTAATACAGAAAGAAAACTAGTATCCTTTAATGAATGGCACCATACCATCCCAGCGCCCAGTAAGGCAACTTAGGAAAATCATATATATCCCTGTTGATATGAATCACAGAATGGCATGACATAACTTCTGTGATAATGCTGTCAAATCTTTGTAATTTGAATTTAACTATGAAGAAACTTCATAAAAACTCACATTGAGGAACATTCTGAAAAATACTTAACCCATAAGCCTCAAAAGTGTCAGAATTATGAAATACAAGAAAATACTAAGAACTGTGATAAACTAGAAGAGAATAAGGAAACATGGCAACTATGTGTACCATGAGATCTTAAATGGGATTTCCAACAAGGAAACATTAATGGACTAGATGGAAAAATCTCAATAAAACTTGTAGTTTAGTTAATTGTATCAATGTTTTCCTCCTAGTTTCAATAATTATGCTATGGCAATACAAGAAGTTAAAATTAGGGGACACTGAGTGAAAGGCAAATAGGAACTTTGTATGATTTTTCTCACTTTCCATAAGCCTAAATTATTTCAAAGTAAAAAGTTAGAAAAAGTTCCTCTTTACCATCTGATCTATTTCATCCAAAATGAAAAATTTAAGGAGCGAAACAGCTTTTATCATCTATACTCAATGAAAACATGTATCTAAGACAATAGCTCGGTCCTAAACTCTTGTTACCAGTTAACCATCATAGCTGAAGAACACCCCTTCCAGGAAATCTTCTCTCATTATACCCAGTTGGCATGATGATGAGCAAAGAATAAAGACATGGGAAATAGACAAACCAAATTCTCCCTCGTTTCATATGTCATAGCTATATTATCCTAAGTGACTTAATCTCTTCGAGCTGTACTTTCTACATTTGTCAAATTGAGACAAACCTTACCCTGCTATAAAGTATAATAAAGATTAAATGACATACTGTGTTGTCATAGGATTAAGTGTGTTAAGCTATTAAAAGTGCCTCTCCCAGTGCCAAGTATCCAGGAAATGCTAAATTAGTAATAACCACTATTTTCATTTTTTTATTATCACAATTGACCCAATCTTTCCTTTTCAGATCAATGCATTTAAATTTTTTATCATGACAAATGACTGAACCTATCCTCTCAGGATTAAGGCACTTAAAATGATTTCTGATGATTAGAGATATTATGTTTGCTTCCTCTATCAGATTAGAGATTACTGAATCCCTGAAGTAGAAAATATTCCCTCTAGTTTTGCTCTTATTTGTCTTAGTCTGCTCAGGCTACTATAACTAAACATCACAGATGTGATGGTTTAAACAATAGCTATTTATTTCTCGCAGTTCTAGATGCTGGAAGTCCAAAGTCAGGGTTCTGCTGAAGGCTCACTTCCTAGTTGCAGATGGCTGCCTTCTTGCTGAGTCCTCACATGGTAGAAAGGGGGTGCTTTAGTGTTTCTTCCTCTTCTTTAAAGGGAAATACTTCACCGTAGGGTCACATCCTCATTACCTCACCTAACCTAATGAACTCACAAAAGTCCCACCTCCAAATACTATGATATTGGAGGTTAGAGCTTCAAGATACCAATTTGGTGGGAACAAAAAAAACCATTAAATTCATAGCACTGTTGTTATTGCATTTTTAAATTTTAAACACCATTTTACCTGGTAATTTTATTTCACATTTAGAAATAAAACATTTTACACATATAATTACCTTACATACAATATGTACTACAGATGTTATGAATTACATTGTACAGTGTGATTTTTCACGTAGCTTTTGTATCATATCCTTATATACTTGAGTAGGAAACACAAGAAACTTATGGTTTTTAAAGCTGCTTAATATTTCATCAGAACATGTATTATAGTGCTAACTAATGCCCTTATTCAATATTTTATGGTTGTTTCACCCAACATCATTCTTATGAAAATAATATGTGCTGATGCATAAAAAAGAATCTCCACTTTTGAGAACATTTCCCTCTATCAATAAATATTTTTACAATAAACTTTTTAATAATTGCATTGTATTTTGCCACATGTTCCATTTTTCTTTACTAAATTCCTGTTATTAGAGAGGTTGTATCTAATGTTTTACTATGAGAAATAACTCTACAACAAACTTGCTTGTAAAAAGTGGCTTTATGCACATCTTTGATTTTTACTTCAAATGAATTCCTCAAAGTGGAATTGCTGGATCAAAGGCTTCACCACTTTTCAAGGTTTTGATATCTACCATGAAGCTGTCCTCAGGAAAATAATATAATTTCAAAGTTCACTAGAAGACTATCAAAGTGTCTATCTCTCTATTCTTATCAATATGTGTCATCTTTTAAAGAATGTCTGCTATTTTAATCTGTAGAAAATATTTCAGTTGTGTCAATACTCTCATTTTAAGTTGAGCTAAACATTTTAGTCCCATTTCAATCTGAATTACTTGAACCTGTGAAGGGGTTTAAAATATCATCTGGTTATGTTTTATATTTTGATACCAAGTAGTAGTGCAAAGGACAGGGAAAGTATTACCTCTATCCCTGTTTTTGCAAATAGGGAAGCTGATGCTCAGAAAGTCAAAAGCAGTTATCCCAAGGTCAGTCAAAGTTCAGGCCTCCTACACTCTTCCTAGTTCCCTTCCAACCTGAAGTTGCTAAGTAAACATGGAGCTGGAAGGCAATCCAAGCTTTTCCAAGTGCAAATAAAAACGGAACATATATAATTCAGTGATGAAGTTGGCCCAGGCTTTTCCTCTTCTCTTGCCTTTCCCTTCTAGCTTCATCTTGGCAAAGGAATGTTGAGGGAGGAGGAAAGAAGGCAGCTGGGCTCAGGAGGTCTCCCATGCATAACTAGAACATATTTTATTCGCTTCAGCATTTGGCTCCACAACAGTACTTGAGATGACAGTCTGTGAGGTGCCTCAGGGCCAATCACATGGCCTCCCTGCCGATGTCCTATCTAGGTTGCTCTGGCCCCCCTTGTCCCAGCTTGCTTCCAGTTTGCCTACTGCATGGAGATCCAAGAAGAAATGGGCCACTCAAGAGACAGTTGCTTTCCCCTGCACCATAAAAATATGCTCATTTCCTAATTTGAGTTTCTGTGTTTTTAAAGAAAGATGCAAATGTACTACTTCCTTTCAGTCAAAGTCACATTTGTTTTTATGTCCTTCCAAAATATTCATGTTCTTTCCGCACACCCAATACTCAAGACAAATCTTTTTGCTAAAAAGCTTCAGCATTCTTTCAAGTGATTTAATCTTAAGTAGCTATCAACTTTACCCTAGAAAAAAAATATACATACACATGCACACACATACATATGCAATATATATACATGCATCAATGAGTGTGCATAAACACAGGATAAGTGCTTATTTGGTTGCATGAATGAAGGCACTAGATATGAGTCCAGAGGTAGGAAGAAAGGAGCTGTCACTCATTGAGAGACTTCTATATGAAGGTATTATAATTGTATTATTTCAAAGTAACCACTGAAATGGGACAATATGGTGCTGGTCTCTCAGACCCACCAGCATATTCCCACTTCAGTTTCACTGATCCTGCAGATTGATAATCTCCAGTAAATCTGCATCAGGGCAATGTTAACTCAGGATGATTCATTATAGGGATTAATAATAATGCAACTCCTTTAAAAACTGCAGAGTTTGCTTTTTGGGGGGAACAGGGGTAACAGGGATTGGACTCAAGGGCACTCGACCACTGCCACATCCCCAGCCCTTTTTTATATTTTATTTATAGACAGGGTTTCACTAAGTTGCTTGGTGCCTCACCTTTGCTGTGGCTGGCTCTGAACTCATGATTCTCTTGCCTCAGCCTCCTGAGCCACTGGGATTACAGGTGTGCGCCACTGCACCCAGCCCACAGTTTGCTTTTGCATCTTCTAGTTGGCACCAAACAACTGAAGAAATTCAGCATGGGACAGTGACAGAGAAGAATGATACAGATACAGATTAAAGGATCCAACTTATTACAAAACTGAGATGCAAGCTGTGTCCCAAACTCTGTTGTGCAGATTACATCAAATGTCTGGAGTAAACCAGTGCTATTGGGAGTAAAGCTGATGGTTCCAGTGGAGATTAATAGATCCAATTCCTTATAAAATCAAGACCTAAGATGTGCATTTCTTTTTATCCTTCCATCATGTGGAATGGCTCAGTGTAGGGTAACAGGCCAGAATGCTTTACTGTGGAGATAGAGAGAGACCCCATTACAAAATGAGGGCCTAAGTCATGTCCTCAACTGTTAGATCTGCCAGATTGTATCAAATGTCTCTAATAAAGCCTGCACTGAGTAAATTCACCTTGGAGGAGCTTTCCCAGTGGAGATGGATAAATTAACTCTTTGGAAGGTATGGCCTCAATTCTTTTTAGTATTGCAACTCCATACCGGATTTGCCAGTATTGCCAGGCCAGAATGGTTTACATTGAAAAGAAGTAAACTAAAATTGAGGTCTGAGGTATGGCTCAACTCTTCAGCTAGGAACTTGGAAGGCCACTGGCCCTCATATGCCAGGAAGCTCCAAATGGCAAATTATTTTTGCATTGTGCCTACTTCAGGTAGATGCTAAAAATAAGTCCCCAAATCCACAAAGGACTAAAAATTACCCAGTTATGGTTTCTAAAAGGAGGCAATCCTGCCACAGAGGCCACTGGCATACAGCTGAGGAGAGAAGACCTGAGACCATGTACTTATGGGTATTTTTTTGGGTCATGAAACCAAATGGTGAACCTCAAGTAGGCAGAAAAAATTGAACTGGTCCATTGAGGCCAAAGGGATTCGATTGTTGGTCATCTCAGGAATTTCCTCTCTCTTTTTAAATAGATTTTTAAAAACATCATTGAAATGTAACATATACCATTCAACTTATACTTTAATATTTTAAATATTATTTACAAGTTGTCAAACCACCTCAATTGATTTTTAATATAAGAGCCTTGTTTTAATTTCTTCATTCACTTTTGGTCACAGGATTGAACCCAGAGGTGCTTAACCACTGAGCCACATTCCCAGGCTTTTCTATTTTTTTTTTTTTTTTTTTTTTACTTAGAGACAGGGTCTCACTAAGTTGCTTAGGGCCTCACTAAATTGCTGAGGCTGGTCTCAAACTTGTAATCCTCCTGCATCAGTCTCCCAAGCAGTGGGATTACAGGTATGTTCCATGACACCTGGAGCAAACACAGTTAATTTTAGAATATTTTTTCTCCTCAAAGAAAAACTCCATATCCTATATCAGTGAATACCCCATTGGTCCTCCATATTCTTTCATCCCTAAAAAACCACTGGTCCATTTTCTGTCTCTATAGATTTGTCTAATCTGGACACTTTGTGTAATTCTGAAATGTAGCTGTTTTTAGTTTTTCTCAAAAAGCTAACGAACATTTGGAGATGTTAAATAATTCTTCAAAAGACACATAGGTAAAAAATGATGAAGCCAGGAACAAAACCAGTGTGTACCTGAATCTAAACCCAATATCACTTTGATCTTTCAATCCTGCATATTTCAGAAGGCCTGGGTTCCAGCCTGCCTTACTCAACATTTTGCTTTGTGGAATAAAATGATCCAACATATATTGCATGCATAATAGAAATGACTTAGGATTTGTCTGTAGGGATTCAATCACAGAGAGTCTCTGGCTTGAGCAACTGGGTGGATGAAGGTCCCATTTATTAAATAAGGGAAAAGGGGAGATAAAGGTAGGGCAAGAGAAAAAGATTAAGGCTCAAACTGCTACTGTAGAAAATAAAACAATATCTTCACATTCTGAAAATCTTTAGAGGTCAAAAGTGAAAAACTAAATTTTATAAGAGAGTAAAACAGAAAGGGAAACAGATAGGAAGGGCAGAGCTGACTTAAGATATCCTAGGCATTTCTGAGGATGAAATCAGAATAACTGGAAGGTAATAATTAAAACTATAACTGGGGATAACTTTCCTGAGCTGAAGAAAAGGGCTAAATATATTTATAAAATGGGTTTCCCAAATTCCAGGCAAAATCAGTAAAGAGAAACACACGAGATGTTTTAACTTTATTGTTGTTGTGACCAAAATACCTGACCAGAACAATGTAGAACAAGGAAAGTGTATTTTGAACTCATGGTTTCAGAGTTTTGGCCTATGATCAGCCAATTCCATTGCTTTGAACCCAAGGTGAGACAGAACATTATGGACAAAGGGTGTGGCACAGGAAAACTGCTCACCTCAAGTGTGCAAGGAAGCAGAGAGAAATAGAAGAAAAAGGCCACAAGGAAGATGCATCTTTCTAGGGCACACCCCCAGTGACCCACTTCCTCCAACTACACCCCACCTGTCTACAGTTACAACCCAATGAGTCCATTCTAAGATTGACTGATTAGGTTACAGCTCTCACAATCCAGTTATTCCACTTCTAAACATCCCGCATTAACACAGGAGATTTGGGAGGACATTTCATATCCAAATCATAACAAAACATCAATATGGTTTTTGTATATTTGTGTGTATATGTATAATAACGAGACAAGCAACCATTATTATCATCATTAAAAACAATCACATTGAACTGGGTGTGGTGGCATACACCTGTAATCCCAGTAGCTTGAGAGGCTGAGACAGGAGGATCACAAGTTCAAGGCCAGCCTCAGCAACATAGAGAAGCCGTAAGAAACTTAGCAAGACCCTTTCTCAAAATGAAAATAAAAGTAAATGGGCTGGGAATGTGGCTCAGTGGTTAAGTGCCCCTGGGTTCTAGTCCCTGATACAAAAACAAAAACAAACCTATTACACTGAGTCCTGGAGAAGCAGTATAGAGTAATGGGCAAACCATCAGACTAGGTGCCTTAAGAACTGGCTAGTCATATGAAAGCCCCTGATTAAATTGAGATTTGGTTTCTTCCAACTTAAAATGTCAAGATAATTATATTTTCCCATAGTTTTGTAAGAAGGATAAAAAAGTGATAATTTTTAATCATAAATTCATCAACAGAATCAAACTAATGTTTTTCCTTTCCTTTCTTAAAGTAAGGACCATGAGTTCAAAGCCAGCCTTAGCAACTTAGTAAGGCACTAAGCAACTCAGTGAGACCCTGCCTCTAAATAAAATATAAGAAAGTGCTGGGGATGTGGCTCAGTGGTTAAGCATCCCTGGGTTCAATCATCAGTATCAAAAAAAAAAAAAAAAAAAGTAGTTCTGCTCTGTCTTTCCCTTCTCCTCAGTCAGAATTTATACTTGAGGCAATCTATGTGTGGGGATATAAAAATTCCTCTTTCTTTCTCTCAAACTTCCAGCTCTCAATGTGGTAGCAACACAGGTATAAGCCTCTCTGTTTTGCACAGAGTAACTCACTTGACAGTTTATATTATCCAGATTTTGGTCCCATCTTGTACAGTGAAGCCTATCCCTGGTTCTCTCAAGAGTGAAACTAATGGGTCTTTATTTCTTCATATTACTGATATCTGATCCATCTTCTATCATCCAATCTGTATGAAGCCTGGATCACACCTGCCCTAGTACCTCTGCTAAATGCAGTTGTCTTGCAGTTAAGGAAGAGATCTATGTTTATCCACTTCTGCCATAAAGTGTCCCCCAAAGAGTGCAACCATTATTGAAATTGCCATTTAAATTTTCCTATTTAAATTGTGACACAAATAATGTGATTGATACTCAAGTCATACTCTTTAGTTTCTATAATTCACAATTTGGTTCTTCTCTATTTATAATTTTAGCTATATTTGCCCATATCTCCAAGTTCACTGTACTTTCCTTGGTGTGAGGAGGTTAGGAGTACATGTATGAAGACACGAATAGTGTGAATATACTTCTATATAACCAGAGACATGAAAAATTGTGTTCTATATGTGTAATATGAACTGTAATGCATTCTTCTGTCATATATTATAAATTTGAATAAAAAATTAAAAATAAAAAAGATTTGAACTATATAATTAAAAGATTTGATCTAAGTGAACTGTGTAAATCCCTGAACACAATAATTAGAGAATATCCATTCTCTTCAAGCCCACATAGGATACTTGGAAATCTGGTCACATATTAGTCAAAAGGAACTTCCAAAAATTTCAAATAAATGCTTTAATAAAGAGTACAAGATCTTTCCAACATCTCAAGATCCAATAACAAATGCTAACAAGGAGGCCATAAGGCAAGACAGAAACCTATTGCCTCCTATGTTCAGAAAATGAAAAAGCAATGGAAGTTCATGAATCAAAGGAAATATTGTAACAGTTTTTAAAATAGTTTGAAAGTAAGCATGGTAAATACTGAAAAGACAAATACTTCCAATAGCCACCACATCAACTTTGCATTCCATCAATCTGGATGACTGAGAACTAACATAAGTTCCTGATTTCTTTTATCCAAATGAAACTTTCTGCTTTGCATTCTTCCAAATACCAAAGAGGACCCTGTGATAAAATTCCTGAAGAAATTATCATATGAATAATAGAATGAAATAGACATTATTACTGTGTGTATATACATGACTGCATGACCAATGTGATTCTGCAACCTGTACACTCAGAAAAATGAGAAATTATATCCCATCTGATTCAAATGTATGATATGTCAAGGTCATTGTACTGTCATGTGTAACTAATTAAAACAAATAAAAAATTTAAAAACAATAAATTATCATTTGGAATACTTGAAGGTGATGGGAAATCAAAGCGATAACTGATGAAGCAAGGTGTGAGATTGGCCAGGTTGGGATGGGAAAGGAGCATATGAGGGAAGAAGAAAGGAGAGGCTATCATCTTCTAAGTTTGGGGAAAAAAGTTAATGGATTGATATGGAAAGAAACACAGCATGAACTTAACACATTATATATAAAGGCAATAACTCCAACCACTGGGTACATGGCAACCTTTGATTACTCAAGGCATTTCTCCTGAGGTACATAAAAACCTATGTTTTCTCTATTTTTTCTGTATGACTTTTAGGCATACAATACATAAGGAATATTAAGAATCGTTTTCCTACATCTACTTAAAGTAAAAAAAAAAAAAGTCACCACATTCCAATATCTTCCATCCCCTTTGCTTTCTTCTCTGTCAATTCTTTCTTCTTTTTTCTTTATAGACTCTTTACCCAATTTAGTTTCTATCATTTTCTTCACTTACATTGTTCAAGGTGCTTGTGATCATGACTCTAATACAAAGTCACTTTACAAAGCACTATGAGTTATCTTTATGTGCTTCTGATAGTCACTTTGTAAAGGAAGTGAAACTTATTCAACCACATGCAAGCACCAGAAGCAATCAAGATAGCCCCACCAGGCTAGCAACCCAGAGATGCTTCTTGATCAGGGGGAACAATTTCCACCTCGCCCAATTTGGGAGCATCTCCAATGATTTTAGAAGGTATTAAATGTGTCAAACATATATGAAAATTTCCAAAAGAAACATGTTTGGACTTCCATCATTTGAAATAAGTGCATGATCTTCTAATGGGACACTCAGCAAATGGCTACATTTTCTTTAGTAATTCTACTTAACCACCTCTGAGCCAGCCATTCTTCCTGATGCTTCAAATGTATTAACTCATCCACTCTTCACATAAACCATGAGATTGTGATTATGATTAGCCCCATTATATAGATGAGAAAACTGGTGTTTGGATTTACAATATTAAAGTAAGCCATGTAAGCAAATTACTCTGTAAACAAGTTAAATGATTTGCATTAGCTATAATTTCTAAATCTCTCTGGGTTAAATCAGGGCTCATCAACCCTTTCCTGTAGAGAGCCCAATAGTATAAATAATTTAGGCACTGTGGGCCATACAGGCTGTGTTGTAACTATTCAACTTTGCCATAGCAGTGCAAAAGCAGCTACAGACAACAGATAAACAGCTGTAGCTGTACTCCAAGCATTATTAATGGACACTGGAATTTAAATTTCATATAATCTTCACATAGCACAGAATATCATTATTTTAGAATCTTCTTTAGATTTAAAAATGTAAAATGCATTCTTAGCTTGTGGGTCATACAAAATTAGAAGGCAGACTGCATGCAATTGGCCTGTGGACTGTTGACCCCTAATCTAAATCAGTAACAATCCTGATAGAAAATCCACAGTATAATGATATCAAGGATGAATCTGATTTCAAGTATAAATTTTAATAAAAACAAAAGAAATAAAAAGAGGAAGACAGGAAGGCAGGAAGAAAGAAAAGAATAAGAAGATAGTCTAGGGTTATGGCTCAGCAGTAAAGCGCTTGCCTAGCACATGTGGGGCCCTGGGTTTAATCCTCAGCACCACATATAAATAAATAAAATAAAGGTATTGTATCCAACCACAACTAAAAAATAAATATTTTTTAAAAAGAAAATAATAGGAAGAAAGAATACTTTGAGTGTCAGTCATTATATTTCTAAGAGCCTAACTAATCATGACTGCATGCCATATGTTTCTATATGTTTCTCCTGAATTAAAATATTTTTGGCATAAGTCTGTGAAAAAAAACAATTTTTCCTGATAGCCTGGTTCTTCTAGCTATAGTGATAGAACACACAGAAGACCATCAGGTATGTACAGCCAAGTCACCAAGCAGTAGGAAAGCAGTCATCTGTGAAATTTACATCTAGTGGCTCAAACCTAATTTGGGCCACAAGTTTTCCTGGAAGCCATTTTTAAAAGACTTACAAAGTTAATCATCGTTCAATTCTGGGTACAAAGAAAAGTTAGTCACATGCAAATTGTGCTGAAGCAAACTGATCCTGGTAAGAAATACTGACATCAAGTTCTAAGCCTTAAAGTTTGGGGTCCTTATCTAAACTTAAACTTTAAACTGGAAGAGTTCTTTCCCAGGATTTACTTTTCTACAATTCACAAAATAGCAAGGAAGTTCCACAAAGCTTTCATTAGCCTTCCACACAAAACTGAGGTCAGAAAATCTCAATTTTCCTCCATCCTGCACCCATCATCCTTTCTTATTGCCCCAAATGTAAGACCCTTTCTCACCTGTAGTCTCATTCTCATCCCCCCCTGTACTGAACCTCAACAGAATGCTCCTCTAACTCAAGACTTTTATGACAACCTGGTTCTCCTCTGATGACACTGTTTTCCCATTAGGTCCCAAGAGAAGACTAATTATTCTTCCGTCTACTTCTCACACCTCAGTATCATAATATTATTGGCGATCTGGTCTTGTTTTTACTAAGCCAACATAATGATCATTATCATGTAAAAATGACTGGTCTCTTAAAATGCTCATCCCAGCTGTATATCTCCCTAAGCCTCCTAAAAACTCTCTCACATTCCTATTCAGGGTGATTTTAGAGCATAGTTAACTGTCTCCTGTAGTCTACCCTCATATCAGCCTCAGAGGGTCCTATGGTTCATTGCCATCTGCATTTCCTCCCAGGCTACCAGTGAACACACTGCTCCTGTCTTCACTTTCTTCCATACCTTGCCTGATCTGATGGTTACAAACACAAACTACTTGCCTCCAGGCCCCCCACCTTCTTTCCCTCACTCTCCTGCCACAACCTCAAATCCCAAACCCGAGTCCAATCCCACAATCTACTTTTTCTGTTCTACAAAACAAGGAAAGCAGGCAAACCAGGAAGTTCAGCAGCATCACAAGCTCATGATCTCATCTCAGCAACATCCCTTTATACTTTGGTCCATTCTCTATTCTTCTCTATGACCTTGTTAAGCCTTTAATACATTTCCCAAAACCTGTGGCTCAACCTCTTCCCCTTCCAACTTTAATATCTGGCTGGCTTCCCTGCGTAATTAAACAACTGAGACCTTCAGCTAAGCTAACATTTCCGTAATACTCCTCCCATCACAGAATAAATATTTACAAATCATGACTGAGGATAAAGGAGTCCCTCCTCTAATTGAAGTTCAATCCTTCCCCTGTATCCCTGTTTGTTGTATTACAAATACAAACACAGGCCTGCATTCCTGCCTGTTGTCTCTGGGACATCAGTCCTCAATTTCCTTTCGAAATCTCAAACCATTCTTTCCTTCTCCTGTCAAACTATAATTATCCTAAAGATCCACCACCCTTTTTTGGTACCAAGGATTGAACCCAGTGGTGTGTAATCACTGAGACACATCCCCAGCCCTTTTTTTTTAATGTTTTATTTGGGGACAGGGTATTGCTAAGTTGCTGAGGCTGGCCTTGAACTTATGATCTTGTGATCCTCCTGCTTTAGCTTCCCAAGTCACTGGGATTACAAGCATGCACCACCATGCCAAGCCCTAGAGACTCTTTATGACCTTAATTTTTTTGAAAAATATCCTTTCTTTATGGATGTCTTCCCTCTAGAAATCACATTCTTATCTCTCACTAAACCTCTGAAAGGAACAGATTATTCTCTCTTCCTTCACTTCCTACTCACCCCTCATTCCTTATTTCTGCTTCTTGACCATTCAATTTAATATAAGGGGATCTTGGTAAGGTCAGTATTGACCTCCCAATTACAAAATCCTATACCTATTTTTAGTCTTTATTATTCTGAACCACTTTTATATGTCTGACCATGTTGAACACTTGATCCATCTTGAAATTTTCTCCTCCTTTGGCACCCATGACAATGTGTATTCATGGCACTATCTGCATCTATCTAAATCACAGCCACTCTTGTAATGCTTGCCACAGAATTCAGGACAAGTCTTGGCATATTTATGCTTAATGTGGATCATTATATTCAAATTCCCATTGCCCCAACTTCTCTGCCTTTATACCACTCCATCAGTGAAATATCCCTGCTAACATTTTTAATGCCTAAGTAAGATTTTAGCAATAATAAGTAACTTTTTAAAAGATGATTCCCTTGTCATGTTTATGACACATTATATGATATAATTTTATTTGTAAAAACATAAATATATTCTGCCTAAAGTTAGGAGAGCCACAGCATGGAATACTAGAAAGAGTTTTCATTGAAACACTTAAAATATTAACATTCCTCACAATACTATGAGGATTAAATGAGATAAAAGTATCAGAATAACCAGACACTACCTGGTACAAAGTAAGTCACATAATAAATGTTTACTGAATCCAAATATAATGCCATTGAGTCTCCTTGGCCATTTAACAATTGGTCAACTAAAAAAAAAAAAATTAGCCTAGGCAAGTAAAGGAAATTCGTCCCACAAATTGTCCGATGTACTCAAATCAAGGTCAGAGGTCAGTATCCTCAAGCAGATGTACCAAAACATGCAAATGACACCATGCTTGTCTTAGTGGGAGGCCCAGTGGCTTTCTCCATGTTCCCCCTCACTACTGCTTCCAGCAGCACGATGGGAATCAGCAGCATTAAAGAAGTGGGAGAGCTGGAGCCTGTGCTTTCACAGCTGGCAGGCACAGGAGGCATGGGAAACATTTGCTGCTGCTCAAACCTGTGTGCAGTCAGCATTCTCCTCCCTCAACTGTAACCAGCACACCTTGGCACACCCCTTTATAATGTGGCCAAGTACCAGCATAAAGAAAACCAGTGGCAGATGGACTGGATCTTGATTTCTGCAAGCAGTCATTTTGGCATTATACAGCCAGTCTTTGAGTGCTTCTCCTCCCCAAGATTAATGAGGTCACCATGGGAGTTTGTGAATAGACACAGGAGGTGAAACTGCCACATTTCTTTAGCTCCTCTTTTTTGGCTGTCAAGTGAAATTACCCAGTATGGCTTTAGTAGTGCCCAAGGCAATCACGAATTTAGCACACATTACACATATCCATTGCATCTCTTCTACTGTGCCCCTTATTCAAAGTGGCATTTGATTGTTTGGGAAAATATTTGTTCTTATGTAAGCTTCCTTAGACCTTATAAAATGTACTATCACTTGCAATCTAACTGGTACAGAAATGTTTACATAATGTGACACTGATCTTTTTGAATTTGGGAGTGGTATTGATGCATAACACTTTTCCATAATGGGATACAGCTTGTTTCTCCTATCTTCCTAAAAATATAAATGGTTAGAAACTTACCTACAGGGTTAATAAACTTCATGATGTGGGACACTTTTAGGGCATGATACGCATTATCTTTTATCACCTTAAAAGTCTCACTTTTAAATATTTAAAATTTTCAAGCCATTTATCTACCTAAATATCATCTCATTCATACTTTGCAGCTACTGCATGAATTCCACTTACATCACAATGTATACGCTGATGCTGACATTTAAAACATGCAACACCAGTAAACATCTGTGCTTCATTGATTCCAAACACAGGCTTATTTGAAATCAAGTTTTCATTCAATACCAATAGGCCATAAGTGCAGAAATACCTTTAAATATGCTAAAATAAAAGGCAAGGGCCTGTTGTACCCTTTTCTTAATGTCACTCTAAATGAAGAGGCATAAAAATGCAGAAAGAAAAAGAACAAAAAGACAATCCTGGACTAATGGATGAGAAATTGTGGAACCAACATACATCTGTTCTCCCAGGATAGCCACTTCTTCTCAAATTTTTGAACACAATATCATAAGTGTCACTATGCAGTATGTACAGATACTTATTTTTGGCAAACCAACTGTTCTACATGCTTTCAAAAGAACAGACAATACCAAAAGATCTAAGACAAACAGTATCACATAGAACCTGTCTACCCAGTGATCACTATCAATACTTAAGCTCAAGTCCCTCCAATTTTATTTGTCTAAGAGAAAGTGAGATATCACACATACATACACACACACACACACACACACCCCTCCACACAAATATACCATGGCTACAAAGCTAAACCACAATGCATGTCAAATTCTTTTCATCAGTATTACATTATAAGTGTTTTCTAATGTCACTAAATATCTTCATAAACTTAATTTTAGAATTAGCATAAAACTCTGTCCATATGGAAGTATCAAGTTAAAAATAGGTTTTCAAAAAAAGGTTCAAAACTTTCATTTCAGATTATTATATGTTTGAGGGAAATTTGGGGTTTGGAGCTCTTACAGCAGTTGCACACTACATTAATTCATAGTTCTTAAGGCTAACTGGGCTAACCAAAAAGGTTCTTACTTGTATCTCTCCTGCACTTGTTTTTGGCCAGAGGCCTGTAAAGGTTTGCCTGGGCTGAATGTCCAATGATGCTTTATTCATATGCTATCTATTCAGAAAAATATGGCACTCGGCTGACCAGACATTGTATTCCATGTGGCCTCTTGTATTTAAGTTTCCTTTATATTGTGGAATTAAGGTAGTCAGACTTCTTACCTGGTACCTACCTTCCACTAGAAGGTTGATTCCAAGAGACTGAGACTGAAGTTGCAAGACATCTTATGACCTAGGCTAGGAAATCATGAAATGTCATTTCCAGCACATTCTATTCTATTCTAAGGCTCTCTAGATTCAAAGGAAAGGCTTAAATACAAGAGACATAGCTCACCAAAGGCATCCACTTCAAATATCCAGTTTTTGGAGCAATACTTGGTTGACTTATATAGAAGTCTGAACCAAATCACTTGACAAACTCCAAGATTACTCTGTCTACTATATATGTGTATTTCCTTAGATTACTTGGCTCTAAATGCAACTTGTCAGAAGTTTTGGTCAAAATCTCTTCATTTTCCTAAGGGACATGCAGAGCCACTTTATAATAAAGATGTAAAATATCTTCAAAGAAGCTAAATATATTTGAGACATTTTTTTAAAGCTGACCTTTCAGGAGAAAAGCAAACATTGCTCAAGATTCTATCCATAAAACCTGTTTGAAGGCAAATCCAAAGCAGGAATACAACAGTTCCTGTATTATTCTAAAATATAGCAGCAAGGATAAGCCAACAGGGAATCTCAGAATTACAAAAAACCCAAGAAAGCATCTAATTCAATTTTCTACATAAGACAAGAATTCTTTATGCAACAAATTTTAGAGAAGTAACACTTTTACCAAATACACCAACCCCTATACCATGCTAAATGATTCAAATAATATCTCAGTAATTCCTCACAACAGCCTTATGAAGTCATTACAAGGTAGATGATATCATTACTTCCATTATACAGATAAGGAAACTGAGGCTCAGATAACTTGTAATTTTCCTGAGGGTACATATATAGCAGCAGTAGAATCTAAAGCCCATCTGGTGTACATCAAATGCAATGACTTTTTCCACTTTGCTACCCTGTCTCTCTGGCCAGTCAATAACTGTACACGTGAAGTATCAAGTATTGATTCCCTCATGGAATAGTTCATTCCAATATTGGGAAGGTCCAGTAGTTAGAAAACATGCTTTCCTAATGACTTGCCCCAACAATTTATGTGATCACTCAATAATCTTTTCCTGCAGGGATTTTTACCCTCAGCATGGCATGGCTGGGGTTTAGTGGCACTATAATTCCTTAATGTGTAAATTGTGTTGTTTACAGTTGTAATTCATGGCAGTGGGACTTCAATTTTGATCAGACTCTCAAAAAAAAGGCAACTCCAAAAAGAACACAGTTATGCCCAATGGGAGCTGACAAGGTGTCTATTCATGAAGACAGCAAAGATGGACCATGATCTTCATGAGCTCACATTCTATGTGAGCAGAGAGAAAGTGCACCTATGCAACCACAGCAGGTACAAAGTAATATAATTAACACTGAGCAGGTCCCTACTACTCTATGGATATGTAACAGGGCTGAACAGATGCTTTCCCCAATAAACTGCTTTGGCCATAGAACCTTTTCTCCAAACAAAATCACATGCTGTTGTCAAATTTGGGATAAAATGGAAATTCTTTGGTGGAAGCAACAATAGGTTCAGTATTTCTTGGGCACAAATTCACACATCTTCTGAATTCCTCCTTATGGAATCCTTGAGACTCCTCCAGAGTATTCCTCTAGGGCTCTATGAAGCACAGTTTGAAAACCAGCAATATAAATATTATGATCATCACTGAGAACCCATTTTTTTCCTCTACTTCCCTGTAGTGCTATGCTTCTACATTGTTCCTAGCTACCAAATAAACATATAATTTCTTATTAGCTAGGGTACATAGAGAAATTATTTAGAACTGAGAATGAATGAACACAAGACACTCCAAGAAGGGAAGGGAAGAACCCTTGGACCCATAGACAAAGGAGGACTTGGCTTAGACATTGGAATGCATGGGTCGGAAGGCAGGCACCAGCCAAGTCACTGTAGCCTAAAGAGTTTGATGTGTCAGTAGAAACAAGAGGAGGCTCATGTATGTGCTTTGCAGCCCACTGCTTCCTGCTCAACTGGAGTCTGAATGGCTGAGAAACCATGACAACTGAGATGGATGGATGTTTCTTTACTCAGTTCGCTATCACCTTCCTGCTGCAAGCTAATAACCTTGCAGTCTCAAGAGGCAGATGGCAAACATTTCAAAGGCACTAAGGAGGGCTTTCTATTCTTTGAATTTCCTGGTTCCAAGAAAGACTCAGGTTTGTCAGCTCTTCTTTCCTGGTCTGGTGAAATAATTATAAGACCAGGATCAGGATATCTGATTATAGTAAAAAAAGAAATGTGGCTGATATTCTGGGGCTAATTTGGAGAGATTCGTGGGCCTTCTTTTTCCCCTCAGCTCTGTGGGGAAACTCCCAGACTGCATTTGGATTATATCAAAGCAGAGCAAAATTGGAGTTTCTCTGGCAGCTATTGCTTTATTAAACAAATCAATTTTACTTGAAAAGGTAAGACACATTTGATACTTTCTTCTTTCCACCTCTGATTTACAAAAGGATGTAAATAAGTAATGTTAACAATAACAATAAAATGACTACATTCAGTCACAGACTTGGAAAAAGAGAATAGCCCAAAAGTGCATTCTTATTCATACTGTCAAGGGACTCTCCTTTAACAATAACCTACTTAAGTGAAAGAGAATTTTCACCAGATGATCATGAGACTTACATTACCCTGCTCCATTCTAGAAATGACAAATCAAGTCTCAGAGTCATCTACTTGCCCAAAGTAATACTGCCCAAAAGTAATACTTGTCCAAACTAATACTTTCAGAAACTAAAAAGATAAGAAAATTTGACTTCAAATTTAAAACTATTTCTAATATCCACATTCTTTCTTACAGGGAGAGAATCAGAATGTCATTAGAAGATTAAAAAATGCCATGTGAATACACAATGTAATTCATGAAACCCCACTCTGTGAATCTAACCTCAAATGTCATCTTTCAGCCCCTTCCCTTCCTGACAAAATGACTGCAGCATAGGACAAAATTCCAAAAGCTCCCTTGCATTGTTGGAATAAGCAATGGTATCAGTCAAGCTACAACCCAATAAGTTCTTTTCTTGCATACAGCAAGTGTTAAATGTGAAAATTTGTGATGAAATGATTTTTCTCCATTGCTACAAATCTTATTGTGATCTTGAACATATCTGAAGAGAAACACATTACTACAGCAAAATATTGCCCAGCAACACAGTACACATGCTGTCTAAGCAGTATTCCTTCTCTCACTGAATGATTATGTCTGCCCTACTCCCAAAATGACTTCTATCAGCATTATAAACATTTGCCAAGTTCCTTCCAAACATGGAAAATATACACTTTATAATCAAAACAGAAAAATCAATTTATTGAATACTTACTCTGTCCCAGGCACTATGGTAAGACTTGGAAATATAATGAAAAAGTATAGCTAGTGTCCCAGAGCCTACAGTCTAGCAGGAGAGACAGATATTCACCAAGTAATCACCACTTGGTGGGTCAAATTGCCCAATAGTAAAAGTTACCTACAATAGGAAAACAAGTCTGAAAACTCAGGGAGAAGTTCCAGCAGAAAGTGACATCTAAGATGAAGCATGGAAAGAATGTGGGGGAGAAGCTAGTTAAATGGGGAAGAAGGGAGAGAATGTGGACCAAACAGAGGAAACGGAATGTATAATGACATAAAGGCAGGGAAGAGCATGTTCTTGAAACAGGAAGAAGTACATTATGACTAGAGTTGTATGAGGGGGCTGAGGGGAGTGAACAGGTAATAACAAACCTATTCTTGGAGGACTTCATAGACCATGGTGTCTATACTCAGTGGGAAGACACTAAAGCAAAAGGCTTGCTCCTCCATGATTCATGGATGGCAGGAGTATATTCCAAGTATCTTAAATAGTGGACTTTTAATTCTTAAACACTTGCTTTGTTAACTTTTTCTACTCCTATTTATTTTACCCAGATAAAAGCCCTCTGAGGAGAAATTATTACTCTGGAAAAAAAATTGATGTTTTTGTCATGTTAGAGGATTGGAATTTGGAATTACATTCTAAATTTTCCTTTTAAAAAGTAGTGTTAATAGCTGGGCACAGGGTGCACACCTGTAATCCCAGCAGCTTGGGAGGCTGAGGAAGGAGGATCATGAGTTCAAAGCTGGCCTCAGCAATGGTAAGGCACGAAGCAACTCAGTGAGACCATGTCTCTAAATAAAATACAAAATAGGGCTGGGGATGTGGCTTAGTGGTCTAAAATAGTGCTAATAATAGTTGTTCTTTTTGATCAAAAAAAAAATGAAAGCACTATGGGAATGTTTCATGATAACATCACAAAGAACAATTTTTTATCATTTTTACCAGAGAATTGATCAGCATTGTGCCATCTGCAGTATCAAATTGGTGGAAATATCCCATAGCAGTGACTAGACCCATTACAAACTCTGTATGGCAATGGTCTTCCTATCCTCTTTCCACTCATCAATTCATCTTTTACTTCATTTCAAAGATCATTTCAAGCTGCTCCAAATAAACACATAATGAAAATATGATTTAAATTTAAAAAAAAAATTAGGCGGCAAACAAGGAAGGGTAGATTAAAATATGTCACTAAGATCAAGCCGAGAAGAGAACGGCATTCAGACATGCACACTTGAAGTCCTATACAGCTCTAAGAAAATGCCCCAAAACTGATTTTGAGCTTTCCATTAGCCAAATCACAGAGAGCCCGGTCAGTTCTAATCGTAATCTTAAACTATGATCATTCATTAGAATCAATGAAAGGTGGAAGGAGGATTTTTAGAAAAAAAATATCCTCGTTGTAGAAACAACAAATTCCTGAGAATGGGGCCAAGTACTATTATTTCTAATATGTAGTTATAGGTTTTTTTTGGTTGGCCTCACTACTGAATACCAAAACTTCTAATGCCCATAAATTTAAAAACACATTATAGCTAGGCATCGTGATGCACATCTGCAATCCCAGTAATTCAGGAGACTGAGGCATGAAGATTGCAAGTTTAAGGGTAGACTGGGCAACTCAGCAAAACCCTATCTCAAAATAAAATATAAAAAGGATGGGGATGTAGCTCAGTGGTAATGTTCCTCTGGGTTCAATCTCTGGTACCAAAACAACAAGAACAATAATAAAAATCTTTTTGCTCAAGAAAAACGCAGTTCTTCCTAGCAATGAGGATTGAGAGAACTTCCTTCCCCCCTAGCATTCTTCTAAAGGTATGGCATGGGATATGCTGGGCAATGGTCCCAATACCATTTATAAAAAAAAAAAAGCACAATGGCAGTCTCTGATAAAGAGTTTCTAGAAACTGTTCCATCAGAAGTAGGCTTAGGGGGGCTGAGGCACATTTCAGGGATACAGGTCTGTGTTGTGTTCATTTCATCTGAAAAGAACATTTTTTTAGAGGAACAGACAGAAAAAAATAGAGTTACTTCACCTACCAACCCCCAAAAGTAAAGCCCTTTGAAACTCAAGCACATTTCTCAACAGCCAGGCAAAGAAACGGCTCAATGTGCAATCATTCCAGATGATATATTTAAGGCATTAGAGATATGAAACATCCTTAGTTTACCAAGGGACCAGTAAGTAAACCTTAAAAGTCATTTTTATGTCAAGCAAATGCTTAAGGATCACAGAGAAAGCCACTAGTGATCTATGGAATAATAGCACACCTGACCTATGAAATAGGGGATGATTTGAGAATTCTATTGATTTTGACCTTTGCCAATGCAACAGAAATACCCCGTCATCACAAATGTGTTTAAGCCTCATGGGTTATGAAGCTCCAATTTTTATAATCCACTTTCAAAAAAAAAAAAAAAAAAAAAACAGCCCAGATGCTGTCAGATGCATGGCATTCTGCTGCTTCTCAAAGCCATCCTCTGCTTGGAAGCTTGAAGGCCAGGCCTCTTGGGGTCTCCAAAAAGTCTGCTATGTCCCCTTCTCCTTTCTGTGATGTTTGATTAACCATCACCACAGGGACTGTAATTCTATCATCTACAGAGGCAATCTACAGCATGTCCACCATTATTTTAAATCATTTTAGCCTCAGAATCATTTTATTATTTTAATAAAATCTCACCTAGAAGTTAAATATTTTTAAAGCATAGAGCCTCTATGGTTGAAGGAACACATAATTTCACAAATATACATCTCTCAAGAAGAAATCCTGGCATTGTGGCAAACGCCTGTAATGTCAGCAGCTCAGGAGGCTAAGGCAGGAGGATCACAAAGTTCAAAGCCAGCCTCAGCAACTTAGCAAGGCCCTAAGCAACTCAGTGAGGTCCTGTCTCTAAATAAAATATAAAAAAGTGCTGGGGATGTGGCTCAGTGGCTAAGTGGCCCTAGGTTCAATCCCCAGTACCCTCCTCCCACCAAAAAATCCCCTGCCTGGCAGCAAGTCCAAGTTTAAATAAGGATTTATGCCCTGACTAAAGGTGACCTCAAATCACGCATCAGAATGTGTTAGGCCCAATAGAGACAGCTCTACTATCATCTCTGGATAGGTTTGCCACTTCAGACATCACCACCTACTTACCACATAACTCCCTGAAATTTGGCTTTCTTTTGCTACTTCTCTACAGTAGGAAGTGTAGCACTGAAGGAAAAGAACACTGAAATTGGAATCAAGAGCACTTGGTTGCATCTCTAGGTTACTCTAACTACAAGCAAGAGTTTGCTAATCTCTGAACCCCCCTTTCCCTCTATATAATGAATAGAACAATTCCTTCCTCACCAACTACCTTAGTTTACCTGTGAATATTAGAATAATGTTCATGAACCTGCTTTGTAAACTAAAAATCAATTAATAAATAGAAAGCTACATTGTCAGTTTCCTATTGCTCCTGTAGAAACTTACTACAAATTTTGTGCCTGAACAGTACATAAATTTATTATCTTACAGTTGTGAAAGTGAAAAGTCTAAACTGGGCCACAATCAAGGTATCAGCAGGGTTGTGACCCTTCTGAAAGCTCTAGGAGAGAATCCATTTCTTGCTTTGTTTACCTTCTAGAGGCTACTCACATTCCATGGCTCATGCCCCTTATCTTGGTGACTTGTGCATCTATGATCATGTCACTTTTAACTCTCCTGCCTCCCCCTACAGAATCCCCTGTAATTATATTGGGCCCACCCAGATGTTCCAGATAATCTCCCCATCTTAAATTCTTAATTGTTTCTGCAAATGTGTTTTACCATATAAAGTAACACATTCACAGTTCCAGGATTAGGACATGGACATCTTCTGAGGAAAGGGCATTCACTTACCACAGTTATATAATAGATACTGTGCTGGTTTCAATTTGTCTATGTGGTTGTACACTTCACCCCTCCCCATGTGCTCTATGTTCCAGAAGGATAATTTCTATAGAATACATCAACCCAGCTCTCTTCTGCTCTAGCCTCCAGTTGAATTTGGCCAATAGGGAGGTATTGGCAAGAGAGCAAAAAACAAGGTATACGTTCCCACCACCAAATTCCTTGGTGTTGAGCTTTAAGTTGGTAATAGTTGTGTTTGTCTACCAAAGGCCATTGCAGTCAGCAGGACGTCTCAATGTAGCTGCTGCCCTCTTGGGCTCTGTTATTGCTTCCTCCCCTACCTTCATCAGGACCAGGGGTAATAATGATTCACTGCACTTGCTTATCCTGGAATGTTTCCTTGTTGGTTTCATTTAAACATTAACTCTAAATCCTGTCTAGAGATTTGTAAATAATCCATCTATTAAATTATCCTCTAATTAACCTCCACCACTTGCATGGATCACTCATTTTCTGTTGGGACCCCAAACTTATAAAAATATAGAAAATATTTTTAAAAGCTTACCATGGAATCCTTATTGCCTGCTCCTACTCCCTTGACCTCTCTATATTATTTGAAAATGTAAATATCTTTTCCTCATTTTTCTAAATAAAGGATAAATATATTCTTGTAAAATAATTAGAACATCTGTAAATTTCCCTTTACAGAAACAAAACCAATATTGAGTGAAGGTGAGTAACTTGTTGAAGGTTAATCATTAAGTTTGGAACAGTAATTAGAAACCATGTATCCCTTTACTCTGTAACTCTCACTAATAATAGCTAATGTTTAGTGAGTACTTAGTTTATGGTAGGCTTGTACAAAGTGCTTTATAGGCATTCTTTCTTTTTAGTGCTCATGACAACATGTTGGTAATTATTATCCTTATGTCAAGAAACTAAGCCTCAGAGATGTGAAATGGCTTTCCAGGGATCACACAGCTAGGAAGCAGTGAAATTGAGATTTAAGTTCAGTAGAGTCTGACTCCAAATTCCTTTCCTTTGCATCATGAAATGCTAAAGACCTTAGAACAGTGTCAGAAACACTAAAGCCTAGAATAAGGTGAGGCTTTCCTTAAAAAGAATGTGTTTCATGTTTTCCAAAAAGGATGAAATAGGAACTGCTAGGCTTGTTCTTGGGAACAAGAGCATGTTGTAACCAGAAGAAAGAGAAAGGCAGAGATTTTCAAACCCTATTTTGCTTCTCTGTTCTCCAAATAAGGTAATGAGTTGAAGATTAAGAGAATAATGGGGTGGGGTGGACAAAGTTAGGCAAGGAGACTAGAAACAAACCTGTGGCTGTCCTAAGGATTTCTCCTTACTGGAGGAGATGCTCCAGGAAGATAAGGAAATTATTCTGTTCACCCTAGATCCCTAAAACAGCAACTGTCTAATAGTAGACATTCAATTGGTATTTTATGAAAGAACTTAGTCTCCTGGAACATTTAGATGGCATCCTAGGCAAAAAAACAAACAAACAAAAAAAAAAAACACTCACCAACTCACCAACTAGATTTCTGAGTGACCCTATATAAGTTGAGAAAAGGAGAAGGTGAACCATATCAGAAACCAGAAATTAGCAAACAATTTCCAAAAACGTTGAATATTTACATTTCTTAACAAGCTGAATGAGCTCAGTGGGATACTCTGAGAGTGATTTCTTTAACAGGTTGGTTTGGAAGAACTTACCTATGAGGAGCCTCAGTGTTTACCAATATTTTCTATTACATTAATTGAACATTTCATTTGTACAGGGAACGTATGAGACATTTCAAGGGATTTCTCTCTTTTAATCTTCATAATAGCCCTATAAGGCAAGTACTATGATTATTCTCTTTTCATAGTTAAGGAAAATGAGGCACAGGGAAGTTAAGCTGCTTGCCACAGTCTGACTCCAGAGCCTAGCCATATTACAGCCCCATCTCATCACTGGCGTGTTCAAATGTGCTGAAGATGATGGAGAAAATCTCCAGTCATACAAGTCAATTAAGAAACACAAAATACGGACTTCAATTTCATTAAAACATTACTTGTGTGGGGGAGGGGAGGGGAGCTTTGAGAACATGGAAGTTAGACACATTGCAGCTAGAAATAGAATATATGTTAGATTGACTATATCAAGAAACTTAAAAACCCAAATCCTTGGAAGGGTAGGGGAAGATCAAGAGTTGCCTAAGAAAACAGAAGCTCAGGCACATTTCAGTTAACCAATATAATGTGCATGCTAACATAATAAAGGTTGTTGTTTTTCAACTTTTCCTATTAGATACAATAGACTTGTCAGATCCCTTTTCTGTTACAACATTTAAATGAATGGGACAGCACTCTTGAGAGGATTAAGTAGGATTATAACATGTATACAAAAACCACTGGTGGGGGACTGGAAATGTGGCTCAGAGGTAGAAAGCTGGCCTAGTGTGCAGGAGGCCCTGGGCTCAAGCCCCAGCACCACTTGCCACTGCCAAAAAAAAAAAAAAAAAAAAAAAAAGACACTGATGCTTATAAAGTCACATGGCTCGATTTAATCATTGTACAAATATCAGCGGATATTAAACAAACTAAGAGGGCTAAAAATCACTAAGGGATATGATCTAATGTGATCACCATCATACATGCAGTCCATCAGTGATCAAAACATCAACTACAATGTATTATCTATATATGGATACATAGATGGATGCCTCCCCCCCCAACATTGAAAATTATATTCTAGATAGATTTCATTTTTAATCATTTGCCACACATATTCATTCATTTAACTGATGACTGAGCGTTCAGTTTATATTCAGCATTCTGCTTGGTCACATCAGTTGCTTTAATAAACTTCAGTTTGTGTCCTAATTAAACCATAGTTCCTAGCTATATTCAGATAATTTGAATGGGTATTTTCAAATTACTTTAGCCATACCAACCTAAAATTTGATTTAATGTAAAAGCTGGCATTTGAATATAACTTCAGAAGCCTTGATGACTGTGGGTGGAAAAACAACATGGAAAATCAGCTAATGACACATGTCCACAAAAGCCACAAAAGGATATACTCTCTTGGAAGAAAATGATGCCTATTCTGTCAAAATCATTCAAAAATTATTTATGATGCTTAGAAGTCTGTCATGGAAAGAAAATAATCTGAATATTCAATCACATGAGTAAAGCTGCTGAACTACCAGAATATTCCATCATGGTTTTTGACAATACTGGGTATTTGGCCATTAACTAGAAGAATGGATATGTCTAAATTACCTAAGAATTTAAATGGAATTTATACAGAGAAATAAAGGAGTCATTGTACCTATGTCCATTTCCATTTCAAAATGCCGAGCTATGCTTTGTCTATAGAATAGTGCTGCTATTTTTAATAATGGGTGTTCTTTGTGGACCCCCCCCATGGGATATCCAGCCGTGCTGGGCATGGATTTAGGACACATGGAGGCAGATCCATGAGAAATGAGTCATTTGGACTAGGAATTATCCTAGGAATGGCACATCTTGCTGGTATACTATCCTAGGCAATACATTACAATATTTACGTAGAGTAGGCAGAGATACAATTGGCTCATTGGTACTGCCTACACTCAGGAATTTAGGGACAAGTTCACATATTACATTATGATGGCAAATTCTCTCAGCTATAAATTGAAACTGACAAATAAAGCATAATTAGTGCACTGTACATTGACTACCTATTAACATCCATTTATGTAAAAAATATTTTATTTTAATAATATACTAATGATTCCATTTAGTTTCATAATTTAAATATTATTTTAAAAGGCAGATGAACCACTGTAATTTATTCAATTTTGTGCAGTGTTCATGTCAGTTGAATTATGTGTAATTTTTTGGACATGACCCTTTAAATATTTTATGAACTGCCATAACAGAAAAGTGAGGTCACTTATCATTGAGAGATATCATTGAATAATGTTGAATTTGAATTTCATGGAATTGGATTCTTAAAAGTATCATGGATTCTGATTAGTGTATTATTATTTTACTAAAAATATTCTATATTCAGCTTTTAGAATTTGAGCCTATGCAGGACAGAAAGTTTTCTTTATGTATTCAAAGTGTATGTCACATTCAGTAGTACCTTATAGGTTCTCAATAACTTTGTGTTTAATGCATGGATGATAGTTATTCCTCCCAGCTACCTTTCATCTCTTGAGGATGGCATGCTCCACTTCTCTGTTCCTCTGTGTACATGTGAAAGGATTTCAGCTAGAGTAATAGTCTTAGGTTTCATACACCTGTGATCACCCCACCCTAAGAAAGAGCAGTATGTTATCAATTGGTGGGAAACAACCACGTGGACTAAATTTCTCAATTCAGAAAAGCAAATGAATATTAAAAGGCTAGAAGTATGGACAAGTTTGGTGATTTCTTATCATGTCAAACACAGAATTACCATATGACCCAGGGATTTCATTGCTAGGCATCTACCCAAAAAAGAGTTCATATTTATAGCAGTATTATTCACAATAACTGCAAGGTGGAAACAACAAAAATAACCATCAATAGATGTATGGATAAGCAAAATGTGGTATACATCCAGACAATGGAAGTTCATTTGGTCACAAAAAGGAATGAAGTACTGATACATGCTACAATATGTATTAACCCTTGAAAAAATTATATGAACTCAAAGAAGTGACAAAGAAAGCAACATATTATATGAATCCATTCATATGAAATTTCTAAAATAGGTAAATCCATAGAGCAAAAGTAGATTATTAGTTGCAAGGAGCTAATAAAAGGAAAGTCAGGGAGGTAGGTGGGTATGGGTTTCCTTTTTGGGTAATGAAAATATTTGAGAACCAGGCACTGGTAGTGATCACACATTGTGAATACACCAAGTGCTACTGAATTGTATACCTGAATGGTTGAACAAGTGAATTTTATGTTATATATATTTTGTAACAATAAATACAACAGGCCACAAGTATGGGAGATTCATTTTCATATGTTCCTTTTTGAACAGGATTTGTAAGAGCCAGCACCCTTGGCAAGTGCAGCTTCTCCTCTTGGGTCAAACTTTCCCTCAGGTTTGCCATCCCAACATCTAGATTTGAGGCACTTAGAGGATGCAGTGGAATAAAACTGTTATCAAATTCCTTTCACTATAAATCTAAAGCCAAATTCTCTTAGCAGCCTCACCCATAATAATATTGGCATTCTGCTTCTATCCATCTGACTCTTGAATCTTATTTCTCAACTAACTTTTAACTTGGAAAGGAAGGAATGGAACATTATTGATTGACATATCCTGCCCCAACAACAAAACTGAAAAACCTAGCAAGCATGGCTTCTATGGCTTCATCCAATTTGATGACATATAGGCTGAACAATAAAGAATTAAAGATGAAACAGGTGAGGATGTGGGGCAAAAGTTACACTCATACATTGCTGGTGCAACTGCAAATTGGTGCAACCAATCTGGAAAGCAGTATAGAGATTCCTTGTAAAACTTGAAATGGAACCATCCTTCGACCCAGCTATCCCACTCCTTGGTCTATACCCAAAGGACTTAAAGTCAGCATACTATAGTAACACAGCCACAACAATGTTTATAGCATCTCAATTCACAATAGCTAAACTGTGGAAGCAACTTACATGCCCTTCAATAAATAAATGGATAAAGAAACTGTGGTATATATACACAATGGAATATTACTCAGCATTAAAAGAGAATAAAATTATGGCATTTACAGGTAAATGGATGGAGTTGGAGAATATCATGCTAAGTGAAGTAAGCCAATCCCCCCCAAAAAAAACAAAGAGGAAATGTTCTCTCTGATAAGTGGATGCTGATCCACAATGCAGCAGGACATGGAAAAAATGAAGGAACTTTGGGCAAAGGGGAGGGCAGGGTGGGGAATGGCATGGGGGCAGGAAAGATGGTGGAATGAGATGGACATCATTATCCTAAGTACATGTACATCTGCACATAGGGTGTGATGCTACATCGTGTACAAACAGAGAAGTGAAAAGTTGTGCTGCTATTGTGTACGATGAATCAAATCATGTATACCTAATTAAAATCAATCAATCAATAAATTTTTTAAAAAGATGAAACAGGACCAGCAGGGCCCCCTTTACTCTAACCCAACCTCTCTGGTTCTACAAAAAACAGTCTTAGAATTTGCTCTGAGAATGCAAAAAAGAAAACAATCTGTTTGCCCTCAAGATATTGGGACAATGTGGACACAAAGCTTTTCATCCATCCATCTGCCATTCCAGTTCTAAGATTCAGACCTCTCTTGTATCCAACTGGTGGGATCTGAGAGACCATGGCTCAGGGCATCCCTGTGAGTTAGTGGTCAACTGACCATCAATAGACTGAATTCCCTGGCTGCTTTAAGTCCTCTTTGAATTATAATCAATCATATCAGTTCAACACTAACAGTGTCTGGGTATGTTTTCTTAATGATCTGCTTAGATCTACCTAACTATGCCACCACCTAGCACACCTTCCTAGGTTCTTTTTTTTAAGAGAGAGAGAGAGAGAGAGAGAGAGAGAGAGAGAGAGAGAGAGAGAGAGAATTTTAATATTTATTTTTTAGTTTTCGGCGGACAAAACATCTTTGTTTGTATGTGGTGCTGAGGATCAAACCCGGGGCCGCACGCATGCCAGGCAAGTGCGCTACCGTTTGAGCCACATCCCCAGCCCTTCCTAGGTTCTTAACAGTACAGCATTCAACATTTATTTTTTAAAGAATTATGGCATTTATTATTTCTATGACTTGTTCCACCATGATAATTTCTTTCTTTTCCTTCCTTCCTTCCTTCCTTCCCTCCCTCCCTCCTTCCTTCCTTCCTTCCTTCCTTCCTTGCACTGGGGAGTGTATCCAGGGACCCTTAACTACTGAAACACATCCCCAGCCCTTTTTTGTATTTTATTTAGAGACAGGGTCTCACTAACTTACTTAGGGCCTTGCTAAGTTGCTGAGGCTGGCTTTGAACTCATGATTCTCTTACTTCAGCCTCCCAAGCCACTGGGATTACAGGCATACACCACCAAGCCCGGCTGTGTCCACCATGATAATTTCATTATCCAACAAAACTAAACCTCTAAAAGCAAGGTATTGTATCTTTAAACTTTTTAATTCATTTTGGATAAATGATAATTTATATATATTTCCAGTGTACAACATGATGTTTCAATATATGTATATATAATGGAATGAGTAAATCAAGTGAATTAACACACCTATCATATCACATACTTATTTTTGTGATCAGAGGACTTGTACTCTTTTATCAAGTGTCAAGTATACATTATTGTTACCATGTTGTACAACAGATCTCCAGTACAAATGGCAGTTCTGCCACTTTGGGGCTGTATGGCCTCAGATAAGTCAGTCAAACTCATTGAGCCTCAATTTCCTTACCTGTATAATAGAGAAATTAGCATTACACAAGATGAGTTGCAGGCTTAAATGATATTGTATCATACCTGGCACAAAGAGGGTGCTTCATGAGTGTTAATTTATTCTATCTGTAATGGGACTACTTTCCTAGATCTTTTTTTTGCTTTAATGACAGTAATACTGATCTTCATCCTCTTGGGCTTACTGTAATCTTTCTTACAATACCAGAATTAACTAAAGTAAAAGTGATAGTATTCTTCTCCCTCATCTAATATCAGACCCTTATGTAGCAACCATCAACAGTTATATGCCTAATATTTCCTAATACTTCCATATTAACAAATAAAAACATACCTATACTTGGGCTTGCTTTTTGACAAAATGGGATCATACTATATATCCAAGTATAAATTTTTATATATATATATATATATATATATATATATATATATATATATATATATATATGAGCCTATCTTGGTTTTAGATAATTAGATGAATCTATAGCATTTTTGCTAGGTACATATTATTCCAACATAGGGAATTACCACAATTTATTCAACTATTTCCCTGTGGATTGCCATTCAGGTTACTTCCAATAGTTTAAAATTCCAAATAAATGCTTTTATGAGTTTTTCTGTAAATATTTCTTTATGGGACAATATACTTTCTATCCAATGAATTTCAGAAGTAGGATTACTGAATCAATGCATATGTGCATACAGAAGCTAATAAATACTTCTCCATTAATCTCCCAAAAGGTTGTAGTCATTTGTAACACAATCAGTAGTGTAGGAGAAAGAACTTTAGTTCCACATCCTTAACAAATATGTTATTAAGCTGTTTGATTTGGGCCCAGTGTGATGACATCTCATTTTGATTTGCTATTACCTGATGATTAGTGAAACTTAGAACTTTTTAATCTTTGTATTTTTTCCTATGAATAGTCATTCAGGTTCCTTTCAGTTTTTTTTAAATATTCCAAATAAATGTCCTAACAAATTGGTTCTCTCTCCTTTAAATTCCATGTTCCAATTCTTTGATCATTTATTCATTAGGAAATTCTTTTTTCTTATGAATTTGTAGAAGTATTTTGTATTTTTGTAACATCAAACTTTATTTCAGTCTGATGTCTTAAAGTTTTTTCTACCAACTGATTAATTTTATGTAATTGAGGGTTTTGGGTTTTGTTTTTTTTCTTTGAAGAGTTTGGATCGATGTCTCACTTAATGAACATCATCCTACAGTCATCCACATATTCTCTTAGTTTTGTAATAGTTTGATAATTCTCAATTTAAATTACACCTTTAGGGTATCCAGAATTTTCTTTTGTTTATGTTGTGTGTTCAGAAGTAGTTCTGTTTTTATTCTCTGCTAACACCTTTATCACAGAGCAGGTTCCCATGTAACTTGGATCTGTACTCCATTTGGTTTCATTGATTAGGTTGTCCATGATCACTTGTTTATATTTAATTTCATATATGATAGGAAATCTTTTCCCTCATTATTCTTTTGTTACAAAATTTCCCTTTGTCCTTTCATACGAACTTGAAATTATGCTCTCAAGTTTTAAAAAATATCATAAGTGCTTGAAGTCATCATTCTTGCCATGTAGGAGGGCATGGTATATCTCTCACATTATAGAAGTCTTGCTTTTTGCTTTTGAATAGTATGTTATAATTTTTCAGAGATAGTATCTTTCTAATTATGTCTGTTCCTACATAACTTTTAAATCACTACATTGTTGGTAAATGGGATTTTGTCCTGTTTCTAACAGATTAGCACAAGTATAATTAAAAGCAATTGATTTTTTAAAATATTTATTTTGTATCAAGCCAACTTATTAAATTCTTCATTCTAATGATTTTATAGTTGAATCTCTTGGATTTGATAGATATGATAACCAATGCAAATAACGATGATTATCATATTTGTTTATCATACTAATTTCTATTCCTTCATATATAATGTTAATGAATATCCACAAAATAATGTTGAAATATAGTATTAATACAAATATATTCCTGATTTTCATGGAAATGCCATTTTCATTTCTCCATTTATTATGATGTTTAGTATTGGTTTATAGTAAATATGCTCCATGAACCTCCAAATCATGTACAACACAAGAATGGGATCCTAATTAGAATAAGTTATACTCCATGTATGTATAGTATGTCAAATATACTCTACTGTCATATTCATCTAAAAAGAATAAAAAAGTAGCTTTCTACTACCATTTTATTTAATATTTGCCATTCATTCCTAGTTTTAAAAACTCTATAAAGTATTTCCTTTTTCTGTATCCACTATGCATAAAAGCTTTTCTAATTCAAATTTCTTATATTATAAACAACTAACAATTATTTAAATTATTTAAATTTAAAATTTTAATTAAAATGTTAGTTGCTAACTAACATTAACTAATAACAAATGTTAACTAACATTAACTAACAATTGTTGAACTAGCCTTGCATTCCTATAATAAACCTGACTTAAAAATTTTCCTATTATTTTTTCCCCTTCAACACTCTCTTTTCTGTTCAATTGACAATGGAAATCAATGAGTTAATGGGAACCTATTTGTTTGGCAATGTCAAAAAATTGCCTAGCATGCTGCCCTGCCCTTTCTGGTCTCCATATTGCATAGGATACCTCTGCTCTGCAATTCTTAGCTTTTTCAAGCTGGGAATTTGCCATGAGTCACAATGGCAGCTGGGCTTCAGAGGGAAGCTGCTCTGATTTTGCTAAATTGTCTGCCTATGCAGATGTTATTTCTATCTTGCTGACTGAATAACTTTTCATAGTTTGGTCATACCTGGCACAGATGGTGATGAGTTTTGGAATCCCATGGCATTCTTTCTGATTTCAGAGATTAGTACATTTGTATAATGGGCAGTCAGGAGAATAATCAGGGTTACCTTTTGGATAAAACTGGTATGAACACGTAAGAGAGAAATGAATTTTCTTTTGCCTCGGTTCAGAACTCAATCAATTAAAATCAACTTGCTCCTGGATGTGAAGAAAAGTTTAAAAACATACATAGTAACATATATTTACTATATCTTCTTTTTCTAGAACAGTTCCTCCCAAGTTATAGCTTAGCTCTTATCTGTCATTCATTGAATATGTGTTTAGCCAATGCCATAGTCAGTGTGCATATGTTACATAAAGTCACAGACACCTGCTTTGGTTTTTCAGATGTCAAAGAATCTTAAACACCTGAATGATCATCTAAGGATCACTTGGTCTGACGATATTCCATTCACTCAGGCCTTAGAATCCTTAATCTAAATGAAATACCAAAAAGAGCCCTTGTGTACAAACCAATGGAAAATGGAATTGATTGGAGTTGAAGGCATGGAAGTCAGCATCCTTCCTTCATGAGCTCTAATGTACGTTTGTGGAAGACCATGGCTGCACAATATAACTTTTAATTAAGTGTTCTGATTAAACTACTAGCCTTCCAGGGAGGAAAGTAAAGTCTACAACATCAAAGTGACTTTTTTAGGGCCTCACTATAAAGTAGTGACTGATCTCGAACTAGATACCAAGTATCTGACTCCCAAAGGGCATTTTCCATCCCTACCAGTCTGCCTCTGCAGTTTCTCTTACCATATATTTACCCTATAAAATAACAGCATGGATTCTGAAAGATCCATATATGTTCAGCATATGACTAATTTCAGCCATGTTCTGAAGGCCCCTCTCACAAAACTAGATCTTTCTTTTCTTTTATAGCATTGATCCAGATGTTGGTATAAATTGTAAGTCTCTGAAGATTGAATTTTTCCACAAAATACCACAAATAGCTAAAGAAATCCTGAGCAAAAATAACAAAGCTGAAAGTATCACAATACCTGACATCAAAGCATACTATAAAGCTATAGTAAACAGAGCAACAAGATATTGCATTAAAAAACAACACATAGACCAATGTAACAGAATGAGGAACCTAGAAACTAATCCACATACATAAAGCCAACTGCTTTTTTTAAAGTGATGACAAGAACATACATTGTAGGGGAAAAAGTCTCTTTAATAAATGGTGCTAGAAAAACTGGATATACACATGCAGGGAAAAAAAAACAAAAACAAAACTAGATCCCTACTTGTTATTATACACAAAAATTGACTCAAAATGTAATAAAAACCTAAAGTAAAGACCTGAAACAATGAAACTACTAGAATATAAGGAAAACACTTCAAGACAATGGTGTAGGCAAAGAATTTTTGGATAAGACCCTAAAAGCAAAAATGGACAAACAGCATTATATCAAACTAAGAAAATTCTGCACAGTATAGGAAAAAATCAACAGGATAAATAGACAAACTGAAGAGTGGGATAAAGTATTTATAAACTATTCTTAAGTTTTATTCCTAACATTAACTTAGATAGTGGTACTTTCTTTAATAGTTCATTCATCTGCCCTGCCTTCAAAATGACATAAGGTTATGTGATGTGTGATATATTGATTATTTGTTAGCTTTCCACTGCTGTGACACAATGCCTGAGAAAATCAATTTGAAGGGAGAAAAGTTTTATATTGGCTCATGGTTTCAGAGGGTTCAGCCCATGGTTGCTTGGCCCATTGCTCTGGGCCCACAGTAGGGCTGAGTATCATGGTGAAAGCACATAGTAGAGCCAAAGGAAGGGGCTGAACACAAGATGTACCCTTCTAGGATACATCCCCAGTGACCTCCTTTCTCCAAATAGGCCTTCCCTCCTAAAGTTTTGACCACTTCACAGTATTTCCATCAGATTGGGGCCACATGAGTCTTTAGGGAACATTCCAGAGGCAAAGTGAAACATAACAGTTATTCGATTTATTTATGTTTTTCAACATTGTTAACATTGCTAATAATGACAGTTTATAAAAATCTTAAAAATAATGAAAAACAGTGGAATGCTTAAATGTAGAAACTACACACACATTACACACAAAGCCATTACCTGAATACAGAATTAAGAATGAATAAATCACTGGGTGCAGTGGTGCATTCCTGTAATCCCAGCAACTTGGGAGGCTAAGGCAGGAGGATCACGAGTTCAAAGCTAGCTTCAGCAAGTAAGTGAGGCCCTCAACAACTCAGTGAGATCCTGACTCTAAATAAAATATAAAACGGGCTGGAAATGTGGCTCAGTGGTTAAGTGCCCTTGGGTTCAATCCCCAATACCAAAATAAAAAATCAATAAATCTGGAATTTTTCAATAAATGAATGAAGAAAAAGTTTTGGATTAAGGGGGGTTTGGAGAATTGGCAAAGCCAACTATATAATAAGCTCCTAGTCCACAGCCTTTGTTCAACAAAATCTTACAATAGGTACCATATAAGGAAGACCTGCTAGCAGTAGGTACTTTATAGAAATTTCTTGAAACAGATATATAATCATTACCTTTTACTGCCTAGGAACTGGGGATCAAATAATCACTGAAAAACTAGTGTTATAACTTTACAGGAAACCAAAGGATCAAACCTTGAAACCTGAATAGGCAGTCAGAGTGTCAGTGAAGAGCAGGAATAACAAGATTGACCTAAGGCAGTTGGCGCATGATGAGGATTAGAAAGTTCATGTTTATAGCATTCCTTCTAATCTTCTTTGACAAAATACAAACTCTGTGAAATTACAGAGCATTGTTGTTATTACAAGGGATTTTGAAAACTGCTGAATGTACTTTCAACTCGAAAGATTGTGCTGGGAATCATTTTAATTCAGATTCTCATTTGGAATGAAAGTAATAAACATCTTTTTAAAAGATTTCTTTCTCTGTTCTAAGTGGTTATGAGTAATAATGTGGGTGTAAATCTTCTTAATTCTTCCTGAGCTATTTGAAATTCTTAATCATGATCAGAGAATAAAAACAGAACAAGATATTATATGTGTATCATTAAAAACTGTATTTGCTGAAAAGTCACTTTAAGTTTTCTTTCTCTGGCTTAAAAGATACTAGTTGTCAATGATGGAGCTTGCAAATATTCAATGGAAGGAGAGCTGCTTCTTTGATTTTCAATTTAAATCCTGGAAACAGTATTTTTCCTGCCAAAGATAAATTCCAATGTCTGCAAATTAACAACAGAGAGGAATCAAAGAAAAGAGAAGGAAGTTATCTAGGGAGGTAAAAAGAAACCTGGGACTGGAGAAATGAGACCTTCACACTAAGCCCAGGTTGGCTGGTTATGTTCATTCCCTTCTCTGCCCTTTAACGTTCTCTATGAAATGATGCAATTGCATAGATGACATCTAAGACCATCTGAGTACCTGGATGTAAATATTCTATAAAATAACAGGGTGTAGAATACTATAAATACTGTCAATCAACAAAGTTTCCTTGGGTACCTACTTTGTGTCAAGTCTGTGCTGAAAGACATAAAAGAAGCAGGACATCAGGACAAAGCCACCAAATGTAGGCAGGTTAAAAAAGATTTAGGGAATGCTTTCAAGTAGAAGTGGCAACTGAGCTAAATTTTGAAGGCTCTTCTGTCCACATTTTAGAAAATATAAGAAAATACTTGAACAATTAAGGCCTTGCCTTCGAAATGACATAAGGTTAATTAATTGACAGAAGTTAGCTTTGGAGATATTTTCTGAGTAACAAGACAAAATAGAAAAACATAGACCTCCCACAAGAGTGGCTAAAATTAAAGACACTTACCATACCAAATGTTGGCAAGGATATGAAGTAACTGAAACTATTGTACACTACCATATGAGTGTAAAACATAGCGGTTGCTTTGGAAAACAGTTTCACATATTATCTGGCAATTCCACTACTAGACATGTACCCAAGAGAATTGATAATATATGTCCACACAAAAACATGTACATAAATGTTCATTAGCACAACTATTCGTAATAGCCACAAAGTAAAAATAGGCCAACTATCCATCAATTTATGAATGGATAAACAAATATTGGTAAGTCCATATAATGATGAACTATATGGCAATAAGAACGAATGAGTACTGATACAAGCTGCTATATGGATGAACCTTGAAAACATTATGCTGAGTGAAAGAAGACAGTCACAACACTACCTATTGTATGACCCCATGTATATGAAATGCCCAGCATAGGCAACCCAATCTCTGGTGGTATATGAGTTAACCCAGTTGCCCTTGTGGTGAGGAGTAAGGGCTGAAAGATAGAGGGAGGAGGACTTCTAGATGTTCATAATGTTATCTTTCTTGATCTGGATGATGATTACTCTGAATTGTTCAATTTGTAATCATTTAATGAAGTATACACTTAGGATATGTGTACTTTCCTGTGAATATCATTCGCCTAAAGAACTTTGCTAAAAAAAAAAAAATCTAAGAGGCTATTTATAATTTGGCTGCTTCTATCTTCTGAGGGAATATTAACTTTACACAATCAAATACCTGCATCATCTTGAATGCTGTGTTTGAACACAAAACCAGAAAGAAGCCATGTAGCTTTGATGTGATTTTCTTCCCTTCCTCCCTGGAAAGACTTCAAACATTTTTAAGATCATAAATAGCAAGTATCCTGTGGCTGGCACTCTGGATATCCAAGTGAGAGGACAGGCATTTTAAATACAAAAGGCAATTTTCCTATAAAGTGAATACCTTCCTCATGAGACTCTCCTGAGGCTTCTTCCTTCTGTTTGTTCATCCTTCTTCCCTTCATTCTTCCCTTCACCCATCCACCCATTCATCTATCCAGGTATTTAATACATTTTGCCTTTTAAGCCTCCACAGCCATAGATCTAGTTACATAGATGACTAAAATATCCCTTTTTAGGCAGTGCACTGGGTCCAATTTCCTATATGAGTTGCTGAATTTAGTCAATGATATTAAAACAATGATTCCTAACATAATGTGAGATGCATACCACAATAAGATAGGGCAAAATCCATAAATCAATGATATTAGAATAGTGTGTTGGCACAAAGCTGACAATTGACTAATGTATATAATGATAATTACAACTCCCAGAATGAACAAAAATGTTCCAAATGGAATATGTAATTCAGTTTTCTCTTTCATATATGCAGAGAACATTTCAGATCAAACAGCAGGACCTGTGAACCCTACCATCTAAATTATGGTAACAGGAGCTTGCTTGGGTAGCCACATCAGATGAGGTCCTGATTTGATCTCTGTTGGCCTTCCCTTTTCTCTCTTTGAAAGTTACACTGAGTTCAAAGGGATTAATCAACCAAAAAGTTACTCTTCAGAAATGCCTTCATCTTTCATGTTCTGAGAGTGAAAGAAAGCAGGGTATGGGGATAGAGAAAAGATTTTTGAGAATAATTTTCTTTCATTATCAGTATGGCCAAAAAGCCTGAAAATTCTGAATTTTTAGAAATGACTTTCTATTCTTTAACAAAAAACAGCCAAACGTTAAGTGATTTAAAAAAAAATAACCACTGGGCCCTTTTCTTTCAAAAAGTTTTCAGTGGTACACAAAGAAAACAGAAAAAACACACACAATATATGTTTTTCTGGTTCAGCTTATAAATTCAGACTTTTAATCTAGAATCTGAGTCATTTGACCCTTAAACTCTTCTTGGCAGAGAGCCACCACACAGAGCACCTGAATCAACACCACAATAATAAATGGTATTCCACCAGAGTTTTCTTCAAGGGTAAGGAGAAGATTCTTCTTAAAGTAAAAATGTCCTAAAGGGGCTCTCTGTTTTACTGCTTCAATTTTGTTAGGCACAAGGAGACAGGACTGAATTCTTCCAAGATAGTCTCCTCAGGGAATTGTATCAGTCATATTTAGCTCAATTACAAAAACTCTGAGAGCTCCTCTGGGCAGGATCTATTTTCCTATTCTTTTGCATATCCTTTTACAAAATTGCTTTGTACACTCAACACTATTTTCCATATTCATCTTTGAAGCATATGCATACAGCTTATTTATTTAAATTGCCATATATTCTTCCATTCTTAAAATATGCTCTTTATAATATTAATCCTTTCTAATATTATTTGACAATTGATTGATTGATTGGGGGTATTGGGGATTGAATCCAGAGGCCCTTTACCATTGAGCTACATCCCAATACTTTTTTTTTTTTTTTTAATTTTGACACAGAGTCTCACTAAGTTGCTCAGGGCCTCACTAAATTGATGAGGCTGGCCTCAACCTTGTGATCCTCCCGCCTCAGCATTCTGATTGCTGGGATTACAGGCATGAGCCACCATACCTCACAATTAATAATGCATTATAGTTGTATATAACATTAGGGTTTATTTTGACGTAATCACACATGCATGGAAATATAACTTGCTCCCTCAGTATTTCCTCTTTCCCTCATTTCCTGCTTCCCCATTCCCTTCCTCTTCTCTACTGGTCATTCTTCTACTTATAGTTTTTTAAAAGGGGTAATTTGTGCACACATATATAACAGACAATAGTTTTTTAAAATGGCAATAAACATTCTTTGCCTGTTATACGCATGCAAAGATTTTCCCAAGGTAATCTAGGAGAGGGATTTGAAGATTTTAAGAAGGTACACCTATCTTTTCTTTGCCATAATACTCTCCAAAAGAAGTATACAAGTTGATACTCCTTCAGAAGTCCTAATCCATGCCCCCAACATCTTCCCAGTGTGTGATCTTCGTATCATTCCACTGTGTAATGATTGCTGATTTGATGGTTGTGAATTATTTTTAATTTAATTCACATTTCTTGTATTATTAGTGAAGCTAGGCACCTTTTTTCAGGTTTTGCCTTCTGTAAATTGCTTGGTCACATCCTCTGCACATTTTTTAATGAATTGTTTGTCATTTTCATAATGGTTTTTCGAGTACTTTATAACTGGTGGATATTAATTCTTCATTATTTATAGAAGCTAAAAATACTTCCCAACAGCCTATGGCTCATTACTGTGAACTTACTTTGTAATATGTTTCACCACCTAAGGGTTTTCATTTTATGTGGTATAGAAACACAAAGAAGATTTACACAGCCATAAAGAAGAATGAAATTAGGTCATTTGCTGGTAAATGGATGGAACTAGATAGAGAACATCATGCTAAGTGAAATAAGCCAGACTCAAAGTCAAGTTTCCAATGTTTTCTATCATGTGGAAGTTAGACCAAAACAAAGTGGGGGAGTGGAAGGGAGTCCATGAAAATATCAGGAAGACCAGTGGAGTCAAGAAAGGGGGATGAGAAACTATATGAATATACCACAGAGTGTTTCACCTTTATGTATATCTATTAAGTATCAATTAAACAATAAATAAGTGGAAGGAAGACCATTAGAGAAGAAGAAGGGGATCAGGGGGAGGAAGGGAAAGAAAGTTAAAGTACTAGGGATTGAAATGAAGCAAATAATATTACATGTACGCACAAATATGTCAAATGAACCCCACTGTTAGGGATAAGTATAACACACTAATCACAACTTTCTTAAACACTTTTATTTAAATGAAGTCAGATTCATCAATGGTTGCTTCCATGGTTTCCATTTTGTACTTTGAAGGAATATTCCCCATCTTGAGACCATAAAGAGATATTCTTAAAAACACTGAAAAGCAAATTAATTTTTGTTTTTCATATTTAGGTCTTTAATCCATCTTGAATTTAATTTGTGGATGGTATGGGGTGAGGGATTTTTCCATATGAACAGCCAATTGTCTCATGACTACTGATAGCCTAATTCATCTTTTCCCATTAATTTGTAGCTTTCCTTCTGTCAAATAACAAGTTCTCATATAATTGTGAATTCATTTCTGGAATTTCAATTGTGTTCCAGTGGTAGCTTTATCCATTCTGATGCTGAAATCATACTTTATATTAATATGGTCTAATAATATTTAATTTTGACAGAACTGGTCTTTTCCATCTCATGGATTTTCATCAAAATAATCTTGGCTAGGATTCACCTTTTCTCTTTCATATGAGGTTTAGAATAACTTTGTTAAGTTCCATGAAAACGTTATATGAGGTTTGATCAGAATTGCACTGAATTCGAAATTACTCTGTGGGGTATTGATTGTTTATGATACTGAGTCTTCCAAATCATTAATCCCTTAATAGTTTATGATTATGTTCTTTAATAAAATTTCTTATTTTCCTTAAATGTAGAATATATTTTTTCAATTTATTTCTTTTTATATCAAGTAAAATTTCATATTTCTATAAAAAATAAGAACCTCATGTATCTTTTGTGAGGAATATTTCTAGATTTGAGTTTTGTTACTATTGTAAATGGGTTTTTTCCCATTCCAATTTATCTTGTAAATAAACTATAATTCTGATATAATTTCATAAATTAAATAAATAGCTAAGGAAATAGATCTGTGCTCTTGAGAACAGCTGACATTCTGAGCTCATCAAATTTTAGTCAATTTTCTGCTATCATTAAACAAAATAGCACAATTCCCATTATTTCAGAGATGGCTTTTCAGTTTGTATGATGTTGTTTCTTCAAAGTATATTTGAGACATGATATTTTTTAGTTATAAAAGCTACTTTTATTACATAAAACCCCCCTCCATCTTCATAGTTCTAAATTGAAATGTTCTTTTCTTGTTTTTTTTAGAATATGTTGGTGCTTAATTTTCATTTGATATAAGTATTTGCTAAATATTTTTTCTCCTTAGAAAGTTCTAGTTTTAGAAAACATTATTTACTTACATATGTCCTAATTTGTTGTGCTTTTCTTTTTTCTATTAAAGTCCTTTTTTTGAGTACTATTTGCCTTGTTCTTCATTTATATTTCTTTTCAGTTGTTCTCCATGTCTAATCATTTTGTTCTTATTTTGCTCATTCAATTTTCCATTGTTGAATGAGGCTTCTTATAGACAAAGCAGTTTGTTTTTGTCTTATTTTAGATATAGGTTCATATTCTTTGTAATTCAGTACTTAATGTAAAATATCTGTGATCCACCATCTTGATAACACATTCATCTGTAAATTCAAGACAACCTGCATTCTTTGTAATGGAATGGATCTATACCTATATGATCCAAGATCGTTTTTCTCAATCTTCTGCAACATTCATAAGTTTCAAGGATTCCTTGAGGTTATATCATACTTAGGTTTTTTAAAATAGTTAAAAATTCTCATCGAATGCCTTGCTCATAGGTTAAATTTTTCTTTCACAATAATGGCTTCCTTTCATCCTAAGAATCTAATTATACAAATTTAAGGGCTTTCTTTTTCACTTTAAGTTGGGTCTTGCTATGTTGTCCAAGCTGGCCTGGAACTTCTAGATCCAAGAAATTCTCCTACCCCAGCTTTCCAAATAGCTGGGAATTGGGGTGCCTGTCACCATACCTAAAGCTTTTGTGTTTAAATAGTTTCTTATTAAAATTTTTTTAAGTATTTGTATTTTCTTTTGGTCTTCCCCTTCCTCTTACCCTCTTTTCTTGACAATTTCTGAAGTAACTTTTAAAAGTCAATAGGACTGATTTTTTTTAACTGACAAATAAAATCATATATATAAATCATGTACAAGATGCTGTCTTGAAGTATATGTACATAGTAGAACAACTAAATCTAGCTAATAGACACGAATTATCTCATATATACCATTTTTGGGCTGAGAACATTTAACATTCATCTTGCTAGAATTTGTACAATTAACTAGATCTCTGGAATATTATTTTTGTGTCCTGTGACCAACATCTCTCCAACCCATCACCCTAAACTGACCTGATCCCAGGTAACCAAAGGTCTATTTTCTAGTTCTGTAGGACCATCTTTTTCAGATTTCACATGTGAGCAACAGCATGCAGTATTTGTCATTCTTTGCCTGGCTTATTTCATTTAACATATGTCTTTAATGTTTATCCATGTTATCACAAATGGCAAGATTTCCTTTTTAATGGCTGAATAATATTTCATTGTGCATATAGATCATATTTTCTTTTTCCATGCATTTGTTGATAGACATTGATAGACTGAATCCATATCTGGCTATTATTTTTAAAAATATTTATTTATGTATGTATCTTTAGTTTTAGGTGGATACATTAGTTTGTTTTTTTTTTTTATTTTTATGTGGTGCCAAGGATAGAACCCAGTGCCTCATGCATGCTAGGTGAGCACTCTACCACTGAGCCACCACCCCAGCCCCATATCTGGCTATTATTAATAATGCTGTAATAAATATGGAGGGGAGATATATCTTCAGTTATTGATTTCATTTCCTCTGGGTATACAACCAGTAGTTGGATTGTTGGATAATATAATGCTTTTAATTTGTGGAGTAACCTCCATCCTATTTTCCATAATGACTGTACTAATTTACACTCACATCAACAGTGTCTGAGAGTTCCCCTTTTTCTACATCCTAATCCACACCTGTTAACATTTTTTATAACAGCCATTCTAATTGCAGTGAGGTGATATTGTGTTTTTGTCTTGCATTTCAATAGTGATTAGTGATGCTGAGCATTCTTCATATACCTAATGGCCATGTGTATGTGCTCTTCCCTGTTTCCTTTGCTTAGCAGAAGCTTTTTAGTTTGATGTACACTTATTTGTCTATTTTTTGCTTTTGTCATCTGTGTTTTTTTTTTCAGGGTGGGTCATATTTAAAAAAAAAAAAACATTATGCACATGAATGTCCTGGAGATTTCCCCCTATTTTTTCTTCTAATAGTTTCATAATTCTGGTTCTTATATGTAAGTCCTTAATCTATCCTGAGTTGATTTTTGTATGTAGTATGAGATGAGGACTTAATTTAATTCTTTTGCTTGTAGATGTTCAGTTTTCCCAGCACCATTTATTAAAGAGACTATCCTTTTCCAACTATACATTCTTTGTACCTCCGAAGAAAATAAGTTGGCTATACATATGTGGAATTATTCCTGGGCTCTTTACTGTACTTAATTTGTCTATGTCTGGGATAAAGACAGGTGCTGTTTGGATTACTATAGCTTTGTAGTATATTTTGAAGTCAGACAATGTGATACCACCATCTTTTTTAGGATTGTTTGATTATTCTGGGTCTTTTATGATTCCATACAAATTACATGATTTTTTCTGTGAATAATGTCATTGGTGCTTTGATACTGACTGGACTAAATCTTTTGATCACTTTGGGTTGTATGAACAGTTTTAACAATATTAATTCTCTCAATCTACGAACATGAGATATCTCTCCATTTATATTTACCTTCAACTTCTTCAATGTGACTGGTTAAAAAGAAAAGTAATTAGGTGAACTTCTTGCTTGAATATACTCAAGGGAAGCAACATATTTTCCTAAGGGATGTTGTATCCTTTATTTAGGTGAAACAAAAATGAATTAAATTTTTAATAAGCTGGTACCAGAAGAATCACGGTTAACACTTTAACATTCAATTTTAAAGCCACTCTGAATGAGGAATAGGAACTACTGCAGTGGAATATTTTCTAAGTCCTTCCCAACAATCCTGTTCATCTTCATTTGTTTTTGTTTAATTAAACCAGTTAATTTCTATTTTGAGGACCTAAAAGAAAGGAAGGGAAAATCTCACAGCCCAAGCATATTGTAGTAGTTGGAGGTAAAGAGTACCATTAATTTTTACAAACCACTTAAGACCCAAAATAATATGAAAGGTGAGAGGAGAAGAGACACTAATGCAAAATCATGGGTGCAATATTGGTTGTGAGAAGTGTCTTTTAAAACATTTTTTTCTTGGTTCTTACTGTTGTAGAGTACTATTGATTTTTATATATTGATCGTATGCTCTGAAGACTTGTTGAACTCTATATTAGTTCTATTAGTCTGTCTACATGTTCTCTTACATTATCTGTGTAGATAATCATGCCATTTTTGAAAAATCAATACATATTTTTTGCCATTTATATTTATCTTTTCCCAGTTAAATCATTTATAATGCAAAATAAAAATGGTAATCATTAGTTTTCTTGTCAGTCTTCCGAACTTAAAACGGACATCTGGGTGTCTAATATTTCACCCTTAAGCATAATATTTGTTATAGGGTTTTGGCAGATTATCTTTTTCAGGTGAAGGATCAATTTCTTGTTTGTTAGGTAGATTTTTGTTTTTAATCATAAATGTTAATTGAATGGCCTGTGTACCTATTGAGATTACAGTTCAGTTTTGTTTCCTTCTTTAATGTAGTTTATACTTATCAGTTTCACACTCTGTATCATTTTTTTCTCAAACAATCTGGTCTATATAATGCTAGATTTCTGATACTAGAGATTTCTTTTCAATTTCAATTTTAGTACATGTCTCCTATTTGTTAGAAAACACTTTTATTCTCTGATCATTGGATGTAGGTTCTATACATGTCCTTTGGATCTAGTTTCACCATTGTGTTACCTAAATTTTCTGCATTCTAAATATTTGTTTGCTTTATCCATCAGTTTATCATCACTGAGGGTTTAAATCACACACTATGATTGTATATTTGTTACCTTCTCCTTATGATTCTGCAAATGTTTACTTCATATATTTGAATATATATTGTTAGATGGATCAGGTAAAAGATGCTTACTTTATGTGTGAAATTATTCCTTTTATTGTTAACTAATATTCTTATTATTAATGATGCCTTTGTCATTAATATATATTTAGTCAGACATTGTCTCAACTAGCTTTTTAAAGTTAATGTTTACCTGGTACTTACTTTTTCATCTATAAACTTCCCATTTTGTGGTCATTGTGTTTTTGAAGTGCTTAGTATAATAAGCATAGGGATGAGTTCTTCATGAAATCAGTCTGAGAATCTTTATCTTTAACCAGGTAATTTACATTTATTATAATTAATGATTATTTCCACCACACAATTTTTAATTTTATATTTGCCATATTGGGTCTATTTCTCTGCTATCATTTTATTGAAAGAATTTTCCCTGTTTTCTTTTATGTCTTCTATTGATTTGAAGGATTTACATGTAATTGCCATTCACTTGGTAGTACTGATAATCTTCTTACATGATACTTGACTTTTAAAAGTGTGAAGTTAATCAGCATCTATATTCTCCTTCGGAACAATGCAAGGACTTAGAATTTTTTAAATCCTATTACTCCTCTCCATCTTACATGCTATTTCTGTCCAGAATTTCTTACCCAACATATTTTACCCTTCTCAATATACTGATTATTTTTTTCTTTAGTCCATGCTTAAATTTACACTTGGTTTATCAAAAGCACTGGTCCTCACTTTGTTGCATCTCATACATTCTTTATGTGTGTTAATCAATTTCCAGTATAATTGCATCCTGTGAGAGTACTTTTGTCAAAGGTCTGTTAGTCACAAAATTCCTCTGTTTTTCATGTCAAAATGTCTTTATAGATCAATATAATGCTATGGACCCAAATTTATCATCTCAAAATACATATGTTATGTTAAAACACTTTTTATTGTTTCTCAACTAACAGAAATCAAATGGAACTAAACCATTTGAAAGACACATGTGTCTAGTTGCAGTGTTTTCCTCCTCTCCACTGAGAATGTTGTTTGGGCACCCAGAATCAAAATCTTCATTCACAGAGTGAACAATTGTTTCCTATCTCAATTGGAAAGTGTGTAAAGTTATTACAGTTTTTGGTGTGATGAGTGGGCAAGAAATGTTTATCAAGTTTAAAAGGTTTGAGGGAAGATGCTAAAACCCTGAATAGCACTTTCTTTTTCATTCTGGTTGGAAGTGTCTGTAACTCTCAGAACAAAACGTAGTCCCTGGGCTGTCTTTTGTCAGATAGATGGCACTAAAATTCTCTTTACTGTTGTCAGTTTTAGAAAAAAAGTGTATTTGTGTTTAATTGCTGCTGTATGCTGGGGAGAATTCTGTTGGTCCTTTTGTTGAGTACTCCACGATGAGAGGAATAATGTGTGGTATCACATCAATGTTCTTGTATTCATTTCAAAGCCAATTTTTATCACAAAAATGTACAACTCATCCAGACCAGCAGCCTGAAGGGCTGTACTTAATAAAATTCTGAAGAAAATCTAAAGACTCCAAGCTAGCTCTATCTTCCTCTTATAAATCAAGTGTGGACAGAATGTGTTTGTTGAACAGTTGACACCTAAAAGGAGGTTACATATAGCAGATAATCTGAGCAATAAAGTACAGTATCTCTTAATTCATTAAGCTAAGATCAACATTAAGCTAAACCAGAAGCTTAATTAGGTTCAGAGAAGTGAGGCAATTTTCCCAAGATCACACAATCCATCCATTTTTGTCTTACTTCCATCCTAGACCAAGCTACCACCATGCCTTGTCCACCATACTTGTCAATAGCTGACTCCAGTTTTACTCTATTTCCACTTATTCTTCCAAATAGTCCCTCTACATAAAACCTGCCAAGGGATTCCCATTGTTCTTATACTAATGTTCAAGTTCTTTACCAAGGATAGGTAGGCCTGCAAGGCTCCAACCTTCTTATCTCCTCAACCTCAGTTTTTGACACTTTGTCCCTCATTGCTGTGCTCCAGAACCTACTATATTTTCTTCTTATGCCTTACAATTTTTGAGTCTGCTCTTCCCTCTTTCAGAAATGTTTCCTTTACACATCATCGCCTAAATAATCGTTCTTGTTCCTTCATATTAATTCTTCATGTATCAACTCAAGTTTACTTTCTCAGGATGTGAAGTTCCATCAATGAGGTTCATTGATGTACCAGATGAGGTTGGGTCTCCCATAATATGTTAATATGTACTCTTTCTCTCTCTCTCTCTCTCTCTCTCTCTCTCTCTCTCTCTCTCTCTCTCTCTTTCTGTGTTGGGGATTGAACTCAGGGCCTTGTGCACATGAGGCAAGCATTCTACCAACTGAGCTACATCTCCAGCCCTGTACTTTTTCTTCATAGCAGCTACCATGTTTGCAACATGCTAAGGTCAATAGCTATCTGGTGAATACATGAATTACTTGTTAAATGGTTCTCTTTTTGACTAGATAGTAAGTTCAAAAAAGATTACTGATTAAATAGTAGATCTAGGGTTTTAACTCAAGAATTCAACCCATCCCTATTCCATCCTGTTTCCCACACTAATTTCCCACTCTGCTTCTCTCCACTCCTCTGTTCCTCTGTTCTTCTGTTCCCTGTCTGGCCAGTGGGCTCCTCTCAACAAGTGCTGCCTGATATTACTGGTAGCTCAGTGGGGGGCTATTCCCACTTCCACCTAAATACACATTAGCAAGTGTTCCTTGCCCAGGAAATCCTTCCTCACAGGCGGTAAAAGCAGCTTTCTGCAAATACCTAAAATGCCACCACCCCTGGTTGTGTTCCTTCTAATAAGGATGGTCATTCCCATGGAGTCCTCTTTCAAAATGCCCATAAGCCTATCATGGGGAAGGTAATGAATGTTTGCCATATTCATAACTCAGAGTCCATGCTCTTATGAGTCCACTCTCTTCACTTCATTTAAAGTGGGCTGAGGCACTCAAATACTTAGATGGAAGAGGGAACTGGAGGAGAAAGAGAAGGTTCTTAATTTGTCCACAGGCTAAATCTGCCTTCGTTTTCCTACCTAGTTTTCCATTTTCCCTTAGTTTGGAATGGGTAATTTGGTTTTTAAGCCTGTATATACCTTTACATTAAATTATCCATATCAAACCTGATGGCAAATTATGTGTATGTGTATTTCTCCAGGTACCTTTATTTATATAGCTTGAATCAATAATAATCATCCAACATTAGCCATAAGAAAAGGTGCTCTCTGATGATTCTACCAATGCCCTTTGCTGGTCATTTAGAGCTTCATGCACACAGATAGGCTTTCCTTACATTTAAAATTCCCCATTAGCAAAAACATCAAATAAATGGCTTCTCTGGTCACCTAACACTGAAGCACTCTGTAGGCCATTAGTGCATTCTGGATTAGAAAACCCAAAAAGTGTAAAATGGAAATTTGTGACCTGAATGTGGCCTAATCATCATATGGTCAAATACAATCAGTGCAATCACTGGAATAAATAAGCTGGTATAGAAGTGCAATTTCCTCTCATTTGGATACCTGGCTATTTACTTTTGCAGTATTTGACTTTCACATTCACTAGATCCTAAAAAGAAAAAGTAAAAAGAGGGGAGGAAACACAGAAAATTCTATAAATACAGAGATTAATTTGCCTTAAATAATCAACATTATTGAGTGGTAACTTTTTTATTTTAGTGTTCTGATGTTTTCTCCTCTATCATCTCATTGATGAGTGAAATAGAACATTAAAAAGAAATCTGAATAACATGCAGCTCCATGCTATCATAATATTTCTAAGTTATGATCACTTAACTGAGGATGGAATCTGACTCTCACTTGGGAATTGAGGAAAAGGAAAAGTTCCATTTTTAAAAATCAGTGCCCCATTTTATGATCCTCTGAACTTTTTGAAACTTTGGGGGATCTCAATAGCTTGAGGGTGGTGAGGCAACTTGGCACATGTGACAGACTATGCCTCTGAGATTTGTCTAAAAGTATCAGAGGAAATTAAGCCTACCTCCCATTAGAGTCCCACAAACAAAGCAGCACATAGCATAGGTGCATTTATTTAATGACAAAGAAGAGAAGAAAGCGTTCTTTCTGAAATGTTCAGATTTGAAGAGGGAGGCTATGTTTTTTAGCTTTGTTTTGTTGTTGTTGGTATCAGGTATTGAACTCAGGGGCCTCAACCCCTGAGCCATGTCTCAGCCCTTTATTACTTATTTCATCTAGAGATAGGGTCTTGTTAAGTTGCTGAAGCTGTCTTTGAACTTGCAATCCTCCTGCCTCAGCCTCTCAAACTGCTGGGATTACAAGTGTGTGTCACCATGCCCAGCTGAAGGGGGAGATTTAAGGAACTACAGAACATGCTTTCCTGTATCACTTCACCCAAACTGCATTTGGGATCATTTCATTGTTCTGCAAAATGACAGGAAATTGTGGGGATGACTGGTGTTGAAGGCATAGCTTTAATTCGTGTTGATTCAACATTGACATCACCACTTTCTAGTGGGCTCTAACCTCCTGCTTAACAGATCCCTTGTAGTAGTCAATAAATGCTGGTTGAGCCTTAATAAAATATATCTCCATTTTAAAAGCCACTGGAATGTAACTAAAGATTGCCAATGGAGTGGCTGTTATTGATTAGTTTACCAAAAATTCTATTTGAAGAAATGTAGGTTTATTAAAATAAAACCAACCTTGGAATTACATAGGGATTTTTATTATAGTACATTTGGAAATACTGTGTTGCTTCATTATGGAGCAGAGGCAATGTCATTTAAAGGTTTAGGAACCCTATTTCATGATCTCTATGTCCTCAGTTCCTAACACGGTGCCAGACACAGAATAAACGTCTAATACACACACACACACAAACATACTTTTATGAGGTGGTAGCATAGAATGGACTCTGAACTAGCCACTGAACATAGACTTGAGATTGATGCCTCATATATTCATCTTTTAACAAAAACACAGGTACCACATGTTCTTTTTCATAGGTGGAAGCTACAAAAATGTCAGCCTGAATGTACAATAGTGAATAATAGAAGGGTTGGGGAATGAGGGCAGATAAAAGAACATTGGATAATTAGTACCAAAATATGGATAGAAGCAATCAGTTAAAGTGTCCCACAAAACAGTAGGGTGACTATAGGTCACAACAACCTATTATATATCTTATGAAAATCTTGGAGGAAGGAGATTGAAGTCTCCAAACATGAAGAAGTGATGTGGAGAGAAAAATGATAATTACCCTGAAATGATCAATGCACATTGTGTGCATGTGCTGAAATACTACAGTGCACTCCATTAATATGTACAATTAATACATATTGATAAAAATAAAATAAAAAATGGAATAAGAACCTCTTAAGAGTAGTTATTCTTGTTGGGCATGGTGGTGGCGCATTCCGGTAATCATAGCAGTTCAGGAGGCTAAGGCAGGAGAATTGCAAGTTCAATGCCAGCCTCAGAAACTAGCAAGGCCCTGTCTCAAAATAAAAAATAAAAAGGGCTGGGGATGTGGCTCAGTGGTTAAGCACCTCTGGGTTAAATCCATGGTTCCAAAAATAAGTTGATTTTTTATTTTTTTTAGCTAGGTAATGGCCACTATGCATTATCTCATTCACTCTTTCCCAAACCCTATAGAAGCACAGGTTTCCCAGTGGACAAATGAAGAAAGTAACGAAATTTGGGGAGAATAAATGACTTTCTCAAAAGCACATGAATAGCAAATGATAAAATAAGAATTCAGACCAAAGTCCTTCTTACCTCCTTTTAGCCACTGTCTTCCATCTACTTGAGATATTCAGTCAGCATCTCTAGCATCAGGGCTTAAGCCTGTGGGATTTTTGTTTGTTTCTTTAGTTTTCACAGTGATTCTGATTCAATTTCCTAGTTAATAGTGATTTAGGGAATAATCAAAATGAGAGAGGGAGAGAGCACATGCACACTTTCAGGCAGACTGTTCAGGCTATTAGCAAAATTATTCAAATTTGAATAAAACTATTTGAAACAACCCATTCCTGTGAGTGAAGCAAAAGTAACTGGACCCTCAGATGGATGTGAGTCTTCTCTGAAAGTGTGCTAACACTTCTTCTGTCGTTCTGCCATTAGCTTGTCCTAACAGTCACTATGTATAGCAAGGATAGTTCTGTCATTTCCGGAGATGGGACCATAAGGACAATGACACAATCTATACAATATCCTAAACTTAATATTAAAGAATAGATATTATTCACAGCTAAACTGCCCAATACTTTTCCCCACTGAATTTATAAAAACATTGGGAAATAGTCTAAACATCAATGTTATTGCAGAACCAAGAAGCAACTATTGTCCCAGTTCCATAATAAATGCAGATCAAATACATTGGAATTGGAAAAGTAAATTTAATTTGCAGGTTTCTGTCTACATGTTCTGCTTCTATTTTCTTTGATAAGATTAGTGAAAAAAAGTTCAGAGGACTTTTTCAGTCCAAACATTTTCCCATAATGGCAAATCAATCTGCTCAGGCAAACAGAATATCAAAACACTAATAATAAGGGACTATCATCAGAAGTTGATCCGATTTACACATAAATATGCCCACTAAAGTTTCAATGAAACTTTATTGAGGAGTAAAATTGGCTAAAGGATTTTTTTTTTGGTCTTTTAAAGCAGCTACTACAGTAATAACTACAGAAGTATGCACAAATTCTGCCAACTTTAATCTATCTTGTGTATTTCTTCTGCATTGTTATAAAATACATTTCATAGAAGGGTAGAGCAAGCTCACAGCAGGAAAAATGTAGTAGCTGAAGTCAAGCATAGCTAATTTGCTGCTTAGGACAGATGCAATCTACAAAATTCACCAATCCATCCTGATCAGCTTTGATATGGAGGACCGATTCCCAGCATGCGTTGCTTCTATGGGTTTTATGCTGATGAAATAGGTCTCTTGAATCTGGATAGATATAGGAGAGAGTGGCAGTATATGAGCAGAAAGTATATCCTATTTTACACACTGACATTAAGTATGATAAAAAGGCAATTTGTCATGCCAAGCCTGGTGAAGTGAGCATATCTCAGACTGAGTTCAAAACTTACAGAAAAGAATGGGGATGCAGGGGCCAAGTGATAGCATGGAACAGAAAGATGGTAGCCTATTATCAATGGAACCAGCAAAGCAAGAAGATTCAACCAAGTCTCAGACATAAGGTGGCATCAGAATATACACTAAAACCTAGAACACAAGTCTTCAGAACAAAGGTTGCTCTCCCTCTAGCCTCTTATAGATTTTCTATGCACAAAATGGATGAAGGACTTGCAGCTGAACACCACGCATACCTTCACCTCAACCAGCAACTAACATGTTCAGTTAGCACAAAGAGGGCATTGGGAGAGTTCAAGTGAGTGGACAAAGAGATGAATGAGTGCACCAACTTTAGCAAATGAAATCTTAGGAACTGAAAGGCAATTCTGGAATGGTTAGGAATGTGGACTGTGAATCATAAAGTTCTGGGTTTAAAACCTAGATCTGCAGATTATTAGCTATGTCATATTGGATTAATTGTCTGGCTTCATCTAAAAATGAGAGTAATAGTATTAAATCCCTATTACTGTCATGAGGATTAAATGAGTTAATGTATCTCAAACAGTAAGTGAAGTTCCTTCTTTATGGTAAGTACTCAATAAATGTTTGGTTGGTGCTATTATCATTATCATCATCATCAACATCAAAAGACCAGTAAAGCTTTTACACTAACCAAAATAGACATACTTCAACTGCAAAAAATTAAAAAAAAAAACAGACTCATAGTGAGTTTTCCTCAAAATACCTGCTATTAAGTTTTTAATATTAAATATTCTACAAGCTCGATGCCCATCTCTCTTGCTAACATGCACATGGTTCCTCTGGGGCTTTGCCATTTCCTCTCTCTCCCCATTCCCCATACCTGTTTATAGCTAGGGAGGACATACTCTATACCTATTTTGAAATATTATCTGCAAAGTAATAAAATGAAACAGAGCACAAAAAATAAGGAGGAATCATTAAGGAAGTTGAAGGAGATGAATCCTGGAAGAGGTCTGCATACACCCTCAATTTAAATGCTCCTCCTTTATCATACACGTATGCTGACAAAACTCCAGTTCAGATTAATTCCAACTCCAATGACTCCATGCCTGCTCTCGGGAAGCTTACTGTGGCTGGAAAAGTACACAACCATGCTGCCTGTTCTCCTTTAAACTCATGACCTCAAGCCTTGGTGGGGGCCCACAGTGCTGTCTGCCATCTACTTTCTTAGAGAACTGATTCATTCTGTCTCTTGTGTACTCACACCTCAAATTATCCTTTCCCTTTCCTGTTCTCAGCTGATGACCAGGCTTTCCATTTCATGAGAGTATGGAAGCAATTCGAAGAGAAAGCCCACATCCTTCCCATTAGCACACCTACCACCATTGTAAAATACATCAGTTCCCATCCTTCCTTAGCTACTCCGAAGACTTTGCTCTTGTAATTATTCCCACTCATGTTCATACCACTGTACCATGCTCAGCATACTATAATTCCCACCCTTAAAACAATAAATCTATTCCTCAACGATGTATTCCCTTCCTCCAGCTACCACACTAATGATTCCCTTCCACTTTAGAGAATAACTCCTTGGAAGATTTGGTCCATCCATACTAACTGCTCCAATTCATAGCTTCTCACTCTATTTTGAAATGCCTACACTCCCACAATCTACCAAGTACTCTTTCATTCTCACTACTCCACTAGAAATTCTCTGGTCAACATCATCTGCAACCTCCCTGTTTTCACATTGGGGAGAAAATTTTTCTCTTTATATGACTCAACTCTGCAACATTCATGGGGTTGATTAGTCCTTCACCCTTGAAATATTTTGTTTGTGGGATATCTCACCCTCTTGATTTTCCATCATCAGCAGCATCCACTCCTTATCAACTGGCCTTTTAATACTGGAATGCCCTGGAATCCAAAGCTTGATCTTCATCACTTTTCCATCTAATTCAGTTATAAACTCATCCAGTCCCCTCTCACTGCTGACTTCCAAATTTAAATTCTGCAGCCCTCCTTTTCTCCTGTGAACTTTAATATTTTTTTTAGTTGTTCATAGACCTTTAGTTATATGCAGTGCTGAGAATCGAACCTAGGACTTCACATGTGCTAGGCAAGCACTCTACCACTGAGCCACAAACCCAGCCCTGAACTTCAATCTTATATATTGTTCTCTGTATCAATAAACCACACAGCTATTCACAGTGTTGCTTAGACTGGAAGATTTGCAGCCATTCTTGATTCACATCTCTCTCTCTCTCTCTCTCTCTCTCTCTCTCTCTCTCTCTCTCTCTCCTATCTCTTCCATTAAATTATTTCTTTTATAAAAATATTTTTATTTGTTAATGGAAGTTTATTTTATTATTTTATTTATATGTGGTGCTGAGAATTGAACCCAGTACCTCACACATGCTAGGCAAGTGCTCTACCACTGAGCCACAACCTCAGCCCTTTCATTAAATTCTTTCATCTCCATTTTCAAATGATTATTTTCTAAACTTACCATTTTGATCATCTCTACTATTACCACATAGATTTCTATAATAATCTCCAAATTTGCTCCGGGTTTCTACTCTTTCCCCTAGATCATTTTTCATTCATTATTGAATGATTGTTTTCAATTAAGGTTAGATTATATCAATCTCCTGCTCAAAGATTTCCAAGGTCTTCCCTCTGCCTCTGGAATAAAATACAGATCATTTTCCATGAGCTTCAAGCACCTGTATCATCTGATCCCTGTCTGCTTCTCTGACTTCATTCCCTATCACTTTCCTCTAGTCCTTCCCACTGCACTCCAATGGTGCTGATATTTTTGTTCTTCTTCTAGCACACAAAGCACAATTCAGTCTTATAACCACTGCACTTCATATTCCTACTGTCTAGAACACTCTTCCCCAGGAATTCTCATAGCTGGTCATCTCATTTCCCTTGATTCTCTCCACAAATATTCACTCCTCAGAAAGATCTTTTCTGATTACTTTATCTAAAAGAGCAGACTTCACTTTTCTTCTCTTTCCATGGCTATAGTGGACTGAAAACCATACCCCTAATCCAAAATTCATGATCACCCAGAACTTCAGAATATGATCTTATTTTTTAAAATAAGATGAATCAAATTAAAGGAGGTTGTACTAGATAAGCATGCACCCTAAATCCAATGACTGGTGTCCTTATAAGAAGAGAAGAAGATAAACATACAGAGACGCCCATGTGAAGATAGAGCAAGAGACTGGAATGATCCAGGTATAAACCATGGAATGTAAAGGATGCCAGTAGCTATGAGAAGCTGGAATAGACAACAAAGGATTTCTTGGAGCCTTGAGAGGGAATGTGGTCCTAATGACACTTTAGTTTCCGATTTCCAGCCTCCAGACCTATGACAAAAAAAAAATTTCCATTGTTTTAAGCCACTTGGTTTGTGGTAGTGTGTTATGGTGGTCATAGGAAATTAGTATAACTGCTTTGTTTATTTCTTTTCCTAGCATCATGACATAACAATTACTCAATAATTTAATATCTGTCTATTTGGTTAATATGTCCCTCATTAGAATATAAATCCCTTAAGGATAATGTTGCATTCTGAGCCTAAAGTAGTGCTGGACAATTATCATACACTCAATGAATGTCAGCAGAATGAATGAAAAGATGCATGAAGGAAAGAAAAACAAACTTCTCATGGTGTGTGAAATTCCCATTTTCATGCTTAGATTTCCTTCCCTCCCACTCCCTCACATCTTTTAGAGAGAAACTCAATGTACCAGGAAACTAGGATATTAAAAGGTAATGCTCTTCAGGGAGGAATTCCCTGGGCATCCATATAAATGATGCCGCCTGTACATAACCTGGCCTTGGCTAAAAACAGCATCAGTGACTAACATTTCAACCACATAGGAGGGCTGGCCAGTGAATATAGGAAGCATGCTTATCAAGGAAAATTCTATTTAGGATCTGGATCCAGTGACAGGAAAGCTTCAGGACTTCCTTCCTTTCTCACCACTGAGGCTGAGGATGCACCTGAGAAAGTTCCAACCTTCAACACCTACAGAGAGATCCCAGAGAGGAAATTTGAAGCTCTGTACACCATCTACATGGTGCTCCAGAAGCAAGTCAATCTCAGTGGGGAGTGTCTGTTGACTTGCACTTTCTATCTGAGGGGAAGATGAAGTTTCTGGGCACTGCAGTCAGGTTAAAAAAAGGATCCAATGAAATCACTGATGTAATAGCAACTTATTAATTCAATAGCACACATGATCTATAACAGAGAAGTTATTATGAATATGAGAATGGAGAAGAACAAAATGAAAGAGGAGGAAAAGTAGGGGAAGGGAGGAGGGTAGGGAAGGAGGAACAAATCATGAAGACAAAATAATTTAGCTCTACATGGCATAAGTGACTATTACTATACTAAGGAAAGCAGATGTGACTACTAATCTCTTAATACTCTCTCAGGTCCCAGTGTGGACACATTGGACAAGTCCCGTTCCCTGTCTGGGCCTTGGTTTCCCTACCAGTCAATGAAGGGAGTTGGTAACTTCCATGGTCTCCAAGGATCTTTGCAGTTCTGACCTCTGTAGTCCATAATCATTGCAGTCACCAGTTTGGCTCTGTAATCTGGGTCAGTGAAGCCACCAAATATTAAGGCCAACCAGGACACAGTTTAGGGATTTAGCAGATGTCCTTGAAAACAGTCACAGACTCCCAGTGCCAAAATTATTTCAGTCTCTGAATGGAAGCTTAGCTGCTTCCTCATAGCCTCCACCTTATTCCTAGGAAGATATTGTCCTTGGGAAACTAATGATAATGTTACGTCTCATTTTACAGTTTCTTTTTCCTGGAAAATGATCAGCATAAACTATCATTTGTTCCTTAGCACAGAATGAAACAGTCCAATGAAGTAAAGCCAATTTGTCCTTTAATAAATTTTACTGGCTCTTTAATGATGAATTCATTTGAGCACTTGGCCCCAGAACCTAATTCACAGTGACTCTTAATGCAAATGAACTTCTCCCAATCTCTGCTCCTAGCACCTTTTGAACTTCCATAAATCACACCTGGTCATGTCAGGCCAGCCACTGTTGTTCTACTTTAGGAAAGAATCCAAGATGGCAGGCAGCACACAGTTCCTCAGAATTTAGCCACAGGCAGGAATCCCAGAGGAAACCATCCTGGATGGGGAAAGAAAGGGGCCCAGTCTATGAACACCATGTTGATTCCTTATTATTATATCTTTCCAAAATAACTGGTGTGGAATTTAAATCCCTCACCTATGTGTAGCCTTGGAATATCGTATTTTCAAGAGAATTTATGATATACTAGAAAGCATCATAAATTTTAAGTCCAAAAGAGCAAAGTAAAATTTTGTCTCTTCCATTTATTACACTTTGGGCAATTTACATAATTGTTCTGAGCCTCTTTATTCTCTCCATTTCTAAAATAAAGATAATAATTCATTAAACTAGGGCTGAATAAGATACTTTTATCTAAAGTACATAGTATAGTAACTGATACATAATACATTTATTATGCATGAGTGTATAATAAGTACTAGCTATTAGACACTAGTAGTATTAAATAAGATAATGAATACAGAAATGCTGGTGAAATAAAAAAAGCCAACAAAGTGTGTTTGCAAAATAGCTGAATCTAGGGCTGGGGTTATAGTTCAGCGGTGGAGTGCTCGCCTTGGACGTGCAAGACCCTGGGTTTGATCCTCAGCACCACATATAAATAAATAAAATAAAGTTAAAAAAAATAACTGAATCCAATGTTCAAAACATATATTTGAAAAAAATAAGGTTTGGAAAAGATATTCCATTTTATACTTTATAAACTTATCTTGTATTAATTTTAACAAACATGTTTTACAAGCAAATACCACATGACCTCAATTTTGAAAACATATTAAATTATGTTAAAATGCATAGAAAATTCCCAAAGACATTACACTAACTGGTGATTCTCTCAGGATAACAGAAATTTTGGTGATTTTTACTTTTTCCTTGGAATTAGCTGAATTATGTTTTTATGATTTGTTGTAAACAATGAACTTGTATTTGTTTGATGTTATGACAGACAGGGTCCCTAGCCCTAAATCATCAATTCTATCAAAAGAGCTAAAAATTATTTTCAGAGGCTGATATGCTAGTTTCCATGAACCTTGAGCCTCCTGAAAAGGATAGGCACCTACTTCTGTCCTTCAAATTTACATTGTCAAAGAGACAAAAGCAGAAAGTACATTTTAAAAATTATGCCATTCTCCAGGAAGGGAGGAGTGTGAAGTAATTGCATAAATGTGTATGCAATTACAAATGTGAATGAATTTCCTTTTTATTATAATTATTAAAACATAGTAATTGTAAAAATTAATTGGTTTCATGGTGATATTTTTATATATATGTATGGAAATATATTTTTCATGCTTTGATCATATGCACCTTCCCTTCTATGCTCTATTGACCTCTACTCTTCCCCCTCTCCAGTTTCCCTTCCCATTCTATAACAGTCCGTCTTCTAACTTTCAGGTCATGTTTTTTTTTTTTCCACATATGAAAGTAAATATGTGATACTTGTCTTTTTATGTCTGGTTTATTTTGTTTAGTGTGATTTTCTTTATTTCCATCTGTTTTCCTGAAAATACAGGATTTAATTCTTTATAGCTGAATAATACATCATAGTGTGTATATACCATATTTTCTTTATCTAGGTTTTGTTTTTGTTTGTTTTGTTTTGTTTTGGGTACTGGGGATTGAGCCCAGGGTTGCTTTACCAGTAAGCCACATCCCTAGGCCTTTCATTTTTAATTTTGAGGCAGTATCTTTGTATGTTACTTAGGTGGTCGCTAAGTTTCTGAGGCTGGCTTTGAATTTGCAATCCTTCTGCCTCACTCTACCCAGCCACTGGGATTACACACATGTGCCACTGCCCCCAACTCTTTATCTATGTGATGAGTACCTAGGCTGATTCCAGAACTTGGCTATTGTGAGCTGTGCTGCTATAAACATGAGTCAAATTAACCCTGTTTGCAGATGATATGATTCTATACTTTAAAAACTCTAAAAACTCCACCAGAAACCTCTCAGAACTGATAAAGAAATCGAGCAATGTAGCAGAATACAAAATCAACATACACAAGTCAGTATTTTTTTAATATACCAATAATGAACTCACTGAGAAAGAAAACAGGAAAGCAATCCCATGCTCAATAGCCTAAAAATACTGTAGATTGGGGCTGGGGTTGTAGCTCAATGGCAAAACACTTGCCTAGCACGTGTGAAGCACTGGGTTCAATCCTTAGCACCACATAAAAATGAATAAATTAAAGGTATTCTGTCCATCTACAACTACAAAAATATTTTTTAAATACCCTGGAATGACCCTAACCAAGAAAGTGAAAAACCTCTACTATGAAAATTACAATACCCTGAAGTAAGAAATTGAAGACTTTAGATGGAAAGATCTCCCATGTTCATGAGTTGAGAGAATTAATATTGTTAAATGGCTATATGACCAAAAGTGATCTTCATATTCAAAGTAAACCCATCAAATTAACAATGACATTCTTGAAAAACTTAGGAAAAAACATTCTTAAAATTCATTTTGAAGCACAAAAGGCCCAAAAGAGACAAAGCAATCCTGAGGAAAAAGAATGATGCTGGAGGTTTCACAGTACCTGATTTCAAAACAAATTTCAGAGACATAGGAACAAAAAGAGCATGGTCTTGGCATAAAAAACAGACACGCAGAGGAATGAAATAGGACCCAGAAATAAACCCACACATCTACAAAAACTTTCTTTGCAAAGGTGCCAAAAACATACCTTGAAGAAAGGGGAGGCTAGTTAACAAATGGTCCTGGGAAAACTAGATATCTACATGCCGAAGACTGAACCTAGACCCTTTCTCTGATTATGTACAAAAATCAACTCAAAATGGATGAAATACCTGAACTTTGAAACTACTAGAAGAAAACATAAGATAAACACTTGGGCTGGGGTTGTAGCTCAATGGTAGAGTGCCAACCTCGCATGTGTAAAGCACTGGGTTCGATCCTCAGCACCACATAAAAAGAAATAAAGATATTTTAAAAAGATAAACACTCTAAGATAATGGCAGAGGCAATGATTCTCTGAATAGGAATATAATAACTCAGGAGACAAAAGCAATAATTGACAAGTGGGATTACACAAACTAAAAAGCTTTTGCCCAGCAAAGTAAGGAATCAACAGAGAAAGAGACAATTACAGAAAGGGACAAATTTTTTGCCAGTTATTCATCTGACAAAGGATTAATATCCAGAATATATAAAGAACTCAAAGAGCAGCAAAAGAAGCAAAATCCAATAAAAAATATGATTTCATCTTGGCAGGATGAAAATATTTTGGAACAAGATAGAGCTAATGTTGCACAGCATTGTGAACATACTAAATACTACTGAATCTGCATATTTAAAAATGGTTAATTACATGTTGTGTGAATTTTGCCTCAAAGAAAAAATAAAAATTAAGCTATGGACACTGAGTGCAGGTAACTTTATTATGGGTGTAAAAACATTACCTTTTTGGTTTTTGTGTATCCAACATGTAAATATTCTCCACAAGTAGATCAAAATTTTAAAGAAGTCTTTTCATTTTGTTTGGAGGAAATAAATGTATATTAACTATTGTGCAGTTTTCATTATGACATAATGCTTACAGGATATTAGAACTAGAAGACAGTTTAGCTACTTTGTTTTACAGAACAGAAAACTGAGGTCAGAGAAGACTTGAACACATAAGGAAATTACAAAATTAGATTTAGAATTTAAGTATGCTTGTACAGTGTTCTTTTCACAATAACGTGTGACTCATCTTGTCTTCATTTAATTTTCTGGGACTCTTTAAAATTATTTTTAAATATTTAATGTTTGATTGTATGTTTCCTGTCATTATCCAGGATTTACTTTGTGCACTTAGTTTTTTTATATACTGTGCATTAACCATATGTTTTGGTACTTGCAATGAACAAATTTATCCTTGTTTGATACAGTTAATTCCATTGTGAGAAGGACATGATGAATTGTGGATTAACTTAGTAATGCTCCACACCTTCTTGTATCTACCACTTTATCCCTGGGAAAGCTGAAGATTGGGGTTGCACCTGGGTCTTGAAAATACTGTCATTAACACAGCAGTTTCTGTATCTGCACTTCTTACACTGCCATGACTCCATAACCAGTTAGATCATTTATTTGAGGACAAAATCTTTCCATTCACAGCCAAGAAAATTATACCTTACTTGTGCTTTGTACACATTAATTTCTGAGAATGCATATGATCAAATGGCTCTTGAATGTGTGTACTCCACAGTTGGACTATATGGCTGCTAGTGACCTTCTCTTTGAAATTAAAGGAGCATTGGCATGAGGGGGGCTGCAAGGAGTTTCTGGAACATCTTGTTAAGTTACATGGTATAAATTTGCACTTTTGTAACATCTCCATAGAGCCATTTGTAGTCTGAGTTGAAGTATGCCATTTCTGTAAAATGGCAAGTTTTCAATACAACCTGGGAAGCTCTGGCATTGTAAATATTCAGATACATTCAGAAGGAATGATCTGATTTGAATCCACATGCCAGCCTTCAGAGGTTTACTCCCTAACACACACACACACAAAAAAAAAAAAAAAAAAAAAATCCCAACCCCGATCACCAACATAGCAGAGAGCCATTGATGACATACCAAGTAGTAACTTGGGCAGGAAATAGAGATGGGGAGACCTATTTGTTAATATATCCTGGTCAATGCACATAAATTTAGAGCTAAAGTTAATTTGATGGTGGGGATGTTAATGCAAGGAAATAACCTACAAAGTTTTCCTAGGCAGATTTAACAAAATCAGCTACAGTATGATTCAGTCAGCATTACTGACACAAAACACTCCCCCCTCCCCCAAAGAAAAACCCTGATAATAAATTTGGTCACTATACCGAACTTCAAAGGAAATGCCAATAATATGTGCCCTATCAGACTCGGCAACTTAAACATAAAATTAGAAGGCTGAACAACTGCTATGATTTTTACAAATATCTTTCTTACAATGACACGTTTGGAGAAAATATACCCATGGTGGTGCTGTGGTCTGAATGTTTGTGTCTCCCCAAAACTCATATATTGAAATCCTAGCTCCTAAGGTGACAGCATTTGGAGGTGGGTACTCTGCAAAGTTACTAGGTCATGAAAGCTCTGCCCTCATGAAGGGGATTAGCACCCTCATAAAAAAAAAAAAAAAAGACACATCAAATTCCCTCATCCCTATTGCCATGTGAGGATACAATGAGAAGCAACCATCTATGTGCCATCCCACTTGGATCTTGATCTTGAACTTCCTAGCCTATTGAAACGTGAGATATAAGGTTCCGTTGTTTACAAGCTGCCCACCCAGTATGTGGTATTTCATTAGAGCAGCCTGAACAGACCAAGACAGGGATTGGCCAGGTTATGATAAAACCCCAATGGAAATTCCATTCTGTGTATGTGTATGTATTCACGTGCACGTGTGGCACTATGGAGGAACAAGACAAGTGGCTGGAGCAGCTTCAAGACAAGTGGCTGAAGCACCCCGGGGGAGTCCTAGCACACAGGGCAGCAAGTGGATCATACACTCTGACAGTGCAATATAATTTATTTCAAAATAAATCAAAGTTGAAAGCCTCTAGACTACAGCTCTTTAAAATAGTTGAATTGAATCAAAAATAGTACTACTGTTATAAGGTCTTTAAATATTTAGACTTCCTTGTCACTATGTGTACATCTAATACCCACCTGAACTCTCATGAAGCAGTGAAACAGTGCTTTTGATGCCCTGTTCATGTCCATGTAGATGTCCACATTACTCATTCCATGTGATGGTTGTGAGCTGATGGAAATGATTAGTTTTAATGACAAAAGACATGGACTCAAATTTTGCCTCTGCCACTGGTAAGTTTTGTCTGACTCAGTTTCTTCATCTGTGCTCAAATCTTCATCTGTGAAGAACCATCATGCAATCTCCTCAACTTCTCTAGGGCATGCTCTCATTGTTTATAAACTAAGGATAATGATAATATTCATTTACTACACTTGTTCTTAAGGATCTAATTAAATGATATGTGGAGAGCTCTTCAATCACCTACAGAAGAGAGACTGCTCAATAAATGTTAGTGACAGGTAATAGAAACATTGCCTTTGATATTATTATTATTATGGTGCTTTTTATGGCTCTCATGTATAGTAGGCATTTTAAGTTGTCTTTTGAATAACTTTATTAACTTCCTGTACTCCAATAATTCACTTAATAACACTAATAATAATAATAATAATAATAATAATAATAATAATGGCTAAGTACTGAGCTATTATGTGTCACATACCATGATCACAGTAAGCAGTTTTACATGAAATAATTTATATGATATTAGCAATGTATCTGCTGTATAAGTCCGTAGAGAAGGTTCCCATAGATAAGAAACTGGTATCAATAGTCATACCACAAATATGTGACAAAACTAATATGTGAAGTCAGGTCTGTTTTACTGGAAAGTAACTATTAATGATAAAAAAATAGCAAAGGTTCATTGAGTTCTAATTATGTACCAGGTACTGTACCCAAAGTTAAATGTGCATGACAACTGTGCCAGGCAGATTCACAATGATTATACTGCCTTGGTTTTCAGGGTCAAAAATTAGAGAGGCTCTGAAAATATTAGGAGATCTTGGGTCTCTGAGGGCAAAAAAATTTTAAAAAGACAGTTTATCCCTTAGCCTCTGCCCATATCCAACAATCAAAGTAGCACAAGCCCAAGCCCATGATGCAGAGGAAATGATTTGGTTTTCCAAGCAGAAATTATAGTTGTACAAACCTTTCTTGGAAAGTTGGGTCATAGAATCCTGGAGCTAACCAGGACCTCAAAACTTTAAAAGCCAACATTGCAACACCTCCTCCCAGATTATTGGACCAGAAAACTTAAGTCCTAAGAAAGGAAGCAATATGTTTTCCTCCCATTCTACAGACTCTCCAGGGTTTTGCAAGCTTTTAGCAAATGTGGCAGGTGGGGTCATGAAAATATTTACCAAGGGCTCTGTTAAGGCCCCAAAGCAGAATGTCATGATGAATCTGGCACAGGTCCTGGCCTTCAAGGAGCTCACTGTCTACTGCGGGGTGAGGGGCAGAAAAGTCATAAGCACTTGAACCGAAGCCAAGAGAGAAATTCAATCACCAGCCTATGTGAGTTCAGAGGAAGAACACCGTTTCCAATTGGGGATAAAGTATCAAGGAAAGCTTAATAAAATACATGATATTGATGAATTACTGGTGAAATTGAGAGAAGCAGAAATAGGTGACAGTTGTAGAAGAGGCAAATAACTTCAGGTGTGTTCTGCAAATTTGCCTGAATATGAGCTCATATGAAAGGGGATAAACGGGTACGGGCTTAAGATTGGTTGGGAAGCCTGTGGCCAAGAAACTAAGGAGGGGAGACTCTGTTTCTTAGCTTTTGGAGTGTGAGTCCAGGACTAAGTGATGGACTGGGTCTTAGAAAGATGTATACTGCACTGCATTATGGAAAGTGCTAGAAGAGGAAGGATCCAGAGAAAGAGGTATGGGAAGCTGGAAAACAGCTAGGAGGCTATTTGTTGCCATACTCAGAGAGGCACAGTTGAAAATCTGCCTAAAATTGGGCAAGAGCCTGGGAAGGGAGAGGAGGATGGCTACTAGATACACTTTTCCTTCTCTTCTATTCCATCTGTGCTCAATCACTGAATGGCACCCAAGTATCAGAAGCAGTAAATAGCTGGCTCACACTTCTCTTACACTTTGAAGGCTTTTGCTCCCTGAAAGGGTTATCACTAATTACATAGCTTTTGATGATGCAGTCCTACTCTGTGCTTCATTCAGTCAAATTCTGGAATAATTTAGCCCTTTATAACATTCTCAAACCTCAAATTTTATAACCTCATCAACACATTCCTCCAGACTGCTTTTTCTTCAGAAAAGAGTATAGGAGTGGGATGCACAGGCAGAAGCCAGGCAGTTCAAATAGCAGTCCTTCCTGTGATCACATCTGTAATTGCTTCCACTTGCCTGTCGCCACTGCTTTTCTGGGTTTTTGGTTCCTAGCTGGAGCTTTGTGCTGCTCCAGTGGTCAAACACCAAAGGTACCCGCCTCCCAGGATTGGAACTTACAGAAAAATCTACTCAGCAATGACATATGTCTATTCAGAAGCTAATATTTACCCAGTAAAATCTTGCAAATATAGCTGGAAGGCACAGAACAAAGAGAGATCCTCGATTAACTCTCCACCATGTTCTTAGACATTCCAAGAAACCCAAAAGCCCCACCAGAGAAACTAATCCTTGGCATTGTGTATTTATGTTTAACCTACTCAGAGCAATTTGCACAATTTCCCCCACTGTTCAGTGGAGATATCCGCTGAAAATTAACAAGATGGATTTGGTTTTCTCCCCTAAGATGAGTTACTCATCTTAGGATAAGGCAATAATACTTGATAAAGCCATATCTGTAGCAGTAGAACACATCTCAAATCTTCCTATAACAAAATCTGTTTCACAGCTCTTGCACAGACTAAAAATGGAACAACCACAAGCATGGAATGATCAGCAGGGACTAGAATAATCAAGAAGGAGGCATCAGTCTTCCAGGGATGAGCACTGGGGCATGCTGCAAACACCTGTGGAGCACTATTTACCTGAACCCACTGCAAGCAGAGTCATCCCGATGTAAAGAGATGTAAAATTAATGGGTCAGCCAGCTTTGTGCAGCACACCAGGTAGAAGAGATGGCTCTGATGGACTAAGGATAGTTGTTGTCACAATTATACCCGCTTTCACAGCTGTATGATTTCTTGCCTTCAGAATTGTCTCTTGCCAATTCAAGCTTACTGCCTGTTCTCAGGACTTTCAGGCAGCTCTTCCTTGGAAGCTGCCTTTGGAGATGCTTTTATGTGCTTTTAAGCATATGCTATTGCTAAGAGAGCGAGGGGACAGTGGAGAAGTGAGTAGCAGCTGGAACTGACCCTACAGCTAAATCCCACCTTTTGCCAAGCAGGGGTGGATTCTGAGAGGTATTAAACAGGACTCTGAACTTCTGTAGTATTTGCTGACCTCTTTAGATACTAAAGGAAGGTGTAGCCCAGAAACCACAATAGAGGCATTAGAGTTACCTTTTAAACTCCTCTTCTAGGGCAGGACAATTTATTCCCTTAGACTGCAGACAGTGCCAGAGGCTCCAGCAGGCTGGCTTTCCATGGATGCATGTGTCAGCTAGCACCAAGAGCTTAGGGGACATGCACAGCATCTCCTACAACTATGTTTTATTATTTTATAACCTCTCTAATAATAAAAAAATGTACTGTTACTGTTCAGAGAACTGCATACACCATTTCCAAGTGTTTTGATAGATATCTCCTCATTGGGTTCTCCCAGCATACCATGACAAAGGTTATTATCTCTATCAACAGGTAAGGAGAATGAGACTAGGAAATATGAAGTGACTTGACCAAGGTGATTCTTCGTGGTAGAGGATGTCGGGGATAGCACCAGTATAGGAATGTGAAGAAAAGACTAGCATATCTGACACACTATTCAGCAGGTATCATCTGTTTTTCATGCAGCCCCCCCACCTCCCAGTGCCTGTTGATTTGTTTCAATTACAGATTGATATCCCAAGAGAGGCTTCCTTTCTTAAAGCTGGGGAAGGAACCAGAAAAACCAAGCTTCATAACCCAATTATTCTGTATCTTATAGACAAGGTAGACATAGCTATGCACCTTTCTTGATGATACTGCATGAAAAATTGCCTTATAGCTTTAAAGTTAAATGGAAAAACACTCTACAAACCATATGTATGTGATGTAAAAGCATTATTAAAAATCTGCATGAATCAGTCAGGTATGGTGGCCCATGATTGTAATCCCAGCGACACAGGAGGCTGAGGCAGAAGGATCCCAAGTTTGAGGCTAGCCTCAGCAGCTTAGTGAGGCCCTAAGCAACTAGCAAGACACTTTTTCAAATAGTAAAAAACAACTGAAAAATAAAATGGGCTGGAGAATGTAGCTCTGAGTGCAATCCCCAGTACCAAAAAATAAAATAATAAAACTGTGCATTAATTAGAAACAGAGTTTAGAATGGACTTCAGGCCACTTGAGCTAGTAGAGAGCCTGGCTGTGAAAGCTCTCACTCCAGGTAGAGAAGATGCATACAGTGAAAGGTTGCATTATACCGAGGGCAAGGCCAGAGACACTAGGAGTCCTGTGGAATAAGGTTCAGAAGAGGAGACTGAACCAAATAAGACAACAAACTCTCATTAAGGGTCAGGTATATGCAAGGCATGGTAAGGAGTCCAAAATCAATTATAAAATATTCTCTCTGTCTTCAAGGTACTTAAAGTCTAACTGAAAATAAAGATCATGTTCCCTAGAAAAGATAACTAATAGAAAGCATAATCTTCACTGAGAGCCAAAGAAAGTCTCCCAGTCTGGGACATTCCATCAAAACTCCTGAGTCTTGCAGGGTACAGTGGTACATGCCTGTAATCCTAGGGGCTCTGGAGGCTAAGACAGGAGGATCCCAAGTTCAAGGTCAATCTCAGCAAGTTAGTGAGGCCCTAAGCAACTTACTGGGACTCTGTCTCAAAATAAAAAATGAAAAGGGCTGGGGATATGGCTCAGTGGCTAAGTGCCCCTGGGTTCAATTTCCAGTACCAAAAAAAAAACAACAAAAAACAAAAAACTCCTAAGTCTTAATGTAGGCTTGACCCCCACTGTTCCCACTGTGCTATGTGACCCTGGGTGAGACATGCCCTCTCTCTGGGCTACCTGCTCCTCATCTTCACAATGAGGAGTTTGGACCAGATGACCTATAATACTATAGACCTGGCAGCCCTAAAACAGCTTTATGGATTGGGGGAGTGAGAATACAAAAAATGTGGACTCTCAGGGGCCAGCCAAAGACTGCCTGGAAAACAGAACTAGAACTGTCCACAAATATATTCAGTCTCCAAACACATGTGCTCTTTGGTTGGCCCTCTAAACTATTTCCTGAGGCCACCCTTATTCCCAGCTTCCATGGAGACAGTTGTCTCCCTTTCCTTTCAACAAGGAAGTTGGTGCTTCCAAAAGCTGGATGTTGGTGTGATCAGGTTTCAGGAAAAGTCTACAGATGCAGTTGGAATGACATGACAAAGCAGAGACTTTGTTTTTAAAGAGGCTTCAGGTCCTTCCAAAACCCAAAAGTCCTCACTCAGGGAACAGAAAGAGCTGCTGTGGGAACTGGAGGCAGCCCAAGAAATTTCACACATTCTTGGCCTCTTTCCAGCAGCTCCCAAGAGCAGTCAGCAAACAGGAAGTCACTTTGACCACTAAAGTATCTGCAAAAGTGACAATGATAGTATGGAGCCAAGCAAAGCTACTCATTAAAAAAAGGTGCTCAATAAATAGCTGGGGTTTGGACATGGGGTAATAAATAACAGATAACTTGAGTAGGGTAGTAGATCAGAGGCCTCCAGAACTTCTTCTGAATCTCAACTATGCATTAACTAGTTGAGTGCTCTAAGATAAATGTCTTAACCTCTCCGAACCTCAGTTTTCTCTTCTGTACAACTAGAGATGATTAGTAGTACCAAAATCTTGGAACTGTTATAAAGAATACATATTATTTAGGACCATACTTAGAATACAGCAGATACTAAATAAAAGTTAACGACTGTCAGTATATCTAGCCATCACTTTCTGTATCATTTTTGCCCCCTAGATCAGGTTCCTTGTTCAGGTCCCATCAGTATATCTATTCTCGCAAAAAGATCTAGTAAATCCACTTGCATTTTAGAGGGTAGGGAAAACTGTATGGAGTTGGGTGTCAATGCCCAGTAAGAACTCTTGTACTTTGCTAGACCAGTTAGTATTTTTAACAAAGAAGAAACCATTAAGATAAATGAATGGAGCTCAAATGGTAGACTTTCTGACTTTAGCCAGTTATCAAAGAAGGACTTTCAAGACAGGTAAGGACCTCTTCATGTTACTCCAGAAAGAATGCTTGTCAAATTCCACTCAGTTTTATTCATTTCCATTGACTATAACAGATTTTGAGTAGACCCCTGCTAGGTGTTTAGAATGTAACCATAGAGAGGACAGGGTCTTTTTAAAAATTTTTTGTTCATAGATATACATGACAGTAGGGTGTGTTTTGGCATATCATACATACATGAAGTCTAACCTATTCTGAGTAGGATCCCATTCTTGTGGTTGTACATGATGTGGAGTTTCACTGTGGTGTATTCATATATGAACATAGGAAAGTGATGTCTGATTCATTCCACTGTCTTTCCTATTCCCATCCCTTCTCCCTTCCCTCGTTCCCCTTTGTTTAACCCAGTGTACTTCTGTTCTTCCCTCCCTCTTTATTGTGTGTTAGCATCCTCATATCAGCGAGAACATTCAGTCTTTGTTTTTTTGGGGACTAGCTTATTTCACTTAGCATGAGCCACAGACTCACAGCCTACAGGAGTCTGCAGACACATAAGCAACTCATTAAGTATAAACAACATGATACTTGCTGTGGAGAAGTTTGAGGGAATATTTTGCCAGAATCAGAAGAAAATTTGTATTCTGTTTTGCAGAAAAAAGAGAAATTCATGGACAGAATTTGATATGAGCCTTAAGAAACAAGAAGTATTTCAATGGATGAAGATGTACAAGAAAGGGTAACCAAAGGTCACAAAGGCATTGTGCTACAGAAGTCCAGAATACATTAGCCCAGTGTGACTGAATCTCAAAGAGGAGGAAGACAGTTTCAAACTAACTAGCTGGTGGTACATCACAAAGGGCCTTAAAAGTCCCCTTATGATTTGTTAATGTGGAAGGTAATTATACTATTAGTTCCATGTTTGAATAACATTATTTTGGTGATTATGCGGGCTTTGAAATAAAAGGGACTAATACTGAAAGCAGAGGCACAAATATCAATATTAAGAATTAAAAGGGTCATAACTACTGATGCAGCAGAGAATAAAAATGATCTGACAATGTTATAAGCACACTGGAATTCAGAAATTTCAACAAAATATCCAAATTACTAAAAAATATAAATTATAAAATGGACTAAAAATGATCCTATAACCATTAATTTTTTTATATTTTCCATTAAGCAAGCATCAGACAAATTCTACAAAATATTAGAAAAACACATAATTTCAATGTTACATAAACTCATCCAGAATAAAAAAAAGGGAATATTTCTTCATCTTTGGAAGCTACTCATACCCTGGCACCAAAAATAGACCAGAATAATATATACTAACATAATTTATGAATATAAATTCAAAAATACTAAACAAAATATTAGCAAGTGATATCCAACCATGTATAAAACAGAAAACAAATCATGACCAAGTTCTGTTTATTCCAGGAATTTAAGTTTGTTTTATCACTAAAAATCTATGAGGCTAACATGCTATGTTTGTTAAAAGGATCAAAAGAGAAAGAAGGGAAAAACTATGTTAAATAATAATCTCAAAAGACACAGAAAACATGTTTGGTAAAAATCAACATTCATTCACAATAAAATATATTAATTAACTATATGTGATAATTCCTCAACCTGATAAAAGCTATCTATATGAAATATTTTGGAAATATTATAACTCAACAACAAAATGTTAGAAGTATTCCAATTGAAAATCAAGACTAAAATAAGACTGTTTACTGGCACCACTGTGATTTGACATTGAACTACAGATATTATCTAGTACAGTAAGTTAAAACAAAGGAAGAGATGGCATAAGGACTGGAGAGGAAGAAGTAAGTCTCATTATTTGCAAACAATATGATTGTCTCCCTAGGATAAAAGACTCTTATAAATTATTGGAATTTTATTAAGATAATTCAGCAACATTGCTAAATATAGTCATTTAAATACAGATAATATTCAATTTCTCAAGCTATATGTTAGATATGTTAGGAGTTCATTTTTGTTTTTAAGCTCCATACATATGTTAATATGTACTTTTATCTATATTTCACCATATACATTAAAAACAAACAAAACTTTGTAGGCAGAAAGATCAGTGCTGTGCCTAGCTGATATTCCAGGTAAGAGAGGGGAGGTCTTGTGCAGGGCAACACAGGATGGGCTAGCTAAGGGCTGTACAGGAAGTCTACCATCACTAACCCAGAGCTTGACAGATACTGAGAAAGGAAGAGGGTCTGAATAGGGCACCATAGAGTCATCCATCACCTCTCTATGAGGACACCCCTCCCTTAGCAATCTTTGCCCCAGAGCACCTTAGTGATAGGCTGTCTCTAAGCACACACACAGTCCCAGCTCAGAGACAGTGGGAACTAATCTCTTGGCCAGTGGTTGGGAGTTTCATCTCAGCTCCCTGCTCTGCTTCCTCTGGCCACTCCCTGTCTGTGGGCACAAAGCATTTTAGCCCTGGCTCTAGAATGACATTAGAATGACATGGCCAAATGTATCAAGTAAATGTGCCTTTACTGGGTCTGAGTGACCCAGCTTTGCTTCTTAGAATAAAAGTTGGAAATAACAACCTCATTATAAGAACAGAACAGATCTTACTCACTTAAATAATCTCTATTAAAGACATAGTAACCTGTCAAGTTGCTATCAGAGCTGGTTCTGCCTGGGGCTTTTGTCTGCAAGGGAAAGAAGTGGAGAGGATCCTTTCTGTCTTAAAACAAGAAGGATTCAACATCTTAACCCTCCATACTAGCCAGACTTCTGTTAGATACTGACATGAATATTGAACCAGGGGCTGTCTTTTTGTTTCATTCAGGACCAATGATTGGGCTGCTCACTACAACTTTCCACCGTTAACCCTTTCTGTCCCTGTCCTTTCCCTGTCCCCATCTTGGTTGTCATGTATAAGTGGAAAGGAAAGAGAATCAGCCCTAGGCTTCATCAAGCTCTACTCCAGTGAACTGTAGAGGTGGCTGGGGAGGAGCAAGGAAAATGCAGAATTCTCCACCTACATTTTAAGCACAGCTGCTCCAACTGACCTATTTAAAATATTGGACTTTGCCCAAGATTTCATAATAATCCCAAGTTCTGGGGATATAGCTCAGTGGTACTCCATTTGCCTAGCTATTGTGAGACCCTGAGTTCAATTCTCTACATTGCTCCCTCCAAAAAAAATCCCTCTTAGAAGAAAAGAAAGGAAAGCAAACCAATCCCCCCTCAAAAGGTGTGAAAGCTATGGATTTCAGATGACCTACAGTCATGAAAACAATTTATCTCTAGATCATTAAGCCCTAAAATTCCAGAACCATAACCTGATGCACTTACTGGCAGCAAAAGAGAAGCTGACTTGAATGTGAACAGGGCCCATCCATACTCCCTGAATAATTCAAAAGTTAGGCGTGGGGGTGGGGGTGGGGATGATCTTCACAGTGTCTGTGTGTATACAGCAATCAAGGAAGCAAAATTATTTCTTTGGGCAGGAACCCATAATAGTATGGCATAACAAAAACTGGGCGTGAGCTGGAGTTTGTGGAGCAAATGGCCCTAGTTTGGAACAATACTTTCCAATGTGCTACAGGCCAGGTACTAAGGACACACAAGCAGAATAAAAAGGAGTTGAAGAAAAGAAACCAGATACTTCACTGAGAATATACTAGCACTTAGAAGTGACAGAATCAAGAGATAGCAGGTGGGAGAGAGAGGGAGAGGTAAAAAGAAGGAGGGGGCAGACATAGTGGCACAGACCTGCAATCCCAGGGGCTTGGGAGGTTGGGGCAGGAAGATCACAAGTTCAAAATAGCCTCAGAAACTTAGCAAGGCCCTAAGCAACTCATTGAGACCCTGTCTCAAACTCTTTAAAAAAAAGGGACTGGGGATGCTGCTCTTGGTTCAGTGGTTAAGCATCCCTGGGTTCAATTCCTGGTACCAAAAAAAAGGAGGAGGGAAAGAGGAATGACAGGAGAGAAGGAAAAAGAAAAGGGATGGAGAGAGAAGGGAGGATAGTAGGCAGATAAAAAGAAAAATGGGAGACTTTGAATAGCAATGAAAAGAAACAGTAGACATTTCACAAGAAGTCCAGTTCTGAAAAGGGGAAGGCAGGCTATTATCTGAAAAGTTAATGCCTATAATCCTGACTTTGGAGGCTGAGGCAGGAATCCTGCAAATTCAAGGTCAACCTCAGCAATTTAGTGAGGCCCTAAGCAACTTAGCAAGACCTTGTTTCAAAGTAAAAAATGAAAAAGTGTTGTGTGCATTCTACTGTTATATATATAACTAAAAAGAACCAATATTTTTTAAATAAAAATAAAAAGTGTTGGGGATATAGCTCAATGGTAGAGTGCTCCTGGGTTCAATCTTCAATAGAAAAAAACATTTTAAATTAAAAAAAGCAATTTGATGCATAAAGGGTGCTATGGTTTGGATCTAGAATGTCCACCAAAAACTTATGTTTTGCAGCAATGTCAAGATGTATGGCTTTGAGAAGTGATTAGATCATGAGTGAGGTAGATACAGAAAGGTGTAGGCAGTCAGGGTAAGATGGAGAGTGAGGAGGTCAGGGGGCAGGGCCAGAATAAAGGGGTATGGACAGGTAGGTCTTCTGATGAGGTCAACTTCCTGCTTGATGAAAGTGCTCATGAACACAAGCGGGGGACCCAATCAGACAGACACTTCTGTACTTGTACCCCTAAGTGGGGAATCCAACAGAAAAATGAAAACAGATGCATGGACATAGGGCGTACCAATTTATGATAGTGAAGCTAGTGTGGACAGAGGAAGAGATAGGAGAAGGAAGAAATTCCAGAGACCATAAAAAGAACAGGCCCAAACTCCCCCACCTGACCCCTCCTCTTTGGAGAAGTTCATCTCTATATCATCTGTCACCTTTGCAATAAACTTACTTCTTCCTTGCTATCTCTGTGTTCTGTTCTTCAATTCTTCTTTATTGATTTTTTAAAAAATAAATGAGAGCTGGATGCATTACAATTCTTATTACACATATACAGCACAACTTTTCATATCTCTGCTTGTATATAAAGTATATTGACACCAATTCTTTGCTGAATGGAGACCATGAACCCAGCACCCCTAGACAGTAACACAAGGGTTCTGACCTTATCAGTGGATTAGTTCACTGATAGCTGAATGAACCACTGGGAGGTAATAGAAAATGCAGGCAGGTTGGGCATGGTTGGAGGAAGTAAGTCACTGGGGTATGTGCCCTTGGGGATTATATTTTGTCCCTGCCCCTCCATTCTCCCTCTCTCTCTGCTTCCTGGTTGCCATGAGAAGTTTTCCTCCATCATGCCCTTCCACCATATTGTTCTACCTTACCTTGGGCCCAGAGCAATGGAGTTAGCCAACAATGGACTGAAATCTCTGAAATAATGAGTCAAAATAAACCTTTCCTCCTTTAAGTTGTTTATGTCAGGTATTATAGTCATAGTGAGGAAAAGGTGAGTAACACAAAGGGCCAAGTTGAGGTCTGGTGGAGATGTAATACAAGGAAAAAGAAAGAAAACTTTTTCCCTTTGAAAAACATGACTATCTGAGAATAACAGGATTCCTCCACTTAGAAGGGAAGGTAAAGAATTTTATAATTATCCTTTTCATGAAATACACAAGTTCAAAGGACAAGCAGAACACTTGAAAAGACATCACACCATTCCTAGGGCCTGGGTTCTGGGATGTGATCTCTTGTATACAAAGAGGAAAAGAGGGACTACTAACTTTATCTGTGAGCTAACTTCTTTGGCCCAAGTGTAAGGTGACCATCCATCCTTGGCTCTTTTCACGTAATGCTATGAATAAAGACAAGTGATTGCTATGGTTTAGCATCATGACAAGACAAAGAGAAAAGATCAAGCAAGAAGAGGAATTGCTTGTGAGGTTGAGTGCTCTCAGTTTGCCTGGTCCTCAAACATGACTCATACTAATTCAAACCGAACAAGTCCATCAAGACCAGGATACTCAACTGCTAAACCATACATGTACTTGGCTTAGAGGCCCAACTCTGACCCTCTGCTGAGCAGGTACTTTTTATACGAAAAGCCACACTCTCCTCAAAGCCATTGTGACAAGAAGCCAATAATTCACTATCCCTCCAGAGATTATTAATACTGTAGTTTTGTTAGAAATCAATAAATGTACTTTTTAATCATCCTTGAAGCCAAAAGCTATTGAATAGTCTGCTGTAAATACCTAAAAACCTGCACGATTTATTTTACTGCTGTTCCAACTACAGCATTTGTTTTGTACACATGCTATTATTTGTGGTATATAATCAGACACGAGATCATATTTTTAAGTGAGAAAGAGGTTTACAATTTTGAAAAAGAATGTTCAACGGGATTGGATATTGCTTTGCCTTTCAAGAAAACTGAAAGAGCTCAAGAAATAAAATTAGAATGTAAGGAAGTATAAAATCTTCAGAATAATTATCAAATATATCTACAATGAAACAAAAATAAATTAAGGCTCCAATCTATTATAGTAAGTGAAAGCAGATGCAGATTTTAAAATCAAGTTTAATATCTCAGCAGAATACCAGATATGCAAAACACACAACTCTGATACAGTAAGGCATAGAATGGTTTTAAAGGGAAGGGTAAGAAGAAACAATGCTCTGAAAATATAGCTTTACACAAAATTATAGACCCTTCAGAATTCCATGTTAGGGATGTTAGGGTTTACAACTGGATTGGTCTGAAGAAAGAGAAGGACCATTATTGAAAAATGCAAGGCAAACAGGTAAGTTACCAATCCAGCCTGGGCCCCAGATACAGGTCCAGGCATCTAACCTGGGCTGGCTGCTTTCCTTGTTGTTCCCTGGGGTACCATATGGGAGGATGCAACCAAGGCATTCCATAGGACTTTTGCTTTTATCATCACACTGGGCTATAGGAATTCAGTTTCATTTGGTAGTTTAGATTTTTCTTCCATACAATACAACTGAAACAAGGAAAGAAGTTACACAGGGGGTGACCTTGCTTAGGGCTCATGCCCTAGTGAGAAATGCTGACTTGTTATAGCACACTGTAACTACATGTGTGTCTGATTCATACTTTGAAGCACAGATGGAGGCTTTTGTGAACTCTCTCACAAATGACATTAGTTGACAATGGTATTCACCAAAGCAAATTTATTTTAAATTGAACTTATAAACAGAAGTAATTCTAATATACATCATCCAGTTATACCATGGCCTCACCTGTCCCTTTGAGATACATAAGCATATTACAAAGTCATATGCCCACTTCCATGTTATACAACTCTCTTTTTCTAACACTTGTCTCAGTGGTGCTAAGACCAGTGCTAAGGATATTAGAGAATATTGGACAATGTGGAGGATGGGGCTGGAAAAATGACTCCATCACAAGCTTTGACTGCTCCCTCTCACCACCTGTCTTTACCTCTCCCCTCTCTGCTTTGCCAAAGTCACTCCTTCTTCAAGAAGAAGAACAAGCCTTCCCTCGTTTATGAAGCTGTCATGACCTTTCTCAAAAATTCTATGACATTTATAATCCTCACCACAATATAGAATCTTCTAGCTGCTGTGATTGTTTATGTGTGAGCATCTCTTCCTCCCTGCTGTTTTATAACATGGTAATTATCATCATCAAACAGCACGCTGAGGCCCTAACACACACTAATGCCATAGTACAGTAGGGGGAAAATGTGCTTAGAGACAGAAGTTCTAATTTTAAAGTCTCTTCTTCAACACTCACCACACATGTGACCCTGGAAAAGGCACCTAAGTTGTCTGAGCCTTCATCTCCCAATCTGCTAAATGGGAAGGATGCTGAACCTGGCATTAACTGGACCTAAACTATATCACTTACCTACTGAGACATCAAATATAAGTTACTTGGGCTCTCTGTTTCCTCAGTTAAGAAATGAAAATAATAGTTCCTACTCTGATGACTTGTCTTTTTGGTTGACAAATACAAGGTCTGGCATGTTACAATTTCTGAAACAAATGGTAGGGATGGTTATTATACTCATGATCCTGGTTATGAGTCACACTTGATTCCTGACCTCATGGGGTTACAATTCAACAAAGGAAATGAAATAGATAAGTATAGCCCTCCCAGTGTGTAGCAGCACATGTTAAGGGCCACATGAGCAGTAGAGACAGCTCCTCAAAGAACGAGAGAGGAAGCAGAGCCAGTTGACATGTATGACAAGGTGGGAAAGCTTTATGAATAAACAGTTTTTTGAAGGGCCTGAGTTAATCAGCCAGAAAGGCATTTCAAGCAGGGAGAACAGAGTGAAGGCAAAATACTAAGAAACAGATTTGAAATATAAACATAACAGAGAGCTTGTGTGGAGGATATGGTAAGAAAAAGTAGGGGCAGGAGGAAGAGCAAAGACTTAGGAAAGCACAATTCCCTCACCATTCCATCCGCAGTGGAAGTGTCCAGTCCATACCTTGTGCTTTCCCATAATAAAACCTGAACTCTGGAGTTTAAACAATATCCAAGAAGCAACAGGAAATGTATGATGACTTTTGTTCAAAGGGGTGACATGATGAGAGCTGCACTTTAGGAAAATTAACCTGAGAATGCTGTACAGAATATACACAAGAAGCCAGTTAGTTAATAATATTTAAAAGTTTGAAATGACCCAAATGTCCATCCACTAATGACTGGATAAATAAAATGTGGCGCACCCATGCAATGGAATATTATTCAGTCATCAAAAGGAATGAGGTTTTGATGAATGCTATCTGTGAACCTTAAAATAATATGGTAAGAGAAATAATTCAACCTTAAAAGCCTAAATTTTTATATAAGTCCTCTCAAATGAAAGTGCAAAACAGACAAATCCACTCAGTGAAAAGTAGATACATGGCTGCCCAGGGCTCTGGGAAGGAGCATGCTGAACAGGAGATGGTGGCATGATGCCTAAAGGATTTGGGGCTTCCTTTTGAGTTAATGAAAATATTCTAAAAATTGATGTGGTGATGGTTGCACTTATCTGTGAATATACTAAAAATCACTGAAGTCTCCACCTTAAATGGGTGAGTTATATCACAACAGAGCTGTTTTCAAGGGAGCTAGTTAGGAGTTACTGAAGAGATTCAAGCATGAAGTACTACAGGCCTGAGACTGAGAATTAACAACAAAATAGGAGCAACATGGGAAAGGAAGAAGGAAAAGCTCGATTTCAGATGTGGATTGAAAATCAATGCTATTATTTGGTTCTCGAATAGTTCCCAAAAGCTCATTAGTTGAATACATGATCCCTGATACAGCCAGGTTCAGAGGTGGGGCTTTGGGGAAGAGAATGCATCATGAGAACTGTGACCTCACCAGTGGAGTAATCTATTGAGAGCTGAATGGACTACTGGAAGGTGGGGCTTAGTTAGAAGAAGTAATTTATCTTCTCTTTCCCTATTCCTCTCAGACTTTTTCTCTCTCTCCTGGCTATCATGAGCTGACCAGCTTTCCCTTGCCATGACCTTCTGCCATGATGGTTCTGCCTTGGAGCCAGCCAGCCATGCACTGAAACCTCTGAATCCATGGGCCAAAATAAATCTTTCCTCCTCTAAGTTGTCCCTATCAGGATTTTGGTCACAGTAACAAAAAGCTAACACAGGCAGCCTTCCTGTGCCCTCTACAATCTGAAACACCAATGAAGTGTAGGACAGTGGTAAAGGGCATGGACTTTTTCATCATCTGGCCTGGCTATAGATTTGCCTCAGCCACTTATTAGCTATTTGACCTGGATCAAGTCACTGAACCTCTTTGAGCCTCAATTTCATTATCTGTTAAAAGGAGGAAAGGTAGTATCTTTTTTAAAAAGTTATTCTAAGAACTCAATGATGAAAATGTATTAATATTGGGTAAAGTGCTTGACACATAGAAGGTCCCGAGTAAATGTCAGTCACCATGATCCTTGTTGTCATTATTCATAAATACTTTTGACTAAATTGGTAGAATAATGAGTGTGGAGCTTTAAATTCAGAGGCACATTCTGTAAAGCGCTATATTGGTGAGGTCTGAGCTAGGGCTTAATGCCATTGCCATTGAAATACTTATTATTTGATATGACTTCATTGCTCAAAATACCTCTTAAGCTATGTTTACAAAAAGAAGAGTGAAACTTAATAGCCAGTCTATCAGTAAGGAGCACCCTCAGAGAAATGTGGCCTTTGGCATAACCAAGAGTAACTAGGGACATTGGGAAGCACTGGACCATTCTGCCCAGCTTGGCATTGACCAATTCGTGTCTGCCTGAATACATACCCCAAAGCAATCACAAATAAACTATCTTAGTTCACCTGGACTGCTATAACACATTACGATAAACCAGGAAGCTTATAAAAAACAGATATTTATTTCTCATAGTTCAGGAGACTAGAGGACAGGGATTAGGGTGTTTTCATAGTCAGGTTCTGGAAGGGGCCTGGGTGAAGACTACCAACATTTCCTTGTGTCTTCACATGGAAAAAAAGACAGAGCTAGGCCTCTGGTCCCTTCTTATAAGGGTACTAATCCTTCATGTCTCAATCACTCCCTAAAGGCCCCACGTACGAACACTATCCCATTAGGGATTCAATATGAATTTGAGGAGGACATAAATAGCTGTATCATATACCAATTCATACTTTTTTATTATAGGATCAGGATTATTTAAATCAGAAGTGGCTTGCAAACCACACCCACCTTTTTCATATAAAATATCATGGAAGCCTAGCCATGGTCATTTGTTTATATATGGTTTCTGCCTTTTTTACTTTTTCTTTTTCTTTTGGTACTACAAGGGTAGAGATAAGTAGTGAAAACAGAAGGTATATGGCTTGCAAAGTCCTAAGTATTTTCTATCGGGTCACTGCTAGCAAAAGCTTCCCAAACCCTGATTTAAGCTATAATAAGCTCACTACTATGTGCTTGATACATTTCTTATTTTTTATATTTTTTAGAGATAGGGTCTTGCCTTGTTGCTCAAGCCAGTCCCATACTTCTGGGTTCAAGGGATCTTCTTGCCTCCTGCATAGCTGGGACTCAAGTTGTATGCCATTACATATGGTGCTTATAAAGACACTTTTTATTTCTTTCAACGTTTCCCATTTTAATTATTTATTGTTCTTTATAATACCAGGACCATTATTAATACCAAAACTGTTTTCCAGTAAAACTATTCCTTATCTGACCAATTCTCACAAGGTTATACAGGCCACACATATGAAAGCCATTGGAACTCTGGGCAGCCTGGCATGTTAAAAATAAAGCCTGGTTCATTTTTTAACCTTGATTACCATGCAATGACCTGACCTCTAGACATCATGAGGTGCCATGTGTTGTAGGGTCAGGGTGGTGTGGGGGAAAACTACTGGATGGGAATCAGAAAGCCTGATTTCTGGCCCCAGGCTTTCTATTAACTTTCTGAGACAAGGAAAATTGCTCTCCCTCTCTGAACTTCAGGGTCCACTTCTGAATCTAAGAACATCTGGTTCCCTTCTGTCCCTGTGATTCAGGTGCCAAATTCCATGGAATATAATTTACTATACTCTACCTTCCTGGTCATGAGCTACTACCCCAGAATCAAACAGACTTGGATATATAAACTGTAGCATTGGCATTTGGCCTGGTGTCTAATCCCAGACAGGTGGCATACCCTCTTAGAGACACAGTTTCTCAATCTGTCAAATACTGAGGATCCAGTAAGATCATATAAAGTAGCCAGCACAGGATGGGGCATATAGTTAGCATTCACCAAACAGTAGCAGTTCTTATCATTATCACTCAATATTTAGTTTTTATTTACTAAATGTTTAAATTACATTATCAACTTTTCAGAATATGTTAGAATGCATTCTTTTACAATATAAAGCTTTTGAATATATTATAGGCTGGTGTGACTAAGGAAACAATTATCCAAAGCAATCTAAACTTATAGAAAAGATAGATTACAAGATAAATATTTACATTATGAAAAAGCTTTTTCTTTTACTAAATAATTCATCATAAGTTTCCTGGAAAAACACAAACTTGCCTCAAGCAAATATGATTGGCTGTATGACCATGTGATTTTCATTTAGTTCTTAAATATCACCTCCAATAGCTTTTAAAAAGCAGTATGTGTAGTATAGATTGTGGGAAAGCACTAAACTGCCCTCCAGTAGTAACAGCAGGATTTTAGAATTAATTTGAGAATTCTGTACAGGAATGATAATCATATCCATTTGCAAACTGGAACCTGTGTTTCTAATGCAAGATCTTTGACCAAGTGTCCATCTCAAGATGAACCTCTCCCCTCCCAAGCACAAGATGGTATCCTCCAGCTACTAGAGCACACTCCACACAAAGGCAGTCAAGACTGATTACCTTCATTTATCAGATTACTCAAAAGAGCCACAGAGGTTTGGTGACTTATCCAAAGCCAATCAGCTAGTCAGCCACAGAGATGCTATCCTAAGTCCAGTGATACTTTTCCCTGTACCTTCCACTTGGCTTTGTGCAATCCCAGTGCTATAAACTTCTAAAGGATGGTTTGGGTTTATTCACAAAAGTCCAAAATTTTATAATTTCCTACTATGGTCTCACTGAGCCTATACTTGCGAACATTTAGGGCTGGATTAAAAAAAACAGCATACACATATGGGATGGAAGTATGGAATAATCAATTTGGGCCTCTGAGATGTTCATCCTCAATATTGTTTCTGGTAACTGCTTTAAATATTTTAATGAATCACTTTGTTGGGCTTAAGTTCAATGAAGTGATTCATTAAAATATTTAATGAATATGTGAGCAATTCAATCCCTAAAACCACAAAAACAAAACAAAAATACAGAGAATATATAAACAAAGAAGGTTACTTCTAAGATCAAGTTAGGATTCCAAACTTACTTGGGAAAATATGTGCAGGATACTTCATAGAGTTTCAAACAGGGCTTTGACATTTTTTCTAAGGCATTTTAAACTCTTTACTGTCAATTGCAAAGGAATCTGGATTTGCCGATGCAATCAATGTCACAAAGGCCAAAGAGTCTCAAGACCAGGAAGATTTCAAGAAGGAGCTAGGGAAGGGAAGCTAGAGTCTTGCTGAACATTAGAGGAAATCAAGCCTCAAGATATTTCCAGAAGGCTTCAGAAACTCATAAATTATCCTCTGTATAGAGGGCATGCTTTTTCATTGTTATTTCACTTTTAATATGTATCAGACCCTGGGGATATAAAAATGATTGAGACACAGTTCTTTACCCTTAAGGTGTACACAGTGAAATGCACAGGAGGGATGTGGAGCAGTAAACTGACAAGTACAATAAAGTATGATAAACAGAGGCACATACTGTGCACCTCTGTAAGGAGCACCTGGCCCCTTATAATGATTATAGAGTAAGTGAACAGGAAAAATTATGGTTGTGAGGGGAGAAGCATATTGTAACTTGTTCCTGTAAGATGGCTTTCCTGAAACAAAAGTGGCTATTTGTCGCAAACATAGTACCAGCAAGAAACCTCTAAAAATCAAAGGCAACAAAATAAACTAGGCCCTGCAGATGGAACATAATCAAAAAGCCTTAGGTCACTGATAAAATATGCTGATCCTGAAATATTTATCCTTTGCTGCTGAAAAGAGAGGGATCAGGTTATGAAAGCTGGCCTCTCAGGCCACCTGCCAGGCTAAGTGTGAATCTCCAGTGAATCTTAGTTAGGAGAGTTTAAAATAAAGATTTATAGAAGTAACTAAAGAATGAGAGAAAGATGGAGGGTGGAAGATGGGAAAGAAGGAAACGCAACAGGGATGACTTTGTATGTTTGATGTCATCTTCTGGGTCATATTCTGGGTTCTCTAGGGCCTGTTCATGAACAGGTATTTAGTCTCTCAAAATGTAACATTCTAAATGGCATAAGTATGCTAGTTAGACAGAAAAGACCAAGAAAAATATGACAACAATGATGAGAAGGAAGGGGAAGAGACATGGCAGTAGCAATCATTTTATTGAAACATAGTATTACTCATTTAATTAATGAATACACTCTGGTGAAGTAATACAAGTTGAGGAATCTGGATTCAATTGTTGGTTCTCCCTCTTCCTAAATGGTCATATCAGACTTTAGTTTTCTCATCTATTAAATTAAATAATAGTTCATATCCTAACTATCAAGAAGTCTGTAAGACATAACCAGATGATGGAAATGAATAGGTTATATAAAGTCTAAATAGCTGTATATTGCTGTTAGCTATAATTTTTCATAATTTTATTTCCCATGATAGAACATAATTTAACTCTGACATAAAATAATGCACCTTTGACAAATCTCTTGTCCATTACAGATCCAAGGGAGGTACAGCTGTGCTGCTGTATTCACAGCCAACAAGGCATAAAAAACTATATACACTAATACATTCTTGATGTCAAATGTCACAGACCTAGAGATTTTTGATCACTGAAAGTTGGGAATCCTAAACAGTCTGGCAACTAATGGCTCATAACCCATGCTCTGCCTGGGCAACTGACAGATAGGACTGCTGTATCTGATTGACTCACAGGCAGGGGCAAATAAAGAAATGATAGGTTCACCTTTAAGAAGATGCCAATTCAGACGATGAATAATGCTTTGCTTTTTTCATTTTTCTGTTATTAATAAAAGTCATATAAATTCATGACAAAAAAATCAGAATATGAATGTAAGAAAATAGAATCAATGAAAAAGTGTCCTAATTTTACTAACTACAGTCAACTGTGGTTAATGCCCTTTTAGTGTGTATTTTAAGAGCTCATTCTATGCACATTTACACCAATGTTTAAAACAATTGTAGATACTGATCTTTTTTTAATTTTTTCTTAGTTGTTGATAGATCTTTATCTAATTTATTTTTATGTGGTGCTGAGAATTGAACCCAGTGCCTCACACATGCCAGGTAAGTACACTACCACTGAGCCACAGTCCCAGTCCCTATACTTCTATTTCTTGTAAAAAGAAAGATTTTTTTTAATAAAACTAATGGGTTTTATTAAAAAATAAGCATTTGATAATGAATGCAAGGAAGAAGACATGGGACAAAATGATGTGAGAATCTCCACAACATTTTCTTTTGACAGTGATGAGAATTGATTCTGTGGTATCTTTCCCTGCTGTGGGACATGGGACCAGCTCATTAATGTTTATTTAACAACTAACCCAGCAACAAAAAATGCTCCCGACTGCCAACACATGTCACAAAGGGGATGAGAATCCTAAGACACAGGCCAGCACATCTGTAGTATACTTTTGGATAAAGATGAAGACAAGAAAGAATACATGGAAGAGGAAAAGGAAAAGAAGGTGACAAATCTATGCCCTCAATGTCATTCTCTTTGAGAAAAACTGAAGCTTGCTTAGTGATAATAAGTAGGACTTTCAAGTGAGGCAGATGAGAGCAGTATGACCTGGACCAGCTACTTCTCTTTTCTGAGCACCCATTTTCTCACATATTAAATGACTAAAACTCTTCATGGGGTCTTCAGGAGGCTAAAGAGAAATGCTGCACGTCAAGTGCTTGGAACAGAGACTCACACAGAGGACTGTGATGGAGATCTTCAGGTAGCTGCCTAATGCAAGTCCACCTAAGAAACCCTCAGGGATTGAAGCTGGAATTTGGAATTTGTCTAGTCTAAGCCCTTCCCTTCTCAAAGAGAAGGCTCAAAGAAGGGAAGATGGTTTACCAACAGCATACATACTTATTTTTAATGAATCCAGGACACACCTACAGAGCATTTGGGTAAAAACTTGTGCTAGAAGAGAACAAAATGCATATCAAGAGGTAAAGGTGCTTACAATCCGTGCAAGTCACTGAATATCCCTGTGCCTCAGTTTCTTCATCTGAAAAATAAGGGCAATAATTGCAGCTACTTCATAGGGTAAGGATTAACTATACTAGGATTAACTGAGTAAATATATATAAAGAGCTTAGAACATTGCCTGAAACATATTAGTCTATATGTGTATTTTCATGTTGATATTTTAGGATATTTACATATTTAGAATTGATGTATACTGGCATGATATCCAAATACAGATAGATAGGCAGATGTCCATATAATGCTTTTTTTTTTACACATTGTTCACATTATATGCTTATATTTGGGAGATCAGAGCACAGCAAAGACCATTTTCATACATCAAAGCTATTTGGTTTTTCACTCCTGGCAAGCCAAGTTAAAGAGAATGTAATATTTCAGGGTCTAGTCACTAGCTTTGGCAGGAGGGATGGTGGTTTCCTCCCCCTGGGCTACAGCATTACCTATGTGCCCTGGAATCCAGATTTTAAGTGGTGGTCTCCCAATCCCCCACCTCTCTGGATGTAAAAGCCACAGCAGATGCCTTTGGTGGGCCAGCTCTGAGTTGATGTTCTGGTGTCATTCCTGTAGACCCTGACTAGAGCTCCTACCACCATTCACCCCATGACTTTGTAAGCTCTTAATTAAAAGCATTGAAATACCTGTCTTATCTTTTGTTGCCTACAGAGGAATGTAGAGGTGGAGTGGAGAGACAGGAAATGTGCCCCAGCTAGTGAGGACAGCCAGAACAAAGATGTAGGGGCATGGCATGCAGGATACCTTCTGGTGACCATGAAAGGAAGGGGTCTCATGCCAGAGTGGACAGTTACAATAAGTCCAGCAAAGACTTGCTACAGGGACTCACAGATACACTAAAATGTACCCCACGAACAAGTTATTAGACATTAAAGAAAACCAGAAATCAAGGCATACCACTGCACTGAAGCAAGGCTGGAAGATCCTCAGTACCACTACAATCCTTGAGAGATTTCTTTTAGAACTACGGAAAGATTGGAGCTGTAAAGTTATAGCATCAGACTCCCAAGATGAAGATGTTTTTAGCAAGAAGGCTAAGGATAGAACCAAGTCTAACTAACACAGAATGACTTTATTGCTTCTAAATAGGAATTTTAGATTAAAGTATATCAATATGAACTCTATTTTATAGAATTCCAATATTTCTTCCAAGATAGTTTCGTTGCAGTGCCACAGAAAATGTCCCCAATGAAACTGCTTCATTTTATGAATGCTATCTATTTCTAGAAAAAACACACGCTGCTGCTTGTCATAAATGAGGAAAGTTTACATAAGAGAAACAAAACAGAACACCCAAAATGAACAGTACGTTTAAAATAAAACACTTCAGTACTGCCAAAAATGAGCACAACAAATAGCTCATACATTTTCCCCATTCTAAATTCCTTACACATGAAGCATTTTTCAATCTCCAATTTTTACCTGATATATTAAATTTTAATCATTAAATTACTGGATGAACACTCCCTCCCCCTAGCTGTTTCCACATAGAAAAATAAAACATGTGGGTAGTGATGTGGCAGAAACATTGCAAAGTTTTATTCCATGACCATTTGATTGTAGAGACAATCATAAATTCTAAGACAAATAAAAACGGAAGCTATATGTTTTCTATACCAAAGAAAAAACCAATTACTTCCTTATTTTAGGAAGACAGAAAAAGTACAAAAGCTTTAACATCAAAGACAAGTGGGGAGGCTGGGGTTGTGACTCAGAGGTAGAGCACTCGCCTAGCATGTGTGGGGCACTGGGTTTGATCCTCAGCACCACATAAAAATAATAAAGATATTGTGTCCACCCAAAACTAAAAAAAAAAAGTAAAAATTAAAAAAAAAAAGACAAGTGGGGTTAGGTTCAGGCTCTAATGCCTACATATATGATCTTGCCCAAGTTCCTCAATTTCTTTAAGCTTTGACTTCCTCATCTGTAAAATGGAGATTATGGCACATTTACTTCACAGGGCTGTTTTGAGAACAACTAAAACTTTGTTCATAAAAACAGCATGATTTACAGCATATATTAGGCTCTTAGCACTAACCATCAAGTTATCCTGCCTTTATATAACAACAGATTTGAGGTATAATCCACATGCTATACAATTCACCCATTTCATGTATTCAATTCAATGACACTTTTTATTTTAAGAAAATCAGTTGTGTGACCGTCACCACAATCTAAGTTATTGTTCTCACCTCACCCCCACCCAAAAAAAATTTATACCCATTAGCAAATCACTATAATGCCTTTTTTGCTTTTTTCCTTTTTTTCCCTTTGGTACTGGGTAATGAATCTGGGGGCACTTTACACCTGAGTTACATTCCCAACCCCTTTTATTTTTATTTTAAAATAGGGTCTCACTAAAGTTGCTGAGGCTAGTCTCAAACTTGCGACCCTCCTGCCTCAGCCTCCCATGTCACTGGGATTACAAGTGTGCACCACTGCAGCAAGCATTATAATGCCTTTTGAATATCCATATAATTTTGCTAAAACCTTAGGTCCTGGAGATAGTCACAACTGGATTCAATTCCAAGCTCTACTGTTTTCTAGCCATGTAACACTAGACAAATTGCTTCCATTTACTAGGGTCCCATTTCCTCACTGAAAGAGGGAGGCTGTAATGGGAACCATATAAATAAGTCAGGATACAGTGAGACAATATGTTTATAGTACCTGCTCATGGCTGACCCATAGTGAGTACCAGGTAAATGGCAGTATCATTGCACTTACACTCGTTCTCCTTTTCATTCTGCTTATTTTCCTTCTCCTATCTTTCCTATCATTCCACTAGAATGCATCCTGCATCACAGGAACCTTGAGTAGTACCTCATGCATAGTAAGCACAATATGTGTTTCATGCATTAATTATGTGTATGTGCATGCATGCCTATGTATTTCTTTTCATTTAGACCAGGTCCTATTCCAGAAAACAAAAATTAAAGTGGTTTCTTTAATAGTAGTAACACATCAAAAATTAAAAAGACAAATGCTCACATTAATGCCAACTACAGGCCATTTTATCGAAGGAATGTGTCTATCAACACTGTCCCAAATTATCAAAATCACTGTCTAGATTCATCCACAAAGTAGAATTCTGTCACATTCTAGAGCTGAACACCAGGTTCTCCAACATCTCTGAGAATGCTCTTTCCAAAGACTTAAAAACTAGTAGATTGTAAAGCCATGATTTGGAAACAACAAAGCCCTATCCTCTCTCAACTATATGACACTCCTACCTTGTCAGAATCATTCATGCTCTTTTCAGGAATCACAAAGAAAATTATATTTCCCTCTTTGTGCACTCTGCAATGGTAGCAGGTTACAGAGGTGGAGAAAACAGTACTAAAAACATATAACCATTCCATATTCAATAGCAGATGTTGCCACTGCAAACCAGGCTTGAGGGTTGATTATACTTGGCCTATTATTTAAAATACAAGGTTACATTTTAATGAATTACTTCTTTACTCTTTAGTAAAAGCCCATTCACAATTCCTTACACTTGGTGAGAATACCTTTCACATGTTAAATTAAGTGACAGCATGCTAAAGTAGAAAGAGCCCTGCAGTGGGAGGCAGAAGACAGGTCCACTAAATGGCTTGACCTAGCCAAATGCCTCTGCTACTCTGAATCTCCAGTTACTCCACTTCCTCTTCCGGAATATTAGGGGGACTGAACTGGGGATGACTAAGGGCCCTTCTAGCTCTAATATTCTCAGATTCTCTGGTGTCTTTAGGCAAAGCAAAACTGACTTCATATTCTCTTAACACCCACTTAATTTAAATAATTAATGTCCTTACAGCCTTGGATGGCAAGTAAGTCATCAAGTGACTTAATCATGAGTACTCTGAAATGAGAAGAGAGCTCAAGTCTCCTTCCAAGACCTAAGGGCCTGGTTAACTGGAAGTTGGCTTACTAAAGGGAATGAAATGCAGAAAAATTCCCTCTATAGAGAAAGATTTGCTGTAAATGATCTGGGTTGTTTTGCCTTGAAGTAAACAAACTCCATTAAGCCAAAAAGAGATCTGGCTGTGCTTTGGAAAATACAATTATTTAAAATTTTGGAAAATATGATTATTAAAACTCTAGGTTTATAAGATAAATGAACCAGGACAACTGTTCACAGTACAAAAGAAGACAGACCAATAGATCTGGATGGATTCAAACCGAGTTGTAACAATTAAATACTAGGAATGTGAACCAGCTAAGCCAGATCTGTTCAACACATGCACATTTTATTGGGTACAGATGAAATGCTAGGCCCTGGATCAGGAGATTGGGCAATCAGATGCAATACAATCATCCCTGCTCATGAGGATCTCATTGTCTTGTGACTGGGATTGGAGAAGGTGACACCTAAGCAAACATTTGAACTTACCTAACATCCTCTCTGAGCTTTTGTTTCCTCATCTGTTCAATGGAGAAAATGAAGTCTGCCTTACAAGACTGCTATGAGAGTTCAATGAAGCCACTGATGGAAAACTGAAGACAATAGAAATTCATAGTTATAGTGGCTGTGATGTTTTCTCAATCTTATGTAGAACGGGACTTACATAAGCTATTTATTTTTCTGTCAGTTCTTACTTGTCTATCTACCTCACTAGAATGCCTTACATTAGAACAGGGAACTTTGTTTTGTTCTTTTGGGTGGGGGCAGTACTGGGGATTGAACTCAAAGGCACTAGGTCACATCTCAGCCCTTTTTATATTTTGAGACAGGTCAAGCACTTAGGGCCTCACTTTTGCTGAGGTTGGCTTTGAACTCGAAATCCTCCTGCCTCAGCCTCACATGCCACTGGGATTACAGGCATGTGCCACCATATCTTGCTTGTTTTATTCTTAATATCCATCTCCAGAACCTAGAGGAAGCAGGGAAGAAAAGAGGCAAGGAGGGAAGAGAGAAAGGAAGGCAGGCAGGAAAAAAAGAGCCAGTTGGTCTATAAAACTTTGCTATTTTTAGCCATACATAAACACTGTGTTAAAAGTGTATGTGTTATACAAATACAATTTCACATTAAATCTCTGAGCTCCTCCTTCTAACTGTAAGTTCTTTTGTGAAATATTGCTGTTGACATGAGAAGTAGTGGTATGTCAACCTGAAAGCTCCAACAGAAGTTTCACAGCCATCTCAAAAATAATGTGACCCTAACTGAACTCTTGGCTGTTTCCCCCAAAACATATTCTTCCCAGACTTCTCCATGTCAATAATGTAACCATCTGTCCCTATTCTTCACATCCTGACATTTTATTCAGTATAACCAGGTATCTAGCCAAAACAGAAAAGAAAGCATGCCCCAACCACATTTGTAACTGACATATAAATAGCAGTCCAGTTGTTGGGTAAGACTTACAAGGATTGCTTTTCGAAGGGCCTGACTTAGCTGAGAGGCAAGCCCTTTTGTCTCCTCCATTTCTTTCCCTCTTCCTCCTCCTGCCTGACCGAAAGGCCAGCAGACATCTCAGACCATGAAGTGAGTTTAATATGGAAGCCCTATTCTAATTCTGGAGGAGCTAGAGGGGCAGAAAGCTAGAAGGTGCCTGTATCCTGATGACATTATGGAACCACCTCCACCCTGAACTGCTCATCCCTATACTTATGTCATGTGGGAAATGCATATTTTGAGAGTTTTTCTGTTATTTTGAGTTGAATGATTATTCTGACACAAGTTCTCAGCTCAAATATTTGTTTCTTTTGTGGTAATGCTTAACAGTTTTCATTAAATTGTTTATTTCTCTGTGTTTTTGTCCTTTTGATGTTTTCTCAACTGGAAATATCAACTCTATGACTTTAGAGACTGTCTGTTTGGTTTACCATCATGTAGTTTATGCCTGGCACATAACAGGAACTTAATAAATATTTTTAAATAAATGATTCAAGCTTGAATATGGTATGATATAAAATGAATATTCTAGATAATTCCCACTTTAAAAAACTCATGCAGAAGGTACTTTAATGAGTTTACTCCAGAATCAATTGTTAATAACAGCTCAACATATGTTTGTTAAGCACCTACTAGGTGTCAAATCCTATGCTAGAGACTAAAAGGAAGTGGCCCCAAATTTTTATGTCACAGCACTTCATACAAGAAAAACCTCTCAATTTGCATTGCAAAGTAACAAAAGCAACCATATTATGATCATGGGTAACTCTGAAATCTTAACAAGGAATATAGGATGAGTGATCATTGCTAATTTTCATTAAAAATGCACAAGTTCCAAAATAGTGGGATGCTCATATTATGGCACTAGGATTAATATCTTTAATTTATTTTGTTCATTTCTAGCATACTTTTTTCCATCAGTACTTTTCCTTCTAGATCAAGAAAATGCAGAAACAAATATTTCTAATTTTTCCCAAAAGACCAACTTGTTTTGGGTAATTAATATACAACAGACTATATAATTCGATTGCAGCTTTGTCTATTCTGGTAGTTGAATTCTTCCCATGAATATTGTTTTGGCATATTTTTTGAATCTTGAAAAAGAATATGAATATTAATATAAAAAGGCACATATGTCTTCTTATTGCAAAGCTAAAAGCTTATTTCTGTGAAAGCAATCTAATGTAATATCAGAAGTTGTTCTAGAGGTTGGATCCTGTTGCTTCTAGTTGGCAAAGAAAGGATAAAGGGGAGCATGAAAAAAGTCTATTTTCACTGTGTCTCGCTAACCAGGAAGAAAGAAAAGAACACCAGGGGGATTATTACTGAGCAAAGGAAAGGCCAAATTGAAGAATATGCAAGCAGGAAGGAGAGTGGTACAGAGTGACCATGTTCCCGTCTCCGCCATGGCAACCACCTGATTACCCATGGCTAGACTTCCCTGGGGACTGCTAATGAGATATTCTACCAACTTGGACATTAAAATTATCAGCCACAGTGTTAGATGAGTAATAGCCAAACAATAAGGACTTTTGAAAGGAGACAGAATAGGAACAACTACCATTAAGTAAGAACTTAAGATGTGCCTTATACTGTGCTAAGGACCTCTTAGGACAGAAAGTACCACAGATTTGCAACTGGGGGTGATATTGCCCCTCCTCCCACAACACTTAATAATATCCAAAATCAAGATTGATTGTTACAACTGAGGAAGGGATGCTACTGGCATCTAGTTAGTAAAGGCCGGGATGCTGCTAAACATGCATTAGATAGTCCCATGCTACAAAGAATTGACCAATACAAAATACCAATGGTTGAGAAACCCTAATTGAGCTCTTCCTCTTATGGTACAGAGGAGGAAATCAAGGTCAAGGTCTTGTCCAGGTAATCTTCCATATCTCTTTATTCTCTTTATGCCCATCTTTCCATCCAATCATCTATTCATGTATCCATGATTGCATGCATCTATTGGCCTTAGCTAAAATTTTTCATTTGAATAAAGGATTCAGCCATTTTGAAAAGTATGAAAACCACTGCTCCAATCTCCAGGTATTCTTAGATGCACTGAAGGAGGTGTTTTCTCCCTTTTCCAAGGAGGCTATTAGTGTCCAGAAAGGCATATAACCCTCTCAGTTAAGTTCTATTTCTATCATTAATTTTTAGGTGAAGCACAATAGTGATAAGAAGAGAGCAAATCACTCACCACCCCACCACTCACACACTCTGTATCCCACACATGCCTGAGGTGATACCTCCCTGATGCTCAGGACCTGGATGTTGAGTTCCCTACCCTTCCTCAATCACTACCCATCATTTAGTCCATGAAGTATCCCTTCTCAGGCTTCCTCATTTACCTGATCTTCATATCATTTCCTTGGTACAAGGCACTGAGCTAGGGCTGGAGTAGGGGATATTTAGGTGTAGAGAATCACAAAGCACAGTCTAGGTCCTCTAGGGACACCCCAGCTTGGTAAGGGATCGAGGAGACAATGAACAATTTTTCACCAGATATGCTGGAATAAAAGTTTCTGGAGGTTACAGAGTCCTACAGGGGCCACAGGAGGAAAGGACTACCCATGGCACCTGGAAGAATGAGAGAAGGCTTCCTGGAGAAGGTAGCAGGCATCCTGCAAGGCCAGGTATGTACTGGAAATTGGGAGAATCTACAAAGGAGGAGGAGCCTCAGACCTACTCTAGACTTACAACTTTTGACATTGAGGCCAAACAACAGAATCTCATTTGAAGCCTCCTTTACCTACTAAATGATTTATATCCTCTATGGCCAGCAAAATCAAAACCAAATTCCTTACCTCAACATCCAATACCCTTCTATCCCTACATTAAACCACATCTCACGCTACAGGAACCTGCTACGGGATCCAAACTTGTCTGTTCATCGCCACCAGAACTCCCTGGGAGCTTCTTGCCTTCCTGTCTTTGCCACTACATAAACCTTTCCTTTTCAGAGCACCTAAGTCCTTACCTACTTTTCACAATGGCAGTTTGAACTCCTCCAGAGAGTTACAACTTGCACGTACTGCAATTGTGAGGATAAGCAGCAACTGGTAAACAATATCCCCATCTACTAACCACTGTGTCATGTACTTTTCAAGACAATTTATGTGTACTACCTTGCCTAAGTCTCCCAAGGATTCACTGTCATACCCATTTTGCAGTTAGAGAAACTGAAGCACAGAATGATGATGTAAGTTGCTCAAGATCACTCAGCCAACAAGTGGCTGAGCAGGAATCCAAACTTAGGCCCATAGCCAAACTGCTTTCCAACATGTCAAGTGTGTCCTGGGGGCCTACAATCTCTGCAACACCTTCCAGGAGGCCCCAGCTCCCAGAATGCACTTGTTCCTCTGAACTCTGAAGCACACTGTGTCTGCAATTCTTCAAGCCCATGCTGCCTTTGGCTACTGATATAAATGATCAATAGCAATCATCACAAACATTTATGTAGTCTTTCCATGTGGCAGGTATTCTTTCAATCATCTGACATAGTTGAACTCATTGAATGTTGGCAATAACCCTATTATAATCATCATCCCCATCTTACAGATACAGTAAATGAAGCAAGAAGAGGCGAAGGCATTTGCCATAGACCCCACAACTACTAAAGACTCAAGTCAGGATTCAAACATAGGCAGTCTGGTTTCCCCACTGTCTTCCTACTTGCTGTATTATCATACCTCTTGTATACTAACTCTTTTCATCTGCACATCATCACTACGAGGTGGGTACCATAACCTATATTTTTATAGATGAATAAATTGAAGTTGAGAGATGCTAAATAATTTGCCCAAGGTCCCACAGCCAATAGGAAGAAGATCTGGGATTGGAATTCAGTCTGGCTCCTAAGTTCATGTTCTTACTCAACACACTATGGCCCCTACAGAGCTACAAGATTTCTTAAGTCTCCCTATCTATATCCTTTATTAAACTACCATGCAGTTATAATAGGTTCTACCTAAAGAAAAAGAATTTTCAAGCATCCTGCTGTAGGCCTCTGAGAGGTCTCCCCCAGGAGGTCTCTTTGGGCCCTGATCTCAGTTAATTTGGGATATGCCCACATGCAGTTACATGTCCCTGTGGGTTGTGGGCCAGCCACAGAATCTAAACCCCTGCTTCACTATCCTCAGACTCAAGTCAAGCCTAAACTGACAACCATATCCACCACTGAAACAGATGACTAATGAAGGCAGAGGAGGCAGGGAAAAATGACAAGCATATTACTCATTTTTAAACCACAAATGTACAATTATAACCTTACTCACTAATAATTTCAGGTGGCACTCTCCTGACAAGTAAGGATGACTCTCTGCTTGCAACAGGACCATTTTATAGTAGCAAGTGGTATGGGGAGAAGCATATAATCATTTATTGTTGTTTTTATTACCCCTAAGGGCTTCCAATGTTATGATTCTGACATCACTATAATTTATTACATTTCTTTCTATTCTTCATCAATAGAGCCTGTCAGAAAATGAGTTACCAATTCTCATTCTCCATGAGAAGATCAGACAGGATTTAAATGTTTTGGGTGTTTTCTTGAGACCAACATCTGCAGGGCATTTGTAAAATAAACATGTCTACAAGGCAAAAGAAAGAGCATGGATCCTGCTTTGAGAAATTGGGATGCCAGAAGTGGCTTCACCAGCACCTGTGTGATCATGGGCAAAGCAGTCCTCATTCCAGGCATGTTGCAATCATATCCAGAATTTGTTCTAATCAGGAATGGCAAGGTACGCCAACATGGAAATGAAAGAGTTTACTGTGCTACTTACAACCCCTTAGGAGTAGGAGGCTCTCCACACCATGCAGGGCCACATGGGGTAGCACCAGGGTTAGTCAGGAGGCAGTGGGAGTCAAAGAAAATGTGAGCAAGAACCTTAATTGTGACTTCCCCAGGAAGAACAGGGGAGGCAAGGTAAGTAGGCTTAGGAATGGCTAGTTTCTAGAACTGCAGTGGGTTCTGGAGTATAAGAGCTCTTGTCCCTGCTTGTCTGACAAGGGTGGGGGTGGGTAATAGCAGCCCAGAGTCTAAGAGCTTGAAAAGGGAGATTGTTGAGGTAGGGAAATATAAGATGTACACTCAAAGTAGGCTTCTTCATCATCTCTATTAAGTAGCTAACACGAGGAGGGACAGTCCCACCAGGGTCATCAAGTTCCCAAGATGTCAAAGAATCAGAAAATAAAAACACATGACTAATAAAAAGTCTCAAGACCATTCTCAATAATAGGAGATAGCAATGTTGGTATGGGGTTGTTTGAGGAGTAAATACCATAATTTGTAAATGTCAAGCCTCTCCATAATCTTACAGAGCCACCAAGAATAAAGCTGTTGGTTAAAATCATAGGGAGGCACATTTCAATTCAAGTACCTTTTCCAAGTAGGTTTTCATTCAACTACCCCACTGGCACTGTGGAAGTCATGAGCCATGATCATGATCATTATTAACTTCCCCATTGCCAAATCTAATAGGCAATTCTCAATCCCTACCTCATTCAATCTTTCTGTGGCATTTGACACTTGAAATTCCTGGACATGACTTCTGTGACCAGTAGTCTCTTGATTCCCATTCTCCTTCTTTAGCTACTCCACAGTCTCCTCTAAAGAAACTGTAGACACATAACAGCCTCCCAAAATGTATCATGTTCAAAACTGAATACTTGATTACTCCTATCCAAACCTCCCCACCCCCACTCCCACCACCCAGGCTTCCTTATCTCAGACTCTCAGAACAAAATTCCTGGCATCATCTTTCTCTTACATCCATGTCCAACACATCAACAAATCCTGTCAGCTCAATCTTCAAACATGCATCTTAAGGGAAACATTTTCCAATCTGGATGCTGTTCATATTTTGAGCCAGATAATACTTTGTTGGTGGGGGTGCTGTTCTGTACACTGTACGATGCTTAGTAGCATCCCTGCTCTCCACCTACTAAATACCAGTAGCAACCATCCCTACAAACTGTGGAAGTAAAAAATGTCTCTAGACATTGCCAAATGTTCCTAGGAAAGAGGGATTACCCTTGGTTAGAACCACTATCCTCCACTAATCACTTCTCACCACCTCTATCCAGGTCTCAGCCACCTTTCCCCTGCTCCTACCTTTGCCTTCCTAAAGTATATTTTCAGTAGGATACCCACTGATCTTTTTTTTGGGGGGGGTACTGGGGATTAAACTCAGAGGCACCCAACCACTAAGCCACATCCCCAGCCCTATTTTGTATTTTATTTAGAGACAGGGTCTCACTCAGTTACTTAGGGCCTCACTATTGCTGAGGCTGGCTTTGAACTCACAATCCTCCTGCTCCAGCCTCCACAGCTGCTGGGATTATAGGCATGTGCCACCAAACCTTGTGCACTGATCCTTTTTAAAAAGTCAAAATTGTGTCACTTTTTCGAGCCCACCCAGGGATGCAAAAAAAAAAAAAAAAAAAAAAAAGATGTCAAGATGTCACTTTTCCAATCCTCTAAAGGCTTCTTATTGAAATTTTTAAAATTCCTGGTATTCTTCCTATTACTTACAAAACCCTATAGGATCTGGCCCTTGCCTACCTCTCACACCTTATCTCCTGCCAGTCTTCTGCTCACTCCCCCCATGATGCTGCCTTGCTGGTCTTCAAGCACAACAAGCAGGTCTTGAGCATGGACACTTTGACCCAACTCTACTCCGTGCCAGGAATGCTTTTGCCCAGTTGTTCACCACAGCTCACTCAATATATTGAGGTCTGAACTTAAATGTCACATCTTTAAAGAGACCTTTCCTAACTGAAACAGCACCATAGGCACTCTCCCCCACCTTCTTTTTTGTTCCTTCATGGTGCCCCCTTCAAGATTCCTTCCTTTTTATTCCTTGTCACATTCTGATATTATATACTTGTCATGGTGTGTGTTCTGCATTAGAATATCAGCTCCTTGAGGGAAGAGACTGTCTGCTTTGCCATGCATCTCTAGCATTACGAAAGGTTCTCAGCACACAATGGGTGTCGAATAAATATGGTTTCGATGTGAGATGTCCCTCAAAAGCCCACATGTGAGGCAATGCAAGAAGGTTCAGAGGATAAATGATTGGGTTGTGAGAGTCTTAACCTAATCAGTGAATTAGGTTAAGATTAGGCTTTGTGGGAGCAATACATTGAATTAATGCCCTGACAGGGATTAACTGAGTGGTAACTAAAGGCAGGTAGGGTGCAGCTTGGAGGAGGTGGGAAGTGGGGCATGGCTTTAGGGTGTATATTTGTATCTGGCGAGTAAGACCTCTCTCCTATCTGATTACTGTGTGAGCTGCTTCCTTCCACCATACTCTCCCACCATGGTGTGCTGTCTCATCTCGAGCCCCAAGGAATGAAACCAGCCACTTATGGACTGAGACCTATGAGACAGTGAGCCCCCAAATAAATTTTTTCTTCCCCATACAATTGTGCTGGTTGGGTCCTTTAGCCATAGCAGCAAAATAGCTGGCTAAAACATGTGCTGAGGGGCTGGGGTTGTGGCTCAGCGGTATAGCGCTCACCTAGCATGTGAGAGGCCCTGGGTTCATACCACATATAAATAAATAAATAAAATAAAGGTATTGTGTAAAAAAAAAAATATGTGCTGAATATATACAATATAAGGTCTAAAATTAAGGCCCAACACTATATGCTTCTTTGCAAAATCAGGAGGGTCTCAAGTGCTCTAACCATAATTTCCCCTCCCCACACTGCTCCTTTGGATAAGGTCACCTAGTCAAACAATCCTCCTTATCAAGTGGACAAGGTACTATTCTTATTTATACATGAATAGTGAGTTTCAGTTTCCTGCCAGCATGTGGAATCATTCCAATAAGTCAAGCAACCCTCCCAGGGAACCAGGGTACCCCACCCTCTGATGCTACAAAGCCTGCCTCTCACAGCCCCTGCTGGTTCACTTTGTTCACATTTGCAACCCTTGTGTATCTTTGCATGGCATGAGGTACCCTCTTCCCTGGGCTGTGGTATGAAAGACTAAGAAACTATGGCCAATTTAATCTGTCCAGTGTCAGCTGTCATGTTTTAGGCCATTCTTATAACTGTAAGGTACTAATTTCTCCCTCATCGATGGGATGAATAGGAGGCAAATAAAACAATTAAAAAAGAACATAGAAAAATTTTCATAGGGAAAGCCCATGAGATAATGGTAGCTGAACAATTACTTCCCTCTGAGTCTTTTCTTCTCCACATCACCCAGTCCCCTTCCTAGGCCTTTAGTCCTCACAAACAATTCTGGGGGTCCAGATCATACCCGCTTTGCAATACAGGGCCTACAAGTAAGCACAGGGACTTCCTTCCCTCCACAAGCAGGCTCACCACCAAAATGAAAACACCACAGGTTCTGAAGTTAGACAATCAATAGGTCCAACCAAAGCTCTGTAGCTTCTGCTCTCAGCCACCCTAGCTAGATTTTACTCATCTGGAAAATAAGAATAACATCAAGGTCCTTATAAGGTCTTCCTAGGGGTCAACTGAAAACACATTTATATGGAGCTTAGTCCAGAGGTGGTATTTAGTAAGCTATTGATACTATTACTACAATCAAGTCAGAAAACACCAATGCTATATGGGAGAAAACCTGGGCTGGGGGTGAAGGGAGGGCTGAAAATGGGCTACAGATGAGCACAACCATCCTAGGCCTTCAAATGGGAACTCTCCTGTGCGTTTCCTCTGGGAAGAGGGTAATACTGCTGATTCCCATCCTAGCTGCATGGACAGCAAACACATTCTAAGGCTCCAAATTGGCAGTCCAAACACCAAAATCACATGACACAAGATTCATCCTTCTGTCTATGAGACAGGAAAGTAAAACTTTTTAATTTTTTTAATTATGAAGACAAGGTGGTTGTGACATGGCCCATGGGCCCAATCAACTAAAATCCATCATGGGAGCAAGAGAAGAAGTTGCAAAAGTAGAAATGCCTACACATCTGACTTCAGGGGTATTTTTAAGTCTCCCTAGAAATAGTCTCCCTATGGGCACATTCATATTTAGGACTGATTATTTCATAAATATCTTCAATTTGATCCAAAAAAGGGTGTGGGGGGGGAATCCTATTGTCCCTAACACCAGCAAAAAAATTTTGGCAATCAAAAGATATGTTCAGCTTTTTTTTCAGCTTGCAAAATTATGGATTTTGTCATCTTCCACTTTCCATTCATTTAAAAAATAATAATAAGTGAAGAATGAAAAATATTTTTTCCTTTTGAGGAAGTGCCAATATACTGAATGCTACATAAACTGATGAAGCAAATGTGAGCTGGGCACTTGCTCAGTGCCAGACCTGTGTTGGGGAGGTAGTATAGATGAAGACATGTGGCTGAAACAAATCGCAATACTTCAGGGTCAAGACCTTGGAAATGGGTAGTCTGTTAGGAGGAAAGGATAGGGTACAGGGTAATAATAGGTCCAGAATACCAGGACTAGTCCTGGTTCTCATGGCACAGTACAAGCCCACTTCTTCCAGGTTACCCACATGCCATATTTCACATGTACCCTTGACCCCTACTACTAGTGCCAGAATACTTATGTGTCTGGGCTTCTTTATCTGTTCATATGAGGTGCTGAACACACAGGCAATTGTTTGACCTAGAGCAATTCAGTTAACCCCTATGAGCTCCTGTTTCCTCACAGACAAATGGAGATAAGAAATGTACTTATACCTTATTTAGCAGAGCATTCTTCAGCAGTCAATCATTTGTTTATATTTAGTCTATGGTGGTGGTTGCACTACAAGGTACACTTGATTAGTTGAAAAAGACAATGTATTGCTCCACAAAGCCTAAAATATTCACTATGGGCCACCTATAGAAAAAGTTTGGAGACCCCTACTCTATAACACCCTCCCCTCCCTCTCCTACTTGAGTAAGTCTTTATCTTTTAAATTAAGCTCACAAGTCCTCTCCTGTAGGAAACCTTCCCATATCTTCCACCTGCCAAGAGAATACTTGGAGGGAATTTGAACCTTCCTCTTCTATGCACCCTTCCCCCAATTTACACTCCAGCCATGCCCCTATCAAAGCATTAATCACACTGGATTGGAATTATCTGTCTGAGACACAAGAGAGCAACTTTGCTGAGGACAGGCTCATACATCTATGGATACTGAACACCCAGCACAGAGGGCTTTCCCGGAAATTGTAGTAGATAAATTATGCTTGAATGAATAGGCTTAACTGGCTTGTATTTTTAATGTGACATTAGGCTACACCAACCAGCATTCAACAATCACCTTGGCACTTTAAGTCACAGGCATGGCCCTTCAGAAGAAAAATAACCGCTGGGGGGAGCTGTTCTCTAGTAGACAGGTGTGGATAAAAGATGTCAGCAGGACAGTCCAACCTGGCCCTTCTACTTACTGGGAAGGGTCATCTACCAGGCCTTGAACTCTAAGAGGTATTTCCCAGTCTTTCTCTATTCAAATATCAGCTGTGAACACAGCTTAACCAGGGGTCTGCTAGCTGAGCCACACTCCAGGCTGTGGGTTCTCAACCTCTTCATTTCACAGCTCATCACCCCCAGCTCCAACCAATCCCATACTCACACCCTCATGCACGCACCATGGTTTGAGTACTGCCTCCCTCAACACATACAGCATGTCCATGAGCCTGATTTTTGACCTGCTTATTGTCTTCCTAGGTACTGATCTTAATATTAGGGGTGGGCACAGTGCCACAAACAAAGCACTGGACTTGGAGTCAGAAGACCCAGGTGTTACTATGGGCTCCTGCACTCTCTGTGAGAACCTTGAACAGCTGAAGCCTCAGCTTCCTTTTCATAATTTGGAGATGACAATGCTACCCAGTCAGAGGAAGTGGGTGGAAAGATCTTTTGTATCTGGAAGTACTAATTCACAAGGGATAGGAACATGCCCCCTCAGGAAGGCATTTCAGTCACCTGAGGTGCATTTTCAAACTATATGCAACCCTGGGAAGATCCAGAACACAGCCTGCCCATCATGAGAATCAGAACTGGGTCGGATACCTTTATCATGGCAGTGGTTCTTATCACTAAAAGGTCTGGAGTAGAAAAGGGTTGAAAATCACCACTCTTTTTTTTTTTTTTTTTTTTTTAGAAATGAAAGAGGACATTGTACAGCACTGAAAGAGGCTGACATGGAGTGAGACTTCAGTGACATTTCCCAAACCTTCTCATATCATGGTACTTAGCACAGAATGCCAATTGCACAGGTTATTGTGAGGGAAACAGCTAAGGCTGCTAGCCACAGGAAACCCAGGGCTAGCACTCCTGGAAGTTATGAGAACTTAGGGGGAAAACATGCCCAACACACCTGAACTCACTTTTAAGTACATCATTGGGAAGCTGTGCTCAAGGAGGAGTTGGAAATTTCAAGATATATGACCACATTTCATCAGCAAGTGAGCCAGCAGGAGCCATTTTCCCTAATGTGAGGGGGTGCTGAGAGCATGCCTGTAGTCATAACCCCACCATCCCATGGCACACCAGGAACTTTTTAAAATTCTCAGCCCTGCAATCCCCTTTCACTTTGGCACAGGGTTTCATGACCCTAAGTCCTCAACCTGCTTTGAAGGAGCCCCTCAGCTCTCTGCCCTGAATCTACTTCTTTCTCCATCTCTGCAGTTCTTTAGCCTGAACTCAAAGCCTTTGTCCCATCCTATACTCAGTCAAGGACTACCATGCACCCAGTAGCTTATGAAACTCAGCATCAGTACCAGGAATGTTGGTATTGCCTTTGTCCTGGGCTCTAGTTCTGATTGCAGGGGTTTATCCTTGCTTCATAGAGTAATCCCCTAAACACAGTAACTGTGTTTCCTCACAGACAAACCGGGATAAGAAATGTACTTAAAGTACATTATAAGTACTTATAGTAACTGGCTTCTTATCTTTTTTCTCTGTATCCAAGACACAGTGTGTTCCCCAATTCTTCAGGACTATGCTCCTGTCTTATTCTTTTTTGGTCTCTAAAGGCCTGGAATGAATATTCTTAGCACTTACTAGGACTGCAGTCATGATGTTCTACCCCAGTTCCCTGCTGTCTATCCCAGAGCCCACCTGGCTCTCTAGATCCCTACTCCTCTGAATTTTCTCCAAGGCCTTTCCGCTAATTATTCTCACCAGTGCCATCCTGCCTGGGGTGTCTGCTGTCTATATCCATGGCCTTCTTGACCTGGCCCCTGCCTAGTCCATAGGGTAGAAGGGCTCATTCTGCTGGATGGCCCATTAGAGGATTGGGCTTTCACATAGAGAAACCATGGGAAAAATTGCAGCTCCATGCTCACAGGCTATAACAGATTGAACGGAGCAGCCTACTTCAACTTCCACATTTATGAAAAGATAAGAAGAGGATCCATCTTATTAGGTCACTGTGAGAATAAAAATATGGTATTCATTCACCAAATAAAGAGTTGAGTGCCCAATGTGTGTGAGGCACTATACTTCTTAGTCACTGGGGGATACAGAGGTACCCTCTCTTGCTAACATTCTAGTGCAAATTAGCAAATGCTCTATAACTGTTATAACAATGATAATGATGATCAGAGACCAGACGTGTTTACTAGACACACTGCAGTGTATTCCAACACCTGCATTAGCAGACCAGTCTAAACATTTTGCCTAATCTAATCTCTTCATTCAGTAACTTTGGGGGAGGACTCCTCTAGGCAGGTACTCTATCTGATGCTATGAAGTAATTTTTTCCCCAAACCTGGTTCTTCAGCAAAATAATCACATAAATAAATACATAAATAAACATACATACACAGACACACAAATATACATATATAATTTAAACAATTGCATGTTAAGTGATATAATAAAATATCTAATTTATTTAATATGTAATAACATGAAATATATTCATCATGTACTATGCCTCCAGATCTATGTAATCTGAATGATCAAGGTCAGAGATTTATGTCTTTTTTAAAGGTTCCTCTGTGTTTTGATAGCCAGCCCAGTTAGGAACTGATGCTGTGGGGAATAGGGAAAAGAAGGCCTTAATCCCACCTTTGAGGATTTTGGTGGGGAAGACAAGCCTGAACAAGTTTCACCATGACCTACTTGAAGTTCTTAATTGAACAAATGAACTATTGTATAGGTGCAAAGAAAGGGAAGACATGTTTGTTATGGGCACTTGAGAAAGATTTGCTCCCAGAGACAGGCCCCAGAAAATGAAGAGTTTTCTACATCAGAGAAATAGGCGAGGTCAGACTCCAAGAAGCAGTAGAAAGCAAGGAGAAAGCAGACTGGTACCCTTGGTCAAACTTCTCACCCTTCTTTAGGAAGATGATGATTAGTGAGAGCTCCCAAGTATTGTAGTGGCACTACCCAAGTCCTCCGTATGCTGAGGAAAAAAATCCAGGTATTTCCTTTATTGATTGAAAATGTCACCAAGAAAATCCTACATCCAGGAACACTTCCTTGTTTCTATGATCTTTCATGCCTTACTTGCTTAAAAATGAAGGCAAGTCTCTAATGTTTCGACTCATCAATTTTCTGATATTTTGGAGAAAGCCACTAGTTAGTTCTTAGGGCCATTTTCAAAGTCCTACAATAATGATTCATTTCTCTCACCCAAATATTTATGGGTATTTTTATGAGGTAGGCACAGGACTAGGAATCGGGTGGATATATAAACAAGAGACTAACTAACTCATGGTAGAATAAATACCTGTCAAAGTATAACTTCTAATGATAAATTTTAAAATGAGTATTCCTGCCTATTTTTCTTGATGAATTATGCCAACAATTTGTCACATCTCATCAGTTATTCCACTGAGTCTTTAATTGTCATATACTGACACTATACATGAACTCAGGTAATATTGTAAAAAATTTTTCCCACATTTTGCCTTTTCAATTTAAGCAAAGTATCTCTCCATTTATTTAATGTATTTTATTCCTCCCATAGGACTGTATAATTTTATTTAAATAAATCTCATGTCACCAATTAACATAATGTCCAAGTATTTAATGTATTCTGTCTCCATTGCAAATGAATTACCTTCCTCAATATATTCATCAAATGTTTGCCAGTAGGAACATGTGTTAATGTGCCTTGGATTTCATAATGTTGCTGAGCTCATTTATATCAACTAGCATATAATGATCTTATGCCCTAGATCTGCACAGTCTTTCTGGGGTGCATCTTCACTATCTTTCATAATGACTAGCATATATGAGGTGCAAGGTCTGTTGAACAAAGGATTATCTTTCTTTGCTGATGGCCTTCATCTGATTTCTTTTTCCCTATTAATGGCTATGGCTCATATTTCTAGTAAAAATGTTTAAAATGGTAGAATTTCACCATTTGCCGCTTATAATTTTTTCTATTTTTATGGAGACTCTCTTCTCCGTAATATGTAGTAATGGATTTTATATTTAAATATTTAGAAATTATGCTCATTTTTCAGGTTGCCAAAACATTTCCTCCATTTTCTGGATATTTCAATATCTATTGAGACAAATATTATACTAACTGCTTTCATATTAATATGATTATAATGATCATTTAATCATCCTGTGCTCCTGGATGAAATTCCACTTAGAGACAGATTTTTAAGTGGAATTATTTTTATTTAAAATTTAATAAATATTGAATATCCATAGGTAAAGTTGGCCTATAATTTTCTTTCTTTATACTTTTTCCAAATGTGAAGATTGACAATATTTCCCCAAAATGTAAATTAAGAACCACATATGAGAGGCATTTTTATTCTGACAGAAATTATAGAACAGACAAAGATTATGAACTTTGTAGCCAGACAGATATGGATTCAAATCCCAGCTTTATCACTTATTTTCTATGTGATTCAGGCAAGTCATTGAACTTTTCTAAACCTACTATATTAGCTGTAAATTGATTTTATCAATAACTCCCACATAAAATGAATGTATGGATTAGAACATATAATATAGGGGTGTGTGTGTGTGTGTGTGTGTGTGTGTGTGTGTAAAGTATCTAGTCCACTAGGCAGTAAAAAATTATTAACACTGTTCTGAAAGTCTGGGATCTTTCTATTAATCTGTTGGGGATAAAAATCATAGCTTATGTGGGTTACATAGTAAAACTTTAATGACTTCCCTCATTTCTTCCTCTGATATTGCTATATTAATGTTTTCTATTTAATATTGCCTGAGTCTTATATTTTGTAATTTTGCAGGGAGTCATTCATTCCCACTCTGATTTATCTGATTTATTAACATGCAGTGGAGAGTATTGCTTCTCATCAAATTCCTAAATCTTTTACATTTATTGTCAACTCTCCTGTTTCATTCCTAATTTAATGAATCTGTGCTTTTTCTTTCTTGGTTAATCAAACAATTGTTAGTTTTCTGAAAAATCAGCTATAGAGTTTACCAGCATTTTATCCAGTATCTTATTTCTGCTTTCAGGTTTATTACTTCCCCTGCCCATCATTTCTGGCCCCTGACATTGCTCCTGTTTGATGATATCTAAGTACAAACTTAATTCATTATGTTTTACCATTTCTTTCTAACCAACATAAACAACATCATATTATGTTCCTCTAAACACCACTCTAGAAACATCCCACATTATTTTATTATGTTCACATTTATTTTTGTTTTGCTTCTTCAAAAGTCTGGGTTATGAGGTTCTATACTTCTATCATGATCAAGGTGTTATTTGAGAGAGTATATTGTTAATTTCCCTTATTTATTTATCATTTTATTACAGCTTAATAAAATGCATTCTTAGTACTTTCATCTTTTTATATTTGCAAAGGATGTATCTAAGTCCAGGCATATCATTAATTTTTATGAATGATCTGCATACATTTGCAGAGAAATTTTATCACTATCTTAAGAGTAAATAATGTGATTAGTTTGAAATTTATGCTGTCATTTTTAATTAAAATAAGAGCAAGAGGACTCTGAAAAATGTGTGTTTTCTTTTTTAGATTCCAATCTTAATTATGGGAATTCTTCCAAAGAAAAATGAAATGCTGTTAGTTAATTTCCTAATGTTGCCACTTCACATAAGAATGACAGTTAGTCTAAACAAAATATTTCAATGTGTTAATTCTAACCAAATGTAGTAATTTGTGATATTTAAAGTGGGGAACATAGTGAGGTCTCATGTTAGTAGTATCAAAATACACCAGTGTTGAAATACATACCTCTTTTAGATAAATGACCATTGGTTAAGGGGGGAAATTCCACTTCTCAGTGGGGAAAATAGTTCCATGAGTTAAATACTTCTCGAAGCCTAGATTACAAAAAAAAGTTTTCTTACTACAAAATTTCCTGGATTCTTTATGTTCTTATGTAGATTATGAATCCCTAAAAAAGGAATATGATTTACAATATTTGACCATAGGGCATTTCATTGCTCTGTATGTTGAACAACTAGTATTTTAATGGAATATACTTTGGGAAACACTATTGGTATAGCTCTCCAAAGGCAGAGATGCCTGGTGTTTCAGTGAGTTTTTTACTGCTGTGACCAAAACTGGCAACAACAATTAAAAGAGGAAAAGTTTATTTGGGGGCTCATAGTTTCAGAGGTCTCAGTCCATGGAAGGCCAGCTCCATTCTTCGGGGCTTGAGATGAGGCAGAACATCATGGTGGAAGAGTGTGGAAGAGAAAAGCAGTTGGAGACATTGCACCAGGAAGCGTAGAGTAAAGGATTCCACTTGCCAGGAATAAAATACATATCTTAAAGGCACGCCCCTAATGACCCACTTCCTCCAGCCACAACCTACGATTGAGTTAAGGCTCTCAAAACCCAATCATTTCACCTCTAAACTTTCTTGCATTGTCTCACACATGAATTTGGGGGGGAATATTTCATATTTAAACTTTAACCATTCTGCCCCAGCCCCAATAAACTCATGTCCATTCCACAATACAAAATACATTTAGTCCATTTCCAAGAGTCCCCGTAGTCTTAATAGTTCTAAGATTTCCCAAAAAACAATTTCAAAGTCTCCTCTGAGACTAAAGGCAAACTCTCAGTGTGAGCCCCTGCAAAAATCAAAATCAAGTTACATATATCCTATATACCTGGCCTCTGGAAACTGGTTCCCCAGCCCTGCACAAATTTGCCTCAGCAGGAAGTTTAGTAAAGTTAAGCTGGTAATAATTCTTGCAGGACCAGGAGAAAAATAAATAAATTCTCACCAGGAGGCTGGGGCAAAGCAAATGCAGAGGATAGGGGTCAGGTAGTAAGAGGAATGCCCTAGTGGCTGTTGTACAAATTTTAAAGGGTGTCTATTTCTTAAAGGGCCAAAGCAGAGACTGTCCTGGGTCAAAGTAAGCTTTAGATAAAGAGGAAAAAGTGCAACTTCACATTCTATGTAATATGACCCTTCTTTGAGGTTTATAACCATACAACTATGTGACCTCTCCATTTCCTCATCACTGTTGCCTCAGGCCTCATAGGTGCTTTGTCAAAACTACTGGAGCTTTGACGCCTGGCCACTAGACTTCCTCTCTGCTATAAGCCCCACCTTCACCCTAGATGGCTTCAGTGTACATGTGGATAACAAATCCAACATGTGGCCCTTTGGATCCTTGCTTTCCTCACCTCCAAAGATGTTCAATTTTCCATACCCATGTTGACCCCTAGAGTTTGTACTCATGTGGTACATCCCAATAATGAAATCTTAAATTCAAATAGCACACTTTCTGGTCATTAATTTTCTCAGCCTTTTAGTCTCATTCTTCCAGAATTTGGATGTAAATTAGAGGAGTCAGGACTACTAAGTCTATCAGGGCACTCTTGCCTTCCACGTTAGATACCATGGTTCCTGAATTCAGTCACTCTTTGTTCAATGTCCTTAACTGTTTTCCTCCTTTTCCTTCCAATTCCTCCACCTGGAAAACGTTCAAACCCAGACCAACATGGCAGAACATACATCACAGAACCATGTGGACTAGGGCCCAACCTCAGCTGGGTCTTCAACCCTGCTGAACAACCAACTATGCATTCCTCAATATGGCTCCCTTAATTCTTTCATTTGTTTCTTCAAGCTTGAGTTTACTTGTTAAAATATAGTTCCTGCCTATATTCTCTTTGTCACTCTCCAGATACATCAAACTATTTATTGTTCTCAGAATGAATCCTGGTCTCTCTTGCTACTGGAATTTTTCATATGCTATATTTATTCTTGCTAGAAAGCCTTTCTCCTGTCCAGGTTGAAATTCACCTATCCTTATACCTAGACAGCTCCTCTCATTCAACACTCTCCCTGTCTACCCACCTGGCAGACGAGGATAGGAACTCTCATCCTCAATCTCATCATCTTGCAGCAAGATTTCCTCAAAGTCCAACCAACTCAACTCAGAAACTTCCAGAACCTATTTAAAAACAAGGGCTTGAACTTTCACTCTTGGGTCCCTAATAGGCAGCACAGAACACTTTAAGATATAGTCAATGTTCAGCCCGTGTATGATGTGTTAGTGAACACAGTCATTAAACATTTTTAAAGAAAGGAGTGAATCAAATCTAAAATGATTTAATGTAGAAGAACAAGTTAGTCTTTAAATTTATGTAGTGTGTATTCATCCTGCTTCACATAGCTAACTTTTAATTGCCCTTCTAGGTTTGATTCAAGAGCCAGGTGCAGTGGTGCATGCCTGTAATCCCAGCAACTCAGTAGACTGAGGCAGGAGGATTGCAAATTCAAAGCTAGCCTCAGGAACTTAGTGAGACCATGTCTAAAAAATAAAAAGGGCTGGGGATATAGCTAGCTCAGTGGTAAAGTGCTCTGGGTTCAACCCCCTAATACCAAAAATAAAAAATAAATAAATAAAAACATTAAACTCAAATGTCAACTCCTCCAAAAAGCTCTCCCAGCCCCTCTCCATTAGAGCTGGAGTAAATGTTCCTCCTCAGTTCTACCCCAGTCTCCTGAATTAACTTCACTCACTATATTGTAATTATATGCTTAAATTAGGTTTTATAATTAATGTGTTGAATCTCTGAAGGGCAAAGTATGTGTCTCACATTTACATCTATATCCATGTATCAGGGGTCTCAAGACCATTCCCAAGTTTGATGATCTGCTAAGAGGACTCTCAGCATTCCCCAAATTGTTGTGCTCATAGCTATGATTTATTACAATGAAAACAGGCAAAAAAATAGCAAAGGAGAAAATTATATAGGGCAAAGTTCAGAAAAAAGCAGATGCAAGCTTCTGAGAGTCCTCTTCTAGTGAAGTCACACAAAACATGCTTAATTCCCTCAGCATATTATGATAACACATGTGAAATGACATCCACCAGGGAAGCTCATTAAATTCAGTGTCAAGAATTTGGGAGTGGGAGAGAGGCTGGTCATGAAGGTACTTTCTACCAAGAACATACCAAAATTCCAGAGTCCCCAAATGAAAGCAAAATGTTCTACATAAACTACATTGTTTGTACCAAAATTATAGGAACTGTGAAATATGATGTCATTTAGAAAACAGTGAGAACCTTCCCGAATTCCAAATTCCCAAATTCCAACCAAGGACCAATCATATAAATGGACCTTCCAAAGGACAACAGTTAGTCAGGTCTGCTATGTCAACCATTTTCTGTACACTTGGTAATGACTAGTACTAATCCTGCTACAGAGTGGGCATTTAGCAATATATAAAGAATACCAAATACCAGATATTAGATAAACCAATGACCTGTTATCTCATGACTTTCACAATCAGCCTGTAACAAAAGCACCAACAAGCCAACTGAACTTGCAGGACACATACCACCAAACAAGTTTCCAAAAGTTCTCAAGAGCCATTCATGCGTTACCGTATGAGGAACTTGCAGGGGTCCTCATCTGGATTCTTCCCATTCTTTAGATGAAGTTACTTAGCTGGGTTATTGATTGCTAAGTCACAGACTACTTCACCACTTGGAAGTCACACTTGTCTCAGATACACAGTCACACTCATGAAAGCTAAGCAGACAAAAGGCCACCAAAGGAGGAGTTAGAACTCGCCAAATTGCCAGAGTCCTCAGGCACTAGTTGAGGAACACTCACCTTTACAAATCTCTCCTTACAAAACCATTTCCATTATATAAACCTTAGTATCTACTGATGAAGGTCTGTGACTACAACAGTGGGCCAAACTCCATTTAACAGCTCATCTGATGAGTTGAGTGTTTACGCTTATGTTTAGGGAAAAAATTTCAACCACCATAAAGCAACATTTACATATCCACTTCAAATTCTCTGCCTTGTATTGAGTGCATGCTCTGGCCAACCCTAGCCCATGCCTTGAGAAGGCAGAGTGAGCAAGGTCCAGTCACGGTCCTTGTAGACTGTATGCAATAGTAAGGGTTACAAAGCAGAATACCCCTCATTCTGGACTGTCTTCTATCAATGTGGAATTGAAAGGACCTATTGAAATCTATATCCACAGTAAAAACAATAGCACCCACCATTTACTAAGCCACTTGGCTAAGCACATTCAGTGTAATTTCATTTGTTCCTCATAATAACCCTGTGATATATATTCTTATGAGCTACACTTTACAGATGAGGAAACTGAGAATTAGAGGGGCTAAGTAATTTTGTAACCTCCAAAACCCAATAATTGATAAAGCTGGGATTCAAATCCATTTCTCTTTGACTATAGAGCCCAAGTTCTTGTTTGTGTGTATGTATGTGTGTGGTGCGTGAGCACACACGCACATGCGTGCATGCCCAGGCAAGTGTGCAGACATCACTAAAAATTGAACCAGAGGTAATTTACCACTGAGTTACATTCTCAGACTTTTTTTATGAGACAGGGTCTTGCTAAATTGACCTCAAGCTTGCAATCCTGTCTCAGCCTCCCAAGTTGCTGGGATTATAAGCAAGTGCTACTGTGCCCACATAGTACTCACTGCCTTAGAGAAGTTACTGAAAAAGTAGAGGTCAGTTGAAGAAGCAAGGTGGCAGGATTTAGCCACTCTGCTCCTCCCTCCCAACCTGGGGAGTCCTTTCTTACACTTAGAACAAAATGGTCTGGTCAGGGAAGGCCCATACTCGGGCCCAAGAACAGGTCTGGGACTCATACATAGCCTATCAGCCATTTTTGTATAAACAGCTCCCTCCACAGAGACCCAAGTGCACAGGGGCTTTAGACAGCTACCAAAAATTCACTTACTAATATATCCCTACCTGAGAGACACCTAGTACAGGATAAACAATAGCATATACCAGTTACAGATGATGAGCCCCAGGGACCCAAGACCCAAATGCTCTGGCTGGGATTCCCATACAAGCATACCTTCCAAGGGGAAAAGATTTCCAGTTTGCAAAGCACGTTCACATGCATGACCTTATCCAATGGCAGCCTTTTAAGAGAGGTTTGACTCTCTTGCTTCTGGTTAGAGGAAACTGAAGTTTGTGGATGTCAAATGACTTGCCAATATCACACAACATATATGGGGCAAAGTGGATTTTGACCTAGGTTCTCTGATTCCAAATCCTTAGGTTTTCTATATCAACTTACATTTGTTAGCACCATACTGCTAAGCAAGTTAGACAAAGAATTATTGAGTACCTTAATGTCCCAGGTGTCCACAAAAATAGGTATGAATTACTCATATGTCCTCATGTACATACAGATACATTTACCTGGAATGAGCAGATCACTCAAGGCCCAATAAGACATTAGCATATTTTGGAAAGAGTACCAGGAATTGAACCCAAAGGCACTTAACCACTGAGCCACATCAACAGCCCATTTTTTTTTTTTTTATTTTGAGACAGGGTCTCTGCTAAGTTGCTTAGGGCCTCGCATTAGCATTTTTTGAAAGAGTCTGTTAAATCAAGTGTTAAATTTCTTTCAGTCTTAAGAAGTAGACTAACAAAGGAGGATATTCAATTAAAGATACCAAGAATGTTCAGGCTTACAAAATTATACAATATTAATTGAAATGGAAAAAAATATTTTTTTTCCGCTTATCTTGATATGATTTGTATGTATCTTGGAGAAAAAGATAGCTAAATGTAGCAAGACTTTCATCTTTATGAATTAATGATACCTAGAGCTCCATAAATATATGGGGGTATACATATTATACCCCAGTAGCTATATCTACTTTGAACCATGTGCCAGAAACTATTCTATGGCTAGATGTAAAAGGTAAAATAAAGCACAGGTAAGGTAATATGCAGTTAAGGGTGGGAAGGGAGGTCTAGGTACTGGGAATAGTGTGGGCAAAGGCACTGAAGCAAGATCAATTGCTGTGAACAACTCATTTCTTCTTGAAACACTCTACCCTTGACTTTTGTGAAGCACACCCTCCTGATTTTCCTTCTGCTCCTTTAAACATTCTGTTTCTATGTGTCTTTATAATTCAATTCTTCCCAACCTTTAAAAGTGTTGATCCTTACCTTGCATCATCCCTTTTCTCTTCTCAACCCCTCTTTACCAAGCTTATTCATAATCCATGGTTTTACTTCTCATTCATATCTTCTTTCAGGTCAACTCCTAAATCTACATTTTCAGCCCAGGTCACACATCTGAAATCCAGACCTGAATGTCTAATGTTCTGCTCTTTTTCTCCCCCTCAGGTTTCTTGGGTATCGCTAAATCTACCCTAGTTCAAAGTAGAATCATTCACCCATTTGAGAGCAGGAAGTGCCCCCAGTAAATGACATCATCTAGTTGCTTCAGCCAGCCAAACTGGAGCCATCCTTAATGCCTCTCTTACCCTCATTCCCCACATTCTACCCATCAGCCCACCCTGCAGATCAGCTCTCATGGTCTATCAGATCTGCTCCTATCTCAGCCCCACACTCAGATTCAGAACATCCTCAGCTTTCTTCCAGTTTCTTACCAGGTCAGTGCACCAGCTCACTAATGCATCTCCTGGCTTCTATTCTTGCCTTCCTTCAAATCTGCTCTGCAGTGGTCATTCTGATCTTACCATCACTGCACAAGGCCTGTGATCCTAGTCAGCATCTCTTATTTCCACTTTATCCCTAATGATTTACTTCAACAAAGCAGACTTGCAGAGGACGGAGGCAGGGACTAGCAATCAAGACTGATCAGTTAAAACACCTTGTATGTTACATCATTCCTCCAATGGCTTCCCATCTCACTCAGCATGAAATCTAAAATTCTTGAATTGGCTGAAAAGGCTCTCCACAATCTTGGTCCTTACTATCTCAGGACTTCATCTCCCTCCACTCTCCTATACTCACGCTCCCCTTGAACATCTCCTCTCTCCTTCCAGCCTTTGAGCCTAGTCTTCTCTCTACCCAGAAAGCTCTCCTCCTTCATGGTTCTTTGACTTCCACCAGGTCTTTACTTCAATGCCAGTTTCTGTTTGAGGCCTTCCCTTGCCACCATGTATAAATTAGCACCCATTCCCACACCACACACTTCTAGACCTTTGCTGCTCTGTCTAGCTCTCCTTGCCATTTGGTTCTATCCATATTCACTTGCTGACTTCTTTAGTATCTTCCCACCCCACTATAATGTAGATTATAGGGCAAGATTTTTTTGTCTAACTTGATTCCCTGTTTTACCCCTTCCCCAGAGCCATTTCTGGAATGTAGTAAATGCTCAATAATTATTTGTGGAAGTAATAAAAACTACATTGACCTTTAAAAAATGTAAATGTAAATTGGATCATGTTACCCCAGGCTTAAAGCCTTTAATAACTTCGCATTGGCATTAGAAAAAGGTTTAAATCAGCATCATCTGTGCTACCCCACAACACCTCCCTGTGTCTGCTTACTCTCTCTGCTCCAGGCCTGCTGGACATCTCTGTTTTTCTCTACCATACTATTACCTCTTCCACTGATAGGCCTTCACAAATACTGACTCTTCTACCTACAATGCTCTCCTTCCTTCTCATCACAGACTAACCCCTGCACACCCTTCCATCCAGCAGAAAAGACATTTCTCTTGGGGAAGCCTTCTTGGAATCCCTACACTAAAGCAAGATTCCTTTTGGATTTGTGCATTTCTTTTGCAGCCTTTCCTACTATTAACTTGGTCATATTTGGCTCCTCAGTGTTCTGTTTCCCTAATAAACCATGAAGATGAAGACCATGTCTATCCTATTCAGTACTCTAGTTCCTACCATGCACATAGTAGGTACTCAGTAAATATTTAAATGACTGCTCAAAGCCCATGGCTGATAATACAGTTCAAATCACATTAAAGTATGTAAATTAAAGGCCATGGGTTGATGCACCCTGGGACTCACACACTGATTACTCTCCAGACCATAAATAGAGATCCCTGGAGCTCAAGCCAACAAGCAATATTTCAAGGCTCAAGCACCCAAGATACATGTTCTGCCTTAGGACCCCATAGGCAATGTGAGACTACTGAATGCCTTCTGTGAGATCCGAATTGGTGTTGTAAACACCAGTTCTTCACAAGTGCATCTGTCACCTGAATATGAAGACAGTTTCCAAAACTGAGTCATGATAAATGTTTTGCCACATCTTTCTAAGCTGTAAACAATGATTTTGATGTTTATTGTCAATATTTTCCTTGCCGAGTTAGAAAATAGCCTGATAATCGACTATAGGTTCTGTAGATAAAAATGACAGCTTAAAAGAAAACAAGTAAAAATACCACCATATAAAAACACAAATGGCATCACAGACAATAAAAACAGACAAAGTGTAAACTTTCAGAAATTTTTGAATATATGATTCTTCAAAGTCAGCTGCTAAGTAGAATAACTCCTAATTCTGAATAGTTTAGGAGACATGTCTTTTGCCTTTTAGGTATGTGTAATGGTTAAGAACAAGAACTTGGGCTATCTAAATTCTCGTTCAGTCACTTCAAACCATGTGACCTTGGACAACTATCATTGGCTCTCTAAGCCTTCATTTCTTCTCCATCTGTAAAACAGAAAAAAATAATGTCTCTCTTAAAGGTTGTTATGAAGATGAAATGCACTAATGTATGAAATGAACAGAATAAGCATTCAATGTCACTTATTTCATTGTGGCAGTTGTCATCACCACATTTAATATGAGCTAAAGACTAAAGAAATATTGGCAAGTAGAGGTCTTGATAGACTTTTTAATGAAAAGAAGAATGGACTGGGCATGGTGGCACATGCCTGTAATCCCAGCAACTCAGGAGGCTAAAGCGGGAGGATGGCAAGTTCAAGGCAAGCCTCAGAAACTTAGCAAGACTCTGTCCCAAAATAAAAAATAAAAAGGGCTGGGATGTATCTCTGTGATAAAGCACCCCTTGATTCAATCTGGAGGATAAATATTGGGGAGAAGAAAAAGGGGAGAATCACCCAAGGTCATTCACAACAAAACATAACAACGCACTGTCAAAGATAGGACTTAGCAATGCAAACACTGTCTTCTCTTAAAGTTTTTGATAAACAATATAAGGAAGCCAGGAGATTAAATGGTTCATGGGGAATGTCTTGCCTGTAAAAAGAATGCTATAACTATTTTTGGAAAAAAACTAGAGGTCTCCAAGCACATTGGTGTTTGGTTATTTATTTGATAATCTAAGTTATTGGTTCTACATTACTGGTGTCCATGTTAACAGGCCCATAGTTTGGAAGACCCCAATGCTTCTGCAGTTATCTGCAAGGTGCCTATGGTCCTTTATACATGTGCCATACATTGGGAAAATGGATAGGCTTCCAAAAATTAAATGTTAATTTTTAACAAATACATAACACATTTACAAAAATATTCATTTTATCATTGGTTCCATCTGAATGGCCATTACTTTTGTATCAGTGATGTTCAAATTACTAGAGGCTTAACACACTTCAAAAAGATATACCCCCGTATATTACATGTGTTGCTGGTGCCCTCAGAGTGTGGAAGAGACCCCATGACAAATAAGGTTCTTTGCAGAAGACCTCAAAGCTCAATTAAGGAAGGTGATACCCATTCATTCCAATTTGGAGCTTCTTGTCCCCAAATGTTCTCTGGACTTGAAGACAAACTAGCCTAAATAAGGAGCTGCTCTTCTAGGGGCTAGAGGACTACTTCCCTCCAAGATGGACACCAAACAGACTTCTCCAGGGCAGGGCTGGAGGCTCTGAGCTCATGTTGGAGTTGCATCAAAATCTAGTCCAAAGGAACTTCTAGGTACAATGTCCATTAAATCTAGTTGATCATACAAATCCATTCTACCTTCTCAACTGCCTTCCAGTGTGATCTCAGGCTCAAAGGACTGCCTCTCTCCTCTTGCCATGTCTCTGCCACACCAAAACTTCTGCCAGTCCCTGCCTGCTACCATACTTCCTTCACTGTGGTCAGGTCTTCAGTCAACCTAGCTCAAGTCCACACTAACACAACCAAGGAAGGATGGGTCAGGTAGAATGCAGTGATGCCTCCCTTCTTCTCCCCAGCAGCTGCTGGCTTCACCACAGTCTCATTCTGTGCACCAGCTGTTTTCTGGGCAGAGAAGCCTAAACCACCCCTGGACTGTGGGAAAGGACTCTGACTTGAGGTCCAGCCTTGCCCTGGCCAGCCCTTTCCCTTTACCCTGATGGTGTTCTGCCATAGCCCAGCTAGAAATCCTAGACACAAGAAGCTGCTTCCCTCTTATCCACTGCCTAAGAACCCCTGTGTGGAGAACAGTTTGCATCCACATTCTATGAGAAATGAAGTCCTAATACCATACCTTCTGTTTTCGTGATCTCTCAAGCCAGGTCCCTTCTGTACAATTCCCTCTGCCATGGCATCCTCTCTCACCTGGACTCCTGCAAAGGTCTCCTTTCTGGTCTCCCTGTCCCGTCTTCTCCCATGCTTGTGCTGCTAGAGTCTCCTTCTAACCCCAAGTCAGATTTTGTCACTAATATGCTGAAGAAATCTTCAAAAAGTGCCCACAATTTAGGGTGGAGGAGGGGAGGAAGAAGTCCATAAATGTTAAAATAGCATCAAAGCCCTACATAGCAATTATTGTCAAATGTTTTGATTTCAGGATCTTAAAAATAACTGAGAGGTAGAAGAAAAGGATAATTTCTAGAGAGAGAGAAAAAAATGAGTATTCCCAAAATCTTTCACTGGTGTGGGTTATATTTACCAATATTTATTGTATTATAAATAAAAACTGAAGCTTAAAAATATTCAGGTATAGATTCATTTAAAATAACAATATTGTACCTATTATATGCTCATATAAATAATTAAGCAATGGTAAAATAAATAACATTTTTATGAAAATAACTATATTTTATGAAAAATAATTATAATTTTCAAAACAACCAAAAATGCAATTCAAAGCACCACAGTTCTGACTTTTTGCACATCTCTTTTGGGTCTATCTTGGTAGAGGACAGCTCAATTCTCATGTCTGTTCCGGCTTTCAACTTGTAATCAGTTTCTTTAGCTGAAATACAGGAAGAAACTGAAGGCTTATGCAGATATATAATTAGAAAAGACTTCACGGACCCCGGGAAGTGGGTGGCTTCCTAGACATGGATGCATGAGTATCAGAGCCATGGAGAAGTGGAAAAGAGGGAATCACAAAGACTCAAGGAAACTTTGGGGGTGATGGATATGTTCATTATCTTGATTGTGGTGACAGTTTCATAGTATACACATATGTCAAAACTTACCAAATTATACATTTTAAATATATGTTGTTTGTTATATATCAATTGTGCTTCAATAAAGTGGTAAAAAGTAGGAATATTTAGAAAGAAATATTACTCATCATAGCCTCAACCTCCGTTTCTTCCTCTAATGCCTCCTCTCCCCAAAGCCACATGACTGTACTACTTCTATGGGTTACTGACAATCGTGCTCAAGACCCAGCAGCACTGGCTCCTCTCTGTACTTTTCCTCTCATCCCTTCCTCTGCCTTAAATACCTTTCCCTATCCATGCCACTCTCTGCCTCCCCTCCTTCTCCAACTGAAAAATCTCTACAAAAATCCACATGAAATGTCATCATGTCTAAGAAGCCTTCTTAGATCCCAGTACCCTCTCTGTGATAAATTAAGCTAGCAATGCATCAACTTCTAAGGTCAAAAAGGACTCAGGTGAGAGCAGCTAGGCACAACTCAATCTGAATTTCCTCACAATGGCCTATCTGCTGGTAAATTTCGTTAATCAAGAAGTCACCAAAAAAAGGAATCAAAGCCAAAGCAACCTATGAGCAGATGAAGGCAACCCAGGACAAGCAGGGACTATTGGAAAAAATCATCTCCTCCACATCCAGGGCTCACCCAACATACACAACAGAGGAAGTAACCAGAGCTACATACTGCAGGGAGCTTTCTGAGGGCAAGGGTCACACTTAGCCATCTATAAGCCAAGTATCTGACTCATTGAAGTTGCTCCTAAATAATCTGTGGTGCAGATTAAGCTTCCTCTGGGAGACCTACAGTTGCAAAAGAATATCTAGGAATATATAAGATAGGACTTTCACCTGCCAATGTTGTCAAAAGTCCTTATTAACACAGTGTATCAGTTTCCTGGGGCTACCATAACAAAACCACCAGTTGGGTGACTACAAACAACATAAATATATTCCTTCCAAGTCCTGAAGGCTTGAAGTATAAAATCAAGGTGTCTGATATGGTTTGGATCTGGAGTGTCCCCCAAAAGCTCATGTGTTAGGCAACACAGCAAGGTTCAGAGGTAGAGCTTTAGGTAATGATTGGATTACAGAAGGATATAATATCTTGTGATTAGATGAATAAACTACTGAGAGGTGGGGCCTAGTTGGAGAAAGCAGATCACTGGGAATGTGCCCTTATGAACTATATCTGTCCCTTCTTTCCCACCCACTCTGCTTCCAAGTTGCCATGAGCTGAACAGCATTCATGTTGACATAGTCATGCTTCCTCTGAGGGCTCCTCTAGCCTCTGGTGGCTACCAGAAGTCCTTGACTTTCCTGGGTTTGTAGCTGCAAAACTCCACTGCCTTGATCTTCAGGTGATCCTGTGTCTCTGGGTATCCAAATCTCTTTCTCCTCATAAGGATGCCAGTCATTGAATCTAATCCACTATAACCTCATCTTTTTAAAACAATTTTTAAAAATTTTAGTTGTAGATGGACACAATACCTTTATGTTATTTATTTATGTGGTGCTAAGGATCAAACTTAGTACCTCACCCATGCAAGGCAAGTGCTCTACCACTAAGCTACAGCCTCAGCCCCTAGATCCTCATCTTAACTTGACTACATCTACAAAGATCCTATCCCAAATAAGGTTTCACTCTGAAGTTCCAGGGGGACATAAATTTGGGATCGGAGGATGGCACAATGAAAGTGCCAAGAAATACCAGGTGTCTGGTTCATGTGAACATCCTCTTTTCCTGCTGCAAAGGCAGAAGCATAGCAGAACCTCCTTCACAGAGGGCTGAGCTGGGCTGGTGGAGGGCTTTCTACTTAGATGTTTACTAACCAAGTGGCAGCCACTGGAAGGGAACGAATGATATAAGCCAATGACAGTTTTCCTTTACAGTCCCTGTCTTCCTTCTACAACTGTTCTGCCCCCATTCTTCCTTGTTCCCTCACCCCATATCCGCATGGTCCATCCCATCAGAACATACACCTACCTATTCAGGGTAGAATTCCATATGCTATCCAAGAAGTGCCTCTTTTCACTTAGAGACTAAAATTTGATGTTAAAATTTCTCAGTAACAGCAATGTTTCTTATGTGCTGTCTACACAATAAATTGTAAAGTCCAGCTTTTTCAAATGAATAAAGGGGAAAGAATAGCTCTGAATAAAATTACCCTAAAGAAGTCTTCCACACTAGCTCTGATCCAAAAATGCTACAATGTAACTGGGCTTTCTAATATCATTAACCCCTGGTCTTAAAAAAAAAAAAACCCTTAAATGTATGGTAAACCATCAAAAAGCTTGGTTGAAAAACAGAAACAAGTAAATATTATTTGTCCATCTTTAATGATGAAAGGTCAGAAAAGTGCAACAAAATCCACATTTGGGAACCTGAACTTGAGCTTTTAGCTGTAATGAGCATGCTCCTAAATATCAGTTGTACAGTAAATTAGTAACAAGTCCTGCATACTCCAGAGGTCTAGATGCCTGGGAAGTATGGAGACAATTGGGGGTCACATATGGGAGGTCCTGAATACCCCCATATACACCGAGAACACAAGGATTTGTCAGACAATGAGGTGGTGGGCATACAGTCCTGCTATGATTTTTTTTGTCCCCAATAACCAGATATTAGGTACAATTTTGAGTTACTCAAAACATCATTACTTCTCAGAGGCAACTTGGACTTAGTCTCCTGCAATGTTAAAATGGCCTTGACCTTTTCTGCTGTCAGTCCTTGGTGATTTGGTGATGTATTTACAAAACCCTATTATTTCCCTTGAAGATTTTTTTCTCTCTTTGTTTTTCTTCTGTTCTTTATTCTTCCTCTATTCTTTCAGAATGTTCACACTACCTTTTTCAAATTGTGATACTTAACAAATCATTAATTTGCACCATTTCAAAGGTTTTCCATTTGTAGACCCATCTACATAACATATACTATTGGAATACATTAGGTTAAGGATATAAAATTAAATTAGAAACATGGAATTGACATCAAAATGGAAACCACATGCTATGATATATTGAGAACATTCTTTTAAATGGACACAGAGATTCAATCTTTACAAATGCCAAAAACGAATAGCGCTTACATTTGTAAGGACAACTCTTATTATATCTTGCTCGTTTGTGTAATAAAAGTAAGTTTAAGATGTTCTAAGAATAAAAGTTCAGTATCTGGGTCAAAATTCCCATTAAAGTAATTATATTTTTCCAACAAAACGTTAATTAGTACTTTTTGAAAATACTGTTGGTTCATATTACTTGATAAGATTATTTAAGCAGGTACAGGTCCACAATGTATAAAAACAACCCAGATCACCAATAGTTTACTTTTTTCTATGAATTGGGAATCTGTAGTTATTTATTCAAGGGTGAGTCCCCACTGAAGGATTCTTGGCCAGCCCATTAAGACAAACATAAACTTCATGTGGATACTTTTCATAAACTTTTCTGAAAAAATAGTAAACCAGTCACTTGCTTATGTAACACAAAACCTATCAGTGCATTTCACCCATCCAGAACTCAGGGAATAATGGGAAGAAGAACAAAACAGGTTCTGGAGAGGTCTGCAATTGGGCAGCAAATATCCATACCCAAAGTTTCAAAAATTTAATTCACAGAACTCCTCAATTCTTCCTGAGAACTTCCTGTCTCCTATTTTACAAAAAAAATTTTTACAAAGTGGGCTACTGATCTCCATTTGAACAGTCTATAAATATCAAATGAGAGCAAAGAGAGCAAGTACTACCAACAGGTCCCCAACAGAAACCCAAAGTTATAGCTACTAAGCTGTCAAGGAAGGAGACAGAAAAACATAGAAATATCAGTTCCCAAGAACTTAAAGTCTAGTCTCAGACCACTTGGTGCAAGATAAAGTGATCCTATTGCCTCAAGAATTTATACATATTAGGGAGATTTTGAGCCTCCAACAAAAGGTAAAATATATTCAGCAGTAATATTTACTTCGAAAAAGCAAAGTGGTGACTAGTATATTTTAGAGATAACTCCTCAAACTTTTCAAATTATAACTATTTTGCTATCTAAATGGCAAATAGTCAAAGTCAGTTCTCTACAATATCTCCCTTCCTGAGACTTAGGTAGATGAGGTAATGTTAAAAAGAAGGCTTTGTTTGGAGGTGGTGGCTTGGGAGTCTTCTCAAACAGTGAAGTTTCTTTTGTCATGTTGGATTCAATCCTCACAGAGCTTACAAAGTTGGCCAAGTTCATCCCTAGTTCCTTCTCTCTACTCTATCAACAAAGATCTACTGAGCTTTTTCTGTGTGCCAGGCACTGTGTTAGATGTTAGCCAACAGGCAGAAATGGATGATGCCTGCACAGGGCTGGCAAACTAGAGAGCTTATGAAATAACTGTTACTCATAGTACAGAAAGCACCAGGATGACACCAAGAGATGCAAGAACTCGGAGGAGTGGCACTTAGCTGACCCTACTGCTACAGTACCGTCACATTAATGACCAAGATCTCTTCTTTCAGTGCTCCACTTGGGCTACTCTTCCATGTCCTGAATCTTTTCTCATCCTTTGTCTGAAAGCCTAATCCATAGCCAGATACCCTGAAATGACTTACCACTCCTCTGGGGGTAAGGTGGGAGCTAAATATTGAAAGAAAGTTTGCAAAGCATTTCTTGATGCCTCCTATACCCAAATTAAATTTCTTCCCATTTCCCCATGTGCTGTTTTTGCTGTCTCCCTTCCAAGCTCTCACACCTGTCCTTCATTTTGTCAAGAAAATTCCTGCTTCTCCACCCCTTTGCTCTGCTCGTTTTCTGGGTAACTCCCAGTCATCTTTTGAGATCTCAGTTCTTCAACACCCCCACAGAATTTGAACTGGGTGCCCCTATTGTGTACTCCTCTCACAGCCTTCACACAAATGAGCAAACAATTTGAGTATAGCATTGTCTGAGCACTCACTGGACTGTGAGCTCTATGAAGGCAGGAATAGGCCCTATCCCTTTTGTCAGTGAATCCCCAGTACCTAGTTCAGGCTAATAGCTCATTAAAAATATTGATCCGATTGAACTGAAATGCATGGAAGACTGACCTGGACTCTAGTCTTGCATGGCTTCTGGCAGTCAAGTCACCCTCTATAGACAGCCAAGAACTCCAACTATTGCCAGGTCAAACCTGACTTCCATTTTTCTAGCTATTTGTAGTTTTATACGAATTTGCCTCAATGTCCATTGGGATGTTAAGTTTTTCAGCCACAACAATCCAACATCTTTTTTTTTTTTTAAAAGAGAGAGTGGGAGAGAGAGAGAGAGAGAGAGAGAGAGAGAGAGAGAGAGAGAGAGAGAGAGAATTTTTTAATTTTTATTTTTTAGTTCTCGGCGGACACAACATCTTTGTTTGTATGTGGTGCTGAGGATGGAACCCGGGTCGCACGCACACCAGGCAAGCACGCTACCGCTTGAGCCACATCCCCAGCCCCCCAACATCTTTATCACAAGGAAAAGGAAGAAGATAAAGAAAAGTCTTCACCTTGAAGTCAAGAAACTCGAGTTTGACAACTTGACTGTTCCTTACTAGGTTTACTAGATTTCTGACCTTAGCCAAGTATCCTCCTTGACCCAAAATAGAAGTCTATGACTTCTTCTAGCTTTCTCCCTTTTGCTGTAACATTCTATGACATCTAATCTTTGTAAATCAAATTATTCCTATATCACTGGGTACAATATATTTTTCAATGGAAGAAGCAGAGGTCTCCATATCAAAATAAGAGAGAAAGGGAAATACATGTTATCATGGGTTAAATGTACCCCCCTAATAATATATGTTAGAATTTTTATGCCCCATACCTGTGAATGTGACTTTATTTATAAATTGGGTCCCTATAGCTATAATCAGGGCATGATAAGGTCACAGTGTATTGAGGCAGGCCTTGATCCAATGACGAGTATACTTAAAAATGTAGAAAAATATGGATAAGAGAAAGAGAAGATGCACAAAGACACACAGGGGAGAAGGCCCTGGAAAGACAGGGGCAGAAATTGGAATGCCAGCAACTACCAGAATTCAGAGGAACCAAGGAAGCATTCTCCCCTGTAGTCTTTAGAGGTAATGTGACCTTAGTAGTATATTGATCTCAGACTTCTAGTCTAAAACTATAGACAATAAATTTCTATTGTTTCAAGGCATCAAATCTGTGCTCATTTGATGTGGCAGTCCTAGGAAGCTAACTGGAGTACCATCTTAAGAAAAGACCAAACATACAAAAGTTTTCTTGTTCATTTTATCTAAGATCTAACATCCCTCAACTACACCCTGGATCCTGGTAGTTAGGGGACTTCTTAGGACTACTGCTAGCAGCAAGAGGGTATCTGGCTATGCGCAAAGCAAACACATCTGCAGGAGTGGGAAAAGGGGGCCAAAAATAGCCCTACTTAGAGTCACCATGAGGTTCTTTTATTCAGACCATTTTGTGCTGATCACAAAGCAGGCCACAATTCGTCATTTTAAGACCATTGACAAAGTGATGCATTTACCAACCTCCAATCAGCAATAGGGATGTATCCAGGACAAGACATCAATTGTCTCAAGAAAGGGATAGATGAATATACTACATTATCATGGAAGCAAACAATTATGAAAAAGGGTTCTTCTGGGCACAAAAAAAGTACATCCAGGCAACCACTACATTTGAGAGGCCCCCATTTCAAAATGTATCCACCAAATGACAATAGGCCCTCAACAACAACAAAAGGTTCCATTGCCTTTCATTAGGCAAAGGCTTTAAGAGACAAAGAGTTCAGTATACAATAGCAAAAAATGATGTGGCAAGTGTATACAGGAGCCCTGGGCTCTGTCCCCAGCTGTGCATTCATTTAAGAAACATAATATCAGTTGTATTTTTAGTATCTTTTGATTGAGAAAATGTGAACAGCTATCATGCACTGAGTAGTTCTTTTAATTTGGATGTTAGTAACAATAAAGGTTAACACGTACAGCACTTTGTAGCAGGCACCATTCAAAGAACTTTTTTGGAATATCTAATGTAAGCTGGACACCAAACTTCTATGGTAGAGACTACCATTATATTCACTTTCTAGACAAGAAAACAGAGGCCCAGAGAAGTTAAGAGATTCATCTAGCACCATCACACATCACATAGCCTATATGCTCTAGATGGAGAGTCTCAAACTAATGTCCTGGATACATCCCCATTGCTGATTGGGAGTTGGCAGTCTAGTTCCAGAGCCTACACATTCTTAACTTTTCATTACAACAGCATGCATGTACTTGTGAAAAGCAATAGCACATATAAATGTTAACCATTTAGACTATAGCAAATACTAAATGATGGATGTCCCATCATCCTTTTACAGAATATCTGTAATGACATAATATTTATTTCAGAGTTACTATAAGTGGTATATTTGCAGCTCATCTTAAACTCTTATAAATGTCCTATATATCAAAACATGTGACATAATGGGTTAAGGCACCCCCACACCCTCAGGGTCCAGAATCTACAGGTTAGAGCCAGTAGAAAAGATATTTTACAGCCAAATCCAGCTGTCTCTCTATGGAGAACCCTTCCAGGTCAGTGCTGGCCAGCAGGAATCTACTGCAACGAAAACCTTTCAAGCCCCACTTGAAGCAAAGAAATCCCCCAGCACTCAGATGGAAAGACATAGTGACACAACTTCTTTGATTTTTAAAGTTGTCCCCCATGAGTTAGCCTAAGCAGTATGTAGCTAACTGTGAACTTCCTAACTCACCATAGTAGGGAAGAATTTTGTCATATCCTGGGAATAGGAAAAGGGGCAGAAATGTTCAAAGGCTCTTACTGGCCCCAGCAATTGTGAAAGACATTTGCACCACAGATCCAGATGCCTGGTAGATAGCAGATGGGTAGAGAAGAACATGGAAAATACTTGACTGAGACATATATTTTCTCCTCTGTGCTTAGCATTAGCTCCCCAAAAACACTGTACCAAATACAAAAAAAAAAAAAAAAAAAAAAAAACACTCTTCCAGAACTCATCCTCTCTACTTTTCCAAAAGAGCTTGGGATAATGATTTAGGGAGTCCCCCGTTCTAATGGTGTCTCCTGGTAGTAGCCGCTAGGTCAGGGATTAGCAAACCACAGCTCGGGGGGCTGTTAATCAGGTTGAGTCCGGGCTGCACTATTTTCCAGCAAAGAAACCACCAGAAATGGGGCTCCAGGGAGCTGCTCTGCTTGGTGGTAAGGAGTACTGACTTAACCTTTCTGTTGAGCTCCATCCCTGAAAAGCCAACTGTTTATCTGACATCTTCACTCAGCTTTCCCATAGGAAGGACACATCCATGTTTGGTGAGGCCTAAAGCTTAGACAATTCTAGAGCCCCTTTTCTAGGAATAGAATACAAAACTATGAATGTGAAATTAGGTATATGGCCTTGGAAGGTCTGTAAGTACAGGGGGCTGGACTTGAAACTTTTTTAATTCAAAAAAAAAAAAAAAAACCTACCTGTCACACAGGGAGAAATGAACTCACCATCTCCATGTATCTTCACATTCTGTAGGAGACAGATTCCAATGTGGCTCCCATGATCCCCACCTCCTGGTATTCATGACCCTGTATAAACCTCTCCTTTTCAGTGTGACCTGTCCCTAACCAACAGGACATTACAAAGGTGACAGGATGCATGTGATTATGTGTACATGGCTACACTGAATCAGAATGTAACACCTACATTGCTAAAATAAAAGACTCTTCCCCTATTGGTTTTGAGCAATCAAGTGGTCATGTTGGGAAGGCCCAAGAATTGAGGAACTGAGGGTAGCTCCTGTCCAATAATCAGTTAGAAACTAAGGTCCTTAACCCTAAATTCCATGGCCTAAGAAAGAGCTTCTCAAACTCTGGAACACAAAAATAATTAGGGGAGCTTATTACAAATCAGGGCCTATTTCCAGAAACTTTTTTCCATGTTTTTATTGGTATGTTATATTTGTACTAATAGCAGGATTTATTGTTACAAATTCATACATGTACATGATATAACAACATAGTTTGGACAATATCATTCCCCAGTATTTCCCCTTTTCCCCCTATCCTCCCTCCCCCATGTCCTTTTCCTCTAATCTACTGATCTCTCTTTTACATGAATCCCTCATCATTTTTCTCCTCTTTCTTCTCTAGATGTCACATATACAAGATATTTCACTTAAAATAATGGTCTCAAGTTTCATCCATTTTCCTGCAAATGCCATAATTCCATTTTTCTTTATGGCTAAATAAAATTTCATTATGTATATATACCACATTTTCTTTATCCATTCATCCATTGATGTATATACACAGGCTGGTTACATAGCTTTGCTATTGTGAATTATGCTGCTATAAACAAGGGTATGCATGTATCACTGTGGTAAGATGACTTTACTTCTGCAGGATAAATACTGAGGAGTGGTATAGCTGGGTCTTGTGGTGGTTCCATGACTAATCTTTTGAGGAGCTTCCATACTGATTTCCATAGGGGGTGTACTAATTTATACCCCACCAACAGTGTAAATGTGTTCCTTTTTTCTCCACATAATCTCCAGCATTTATTATTTCTTGTATTCTCTTTTTAATTAGTTGTCAATGGATCTTTTTATTTATTTATATGCAGTGCTGAGAATCAAACCCTGTGCTTCACACATGCTAGGCAAGCACTCTACCACTGAGCTACAACTCAGTCCTTATTGCTTATATTCTTGATGATTGCCATTCTGACCAGTGTGAGATGAAATCTCAGTACAGTTTTAATTTGCATCTCCCTAATTGCTAATGAGTTGAATATTTTTTCATGTATTTGTGGACCACTTGTATTTCTTCTTTTAAGAAGTATCTGTTTAGTTCATTTGCCCATTTATTAATTGGGTTTTTGGTATTAAGTTTTTTGAGTTCTTTATATATTTTGGATATTAATCTTCTGTCAGAAGAGTATCTAGCAAAGATTTTCTCCCATTCTGTAGGTTCTCTCTTCATATTCTTAATTGTTTCCTTTTCTGTGCAAAAGCTTCCAGACACTCTTTTTTAGTAACTAGCATAGAGAAGCAAGACTATCAATCATTTTCAACAATATGGTGACTCTGATGCTATGCTTTGCCAAATAATGGACCCTAATTCCTATTCATCTTTCTGCCTGCAGTCCTTCTCATTTGTCACCTCTTCTCCATTCTCATTGACACCTCACTAGTTTATCTATGATCTTATTTTACCTATACTAATGGAATAGTCTCCTGCCATTTCTCCCTGCCTATAATCTCTTATTTCTGCCATCTACTTATCATAGTGCCCCAAGAATAATACTAAAACTGAATTGGTATCTTGCCACTCCCCTTCCTCAAAAAAACCTCAGTGACAATACAGACAATCTACAAGCCAACACCTTTAAACTTTAGGGTCCATAATAATTTAAGTTAAGGAAAAAATTCAGGTCTTTATGTTACTGCTTTATGTCAAATTGTAATGAAAAGCCAGGCATGGTGGCTCACACCTATAATGCCAGCAACTCAGGAGGCTGAGGCAGGAGGATCACAAGCTCAAGGTTAGCCTCAGAAATTTAGTGAGACCCTAAGTAACTTAAGACACCCTGTCTCAAAATTAAAAAATAAAAAGAACTGGGGATATAGCTCAGTGGTAAAGCATCCCTGGGTTCAATCCCCAGGAGCAAAAGGGAAAAAAAAATGAAATCTAGTCAAAAGCTAAGGGAACTAAGTAACACCACAAAGCTATCTGGGGAAAATAAAACCTGGACAGAGGTTGTTGGGGAAATCCAATAGCAAGATTTTCTACTCCTGGCAGCATTTGCAGGGCAGGGATATGAATATCGGTAAAGAATAAAATATACTGTCATCCTCATTTCACTGATATAACTTCTTTGAGCTTCAGTTTGCTTATCACTTGCCCAAGGTCACACAGCTAGTAAGTGGTAAAGCAAAAACTCAAACCCAGGTCTTCCTAATTTAACCCCTGTGCACTACACTAGATCATAATAAGGTTCCTCCTTTCAGTACTAGCCTGGCTATAGTTCCTTCAAGATGCCACTAGAAAGCCCTTTCTAAAACCTGTTCTGAACATTCTACTTCCCCACATAAAACATACCTAAGAGATATACCTAAGAGATAACATCCAAGCTTCTTACAATGAGATGTGACATCCTTCAAAATCTGGCCCAGGCTATTTCTAGCCACTCTCATACCCCAACACATGCTTCCCAACTTCATCATCCTATTTCGTGCCTCTGCACTTTTTACAAATGATATTCCTTCTGCATTTCAATTGGGAAAACTCCTATTCACCCACAAAAACTCATGTCAAATATCACCTCCTCTGAGAAGTCTCCTTTGAGCAATTATCCTTTATACATTAACATCTCTTTCCTTTTGTTTTTCTCTAATATATCATATGTAAGTCAACAGAAGCAACTGCCAAAGTATACTGTCTCCTTCACTGGACTGTGACTTCTTCAAGAATGAAGTACATACCCTGTACTTGCCATAATAGCTGGCATATAATAACATTCAATCAATGTTTATGGGAAAATAGCACGTTTACTATAAACACCAAGACAGAATATATTCTAATTACAGAGATAAAAGTAAACAAAAATCAAGTCATCAATTACATGCATGTGCACACACACACCCCAAACTAAAATGTCAACTTTGCATTAATTATAGCAAAATAGAGGCTCAATCAATGTCAATCATCTCAACACACTCCGGGAAATTTTCTATTCCTAATATCCAAGATATGAATGTTAGCAACACCTGAAAATGAGGACATCTCACTCAAAAATATGTTAATACAGAGTGCCAGAAGAATGACATCCAACAATGCCAATCATCTAATACATGGACAGATGTCAAAACCTCAACTGACCCTGGTGCCTCATGAGCTATATATAATAATTCCAACCACCAATTTCTCTGGAGTCCCAGTTGGGAATCTCAGAGCCCATGAGTGATATCTGCATTAACAAGTCACAAGTTTGATCCAGAAAATAAATATGGTAGTATTCATCAGCCCACAAATTCAGACAAATTCCACTTCACAGAAATCTGGGACAATGTCATAATGTATATGCCATCAACAGCTTTAAAAAACAGCACAGGACTCCTTTCAAACACTGACATGTAAATGCTGTAAAGTAATAATTTGCAAACTATAACTGCAATTTTACTATATATATATATATATATATATATATATGACTACAAATATCTATGCTTTCAAAAAGCACATACTTTCACTTGTACAGAAGACATCATACTTTACAAATATAAGTAATTCAAATGTAAACTACAGTTAAAAGAATAAATGTGAGAGCAATATACATATGCACGCTATTTCTTTTTTTTTTTAGGAGAGATTCATTCTTTTCTTTTTTTTTCTTTTCTTTTATTGGTTGTTCAAAACATTACAAAGCTCTTAACATATCATATTTCATACATTTGATTCAAGTTGGTTATGAACTCCCATTTTTACCCCAAATACAGATTTCATTTAAGACCTTTTATGAACTAAACTATTTTTTACATTATTTTTCATGACAGTTTTATAGTAAATAGGCTAGATGACAAGTTTCTGAATTGAAGCAAGTGTTATATAAACAGAACTTTGGAAGCTTTATCAGTAAGAGTATCCAATCAAGCTTTTAGTAAGGTGCAAGTTTTGGTACCCTATACTTATGAATGGCAGATAAAATTCCAAAAACTGACTCTCTTGCCACTTAGATCCTTAAGAAAGTCAATTTCAAATGGACTTACTCTTTAAAATATACCTTTACTTTGTGATAAAAAGGTAACTCTTCTCCTTAATAAGTAAAACTTTTTACTTCCCCATAATATACACAGCAACAAGTATATATTAATATCTATAATAGGTAAATGTTAAGTGTAAGAAAGAAGCTGAGGAAGAATAAATACAGTGAGAGGTCTTATACCTAATGTTGAAATAATGAACAACAAATGACATGGATCTAGGGTTGTGGCTCAGCGGTAGAGTGCTTGCCTGGCACATGTGAGGCACTGGGTTCAATCCTCAGCACCACATATAAATAAATAAATAAATAAGTTGTGTCCATCTACAACTAAAAACAAAAACCAAAGGACAAACCAAAAATAAAAAACAAATGGCATACAGTCAGCCCTCCATACAAGCAGGTTCCACATCTACCACTTCAACAAAACACAGATGGAAAATATTTGAAAAAATAAAGTTATGTGTATACTAAACACATACCAGCTTTTTTGCCATCATTTTCTAAAGAAAAGAATAACTACTTACAGCATTTACATTGTATTAAGTATTATAAGTAGTCTAGAGATTATTTAAAGTATATGGGAAGATATATATAAATTACATACAAATACCATACCATTTTATATAAAGGACTGAAGCATCTGTGGTTTGGGGATCTGTGGTGGGGGGCAGGGGTCCTGGAACCTATCCCTGGGGATACTAAGAAGCAACTGCATCCTTCACAGATGTAACCAGAATATGTAACCCCAATATGAAGGGTCTCAACTGCATCAGTAAATGTTTTGTTACAATCAGTGCTGGGTCCACAAGTTCTCTATGAATTATTCTTCATTACTATTTTGGTATCTGAATTCCTTCCTAGTAATTTTTAAAAGCCAGTGCTAGGGTTAATTCCTTGAATTTCCTTCATGAGACATAACTAAAAATACAGGATGCTCGGGTTGTTGAACTGAGAGGCGTTCTTCCTTAGCAAAGATAAATTCATCAAGATATGAGGTTTGAAGCCACCGCTATAATTGAGTAGACAGTCTTCTGATTATAAATAAAGAATATTAATAGCCAAAATATTTCAAGCACTTACTATGTGACAGTCACTGTGTTAAGCACTTTACACAAATTATCTTCTTTAACCTTCATACAAACCCACTGAAAGAGGCACTAGTGTGATTTATGTTTGATAGATAATGAAGCTGATGATCCACAGGGTTAGAGAAGTTGTATGAGGTCACACACCTAGTAGTGGCTGGGCTGGGACTTGACTCCAACTGCAGCTCCCCAGCTCTCTCCTGCTCCTCACCACCTCATCATACTGTCCTCCGCACAAAATGCCCACAGATAGAGCAGGAAGGGTCTTTGTAGGAATTTTTAAAAGGCACCCTCCCCACAGGAAGGGCACAACCCCTCCCTGGCAGCCAAAGCACCATCTGCATTACATCTCCACTCGCCCCAAGGGCCAGGTGTCCTTGTGCAGTGACTCTGGATAACTGCATAGAATGGCCCCGTCTCTAGCTCTCAAAGAATTCTCCAGATATTTTGCCTGTGAGCTCTGCCTGGTTGGTGAGGGCCTCAAAAAGAGACTCAGCTGACTGTCCCCACTCAAGTCTGGCTACTCACTGCCCAACTATACCAGTGAGGAGGCCAGTTTCCCTTTCCCAGAATCATGGAAGATAGCAGCCTTGGTTCCTGGTGGAGCACATGGATCCTTTCAGAGCACTGGCTTTCCAACTGCATTTGCTGAGCTTTATTCCATTCTAAGAGGTGCCTCAGGAGCTATTATAAAATAAAGGAATTTGGGAGAACAGGGAGACATCAACCCAGGCCCCATTCCCACCAGAATCCCATGTAGCTTGGCCCTTCTTGTTTTTGCCATTTTTGTAAGGTTTTTATCAAACAAAGAGTCCACTCAACTAATGATGTAGTTTTAGCAAGAATATAAAACCATTCCCCTAAATCCTTTTAGTCATCCCTCCAGCTTTTCCAGACTCTAAGCCCCTAATACTGTTCCTTTACTTGTTTTGCCCCCATGGTCACTCTTCCCTCACCAAACCAGCTTTTCTCATTTGTTCTAATGCATCCTCCTCACCTGGTGTTTTGAAAGCATGCATGTAACAACCCTTTCCTGCAAATGGTCCCTGAAGTCCAAACTGCTTAGCTAGGTCTCATAGCTCTACTGGGATCTGGTTCCTGCCCTCTCCCCATCTTTATCTCTCATATACCTACACTCTATACCAAAGTCCCCAGCAAGACACACTCTCCAAGACCCCTGGGACTCTGCAGTTGCAATTCCTTCAGCCTGCAATATCCTCTTTCAACTCAACCCCTAAGGACTCACATCCATCTTTCAAGACTCATAGAAGGTCATCCATTGATTCCTTGACACTTTCTCCAACTTCCATAACTGTGGAGATTAGTGGTTCCCTCCAATGTGCTCCCAACCCATTTGCATTCATTTCTCTCATGGTCATAAAATGCTGTCAATATTTGTTGTAGGGCTGCCTAGCTAATTCTCTGGATATGTCTTAGCACTACCTATAAATAAATAAATGGTCTGACATTCAAGGCAGTCCTTGCAAATCTAGCTTCAATTTATATTCCTAACCTGACCTCCCATCGTCTCCCTTCCCAAGCCATGGACTTCCAGAAAAATCTACTTCTGTTAGCCAAAATGTGCTACATTGTTTCTTTTTTTTTTTTTTTTTTTTTTTTTTTTTTTTTAAAGAGAGAGTGAGAGAGAGAGAGAGAGTGAGAGAGAGAGAATTTTTTTAATATTTATTTTTTAGTTTTCAGCGGACACAACATCGTTGTTTGTATGTGGTGCTGAGGATCGAACCCGGGCCGCTCGCATGCCAGGCAAGCGCGCTACCGCTTGAGCCACATCCCCAGCCCCAACTACATTGTTTCTTAACAGTGTGACTGCTCCCTCTGCCTCCACCACCTCCTCATTCTCAGATTCTACCTATCCATCAAAATCCAACTCCAATTGCCCTCTTCATGAGTGCTGCCCCGAGTCTCCTAGGAGGAATCAATTTCCTCCTTCCTTGAGTGCCCATAGGCCCTTGGTGTGTCTTTATGTCACTCTTATTCCATGAAATCAACTAGATTGTGAGCTCCCAGCAAACAGAGTGTGCCCCATTCATCTTTGTGTCCACAGAGACGACAGTGGGTGTCCAATGCAAGTTTGCTGAAAGAATAAGGATGAACTCTCAGGGCTATTTTTAAAAGAAAAATCCTTATTATGAACTTGTGAAATGCAAATTCTAGATCGTGTTCCTTTTGCCTCCTTAAGAAAACTATTATTAGATGCCCAATTTCTCCTCAGTTGTACAACAGAGTACCCAAAGAAGATTACACTTGTGAAAGAAACAAGAGCAAGGGACTGGGGAAGGAGAATGCCTCGTAATGGCTTCTGGTGCCATGTTCTAGCCCAGCACTCTACTACAGCTCTTAAATTATCTTCTTCTTTCATCAGAAGTGGGGGTGTGAACAGATCCTTTTCACAATTCAGGCTCTGCCTTGGGTCCTTGTTCCTCTGTATGCTTGTCCTTCTATCCCCTCCAGTGATGACTTTTACTTTGTAATAAGAAGAAATCTATTTCATCTCTAAATTGGAAGTTTTTCCTAAAACATATATGTCATTAATAGCAAATCAGCGTGCCCATTATCCAGTAGTTTCTTGAAGACTTATCACAGTCATGTAAAAGAGTGTGCTAATTGTTTTCTTTTCAAAGTGTGATTTATAAATGAATGAATAAGTTAGACTTCTAACAACTTTATGCAAGAAAACAATGTATTATCTTCTCTATGTTGTGATTATGATATTGCTTTGACATGCAGCCAATTTATAAACTTTTCAAGAGTGAAGAAATGTGCATAGTTCTATTATTTTCCTTTATAAATATTCAGGTAACTTCATTATAACTGGTTATATCTTCCTTTTTTATTGGTTGTTCAAAACATTACAAAGCTCTTGACATATCATATTTCATACATTTGATTCAAGTGGGTTATGAACTCCCATTTTTACCCCAAATACAGATTGCAGAATCACATCGGTTACACATCCACATTTTTACATAATGCCCTATTAGTAACTGTTGTATTCTGCTACCTTTCCTATCCTCTACTATCCCCCCTCCCCTTCCCTCCCCTCCCATCTTCTCTCTCTACCCCATCTACTGTAATTCATTTCCCTCCTTGTTTATTTTCCCTTTCCCCTCACAACCTCTTATATGTAATTTTGTATAACAATGAGGGTCTCCTTCCATTTCCATGCAATTTCCCTTCTCTCTCCCTTTCCCTCCCACCTCATGTCTCTGTTTAATGTTAATCTTTTCCTCATGCTCTTCCTCCCTGCTCTGTTCTTAGTGGCTCTCATTATATCAAAGAAGACATTTGGCATTTGTTTTTTTAGGGATTGGCTAGCTTCACTTAGCATAATCTGCTCTAGTGCCATCCATTTCCCTGCAAATTCCATGATTTTGTCATTTTTTTAGTGCAGAGTAATACTCCATGGTGTATAAATGCCACATTTTTTTTATCCATTCATCTATTGAAGGGCATCTGGGTTGGTTCCACAGTCTAGCTATTGTGAATTGTCCTTTCTTGAAAAAAAATCATACCTAGAATGGGTATGATTTGAGTACCCATACCAGTGGGTACTCAATAAATATAATTATTTAAAAGTAGCTTCATGAAGATATCATTCCAACATAAAAATTCAGATATAACTCTGTATTTCTATTTTATTTGCATTAAATTCCTAACTGTTCCAGAAACATTCCATATACTTTGACATACATTTAAAATGGTTTCAATTTTTTTTAACTCTTTAGTATAAGGACCCACATCCAACTTGAATAGTAATTCTTATGGGATTATTTAGATGGCTCTTGGACTACTGCTGCAGAATGCTGTAAGGCCGGTGTTAGCAAAGGGGCACATTAACTCTTTATGGCCAGCAGGTCATCTGGGGAGATGACAATCAACCAGGCCAACAGGAGCCTTGCTTCCTGATTCAAACATCAGACTTGTGTCCAGAGTCCTACTTACATTGCTTACACTTCCTATTTCTTCCTTCCTCTTGCCCTCTCTCCATTTTCCAATCTTGCCTAATCTGGCTTCCGCTTTCTTGGAAGTTTGTGTTTCTTAGCACAAACCAGGTATTTGATCTTCCTTGGTTTCCATGGTTCTGGTTTTAGGCATAGAATATTGCCCTATGAAACACTGCACAAAGCTCTAAAGACAAATCTTCAAAGGAGAAATAAAACCAACTTTTTCACAATTGGCAGACACCACAAAGCTCTGGAGACAATTTAGATAGCATTCTACAAACTCTATGCCAGAACTCTGCAACCTCAAATTAATCTTTATATTCATATTCCAACAGTCAGAATCGGCTGGCAGACACAGATTTTCTCAAATCAAGAGACAAATTTTACATAACACCTGATTAAGGATAGGTGACTTGCAAATTTTATTACCCATGATTTTTTTTTTACCCTGAGCCAGGAAGCAAAAGACACTCGCATTTCCAGATTTATATTAGACATATGCCAGGCCCCAGATGACTGTGAATATCAGGCAATCAACAAATAGTCATCAAGCTTGTATTTCAGGTTAGGTACTAAGAGAGATCAGATCCAAAGGCAAAATAAAACCTGGCTGGCCGCAATCCTCAGAGACATAACAGAGAAACAAAGTAGCTACACGTTTTTAAAGTTAATGACCATTCTAAGGAAATTTGCAAGTGCCAAGGAACAGTAGTGTCAAAAAATGATGCAAGAGGGGGCTGAGGTTGTGCCTCAGTGGCAGAGAGCTTGCCTAGCACATGTGAGGCACTAGGTTTAATCCTGAGCACCACATAAAAATAAATAAATATCCATTCATCTATTGAAGGGCATCTAGGTTGGTTCCACAGTCTAGCTATTGTGAATTGTGCTGCTATGAACATCAATGTAGCAATATCCCTATAGTACGCTCTTTTAAGGTCTTTAGGGAATAGTCTGAGAAGGGGAATAGCTGGGTCAAATGGTGGTTCCATTCCCAGCTTTCCCAGGAATCTCCATACTGCTTTCCAAATTGGCTGCACCAATTTGCAGTCCCACCAGCAATGTACAAGAGTACCCTTTTCCCCACATCCTCGCCAACATTTGTTGTTGGTTGACTTCATAATGGCTGCCAATCTTACTGGAGTGAGATAGTATCTTAGAGTGGTTTTGATTTGCATTTCTCTGACTGCTAAAGATGGTGAGCATTTTTTCATGTACTTGTTGATTGATTGTATGTCCTCCTCTGAGAAGTGTCTGCCAAATGTCTTCTTTGATATAAGGAGAGCAACTAAGAACAGAGCAGGGAGGAAGAGCATGAGGAAAAGATTAACATTAAACAGAGACATGAGGTGGGAGGGAAAGGGAGAGAGAGGGGAAATTGCATGGAAATGGAAGGAGACCCTCATTGTTATACAAAATTACATATAAGAGGTTGTGAGGGGAAAGGGAAAAAAACAAGGGGGGAAATGAATTACAGTAGATGGGGTAGAGAGAGAAGATGGGAGAGGAGGGGAGGGGGGATAGTAGAGGATAGGAAAGGCAGCAGAATACAACAGTTACATGGCATTATGTAAAAATGTGGATGTGTAACCAATGTGATTCTGCAATCTATACAGGGTAAAAATGGGAGTTCATAACCCACTTGAATCTAAAGTACGAAATATGATATGTCAAGAGCTATGTTATGTTTTGAACAACTAATAATAAAAATTAAAAATAAATAAATAAATAAATAAAGGTATTGTGTCCACTTTCAACTAAAAAATTATTTTTATTCCAATAATTCATTTATTTTGACATTTTAGCATATGAAACATTGGGAAATGTCTTTCAATTGATTACATCTTAGATTTTATGAAGAACAGGGATTGAAATTCATTGTATTTAAATTGAGATGATAGCACCTAATTATGTCATACAAATTCATATAATGAAATCTTGAAAGTCACCAGTAAGTGTTTCCCCACTTTCTACAGAACACCAAATCTATAAAGAACATCTTCACTCATCAGGAAGATATTGTTATATAAAACAGAAGGACTTTAAAAATGTGGGAGACGACATTGAATCTAATTCTTAGGATTCATTCAATGTGATTACAAATGCATATGAGCTTGGAGTGCATCAAATCATAGCATATGCTTTTGAAAGCCCCCAAAACACTTGTTTAAATGTTGAAATACAAAAACAAAATAGTTTCCAAAATTTGTATACGAAAGTTAAAAAAAAAAAAAAAAGATGCAAGAAGTACTTCTTTGACAGGCCTAATGCAACAGAAATGCCTGTTTGGAGGCATTATGGTATCCTATCAGAAATCTAAAGACTTGGGCTTTAATCCAGGTAGGCCACTATCTCTCAGGTCTGAACCAGCATTTTAACCTCTTTAGTTGACTAGGTCTTCCATACATTGAAACAAAACAACCTACCCCACCTTCCTCACCAGGTTGTTTTAAAGACTAAGCATAGCTTGATGAAAAGTATTTCCAGCAGGTATACTTTACTATCCCAAATCCTTGGGAAGTTTTGTACCCTCCCCTGGCCTCAGTTCCTTCAACTATACAGATAGAACGCTGGTTGATCTCTGAGGTCGCTGAGTTTAGGATGATGAGAGAAAATGGAAAGAAAGAAAAGGAGAGACATCACTTATTCCATATTACCAGCGGAAACTTCAAAATATCAATATCTCTGTCCATTCAGGTCTCACAACACCAGAGAGAATACTACCAAGTATATAGGTATTTTCATTCTAACACAATGCCATCACATACTTAAAGCCAAAGCCCATACTCCAAGCTACCATGTCACATTAGGACGTTTTGTACCACTGCAAAGTTTGGAATTCGCCATGAAAACCTCAAGGAGGGGAAGATCCAGAACATGATTGCTAAATAAAATACCTCAACTGATGACTCTAAGGGATTTAAACAAAGATCTAGTGAACTATATGCCTAAAATAATAACAACATTTGTTTCATGGGACCACAAGCTGCAGAATTTGGGTGTCAGGCCTATAATCACAATTTCTTTCTTTCATTCTTTGTCAGAAACCCTTCCCAGTTATGTGCCTACTTCATCCTCTGATTGCAGAAAAGAATAAAGTATTAAACTGTATATCAGTGTTCTATATCCTCTTTATATGTCTCTTTGCTTATCTGAAAAGTATTGAGTCAGCAAAATAAGAGAGAAAAAAGCCAACCAAACTAAGCAGTATTTTTTTTTTTTTTTGAGGTGGGGTGGAAGCAGTTCTGGGGATTGAACCCAGGGCCTCAGGCATGCCATGCAAATACCCTACCAATGAGCTACATCCCCAATTCCTCTAGCATTCTTTCTTATTAAAAATGTTTATGCTGCTTGTGATGACTCATACCCATAATCCCAATAGCTCAGGAGGCTGAGGCAGGAGGATCCCAAATTTGAGGCCAGCCTCAGCAACTTAGTGAGGCCCTGAGCAACTTAGTGAAAACTTGTCTCAAAATATTATATATATATGACTAGTAATATAGCTAATTGTTTAAGCACCCCTGGGTTCAATCCCTGGTACGAAAAAATATAAAATAAAATAAATAAAAACTAAAACAGACTGGGGATGTAGCTCAATGTTTTAAAGTACCCCTAGGTTCAATCCCCAATACTAAAAAAAAAAGTTTATAAAGTGCAAGGCAACAAGATCAAAAACTGAGACACACAGATGATTAGATGCACAAGTGACTTCTACACAAGTTTTGCTTTGTAGAACACTTAAGTATACGGTCAATATTCCATGGTGCTATCTGTAAATTATCACCACTTATTTGAGAAAGAAATACGTCCCAACAATCCCAAGACTTTTGTGAGGGTAAGACTTTTGAAAGGGAAGGCTCTTGTCTAGTAAGTCCTTGTTTCTTTTTTTTCTTTTTTTTTTTTTTTCTTGGAGAGCCGGGGATTGATCTCAGCTGCACTCTATCACTGGGCTATATCCCCAGCTCTTTTTGAGACACAGTCTTGTTAAGTTGCTGAGGATCGCCTCTAAGTTGAGATCCTCCTGCTTCAGCATCCTGAATCACCTGGAATAAGTTCTCATTTGTAATAAAAGTTCTCTCCAAATATTAAGACTGCCTTGATGCTCAGGAATCAGTAAAGAAGGATTACACAACTACTTCTCAGCTCTAAGACAAGAAAGAAGAGTATGGAATGTACCTGAAATCATAGCAAACTGTGGTATTTCACAGTAAAGCAGTGAAGCAACACATTCAGCCTGGTTCCTTTTTATTTTTAGTACTTATTCACCTTCCTGTTACATGTCTTCAAACTCTAACTTTTCTTGAGTTAATGGCAATTTTTTTTCCATTCAGAAAAATCATTTATTTCTTTAGGAGAAAGATGCAGTTCTTCCCACAGAAAATCATTTTTCAAACTTTATTTCTGCTCATACCATATTGAACTGAGCAGCCTCATGATTCTAGAACATAAAAACACATACAGAAAAAGTGGGTTCATGTCCTGGCTCAGCTATTTCTTAGTGTGATCTTCAGCAAATCACTTAATTATTCTGTGCCTTTAGAGCACAGATCTAAACTCATAATCTCACATTCATAATCTCTTCATTCATAATCTCACTGATTATGTGAGATGTACATGAAAACAGAAACAATCTCACAGGATTGCAGTGAAGATTATATCTGCCTCATGTGAAAAAAAATACTGCTTAATGACAAATGGCTAACTCTGTTTTAATATATGCATCTACCTGGGCTATGGAAGTGTGTTGGAGTGGCCTGATTTATTTCTGTATCCCCAGCATCCAACATAGAGTGAGACCCAAAGAAGAAATTTAATAGATATTTGACAAAGGCATCAATGATTGATAAGTAAAGGAATGCATTCTCAGTGTGGCCCTACAGTATGCCAAGAGCAGGGACAATGTCCTATGTATCGCCATGTCCCTAATATCCAGCATAGTACCTGGCACAAAGTAGTTGATGAAACAAATTTCCACTGATGAATGAATGAATGATTTGTTCCACCACTAACACCCCATATTCCTTTTTATTTTCGTTCCCAACTTTCCCTTTCCCCCACTTGAATTTACTTTCCTCTACCATAGGTCTTTCCCTAACTTACCCCATCCTTAGCATGCTTCCTGTGAACACCTCCCATATGTACAAATAGACAGCTTAGGTTTATATTTTGTATCCTCTCCAACTGCTCACTAACATTTCTTTGGTGACAAAAATCAGGACTTACCAATTCTTTACAATGACTGGCACCATTCTGGACACTAAACTAAATGATGCTCTTATGCAACTTATATTCCCTAAGGGTATTCCATATATGAACTGCTCTAAGCTGGGGTAGCCACTGCAAGAATTCTATTTTTTAGAATTTTTTAAAACTGAATTTTATGAAATACTTGGGGTTATTTATTTTCTTAGTTCTATTTCTTCCTGGATATATATAAAAAACATACTCTAAAAATACTATATACTTGTTTAACTTTTCAAGTGGGGAATCTCAAAGATGATTTGCCTACCTTTTGTGCATCAGTAATCACAATGAATACATTTAACTTCAGATGTAGATGAGGATGGTGTTCAATGGGGTTACCTGATTTAACCACTCACTGTATGACTATGTGTGGTCACCATTTCCTCTACTTCTAAACTACACAGGTTGATACACTCACCCCCTTACTCAGGGACCTCTGCCCTATGAGTTGCTGACCTATATTCCCACCTCCAAATATACCCAGAAAATAGAAGCACCCTACACCTATGCTGCTTTTAGGTAGTGTTCAATTCAACATTCACCAACCAATTCCTATGTGCCAGGTACCAAGTGACATCTCTTTTGCTTGTTTCAACCTCTTTACTGAACAAAACTCCTTCAACACTCCCTTTTCCCTTTCTAACAGCCCATGTTTTATGCAGAGTATTATACTGGGGATTGAACCCAAGGTCTCTCTACTACTGAGTTACATACATTACAGTACTTTTTACTTTTTATTTTGAGACAGGGCCTCACTAAATTGCTGAGGCTTGGCCTTGAACTTGTAATCCTCCTGCTTCAGCCTCCCAAGTCGCTGGGACTATAGGCATATACCATTGCATCCAGCTATTGTACTTTAGACAGATTCTTCAAACCAACGACCTTCATACTGTAACAGTGTCCTGTGAGTACTGGAGGGTTCTTGTCTCATACATAAGAAGAATGAAGTACACAAATGACATATGTGGAGAATTCATTAGCAAATGCATAAAAAGCAAGCCATAGGAGGGGTCCCAAAGAAGGTATCACTGGTGGCTCTCTGTTTAGGGGTTTTTATAATGTTTTGACTAGGAACTAACCTTTCATTAGAAAGTGTGTCTTGATTGTTCTCTTTCTCTGGACTCAACTGAAGGTATGCAATTTTAATTCCTTATTCCCATAATGAGATGGTTTACTGTGTTAACCTGAGTTTTTCCTGAACTTTTTCCTTAAAACAAGAGAATTGCTTGAGTTCAAAAACAACTCTTGGGGGGTGATGTTACGATAGTTAAGGAAGCCTGGAGCAGCAACAGAATGTATGGGCATTCAAGTGTGAGGGGGGCCTTCCACTCAGGCAGCCAAAAACAAACAAACAAAATTTTCGCCTAGGGTTTTAATCAGGGTAGTGTGTGTTAGGTAGAACTTGGCACAGGCTATGCCATTTTAAAACATATCCTCCATCTTAGAATAAGAATCACTTCACAGTCACTCTGACTCAGCCTGAACTAAACCCCAGACAATAAAAGAAACCACAAACACTCCATCATCATAAAAAAAAAAAAGTTGTTATCTGAGATTGAAATCCAGAAAACACCTAATTCCTTATAAAAGTGACACCACAAGGACCCTTCTCTGACATTCCCCCAGCAATCCTAATTTCCCCCTCCCTCATTCCCCTATATCAACCCCAGGCTGTAAGAGAAAGACAGGTCTCAGTCTCCACTGGGCCCTCCTTTGCAAGTTTGTCCAGAATAAACCTGTGTTACTGTGGAGCTGCCTCCCCTCTCTATTTATTTCCTTCACTGGCTTCTTTGCTTTCAGTGGGATCCCATTCTCCAAGGTCCCCAATTCTATCTGCCTATAGACACCCTAAGTCCTGCCTCAATATTAAGGGTTTATATACTGATGATAATAGTTAGTAAGCACTTATGTAGTGCTTATTCTGTGTCTGTTATTATTCCAAGTATTATATACATTAACTGATTTAATCCCCCAGCAGGTAGGTATTATTGCCATTCACATTTTACAAATGGAGAAGCTAAAGCCTAAATTTTGTGCTTAGCCACTATGCCACACACCCTTTCCTTTTTATTATGAGATTTTGAAGTCTTCCCTCACAGCTAAAGGGACTTTAGTAAGCAATCACCAGGGTACTTTGATTTAAATACAAAGTGTTAATCTCAAGTATCAGGGTCACTGGAAGGCATTTCCCTAATTGTTTAAATTGTCCTTCTTGAAAAACTTCCCATCTTTGAATTCCAAAAGGACCATCAGTCTTTCATGTTAAATAAATTGCAGTGTCATAAGGTTGCTTCTTTTGAAATTGCATATTGTTCTAGTTCATATACTATTAAACACTCTATAATATTTCCATCATTGAATGACAGCAAGGCAGTAGAAATGTAAGCTCTCCCGCTGATCTGGGCCTGTCACTTTCACAGTACATTATCTTTTATTTGTCAATAGTAAATTGTCCACATGTTCCCTTAGGGTAGGGTGGGGAAGGTATCAAAATGAAATAAAATGGCCTATAGTAGTTTAGAAACCAAACATACACTTTCAAATGTGTTTAATGCTCATCTGGGGGACTTTCCTGACAAAAGATTGTATGTTCTTTGGATGGCTGAACAACTTTCACTAGAAAAGCCTTCTAGAAAAAAAGCAAGTCCACTGGCTAAACCAAATACACTTACATGCATGGCAATATACCAAGTGCTTTCACATACTACATCTTGTTTTATTCTCCAAAAAGCTTAGTAGGTGTTTAACTCATTACTCTAATAGTAAACATCCAAAAAACTGAAATCCAATGAGATTAAGAGGCTCACCCAAGATTGCCCAGTTCCTCTCTTCTTCCTACAAATAGTTCCCTCCTCCCCTCTACCCCACCCCCATAAGTCTATATTTTACAAATGAGCATTTAAGAGAAGACAAAGTAGGGGAGCATATTACAGTCCCTTCCCAATTACAAATATTTGTCCTAGCATGAGTCTACTCCCTGGCTCTATTGGTATACAAGAAGCAGACATGCCAAAAGGCTAAATATTACATGCCCAGATCTTGTGCAAGGGAGACTGCAGATATAACTTTTCACTTGGGGAGTGGGATCTTCCCCCAATTTATCTCTCTCAGGAACCAGCAAGGGTTAAGCAGAGCACTGTTGAGGGAGATAGATTTATACATTTCTAGTCCTAATACTAATCCACACCAAATAACTGCACAAGATCCATTCTTCCCCATAATTTTGACTCCCACGCTACTCAATGCAAGTAGTTAACTACTGTTGTCACCTGCACCCTGCAGGTGCTCTGAAGAAGCCAATCTCTACAGTTGAATCTCATCCCAATTTCAGGAGTCAAATTTTAAAGTAGCTCAAGCCGAACCTCTGTACCAGGGAGATGCTCATTCTTCCAAGACATCCGACTAATTCATGCTTTCTTTTGCATTAATGAAAATCTGGCATGCTTGCATTTACAAATCAGAAAGTAGTTCCAATGCCAAAGCAGGTATATCCATGGGTACATACCAATTTAGTACTTGCAAATGTTTTCTGTGTGCATATACAGAAATTTCAGAGGATGCAATGAAAAAAGCTGTTCATGCACTTTTAAGATTCAAATAACTGGAGACTATATTTGAAATTCTATCTTGCAAGATTTTTACAAGAATGTAGACGGAAGGGCTTCAGTCCTGTTCAATAAAAAACAACTCTAACTGCATGACTTCTGGTTGATACATTTTTTTATTTGGGGGCCCTTTTCTTTTCCCCAGGAAATGTGGCAAAGTTTGGCAATCCTCTTCCCTCCAGGTATCTGCATGGCTGTTTCTCAGGTTTTTTACTTATCAAAAATCATCCTCTCACCAACAGAGTAGAGGAAGGAGAGAGAGAGAGGAAGGGAAGGACTGGGGAAGTACTAGGTAACAAAATCTACCAAATTATGCTATGTCCATGAATGAATATACCACAGTGAGTCCCACTTATGTATATAATTATAATGCACTAATTAAAATAATAATATTATTGGAAGAGAGATCAATAGAGCAAGTGGATCAGTGGGAGGAGGAGGGAAGAGAAAGGAAAGATACTGGGGAATGAGATTGACTAAATTATATTATATGCATGTATGAATATGGCATATGAATCCCAATATTATGTATAATTATAATGCACCAATAAAAAAATCATCTCAGTGAGCCCATCCTGAGATGATAGATTTATACATCTCTAGTATATACCACACTCAAAACTGAAGAGATTTACCACCACCATCTCACCTCACCCCAATATGCACACATCTTTTAGGAGTTATTTTCCTTCAAATCACTTTTGAATATATAACATATCATTTAGTCATATATTTTTCTTATTATATATTCAATTAAATATTCTCTTAATCTCTCTTTCTCTACAACATAAGCCCAGGAAGGAAGAGATCTTCATTTTATTCTCTGCTTCATCATCACATCTGAAACAGTACCTGACACACAGTAGGTATTCAATAAGCATTTGTTAGTGAATGTTGAATGAAAACTCCCTGTTTTCAAAATTGAAATATTTTCCCATAAAACCACAAGTGTTACTTCAAAATGAACATCCTTTTTCATTTCTTCATTTGCTAACACATTTTTGACTTATGAGCATTTCTATCTTCAGAGAAAGCACTCAAATGCATATTCTAAGACATTTTATTGGGCTGGCACTCATTATCATAGCCTCAAATGTAAACCATTTGGTTCTAGCCCACGCACAGATGAAACAAGATCTTGTAGGTGCTTGTATTAACTTTGTTTTTTCACTGGAGCAAAACTTATTAAATCCAACCCAACAATATAGAATTCATAAATCCCACATGGCCAATCTTTGGCTATTTGTAAGGAAAGAGTGTGCTGAGTAACACTTAGTAACACTTGCCAAACATTTTTGCAATAGCTACCTTTAAAAACAATATAAAATTTTTTTAAAAATTTAAACTATTTTAATTTCTTCATTATGGAAAATCATGAAATCCTTAAAAAATTTTGCTAGGCAGACATTCACATTCCTTTGTATACCTGTGCATAATAAAAGTGACCTTTTTTGAACAGGTTATTTTTTTAGATGTAGATGGACACAATACCTTTATTTTACTTATCTATTTTTTTTAATGTGGTGCTGGGGATCAAACCTACCACTGAGCTACAACCCCAGCCCAATAGAACTCATCTTTAAACCCATTGCCTTCCATTCTACTATTCAGATGAACACCTATTCTCCGAAATAATGATCTCAAAACACTATGCCTTTGACAGTTTGGCCTGATAATCTAGTCTGAGGTCAACAGCAATAGCAATCCCTATACATTTCCCCTTTACCAGGATTGAGTTCTTACCAGTTGTGGTTTTGGCTTTTACATTTGGTGCTGAAAAAAGAAAAGACCATGTTGCACAAGACTATGCAGAGTGAGGTGTGTGATTGGGAGTGAGCAGGCAGGCAGTACCTAGACCAGACAGGCAGTACCTAGACAGTGGCACCCTACAAGGAGTTCAGAACGCCCACCACACCCACTGCTTAGGTTAAGTGTGGGGTAGGGTCAGGGCATAGATTCTCTGAAAAGCTTAAAGACTCTTCAGGGCGTTCCGTTCTCTGCCCTACCCCATCCCCAGTAACAACAATGAATGCCTACAATCCCAGTGACCAGGAGGCTTGCAAGTTCGAGACCAGCCTCAGCAGGTCTTTTTGAGACATGGTCTCAAAATAAAAATAAAAAGGGCTGGGTATTTAGTTCAGTAGTAATCACCCCAGGGTTCAATCCTCCCCCAAAATACTAAATGCTTAAAAGCTATTATATTTTTAATAATAACACCACTGAAAACTTAAGTCAGGATCTGGAATTATTATCTATATTTTACAAATGGGAATACTGATTTAAAGCACTTAAGTGACTTTCTGGTACACTAAAGAAAAGCTAGATAATAGCAGAGGAGAGGAATGTGAGTTTTTAAGTGCCAGCCCAATATGGGGGACCATGATACCACTCTCACTCTAAGGTTTAATTTCCACTTTTGACTGGCTTAGACTTCTTTCAAAAATATATTCCAAGCTGAAAACTCCAGTAAAAGAAACCAGATATGCTAATCTGCACCTAAAGCAGGAAATATGCATACATAAAGATATACCTGCATAATGTCATTCATTTAGGCAATATTTTTTGAGGGTCAGCTATGAACTTTAGAAGTAAAACACTGAGAATCATTATGAAAACAACTGAAAATCAGTCTGCACTCACAAAGGAGGCACAGAGAGAAGTAATACTGCCCAATCACATGTTGGATAAGTGCTTAAATGGAATGATATTCCAAAAACATGAAAGTCATCTGTCTCGACTCCTCTCTCCTCATTAATTAAATGAGATATCAATGTGCCACTTATATTATTATTGGCACTAAACCAAATCTCACTCTACTCCTAAAGAGTGCTTTCAAATTTTTAGACATCATCCATCTTTGTTCCTACCCTACGAGGTTTCAGCCTCAGCCTGGACATCAGCTTTCTCAGAGCTCTCCCAGTCAGACCAAGGTTTTGAAAACATACATGAGAACATTTTAAATCCTCCCTTTTAGCTATTTTGAAATACATAATACATTATCATTAACTATAGCCTCATTAAATCATCCCATAATGTATATGTATATCAAAATACCACATTGCACCCAAATAAGTATATGCAATTATTGTCAATTAAAAATAAAAATTTAGGCCAAGCACAGTGGGACACTCCTATAATCTCAGCAACTCAAGAGGCTGAGGCAGGAAGTCTGCAAGTTCAAGGCCACTCTCAGCAATTTAGTGAGGCCCTGTCTCAAAATAAAAAATAAAAAGGACTGGGGATGTAGCTTAACAGAGAGCACTTCTAGATTCAATCCTTACTACCATAAATAAATAAATAATTTTAAAAACATATATAAGACCATCAGAGTTCCCATCACAGAACCCTCCAAGGCTTCCCAAGGCATTTAAAATGAAATCCAAACTCTTCATCCAGATCCACAAAGCCTGGTTGCCTTTGTGTGTCCACCTCTCTGGGTGCAACCCATGCCTCTCTAGCCATAAAGCATGTCATGGTTTTAGTCACATCTATTTACATATGCAACCCCTCCCCCTCTCCCTTCCCACCCTCCATCCCTCTCACTTCTTTGTCTCAGAAGTGCTGTGCCCTCTGCTTGCAACTGTTTTCCCCTCCTCTTTGCCAGGCCAACTCTTAACTCACTTCTGGGATGCAAGGGGATCCCTTTTCTCAGGGAGCCTTTGTTCCTTCAGGGTTGAGTTAACTGTCCTGCTCTGGCCCTGCACAGCTTCCTGAGAGCCCCTGTTACAACGCTAGTCAAACTGTTTAGTCTAAACAACTATTTCCTTGTTTTTATTCCCCACTAGACTGTGAGCCCCTTGAGGGCAGGAATCATCTATAGTTTGATCACTGTTTCCCAATACTTAGAATTAAGCCTTATCTAGAGCTTGTCCCCAATACATACATGTTCATTGAATAAATTACATGAATTGAACTATCTAGAAATTTCTGTATGGCAACATCTAGGCAAATATTGTGAAAGCATGCTGCCTCTCATGAAAGTGCTGAAGTCAAAGTGAGAGATGACATGAGTGATGAACATGAAGTCAGAAATGAGTTGTGTTCTGCCTGACTACACCTCAAGGTATAAATAATGGTATTACCTGTTAAATATCAATGGTCTTTCTGACTTAAAAATTCATTACCCACTAATAGCATACATATAACTATGTACTTTTGTAAGAATTAAGCCGATTAAAGAAGTTTTCTGGACTAGTTGTGTATTAATACTAAACAATCCATATTCCAAAGAGCTTAGAGATTATCCCTCACTCCTGTTGTACCCAATACATGTTCATTGAATAAATGAAATGAATTAAACTATCTAGAAATTTCTGTGTGGCAACATCTAAGCAGATAAAACAAAAAAAATTCATATATATATGAATTCCTGATTGTAGAGCCTATAACCAACAAAAGCCCAAGGCTTTTGATCTTAGCAGCAAAAAACATGGCTTCTATTTAAAATCTAATGAGTATTATTCATTTAAAAAGGATATCTGAGGTTTTGTTCACAATCAGCATTTAAACAAGTACATTATATATTATCACTGAGCACTGAGGCTGAGGCTGCTGGTCTCTTCCTACTAGGGAACTTCCTTTTTTTTTTTTTTTTTTGGTTCAGGGAATTGAACCCAGGGGTGTTTAACCTTAACCACTGAGCCACTTCCCATGCCTTTTGTATGTTTTATTTAGAGACAGGGTCTCTCGCTAAGTTGCGTGGTCTTTGCTAAGTTGCTTAGAGCTTCACTAAGTTGCTGTGGCTGGCCTCGAACTCACAATCTTCCTGCTTCGGTCTCCCAAATCACTGGGATTACCAGCTTGCACTACCATACCTAGCCAGGAACTTCCTTTTGATACATGGGGGGAAATGGTATATTTTTTTATATTCCTGCTTCCAAACTGGAATCAATGAGACTCTCCACTGAAATAAGAGTGGCATAATTCAGCATATGCAAGGACTGTCTATGTAACTGAGGTGACTCATTCCTCTAGGAATACTGAACTTCCTTCAGTTCTTTAAGTAAGCCATGTTCTTGCTCATTTCCCAGCCTTTTGTGTGCTGTTCCCACTTTTCGGGACTCTCTTCTTCCTCCTCATCAACTGACAAGCTCTTACTCATCCTTCCGGTGTCAGATTAATAATCCCAATATTACCATCACAGGAGAGCATCAGCTCCCTTTACTATCTTTCCTGAAACTTCCCTAACTCTCCATCCTCCCTCATCAGGGCACTGCTTTTTTGCCTATTTCTCCCATGGTCATCTCCAGAAGAGCATAAACAGGGATTCTCTCCTCACCAGTGTCTCCCCAGTGCTTGGCATTGAGCCTGCCATATGGCTGATACTCATTGAATGAATGGAGTCCAGATTCTCAGACATATGTCGCTAAACCATTGTCTATCACCTGAAAATAAATGTATCCGCAGGTTTTCTGCCCACCAATGGGAAACAGAATAAATTAAACATTGCTAACACCTTTACTAGAAACCAGAGTCCACTTTGGGAGATTTCTATTTCTGGAAATTTATAAAGATGCAGGAGTGGGTTCAGAAGAAGGCAGGGAACATGGAAAACAAGGCTTAGGAGCCAACACATGGAGTGGGAAATCTGTACCCTAATACAAATACAGCACTTACGACACTAGCTGTCCAACCCCAAGTCACACATAATGCCTATACATACCACCTTCAGAGGTGGATGGGAGGAAAAATGCATAGTGAAAACATCAGAGGAACCTACCCAAATCTAAACTAAAATCCAGGCTCGAATATTTTCTCTATTTCATGCCAAGTGTTCAACAAATGTTTTTCCCACACCCTACAAAGGGGTTAAGAAAAAAAAAACCTTAACTGTCACATACTTAAACCTAATTTGTGCTCCTGAACATAAGCCATGTCTCACACATGAAAGCAGATAAAAACAAATAAAAATGTCAAATTGTTCCAAGACTAACTAGGAATTTAATTTTTTCCAAATGACAGAATGAGACAAATTTCTATTCAAACAAGCATTTATGTGTTTCATTTGCTTTATAGGACAGGCTGTCCTAGGTACTGGAAATCCAGAGATGAATGTCAAGGTCCCTGGGTGTAATAAGTTTATAGTATAGTGGGAGAGACATACAAAGCAAAAGGGAAATAGAAGTAAATGGCAAAGGGTACAGAAAGGCACAATCCACTCCAAATGCAGGCATAAAGGGTCAGGGAGGCAATCACAGATGAAGTATCTTATTTCTACAAAAAGCTGCACAAAAGGAAACAAATAATAAACAGACCTAAGAGGACCAAAGAAAGCCCTATTCTCTCCTCATATTGTCAAACTTGCAAGTCATTTAGATTGGCATGTCAATACTCAGGTCCTTGACAAGTTCGAGTTCTTCTTTCATTTTATCTACCATGTTATTTTAATAACCTAAGACTGAAGATTGAGGAAATATATTAAGTATGTTAAAACAACTTTCCCATCAGTTAAGATCTACACTTGGGCTAGGGTTGTGGCTCAGTGGTAGAGCTCTTGCCTAGCATGAGTGAGGCACTGGGTTTGATTCCCAACACCACATAAAAATATGAACAACATAAAGGTCCATCAACAACTAAAAAATTTTTAAAACAAAGATCATGCTACAGTGGTACTTGGTATACTGTCATAAACCTCTACTCCAAGAAAATGTGACTGTGGTAGACAACATCCCCAAATGTGTAACTTGTGTAGAAACAGTTACCACATCTAATGAAGATCTCTTCACTGATTACTAAATCAGAAAAACAGTGCTGCTTCAATTCTTTCAATCATGGGTCAATACAATGATAAGAGCAGGAATGAATGTACTTTCAAAAACTGCTCGGGCTTTTGTAAGGGAGAAACAATGCAGGCAATCTGATTTAGGTCACAGCAGTTACTGTAAACATCCCAAGGAAAGCTTATTAATAACAGCCACCTACAAAGGGCCTGGTATTAACCATGGAATGACATGGAGTCAATGGAAGGAAGGTTGGAGGACAGTTCTTCTGGATCTTAGAAATTATAATATTAGCAAGCTCTTGTATTTTAATTTAGATTTAGAAATAGCAAATTGATTCAATGTTTCAAATAAGGAATTTTGACTAGAGGTTGTCTGAAGGGTCTTCGGCTCTAAACGCTAAATGGTTGCTTGCTTGATAAAAATGAAAATCAGAAAAGCATCCTAAATATTTATGCCAGTCCTTGAACCTGCTATCAAGAAGGGAGACCACATGCTTGAATCTATCAGTATGTCAAAGTACGAGCACGCTGGGCTAGGCTCCCGAACTACCTTGGTTGATGACTTTGGGCAGGTCACTGCCTGAGGCCTGATTCTTCTCTGAAATAGGAAGGTTGGACCAAATGATTATTAAGGTCCCTTCCAGCCATTCTAATCTACAATTAAGAATTAACCTCGGGAGAATGGTGCTGAAGGCTGCAGAACAATGTGAATGTACTTAATTAATGCCATGGAACTGTACACTTTAAAATGGCAAATTTTATGATGTATGTTTTACCACTATAGAAAAATTTAAAGTAATTAAATTTTTAAAAAAGAAGCTGGGAAGCAAAAACAGATATTCTGAGCAATAGTTTATAATTAGAATTGCAAGAAACTTAAATACTTCCACAAGAGCCCTCTAGGCTTGGTTTTTATTTCTTTATTTTTAATCAAGTAGTCCTTGATCCCTAAAAAGACATTCAGGTACACCATAGATGATGCTATTAAAAGAAAACCTTTTCATAAAACAATAACTCACAAAATGGTAGTTAACTCCCCATTCACCATTTAAGTCCAGTTTGTATATATATGATTTTCATGAACTGAGCCTCACTCTTATAGAATATGGTCCAGAGATGGACAAAATCTCACCATCAGCAAAGCAACTACTCTCATTTCTTCTATCCATGTAAACTAAGCAACTCAAACCTGGCTCTAAAAGGCAGGGGAACAAGTTTATTATCTTTTACTAGGTTCTTCAGATCCTAGGGAGGAGATGCCTCTGCACTAAAAAAATCAATATAAGATTTTTCAAGGTATTCAGTTTTGTCACTTGTCTGGAGACAATGGCCTCAGAAAAGATGAACTGCCTTACTTCCTTTTCCTCCCTTTTTGTGCATGCTGCCCTTTAAAAGTATGTTCTTTGTATCATAAATTCAAAGGTTGCTTTTATGTCCAGTAGGGTAGAGGAAGCTGGTGTTTTTTAAATGGTGAAATCTGTCAAAGTCCCAAAGGCTCTTGTGATACAAATCAGGTCATTCTATACTGCCTGAACCCCCAAATCCATAAGAGAGATTAAAAAAAAATCTATAACTCGAAGTAACTAGCAGTAATAGGTCAATGCACTTGATTGGTCATGAACCAATTACAGCAAATACTCCTTGGTACCTGAAGGATAGGGAGAGGTAGGGGATGCACCTAGTCCTGGCCTCACCCTTACTCTCCCACCCACATCTCCTGCCCACTGTCAGACACAGGAAGGATATCCAAGAAGGAAAATTCCTTTGACCACCTCACCTCATCCTGTTCTTGACTAGCAGATGATCTCTTAGAAGTAGCCCCACCATATCTCACCATATAAGGATTTAATGAGGATAAGTGGATAAATTAATTTGTCCCACTATGCTAGGATCCACTGAGGTTCAAGCTACCAAAAGCCTCAAAATATTTAGGCATGACCTCTATTGTCCTAACAGTTGTGCTGGGATTGCCAGAAGGGCATCACTAGCACTACCTCCTCTCCCCAGGCCCTGCCCTCTCTAGAAGGGCGCAGGTTTTGAAATTTTCTTCTATCTCCATTTTCCCCTAAAGAGTAGGCAGGCAAGAGGAAGAATAGAGGCAAAATTAGCAGTAAGAAAGAAAAGAGGCACCAAAAGTAGGAAAGAAATCTTCCAAACAGTTCATTCAACCCATGAAGAAACAGAAAGCAAGACACACAGTTGATGACAACATTGGCCCTTGACTTCAGGGATCCACTGCAAGTGTATTTTTGGAGTCACTGATGCCCTTGAGAATCTGTTGAAAGCTATGGACATTGCTCACCACAAAAAAAGTCTCATTTGTGTGTTATTTCTAGGGGTCCTGTGGTTGTTTCTAGGAAAAAAATTCTCCAACTTGCCTGATAAGAGTCATCCAGACATATTTTAAACCATTCGGATTACCAGGCTCTCTTCTTACATTTCTGATTCAGAAGTCAGAGGGAGGTGTATTTTGTTCTTAAGCAAACACTCAAGGTGATTCTTAACTTCAGGCAAGTTTGAGAAATACTGCTCAGGGGCAGTAAGTCCCTGAAACAGCTGTACATTAGAACCACTTCAAGAACTTCATAAAAACGATGGCTTCCTAAGCCCCCTGCCCATATCTATTGAATCAGGCTCTCATGATGGGAGATAATGTTGATATGTGCATGGATTCAAGCACCATGATTTTGTGGTCCCTGGAGCCAGATAATAATCCCTGCCTAACTCCATTCAGGTTGCCTCCTTAATAGTTTGATCGGGCCAGGACCTCAATGACTATGATGAACACCAAGTCACTCACTACTTGACACACCACCAACAAAGAGCAGAGTGCTTCAGACACTTAATGTCTGGTTTCCAGAAGCAAATTTATAAAATACAAGCTCCATGAAGCCAAGGGTTATTATCTGTTTCGTTCATTGCTGTACTCTCAGTGTCTGAAGTAGGAGCTGCCCCATAGAAGATTTAATAAATTTTTGTGTGTATGGTACCAGGGATTGAACCCAGGGACCCTCTACCACTTAGCCACACACCCAGTCCTCTTTTGGGGGTATACCAGGGTTTGAACTCAGGGGCACTCGACCACTGAGCCACATCCTCAGCCCTATTTCATATTTTATTTAGAGACAGGGTCTCACCGAGTTGCTTAGCACCTTGCTATTGCTGAGGCTGCCTTTGAACTTGTGATCCTCCTGCCTCAGCCTCAGGAGCCTGGCTCCCGGTCCTTTTTATTTACTTTAAGACAGGGTACTGGTAAATTGCTAAGGATCTCACTAAATTGCTGAGGCTGGCCTTGAATTTATGATCCTCTCTTATCAGCCTCTTGAGTCACTGGGATTATAGCTTGGACTTGAAGGATTGTAAAATGCAGAAATGATGAGGGCAATACAGATCAAGAAACACTGGGGTCTGGAACAGAAAAATCAGCCTGAAGAAAATAAGCAATACTTTGTTTATATGAGTATATTGTTAATGTAGTCATGTATATCCCCCGAAGACAAAATAGAAAATAATAATAAAACCTGCATATTTTTTCTAATCCAACTGACTAAGGGTCCCTTTTGGTGTGTGTGTGTGTAGTGTTTGTTTTATGTTGCTGTGGTACTGGGGATAGAGATGGAATCCATAGAAGGAAACTTCTGTGCTACACAAGTGCTCTACTACTGAATTACATCCAAGGCCCTTGGTGTCTATTCTTACAGAATTTATTCTAAGCACATTTGTCATGTATTTATTTAGACATATGCATAGTTGTCTACATGTTATTTTGAATTTACAGATTTATACATGCATATAGGTATCTAATATGCACATATTCATATATATACTTTTATAAAATACTAACAGCACTTGTGCAGCCCAGTGATAATGATGTCAAGGAAATGCAGAAAAACGTGTCACGTTCACAGATACAAAATTACCATCTCTCTTTTGTTATACCCAAATTCACACCCAGTTCACACACTAAAAATGATGGTGCAGATTAACAACATAGAATAACATCCCAACATGTTATTGGGAAACAATGAATATATATATTCTGCATGATTCCATACACATACTTAAAGATAATTATCCATGTCTATGTGTCTATTATAATATGCGGAGAAAAAAGACTGAAAGGAAAAATCTCAAAATGTTAGTCAGGGGGGTGAAAGCTTGGGTAACATTTTCTTCTCTATGCTTCTGCAGCATTCCATATTATCCCTGGTAAGCATGCATTATTTTGTAATCTCAAAAAGCACTGCAATGGAACATAGCAAAAAAAAGTGCAAAAAATTCCCAAACAGCCCTGAGCATTCTGCTCAAGATGCATCCTTGATTGTTTTGGAACAGCTAAAACCGAATGAGTGTTAACCAGAAGACAGAGAAGGCAAAGCTCTGGTGTTAACCAAGCCGGGACTTCAAGCCTCTGGTTACAATCTTTGCCTTCTGTAGTCTGCCTTTGAGGCATCCAGTGGGTGGGGATCAGGTGTTAGGAGAACAGGGCTACTTGACTCCCGCGCCCCCCCGAGGCCACCACCATCTTAGGGCTGAACATTGCCTCCCACCGGCTGCAGGGTGCCTGCCCGCGGGCCGCAAGGAGCACCGCAACTCTCCCTGCACACACTCCGCTGGCAGCCACCGGCACAGCCAGTCCTGGCCCCGTCTTATGGCTCCCTCAGAGGCGCCGGCACACCAGCCAGCCGCGCCACGGGTTCCGAGGGCAAGTGGGCAAAGCCCTCTGCTGCCGCCAGGAAGGAGCTTTGTCATGCCAGGCGCCGCGCAGCTCCTCTCCAAGTTTCACCTTCAGTGACACAACTTTTCCGTGTTTCTTTTTTAGGCAGCTGCCACATCACGAGGCTAATGAGCACACTGAGGTTTGTAATAAACCTGACTGCCAGATACATGGTGACTGAGGGACACTGGTTGACCAGACCGTTCTGCGTGACTGTCCGGTTCCCAACTAGTTGCAAAATAAATGCTCCCTGGAATGAGAGCATCTAAGGAGCGCCCTGCCCTGTTTCCAGACTGGCTCACGTTGTGTCCAGAGCTCTGAAAACCACCACTAGCAAATCCAAGTGCTCCTGGAAGCCTTAATGTTCAATAAACCCCCCGAGGGGAGAGGCAAGCATACACACAGAGAATCAAAGGCAAGATAAGCAGGTCAATTCTCAATACTTTCAAAGTTATGGTTGAAAGAAGATTCTGAAAATATCTATGGGCAGATTCAAGAACTGCATTCAGCCTGCCTTCTTTAGGTTGTTTACTTTTAACAGCAAGATAAATATTTTAAGAACTGGAGCTGTTTACTAACCCTCAGTTCCTGAGCAGTAGAAATGCTACCTATGTTATTTAAAGGGATTTTACAGAAATGGATTTCATGTTTGTTATTAAACTTACCTATAACCATGTAATAGACCCATCACTATTAATTACAACTGTTAAACATAGGTTTCCACAGCAGAGAAACACTACATGATTCCCAACTTTGAGAACTATAATTAATATGCTCGTTCAAGGCGTGTGTCTCTGTTAACAAGATATATTTTTGGAAATATTATCTAACTGAAGACAGCATAAATAGTATAAAAAATAAAGCTTGTACTTTTTTATTTTTTCATTTAAAATGAGTTATATAAAAAGTAGCAAAAAGCTCCTTCCATGGAGCTACACTTTAAGGGAGGTGGGGGAATTGTCTTTCACAGTTAATATATCTAGGGGGAAAAAATCCTGAAATGAAAATCCTCCAATTAGCCCAGCACACCCAAAGGAACCCCATTTGGTTAATAAAAACCAGAGACATCTGTTGACAAAAAAAGGAGGGAGGGGAAGAGAGAGGGAGACAGGGAGGGAGAACTGGATAGAGTTGAGAAGGGAAATGAAACATATGATTCTGATGAGAGACAGACTGAAAGCATATGCCATGTAATGGAAAATAAAATAAACAAGTGGAGTTTTACACAACAGTGAATTAAGAAGAAGTGAAACAAGCTTCCAGGTACAGTTCTGGAAAAAAAGTCCCATTGTTTTCAAATTGACAAACACTTAAATCTTGAAAGCCACAGTCACATAGCCAATTCCCTGTAGCAGACTCCAAGCAATGGTCAAATGAGGTCAGATGCCATTGGAAAGGGAAAAGTTGGAATGTCCAAGGCCAAATGGGGAAGGAAAGGGAAACCTTATGAAAGGACTCAGGTTCTTTCTTGTCTCTATTCTATGGCCTAGCACAGAACCTGGTATAGAAGTAAAACAAGAAATGTTCAGAGATTTGTTCAGCTGAATCAAGACCACAGACAACCCTAGAGTAACAATGCATGTTCAGGCACACTCTTCTTTATATCCATGTTGGTGAATGGAAGTGGTTTTATCTTTCTGCAAATCTGGATTTGAAAAGAACTGACTATGTTGTCTAGGTAGACAGTAGGAAATTGGATTTGTAGTCAATTAAACTTGGCTCATATCCTCATTCTATCAATGTTGGCAGTTGAGTGACCTCAAGATGGCTTCCATTTCTGAGACTCAGATTTTTCATCTGTCAAATGGGAAGAGTAGAATGTATATCTATCCTCCGTAAATTGTTATCATGTTTTCATGAGATATTTCATGTCAAACCCCTGGCATACGGTCAGTTCTCAGAAAATATCTATTTTAGGATCCCAACCAAAATTACTTCCCTAACTTACCCAGGTGTTTAGAAGTCAACCACTGATGATTGATTCATTTGGGTTAAAACTTTACGTCTTAGTTCCAATATAAACATTTCCCCCAGAAATTTATCAGATTAAGCCACCAAGAGGCACAACAGAGCCTTTCTCCATCACACTGCCTTCTGACAGGACAACAAAACAGGAAGTTCACATAGCATAGGACCAATAACTTTTGATGGCAATGGCACATGCTCTCGATGATCATTTATGGATTACCAAAAAACACCTAAGCACTTTGCTAGTAATTTGCAACCTACTAGCTATGTGACCTCATACAATCTACCCAGTCTCTCTGGGCTTCAACTTTTCTCATCTCCAAAGTCCATGTACTATATACTAATGACTATTTCATTTGGTTACCATAAGGATTAAATTATATATATCACCTAATAAAAGTTCTCAACAATTTAGAAGCTACTGTAATAATGGTGAGAATATTGCTTATTGATCCTAAATGATGAATAAAACATACTGATGCCTAAAGGGATTCCCTGCTTTATCTCAGTTGTTCAACAACTGCTTCTTATAGTCTATCCAGGTACAAAACTCTATTAAGTACCCTAGTGTAGGGAACAGTGAGTCCTCAAAGAAACCAGAGGACAAGAAAAAGAGATATCAATAGGGGAAGTATCATTGAAAGGGGAAGTGACTAGGTGACCAAAACCAAAGAGTGCATACCACATAGTTCTATTTATATGAAATTCAACAGCAGGCAAAACTGATTTGTAATAATATAAATTAAAATAGTTTGCCTTTGAGCGGGGGAATGATTAGAAATAAATATGAGAAAACTTTCTGGGGTAACAAGATTCTATATCTTGACACTGGTACTGACTACATGGGTATGAACATTTGCCAAAATTCATTAGGATGCATACTTCAAGCCAGGCATAGTAATGCACTCCAAGGACTAAGGAGGCTGAGACAGGAGGATCATAAGTTCAAAGCCAGCCTCAGCAACTTAGCCAAGCCCTAAGTAACTTTGACCCTGTCTGAAAATAAAAAGGGCTGGGGATATAGCTCAGTGATAAATTGCTTCTGGATTCAATACCCAGTACCAAAAAAGAAAAAAAAAAAAGAAAAAAAAACTTCAAAAGTGTGCATGTTACTGTAGGTCAACTTTGATTACAAAAAGGGAAATTGAGTCCATATTATATTTTTTAATTAACTATTTTCTAATTTTGTCTCTGTCCAGGTCTACTTTGCATCAAAATTTGTTTTTTTTCCCCTAGGCCCCACTGACATGATCTGAAAAGGACAGACATTCACAATGGGAATTCTTGTGGGCCAAATACTGACTGTCCAGATGGAATCTAATATCTCAGCAGGCAGACCAGGCAAGTGACCCAGCTCAGGCTAGCCCTATCTCTCCCTAGAATGTCAACCAAAACTTTACACCAATAGGAGCCAATAGTACTTCCAAATTTAAAAGAATTAGCAAGGACAACTATTACCCTTTTCCCTCTGCCTGTGGGGAAGGTCATTAGCAAGTAATGCCAATACCATTTCCATTTGAAAATTAATGCTAAAAGTAACTTCAAAGGGCAAAGACCAGGGCATGAGAATTGCTTTCCAATAATTTTAACAATGTAATTGTAATTTAGGCTTAATGTTTATCACAAACTTAGCTCTCTTAATAAAATAGTCCACATTTTGATCGTTCCCCAAGAACCAAGAATTTAACTCTTTTCTAATATAAACTTCCCACTTTCCGGAAAAATGAAAAACACTGCTTTGCAGAGAAAAATAAAACAATGCCCAACCAATTCAAGGAGAAACTGGACTTCAGGACTAGAATGGTGGTCATAATGACTCTATATATTATTTTGTTTTCTTTAGGAGATCAGTACATTTACCTAGAGGTCCTCACCCCTAAGAAATTTTTCATCAATACATGACATTCAACAAAGAGATAGAGTGCCATGTTAAAAAATGGCACTAGGGCTAGGGTTGTGGCTCAGTGGTAGAGCACTTGCCTAGCAAGTGTGAGGCACTGGGTTCAATTCTCAGCACCACATAAAAATAAAAATAAAATCCATTGACAACTAAAAAATATTTTTTAAAATGGCACAAATAAGATTCACTCAAATTTTCAGAACTGGTATATAACAAGTAGATAATCTACATTTCAATTTGAGAAAGATGAACCATGTTATACAGGACAATGTACCTGAAATCCACTCTTCCAGTCTGTGCTGATAAATCCCAGTGATAATATGTATTCTGAGGAGGGAAATGTAAATTTGTGACTACAGAATATGAGGTATTCAGTCATTTGTATTCTGTACTAATTATTAAAACCATATTCTGTGCCTAACCTTTACATTTCAAAGGTTATGTTATGCTCAGTGTGGTAACAGACATACAAGATCCCCTCTACCCACTGTATTTTCAATTCATGTGTGTTTTCTCCATTGAATTGTTTAATCTTGGCAATTATTTTCCATTCCTTTCAAATTTCTCAACTCCAAAAATATAAGCCATAATGAAATAGACACTCGAAAGCCTTTTTATTGGATATATTTGAAGAGCTGCAACACATTCCGGTTGTTCTGTGTTGATTGTAATTCCCAAAATGAGGAGTTGATTTGGACATAAAACAGCACAGCTGCAAAGAGACCTGAAACTCTAACAGTTTCCTCTCCTTATTTGCTGCCTTGCAAATCAGCCCTCCAGCTTACTTTCCAGACCCTGATTCCAATTCCCTCCCCAGCTCTGCCCATCTTCGAGGCCACCATACATCTGTGGCCCCACCATGGACACAAACCTCAACCCCTTCCTTTACCCCACAGCTCACTTTCCACTTCTCATTCAGGCCCCAATCTGATATCCATTCCCACTCCAACCTCACCCCTTTCAGGATCCTTTGGGTACACCTTTTTAGTGACTTAACTATATTCCAAGTTGACTTAAATGAAGAAATACTAAGTTAGGGAAAAGAAACAGGACCCCTACCTTATGCCTCAAGATAATATAGGGATACAAGTAGCTGGTCTTGAGGCATAAGAAAGGGGTACTATTTCTTTTTCTTTTCTTTTCTTTTTTTTTTTTTTTTTTGAGAGAGAGAGAGAGAATTTTAATATTTATTTTTTAGTTTTCGGGGGACACAACATCTTTGTTTGTATGTGGTGCTGAGGATCGAACCTGGGCCGCACGCATGCCAGGGGAGTGTGCTACCGCTTGAGCCACATCCCTAGCCCCAGGGGGTACTATTTCTTCTTATGCCTCAAGATAAGATAGGGGTACTGTTTCTTCTCCCTAACTTAGTACTTCTTGCTCCCTCTTCTAATTTCAGCCTATGTCAATGAAGAAGGCATATACATACAGAAATAATAATGACAGAAAGGATCTAGGGACATTGTGCATCCATCTCCCACACCCATCCTCCAAGAACAAGCTAATATTTGTGATAAGAGGTTTACCCTCCCTGAGACTGTGATCACCACTTTCAGCATTGAACAGACTATGTGGCTTATGACAACTGTCCACAAAACCACTGGTCCATGATGACAAAATCAAAAAACAAGTCCTTACATAAGTAATAGATTATGATTGTTATTTTTTAATAAGAGGTCACCAACATGCTTTCTTACCAGAAAATACCTCTAAACACCTGCTTTGCCTGGCCCAAGTCTGAGAAAGACACTTCATGACATTTATTATAGTAAAATAACCAAGACCAAGATGATCTTTGGGAATGGCATTTGGGACTCTGAGCCTTGATATGCTGAATGCCTGACCACAATGCTCTCCCTGTCCTTCTTGGGTAAGGTACAGAAGCCATTGGAAAAGGCCAGGAAGTGAAGAGAAAATGAGCCGTGGACATAAATGCATGTGGGCACCACAATCCATTAAAGCAACAGCTGTGCAAGTAGCTGGCCTCTTGGACTATGCATGGAATTATCCTCCATTGTCCAGCAGCCAACATGAGCCCAGCTCTGACGATAACACTTTCTCACCAAGAGAACCCACAGCCCACATAGCCTTGAAACTTGCCTAGATCTGCTGGCTCTAGGGGTAGGCACAAAGGAAAGGATTTCTGAAAAACATACCCAACTCCACAAACATCTAGCAAAAAAACAAGTGACCAGATTTAAAATCAAGAATTGCCTACCACTTTTACAACATCCAGAAAGATTTGCTTTTATCTATAGCAGGCTACAAGTTTTCTGGTGCCACAAAAGCACAGTTGCAGTAACTACACACAGCCTTACCTAGTGCTTTTCCAATGGAGGGCTGCTAAAAAGATCTCATGTGACAAGGTAGAGAAAAGTGAGACAAAGCTAAGCCAATATCTGCTTGAATGAATGAATGTTATGCTTTCATCTTCCCTGAACTAGAAATAGATTCCTGTGTTCAAGAGCAGTGTGACCCAAATTACATACACAACTGACAATTTTAAAGTTTATGCAAAGCATAAATTAATACACAAAAGGTTACTGGCTGTACAAGAGGCCATTTTAATAGTTTCAAACAGAATCAAGATCCCTGCCCCCCTTCCAAAGGGAACAGTCAATCTTATCTAGCTACATTATTGAAAAGGTTATCAAAAAGATCATTGTCCATCACTGATCTTAACCTCAAATAGTTGAAAAGATCATTTTAAAAGATGATCAGCAATTTATATCCTCTCAAACCTGCATTTCAGCTGGGCAGTGATGTGTGCCTGTAATCCCAGCAACTCAGGAGGCTGAGGAATGATTTCAAGTTCAAAGACAGCCTCAGCAACTTAGCAAGCAACTGTGTCAAAATAAAAAAAAAAGGTTTGAGGATATAGCTCAATGGTACAGCACCCATTGGTTCAATCCCCTAGCAACAAAAAAAGCCATATTACAATCATCAGTACAAAATAACTTTCTAATTACCTGTGCTTCATTTTTATGTACATATATATGTATTTAGGCATATGTATATATGTATTTATATGGGGATTGAACACAGGGGTCCTTTCACTGAGCTACATCCCCAGTCCTTTCTATTTTTTTTTTTTTCTTACTTTGAGACACATCTTGCTAAGTTGCTAATGCTGGCCTTGAATTTGGCACTCCTCCTGCCTCAGTTTCCTGAATCCCTGGGATTACAAGCATGTGCCACTGTGCCCAGCACTACATGTGCTTTAGAAACTCTAGAAACATGGGAGTATATGAAAATCTCTATTTAGTGATGATAAGCTATGGGCATAAGCCCTAACTGTTAGGGTGGGAGGTTGGATTTTAAAATACAGTAAACTCCAAATCATGAAATTCATTCAAACTTAATTTCTTGGATTTGATTCAATTATTTGTCACACCATTGTTCAAAATTAAATGTGTATTTATTTGAAGTATCTATTCAATGTTTGGTCACATATGCTAATGAGTACTTCAGCTTAAAAAAACTCAAGTATGACCTATACATAGAAAATTTGTAAATAACCAAATCTCTTCATGAATATGGACAATGTAAATACCCTTTATTGGCTAAAAATATGAACAGTCCTAGTATCTTTCACCTCTAACATAAAAAGTAGTCTTTAAATTTTAGTCATAATGTGGGCATGGTGTGACATACCTATAATCCCAGCAACTTGGGAGGCTGAGACAAGAATATCACAAGTTCAAGGTGAACCTCAGCTAATTAGCAAGGTCCTCAGCCACTTAGAGACTGTCTCAAATAAAAAATAAAAAAGTGCTGGGGATGTGGCTCAGTGGTAAAGGGCTCCTGGATTCAATCTCCAGTACCAAAAAGAAAAAAAAAAAAAAAACAGTCACAAGTCTTTTCACATACTTGAAAGGAGAAATTACTAATGAGGACTATGTATTCACTATTTTGAAACTGCTCTAAATTCAACAACCAACAGAAAGGTTGAATGATAATTTTGTTCCTAACAAACAGGAAGAAGATCCCCATCTCCTCAAGAAAGTAAACACCCTTCTTAAAAGTTGCCTTATGAAATTAATTTATTCTAATTACAACCACAATTTCAAGCACTAATTACACAATTCCTATGGAGAGGTATATGATTTCAAATGTGTTGAGTCAACATAAGAAAATGTCATGATGGATGCCTAGTAAAATTTTCATTATTGAGTTACAGAAACCTGTCCCAATGTTTCCAGACTTGTTAATACATTCTGGACAACTGCAAATTATATTCCTAAAACAGCAAGTTATTTTCTGTGTATGAATTTGGTTTCAGAATCCTTCAAAGGTAGCCTGAAAGAAACTTGTGGTAACCACCTGATGGAAATCAGGAATTCAAGTTCCAGAAACAAAGGTGAAACACCCCCAGGTTCCCAAGGGAATGACTTGCTTAGATCAATTAGGTGGTAGGATTTTTAATTGCATTCACTTCTCTGGGGCCAGTGAAAAATAAAACCTCTTAAGGAGGTGAGGAGGGCTGTATAATGGGAGCATGCTTGCCTAGCATGTTGGATGCCCTGGGTTTGATCCCCCCCAACCCCCCCCCCCACACACACACACAGATTTCTTAAGTAGCCTTAAGTTATTTGCCTTTATCATAACTGCCCTTATTATTATGGCATGCTCAAGAAAGCCCTGAAAATGTATGCCAGCAGTTCTAACTTTCTTAAGTTACTGCTACAATTAATTTGTGTACCACAGCCAACGTGTCTGAATGGGTTCGTGGGCACTGAATTCTGGACTGGAGCGAGGCCAGCGGCAACACTGACCCTTAGGACAACAGATACAACCCTCCACAAACTTACTTAAGGAGTCTTCCTTCAAACCCTTTGCCTAGTTGGAAGAGAACCGGCTCCATTTAGAAACAAGGATAAAGGCCCTGAGCTGAAGACTTTGACAACTTTCCGCGGGGGAGGGCTGGCGCTGCCCTAGAATCTCCCGGGAAAGAAAGCTCTGAGAGATGGGGAGAGGCGAGAAGGAGGAGATGAGAAAAAGAATAGGGAAAGGAGTGGGAGGGAAGGGGGCCCGAGGGCTTAGGGAGGAATTGAGGCCCCCATGAACGAAAGCTGGGGCTTCCCCAGCTGCAAACCCACTTCCAAAGCATGGACTCGGCATGGATCGCAGTGGTTCGGTGTTCGTGGGGCCCTCAGGGCCACTTCAGCCAGCGTCTGCTCTGTGGCCATTCGGGACACTTGCACCTAAGGCACCCACTGCTCTTCCACACCCCCTCAGTGCCTCTCTCCACGCCCAGGTCTCCAAGGCTGTCTTCAGTTTACATTCCAGAGCTAAGCCTGATCGGTGGCAAGGCATTGGATAGGACTGGTGGGGGTGGGGGACGCCCCTTCCTTTGCCTGAGTTCTCCCCAGCCTGAGCCCGGCTCTGCTGTGCCTCCCCACCCCGCTGGTGGATGGCCCCAGGCCGAGACGCGCACTACAGGGGACCTGAGGCGGGGCGCCCTGGGCTAGGTGGCTGAACCCCAACAAGATGAGGGAGGGTACTGCCTTCTCCAGCGGAGGCCCACTCCTTCTGGGCACTAGTGGCAAGGGGACAACAGCCTTTGTTCTCCCGGGGCTTGGCGAGGCTGCACTGCTGAGGCGCAGCGCGGGCGGCGCCAAGGCACCGAAATTGCTCACTTTTGCACGCGGCGGGTCGAAGGGTGCAAGCTCCTGCCTTTCCCAGGGGGTGGGATGGGTAGGGAGTTGGGGAGTAGGGGAATCGGATGAGGGGAAAAGGAGCGTGGGGGGAGGGGTTCTGCGTCTTGGCCAGGCTCTTTGTTTGCATTGGGGGCGGGGAGACGGGGTTGAAGGTGGGTTCAAGCTTGGGTTCTGAGAGTGGGGCAGATTCCTGAGTATGTCACCATGTTATACTCGGGCAGCACGCATATGCACACTCGCGCACACGCACACACACGCACTCGCACAGACCGGCGGTAGGCTGGTAGCAGGCAGCGCGGTTCTCGGCGCTCCGGGCTGCAGCAGCTTCGTCTGCCCGCAGCGCCGCCAGCGTGCGTCCAGAGGGGTAGTGGAGGAGGCTGGAGGCAATCAAGGGGCGACAATTCCGCCAGGAAGGAGGGAAAGTAGTGCAAACCCAGACTCCCCCAGAGGCCTCTGATCCCCCTTTCTTGCCTTGGGTCGCAGAGGTCATGGGCAGCTTAGGCTCCAGGAGGGAGAATGAGAGCCGCCGGAGGGCGGCGCGCAAGCAAGGGGGCGAGGGAAACCTAGCGAAGGGAAGCAGGCGGACTTGGCAGGCGGGCTTACCCTTAGAAGCATCTTTCTCCTCTTTGGGCTTGGTCACCTTTCCACTCATAGATCCCAGCTTGCTTGACAAGGTTCGCCCAGGAGACTGAAGTCCTCGCCGAGCGGGCTGGACTTGGGAGAGTGCTTAGGGCGGCAAGTCGCGACCGCAAGCTCTCCTCGGTGTGGCTCGGGGTGGAATCCGCTTTTCCCCACCGCTGCCGCTGCCGCCGCTGCCTGCAGGAGAGTGGGGAGGAAAAGAGAGGGGTGAAGGAGGAGCCGCCGCAAGCCCGAGCGGCCGGCCGCGGGAGGAGCCGCTCGCTCGCTGCGCTCAAGAAGTGAAGAGACAAAGCGGTGCGGCGCTGCCTCCGCGCCCAGTACCCGCCGCTCCTGCCCGCCCGCGGAGAGCCGCACTCGAAGCCCTCGGGGCGCCCGAGAGGCGCGGCCGGGACTCCCCGGCTTCGCCGCCGGCCTCCCCGAGCTCTGTGCTAGCTGCTGGCCGGCCGGCGCGGGCCGCGCCTGGAGTTGCCTGGGTGGGCTGCCCGCGCACCGGCGGGCCGCTTTCGCCCGCCTCTCTCAATCTGCTGCGGTCCGCCAACTCAATCAAAATAAAACCCCGAGGAAGGTTTTTTAAAAATCAAAACAAAGACGAAAATATTCACTTAAAAATAACGAGCCTCCTGAAAGGGAAATGTTTGAACATGTGATGAGCAACGTGTGAGCCTGTTACACCGCAGAGCCCAGCAGCTTCTCGCCCGCGGGGAATCGGAAGGGGAGGGTCGCCTCTTTCTCTGTTTAATCCATTTTCGGGTTCCTATTATTTTGTCAAAAGGGGGGCCTGAGTTGCTCGCGAGCGGAGGAACCGGAACCGACGACCCTTACCTGCTCTCTCCCTACACCCACACCCCCTCGGAGCTCGCCCGCTCCCTCGCTTGCGCTCTCCTTCCAAAGAACTCTCGGGTCCCAGAGAGCCACGAATCAACACCGCGGCGCATTCTATATAAGCGGCAAGGTGTGGGCACGCGGGGGGCGGGGGCCGGCGAGGGCGGGGCCCCACAAAGCCGCCTGCTGGCTGTAGTAAAAGCAGAGCTCGGCAGGGGCGCGCCGACGTCAGCCGGTGGCTGGCAAAACCTAGGCGAGCCCGGCGGAGTGCGGGCGAGCGTGTCGCTCGGGCATTCCCCGGTCCCTCGGGAGAGGCAGGACCTGCGGTCGACACCAGAGCGGGCTCGCCATATCCACCGCGGACACCAGAGCCTGGCGCCCCCTCTCCGCCCCTGTTACTCCCTCTCCTCCCAGCGCCTGCCTTCCTGGCTGCGCTGCCTGTGCCCGCACTGGTCGTCACCCACACTTTTGGGACTCCGCTGTTGGCAACTACCTGCACCGAACAGTGGAATCTCAGTCCCGGAATCGGTGACTTTGCCGCCGGCCAGCTACCCAACTTGAGACAGCCGAACTCTCGGAGAGGAGAGAAGGGCGCGCTGGGATCTGGGTGTCACTAGGACAGAGAGTGAAACTGACCGTGGCGGCTGCAACCTCCCACCCTTACACGCTGGCCCCTCCTCCTAGAGCTGTGGGCTCCAGTTGGCAAACAGGACGCTAAGAGTCCCAACTGCCCAGATTAGCCAACCCCAGGCAAATGGCGTGAGGTGGGACTGGGGACAGGTGCTGGAGAGAGAAATAAGTGGGATTCACAAGTCGCCTGGGCATATTTGTTTCAAAACCCAGGGAAAGTCCCTGAAAATACTAGAAGAAAAACTGCTCAGAAATTGTACAGAGGCGAATGGGGAAGGAGAAAAAGTCAATGGAAGGGGACAACGGGGCATCCAGGAATCAGCCCCCAGGGCATCATAGGAAACCATTCCAGGGATGGCCCTTTCTGTAAGTAGTGATCAGCGTGGGCCCGATACTTTCTTGAGGGACTGGGGTGGCTGCTAGCATTTGATCCACAAAATTATCCATTAATTAGACTGTAGGTTTCAGCCTGACCATGGCAACACACAGTGAGTCTTACTTAGCAAATCTGTTTCCCCTCAACCCCACCCGCACCTTAATTCGGTTTCCTTAATGGCATTAAACCAGGCGAAGAAATCATATAGATGGATTAGTCCTACTGAATCCCTGGCAGTAACTCAATTATAAGAGCCTGCTGTGGCTTTCAAGACCAGGAGTGTGGGCTGCCCCTGCTGCCAACCAGGGTCTAAAGGTCAGCAACCCTCTAAACTCAATTTGCCGCCTCCATCCTCAGTCTGGGAGGAATTGGAGGTCTGCTTTTCTTGTAAATAATATCTAATAATCTGGAACTTGATGACACAATGCAATTATCCAACCCAAGTTTAGACCATTAATTAAGATCAGTAGTCTGGGAAGGAAGGAATTACTCTTCAAATGACAGGAATCCAAAATAGGTGGAGACTTGCATAGGTTTAAGGGAAATGGGTAAAAAGTTCCTAAGTAATTAATACCCAATAGTTACCATCCATTTAGCGCCTGACCTGTGCCAAGAAGTGTACTAAATGCTTTCTATCACTCTTTTTCCTCTTCAAATCAACAACCCTAGTAAGTGCTGGTACTGTTATTTCCATTTTACAAATGAGAAAAGGGAGGCGCAGGGAGATTAAGTAACTTTCAAAGAGGTCACACAGCTAGTAATTGGTGGAGCATGGATAACAAACTAGGCAGGTCAGGATAGGAAGCCACTTGGGGTCTCTCTACAAACAATGTTCTTCTATTATACTTCACCATATCTCAGCACTCCTATCAGCCTTTTAAATAGAAGGTGGAAGAGGGCTGGGAATGTGGCGCACTTGCTTAGCAGGGATGAGGTCCTAATTTCAATCCCCAGCACCACTAAAAAGGTGGGACACATTTTCACTTGGCCTATCTGCCAATTCTAAACTCCTAAGACTTCCAAACTCCTCTCACACATACTCCTCTCCTATGTACACATACAAGGTGCTTTGTCCACTCCCCACCCCCAGTGAGCAACAACACTGTGAATTTACATACATACCAAGTGTATTAGCTTTCCTGCCACCTTAAGAGATCCCAAAAGACTCTCCACACAAATTTGCTCCACTCATCCCCGCCCAAACTCTACAATCAATTGCATTTTTAACAAGGATAACTTCCAGGTGGAAGCCACATATCATTCTGTTCTTTAAAGGACACTAATAATCAATATATGGCTAGGCCTAGGTTAGTTAATATTACTGAGGAGAGTTGAGATATTTGCTTAGGAACATGAGTAGAGTTTACCTGTTCATGAATATAAACTGAGAAGACAAAGTGTGTTTCTTCACTTGTAAGCCACCTTGAAAAATAAATGTCAGAACATAAAGGGAACAGACACCTCATACAAGGAATCTATAATGATGTGTGTCCATATGGAGGCAAATCAATGACATCATAAGGGAATTCATGCCAAAGAACAAGGATTTGGACTATTCATGTGCAAGGTCAAGTAATCGTATCTAAATAAAACTTCTGAAGCCCCATCAGGAAGGTCATAGGTAGCCTGATTTGTGAAAGAAACAGTGGCCTTCTCATCTTCAAAGCTCCATGTGTCTAATATGAGCAGAGTTCTATTAACACTGGCTCAGAAAAAGGTTTGCTCCAGTGTCCAGTTCCCAACTACTTGGTAATGCAGAATGGTCTTCTGGAAGATGACCTGACATCTATGGAGGTCAGAGGGTGGTCTTTTCCCCACCACCAAAGGGACTCAATCTGGAAGCATCTCAGTGAAGCCCTGATTTATCTTGTGGCACTCCCTCTTCCCCACACATCTACATTGTCCCACTGGGGTGGAAGTGCCCTCACATTTCAGTCTAGCAATTTTCACTATCTGGTTCCTTCACTTTTCTCTGCCTTCTCACCATGGTAAAATATGTCCCAACCTGTCTCTGCCTCTTCTATGAGCAAGAAGTGCATAGACCTGACAAAGCATTGGGCACAGGAATTATCTTGTTTACTCAATTCATCCTGGAATTAAATATGCTAAGACAAAATGTGGAATGGCCAGGTCTCTAAAGAGAGTGGGGCTTTTTTTCTGGAGTAAGGGGCAGAGGCTTGAGTCTTGGTTAATACAAGTGAAAAAGGTCCTGTGAGTCTCAACACTCTTGGTCTATAATTTCCCTGGTATCTGTTTTGTTTCTTTTATTTTTATTTATTTATTTATTTGTTTATTTATTTATTTATTTATTTATTTATTTATTTATTTATTTATTATTGGTACTAGGGCTTGAACCCAAGGACACTTAACCACTGAGCCACATCCCCAGCCCTTTTTATCTTTTTATTTTGAGTCAGGGTCTCACTTAAGTTGCTCAGGGCCTTGCTAAGTTTCTGAGGCTAGCCTTGAGTTTGTGATCCTCCTGACACAGCCTCCCAAATCACTGGAATTACAGTATGCCACCACACCTGGTCTGGTATCTGTTTCCTGACAGTCTCCTAAGGCCTCAAGACACCAGCTTCTGAATTCCAGGTTGCTCTTCCTTCAGCAACTCTGAGTACAATGTTTCCAGACAAGAGGCCGCATACTTCCCTGTCTATAGTAGAAGGTAAGGTTGGAGTGAGTGGCAGCATGAAGGGCACATACACTTAGGGATTTATTCCTGGCAGTGTTGGACTGCCTGAGTGTGGAGACCTTATCATCAGGCACAGCCAATTAGATATTTTAGTAACAAGACTGCTTTTAACTGGACAAAACATGTTTTTCATTTGTGAAAACCCTGAATAGCTCAAAGCTTCTTCGGAAGGAGGCAGCCTGGCAGAAGTTCCACTTCCAGTCAGGCTACTTGAGAAAAAGAAAGGCCCATGGGCCAAAGTCTAGAGTTGGAAATCACTTTAATTTTTAAGCTCATGTCTCAGCAATTTGAACCTTCATATCCAAATGCTAGAACTATGACAGACATTCATTTCTGATTCAAGCACTGCAGTGTTTATCTACATCATGATCTAAGGCTGCTTTCTATCAGAATCTCAGGTGGGTTGGCAGGTTACTGGAACATAAGAGCAGGGGAAGATAATCTCCAAAGTGAACACTGTGTCAGTTTTAAGTATGGCCATTGAGATGTGGCACTATGTCCTCTCCCCTTAGTCCTAGCTGGGCTTGTAACTCCTTCAGCCTATAGTGTGTGGTGGAATTGATGCTCTGTTCATTTTAGGCTTTGTTAGAAAAGGCCATATGGCTTATGCCTGGCTCTCTCATGGGTCTGGGGAAAAGCCTTCTGCTATGTATGAAGTTTCCCCACCCAGAGACCACCATACTAGAGATTTCACAGCTAGGCTCCTCAGTTGACAGTTCTAGCTGAGCTCCCAGACAACAGCCAGCATTACTTGCCAGCCAGTCAAGAGAGCCATCTTGGACAGCAATCCAATCAAACTATCAGATGACTGCAGCCTCAGCTAACACCTGACTGCACCCTGATAAGAGACCCTTCCATGGAGAATTACTCAGTGTAGCCCTGCTCAAATTCCTGACCCCCAAAAATTGTGATCAAAATTAAATACTTGTTTTAGCTACTGCCATGGTTTGGGTATAGTTGGAGTATCTCCAAAGTGTCCATTATGATTATAGTCATCCATAGGAGGGTGGTATTGGGAGGTGTTTAAACCATTAGGAGGTTAAAGCCTAGGTCACTATGAATATGCCCCACCTTGGAAGGGGTTATAAGATTCCAGCCTCTTTTTATGATGGTCTGTTTGGTTATATAATTTCTTGTATGTACACACACACACACACACACACACACACCCCTACCATGATGTGACTGTTTGACCTGAAACTCATTCCTGCAATCCAACATGAACTGTTGCCATCCAAGATCTACCATAGGCCTCTTGCCATATCCAGCTTGAGCTGCAGTGGCCTGTGAATGCCTGGGTGGCCAAGCACAGTGAAACAAATGCTAAGGAAACAATTTCCTAGTCACTCCTGTGTGAGCAGGGCACCCCCATGGTCTTAAACAAATTTTCACTTTTACACCAGTGAGCCTACATGGATGAGGTCTTGCCCATACCTGAGATGCCCTCATGGTATCTGTCCTATTGTCTCTGTGCAAAGTAATTAGCATTTCTTTGGTAATGGTAATCTCTTCAATACCACAACTTTCTTGACCCCAATTTTACATGTGCTTCTCTGGCCAAACTGCAAGTTTTTAAAATCTTTATTTTCTGCATTCTGATCCTGATTCTCACAGTAAACCTGACTAAAACCTGGCATCAATACTTATACCACCACTTGAATTCTGTGCTGCCTTCAAATTTCCTCTGCTGGATTTATTATCCCATGGCCTTTAAATTCAGTATCACAGGAAGTCTCAGGACATGGACAAAACAAAGACAACTTTTTTTGCCAGGATGTAACATGAATGGCCTCTAGTCATTTCCCAATAGAGTTGTTTCCCTCTGAAACCTCATGAGCACAGTCTTTACTGTCCACATTACTATCAGTATTCTAGTCTTCTAAGCTCCCATCAGAATCACCCATTAAACTCTGCTTATAACTTTCTAAGGCTTCTCTAGCATGCATCTCCAAACTTTCCCAAACTTCTTCCATAACCAGTTCCAAAAGCTTCTGAACTGCAGGATCAGGTATTGTCACAGCAACAACCCATCTTCTTGGTCTCAATTTCTATGTTAGAAATTAGCTTTTCATCACTATGACCAGAATGCCTAACAATAACAACTTAGAGAAGGAAAAGTTTATTTTAGGCTCATGGTTCAATCCATGGTCCACTGACTCCATTTCTCTGTGCCAGAGGTGAGGCAGAACATCATGGAAGAATGGCATGACAGAGGAAATCTTCTTAGCCTATGGCATCCAGAACCAGGGTGATTGAATACTGAGGGACAAAATATAATTCCCAAAGCCATGTTCCCAATGATCGACTTCCTCCAATCACATCCCATCTGCCTACCCAGTTGTCTATTCAAATTATTAATTCATCAAATGGGTTAAACTACTGATCAGGTTACAGCTCTCATAATTTAATTATTTCACCTCTGAATATTTCTACACTGCCTAACACAGGAGCTTTGGGGGAGAGGGGTACATTAAAGATTTAAACCATAACCAGCAGAAATCTCAGGGCTTACTAGACTTACATTCATACTCTGTCAATGCCTGATCCTGCCACCATCATCTGCTGCCATGATGTCACCATGAAGGTATGCTATCCAGATATCCCCCTCCAGAAAAGACTTGATGCTCTGCTATATGGAGAGGCCATCCTTCAGCTTTCAGCTCTGTCAGGGTCTTATATACAAGAGATACTTGTATCTGTACTTTTCTTTACTTGAAACTGTTTGTAACCCAGTTGTTATATGTGTTAGTCAGCTTTCTGTTACTATAACAAAATACCTGAGATAATCAACTTTTAAGGAGGAAAGCTTTGCTTTGCTCACAGGTTTGGAGGTTTTAGTCTGTGGTCAGTTGGCCCATTGCTTTGGGGGCTGTGGTGAGGCACTACATTTTGGTGGGATCATGCAGTAGAGAAAGCTATTTACCTTATGGTGGCCAGGAAATGAAACAGTGTGAGGAATGGGCTAGAGTCCCAACATATCCTTTGAGGGCACACTCCCAGTGACTTAATTTCTATCCTCTGGGCCCCATCTTTTTAAAGGTCCCATGACCTCTAAATAGCACCATACACTGGCAACAAAAGCTTTAACACATGAGATTTTAGGGGACACTTATCCAAAACCATAACAGTGTGATTTTTTTTATATGCACAGAATGGATATGTGTCTGGCATATGATCAGAGTGACTTTACCCATTACACTGTTGTTATGACTATATCTACCATGCATGGATAATTTTGGTCTTCTCTAAGGGACCTCCATATTCATGTACTCCTTCTCAGTTTCCCACTTCTGGGTTTCTTTATTCTTCCCCATTCTACTTCTCCCAGTGCAACTTCTGGTACTATTTTCCATTTCATATTCTCATTCATTCTCCTACTACTAAGGTTTAGCAAGACTGTTTCTTTTTTTTCCTTTTTACAAAAGGGGATTCATTTATTTTAAATTGTTCTTAATTTAATTTGTTATATAAGACAACAGAATTATTACAATTCATATTATACATATAGAGTGCAATTTTTCATATCTCTGTAGAGTAGAGTCACATCCTTCATGTTTTCATGAATGTTCTTAGAGTAATGATGACCATTGCATTCAACTGTCTTTCTGACCCCCATGCCCCCTCCCTTCCCCTCCCTCCCCTTTTCTCCTTTGCCCTATCTAGAGTTCATTTAATCTTCCAAACCCCCCTGAGTATGAAGATTCCTTAGAAATCTGTGAATAGAACCACCATTTGACTCAGCTATCCCACTCCTCAGTCTACACCCAAAAGACTTAACAACAGCATACTACAGGGACACAGCCACATCAATGTTTATAGCAGCACAATTCACAAAATCTAAACTGTGGAACCAACCTAGATGCCCTTCAGTGGATGAATGGATAAAAAAAAATGTGGTATATATACACAATGGAATATTATTCAGCATTAAAAGAGAATAAAATCATGGTATTTGCAGGTAAATGGATGGAGCTGGAGAAGATAATGCTAACTGAAATTAGCCGATCCCAAAAAACAAATGCTAAATGATTTCTCTGATTTAAGGAGGCTGATTCATAAGACTGTTTCTTAATACATTTTGCCTCCATTCCATATATTTGTAAAAGACTCCCTCTGTTCTATATCACTTAGCCTACAAGGTAAAGATTTACTATTGTTTGTTTTTGGAGAAAACAATAGATCAGTGGCAGGGGATTTGCCTCACTGCTATAGGGACAGCAAAACAGGAGCTGCTTTGAGAGTTCGCACTTGCTATGGAATAAAAGAAGCAACAGCATCATTTTGCTTTGCTGTAGGCAGACACCAGAAGCATAGTATGGCAGCAAGACTAATGACTAAAACAAAGGAGGAAACTCATATATGGTGCTTGGTGTAAACTGTCATTTCACCCTTGAATTGTTTTAAATGTTAGATATTGTTTTCTTGATTTACAAATAATAAAATGAGCTAAGAAAAGGCAGGAATAGAAAGAGACACTCTGGCTTTAGTGTTAGCAGAAAAGACATTTCTGAGACATTGAATCATTCCATTCAAGAGAGATATGACACTGTGACTAAGGGCAGAGGAATGATCTCTAGAGGCTTCCTTAGCCACACCCACAATCCTACACTGTTTTTCTTTGTTCTTCCTAGTGGGATATTGTGCTGGCACAAAATGGCATTTGGTCAGAGTGACTGTACCTATTACACTGTTGTCAATTCAGCTACCACTGCCAATTCTGATTAAGGCTAGGGTCTAATTTTCCCAGAATCCTCTTCACTGTATGATTCTAGGCTGGAGTTTTCCATCCAGAGAAACTCACTCAGGACTCTGAAAGTGGTTGTGAAACAGAAGACACTGTTCTCCGGAGGCTATAAGAGCCATATAGTGTGGCTTCACAGAGAGTTCCTGCTTATTGGTAGTGCCGTGCAGCTAGTATGGAAACTTTTCAGAGTTATTGTGGGTTTTGATTTCCTCACTTCTTCCAATGCTTCAAGTTAAAGCCATTAGAAACATTTATCTGATTCTACAGTATGAACCTTCTGGATCTTCACTCTGTTAGCTTCCCCTACTTTGTAAGAACTGAAGATTTAAAATACATTACATCCCTTAGCATTGCAGTGCTTTAGTGGCTCTATTTCCATGGCTGTCTCTAGACTAGTAATAGGTACCTACCCTGAGTCTTACCACCAGCCCTGTGCTATTATAAAGTGACTGCTTGGGAAGTGATGTAACTAAAGTCTAGTCATATAAATGTCCTTTTCCTTTTTTTCTAGAAACCACTGAAGGCTCTGAGAAAATGATGACATAAGCATAGATTGTTTCCCATTCCCAAATCCAGGCTACTTGCCTCTCCCAGCCAAATAGCTGTTGAGGCCTATGGAGATAAACTTAATGTGAAGGAAGTCTGAGATGTTGTAAGAGCCTCAACACAAAGAAATTTCTTTCTTTCTCCCTTGAATGCCAAGAAAATCCTGCATCTAGCACTAAAAAGCCTAGCACAAGGAGACCAAGAAACAAAGTGATATCTGACCTGTGTTCCTGGTTTACTAGGGCCTTCAAGAGGCCATGAAAGAATGAACTGAAGATACATATAGGGACAGTATAGACCTGTAGAGAGGGCAGCTTCCTTTAGATACTTTTCTAACATTTCAAGACCTACTACTACTTGGGGAACTCCCCGTTGATCATAAGCTGACCTCAATGGGCTGACAACAAAATATTTATAACCCCCTCTGTGAGTCCAACAACCAGCAACCAGGAAGGGCTGCTTAAGCAGCCTAAAGAAATAAACTGGTGGGAGAAACAGGTGACAACTTGAAAACCAACAATAATGATTTAGGAGCATATGTGAAGATTAAAGTATAGCATAAAAAATCGATTTGGGGAGGGGCTGTGGCTGTGGCTCAGTGGTAGAGCACTTGCCTAGCATGTGTGAAGCACTGGGTTCGATCCTCAGCACCACATATAAAATAAATAAATAAATAAATAAATAAATAAATAAATAATGGTATTGTGTCCATCTACAACTAAAAAAACATATATAGTAATGGGTAAATTGCCAAAATGCAATTTCCCAAATCAACAGATCAGTAGGTAAGTTGAAGAAGAGGATGATCATGGTCGAGATCCCAAACATTGCCTAGAAGATAAAGTGAAAGAATTACAGAATACAAAGTCAAATATACCACAATAAAGAAGTTGTGATGGAAAAGATAAATGACTTGGAGGATAGATCCTGAAGAATAATCTTCTAGAAGGAAAAGGAGGAAACAAAAGCAATATAGTAATTTTAAAAATGGAAAAGAGCTTTTTTGAGCTTAATACCTATAAAATTTAAGTAAATAATTTAAAATATGTAAAAAAAACTGTTTAGAATTTAAGAAATACAATCCTAGAATACCACTATGTGAAAAGTGAAATTTCAAGCTATCTACAGAGCAATTAAAAAGGAATACTTTACTTCAAAACATACATGGCACAAAGAATGCTATATTCAGAAAAAATTATATTCTTCAGTGTCTTCAGCATTAATGAACAAAAGACAGGAAGACAAATGAACTTGGTGTTCATCTTAAGATATTTAGAAAAGAATTGCAAATTAATCTAAAAAGAATTAGGAAAGGGGACAATCAACAAAAAAAGTTGGAAATAATAAAATAGCCAAAAATTGTTCTTTGAGAAAACCAGTGAGACACATAAGGAAAAGAAAATAAATATTTATAAGACTTGAAATATAAAAGGAGATATAATCATGGATTGGATAAAGAAAAGATTTAAATAATTATAAAAGATACTACATTAAGCTCTATGGCAACATGGTTGAAAATCTTAAGAAAAAGAAGGATCTTTTAGAAACCCAAATTAACCTAAAAAGAAGTAGATAGATTGAATAGGCTGGTTATGAAATAAGAAAATGAAATAATGAATAAATATTTATCATTGAACCAATCATCATAGCAGAGAGGTTCATTGGCTTTAATTCACCAATATATATATATTTTTAAATGAAGTATTTCAATGTCATTTAAAGTCTTCCAGGTCATAAGAAAAAATGAAAAAAGGCCCTTAATTCTTTTCATGAGGTCAACCTAAGTTTAATCTTCAAACCTACGGAGGATGCTACAAATTAAGAAATCTATAGACACATTCTTTCTGGATATACATGCTGACATTTTGAATAAAACATCAAATATAACCCAGCAGTTTTCCAATAAAGTAAAATTTTATAAACAATTAGGATATGGTATATTATAGCATGGATTTCTATTTTTCACTCCTCCTATGTCCAGGAGTTGTTTTAATGGTATATATTTCCCTGTCCATTAATTTGAGGATCAGCCAAGTAACTGGTGACACATGTAAGGTGGAAGTGTGCCACTTCCCAATCTGGGCCTTAAGAGACTTTCTGCATTTTCTCTTTCCTTCCTGTTTCTCTGCATTCCCCTTGAGACTAGCCTCGTTAGCCTGCTTGCCCTAGCAGGGAGAAGAGAGTTACCTGAGGCAAAGTGGTGCCAGCCACCACAACCTGAAGAAAGGCAGCCCAAAAGACCTACAGTGACAATCACAACCACTTAGCTGAGCCCAGACTAGTCTGATCAGCCAGACCCCAGGTATCCTAAAGACAATTAGCAGCAACAAATGACTGTTGCTTTTTCAGCTACTGATATTTTGACTGGTTTATTTTACAGAAATTACTAACCCACATATAAGATTAAATTTGGAAATGCAAAGGAGGTTTAATATCAGAAAATCTATTAACATAATTCATTGCATCAATAAAGAGGAAAACCATATGAATGATGATATCAATAAAGGTTTAAAAGTCATCTGATAAAATTCAGCTGTATTCCTAATACATTTCTAAGTTAAATAGGATTAGAAGGAAATCTCTTAAAATAGTACAGACTGTTTACCAAAAATGGATGCCAAATATAATCCCAAATGGCAAAGCACTGGCCTGTTTAAATAAAATTCAGAACTAGACAAGAATACCTCTTATTCCTGTTATTATTCAACATTGCCTTGAAGGTTCTACTTAATAAAAAAGATCCAAATATGAACTAATACAAACATCAGAAAAGATATCTATTTCCTGCCTGCTGATGTTATTATATTTGTACAGCTAGAAAACCAAAACACTCTAGTAAGATCTGTGAGACTTATCAGAGAATTTGGTAGAGGGAAGGAATATAAGGTTACTATACAAAACAATGTTTGTCTTGTCAAGCAACATGCACCAAGAAATGAAAATTTTGAAAATTATATTCACAATAACAAAAATATATATTATATTCAGGACTATATTTAACAAGAAAAACATCAGATCAGTATGAAGAAAATTATAATACCATTGTGAAGGAGGTAAAACAAAAGCCCCCCAAAAGGGTTAAATGAATCATAAAACAAGACATCATAAAATCTTAATTGTACCAAAGTCAAATATTATGTATTAAAATTCCAATTTAAATTCTCAATATGAATTTCAGGAGAAAGATAGGAGGTTTATGTAATATACTCTCTGTCCCCCCCTTTTTTTTGGTACTGAGGATTGAACCCAGGAGTACCACTGTGCTATGACCCCAGCCCTTTTTATTTTGTATTTTGTATTTTGAGACCGGATCTTGCTAAATTATTGACTGGCCTCAAACTTGCAATTCACCTGCCTCAGCCTCAAAAGCCACTGGGATTAAAAGTGTGTGCCACTGTGCCTGGTAATGTAACAGATTATTAATCTTTATATGTAAGAATAAATGCCCTAGACTAGCCATGCAAAATAAGACAGAGAGATACACACACACATACACACACACAGAGGCAAAGAGAATATCTTATCCTGATATCAAAATATACACTAAAGTCAATGTAATCAAATCAAAAGATGGTAGTGGCACAGGAATAATAGATAAATAAATTAAAGAAACAAAATAGGTGGTGCAGAATTAAATTCCATATAAAAGTATTGAGTACTTGACAAAGTTGGTGTTTTCATTTCAGTGGGGCAAAAGATGGATTCTTAATGAACAGTATGGATGTGACTGGCTATTAATTTGAAACAGAATTAGACCTCTATTTTATACTAAAATAAATAAAATTTCCAGGTAAAGACAAATTTAAGTATAAAAATAATAAAAGTCCTGCAAGAAAATAGAAAACTATGTATAACCTTGGTGTGGGGAGATCCTCTTAACCAATTCTCAAAACTCAGAGGTTATAAAAGAAATTTTACAATATATAATTTTTCAAAAATTTGACATAAGATACAATAGTTAAAATAGACAAATAAGAAATTGGAAACATAACTACACCCAGAAAATGGATGAAGGGTTTATAGCAAGAATATATAAGAAGCTCTTCCAAATTGACAAGGAAAAATAACTCACTTTAGACACAGGCAAAAGATTTGAAGAACTGCCTCACAGAGAAGGAAATTAAATAGCCAACAATTTTCTCTAAACATGCTCAGACTAAGAAACTAGAGAAACTTAAAGTAACAATGAGGTGACTCACTTTGTCCATAGGATTGGCAAAGTTTAAAAAGAGCACTAAGATCTAACATGGTGGAATTGCTGGTAGAATTGTGAGTTTGTTCCATGCTTTCTAGAAACCAATATGGCAACATTTAATGAAATTAAAAACAATACTCATACACTCTTCAACCCTGCTTTGTAGGGAATCTGCTCCAGAGTAAGAAAAACAATAGTATGTAAGGGGATATATTCAAAGGTGTCCATTGCTATATTGCCTTTGAGTGCAAAACATAAATTTAAAAATTGGAACCAAAATGAATATTCACTAAAAGTGGAATTGTTGGAGAAATTATTCTCCATTGACTTCACAAAATGCGGTGCAGCCAATGGAAGAGTGAAATTGAATGACTATGGATGATTTTTAGGTTTTGTCAATTGGGAATTATAGTAGCAATGTAGTAGCAAACATTCACATATGGCAGTTTTAAGTGCTTTATGTATTTTTTTAAAGATTTTGAGAAGTTTGTTACTGATTCTGCTTTGTTGTCTTTTAATATATTTTTAGTTGTAGATGGACACAATACCTTTATTTAGTTATTTATTTATTTTTATGTGGTGCTGATGATTGAACCCAGTGCCTCACCCATGCTACACAAGTGCCCTACCACTGAGCCACAACCCCAGCCCCAAGTGCTTTATGTATTTTAACTCACCAAATCCTCAGAGCAATCCTATGAGATATATACTATTATCATCTTCTAGATGAAAAAAGCAAAACCCAAAGAATCCAAAGGCCACATAGTTTGTAAAAGAAGAAGGCAAGAAGAATAAGATACAGAAAAGTGTGACCGATGATATAATTTCCATAAAATAATTTATAATAAAACAATATGCATATTTTATGTTTAATATAATTCTATGATAATGGAAATGTAGGAAGATATGTACTAAACCAATAACATGATTTAACATATAATAACTTGGGTTAGTGTATATATTTAATTATATTACTTATTATATATGTATTATATATGTATGCTATATAATTTTATTTTATGCTATGTATTTAAATTGAAAATAACTAAGGAGCCACAGCCTTTCATCAATGAACAATTACAGAGATGCAGTTGTGGCTCCAGGTGCAGCCGTGAAGGGAACCCTGTCCAAAGTGAAGCACATCTGAATCCCATCATCCATTGCCTCTTGCCCTTCCTTGCACCCTTTGGCAATTGTGCTTATCCCTCCCATATGGGATAACTACTGTATTTAGAAATGCCAAGTGCTTCCCAACCTAACTAAGCCAAGAGATTCTCTGGAATCCAGTCATCAATTTTCTCTGAGAATTCCCAAACACAGAAGGCTTCTACAATTCCACTCTGGTACATAAATCTCAGATATGGGACATGTAGACAAAAAAAGAACCTGCCTCACTCATGTCCACGTCTATTAGGAACAATAAAATGTCACCTTGTGACAGATTCTATCATCCTCCATCTAAGGCAGAGAGATTTAAATTTTACCACCCCCATAGATACACTTATACTCATACATAAGGTATTCACAAAGATGAATAGGCAGTGATCTCTTCTCCCATGGAGTTTGGGTTCTTGAAGAAAAGTTGTGCCTTTTACATTAGGCACTTAATGAATGTTTTTTGAGTGTAGGAAATGAAAACATACAATAATTCAAACAAGGTAGAGAGTGAAGTTTTAAATTATAGTGCTAAAACAAACTGCTATGGGAGTTTGATTAGGGAAGGGCGAACAATTCCAGAAATGATTTTGTAAAAAGACGGTATTTGAGCTAGATGCAATGTTTCTGAATGTGAGGTCAACATTAGATCACCTGAGGTGCTTAAGAATTCTAGACCTCCTAGCTCGGCATGCTGACACAAAACCTGTAGTCCTGGCAGCTCAGGAGGCTAAGGCAGGAGGATCACAAGTTCAAAGGTAGCCTCAGAAACTTAAGGAGACCCTTTCTCAAAATAAAAATAAAAAAGGATTAGGGATGTGGCTCCGTGGTTAAGAACACCTGGGCTAAATCCCCAGTACCAAAAAAAAAAAAAAAAAAAAAAAAGGAAAAAAGAAAAAAAAATTCCAGACATCTGAATAAGAAGTTGTAGGAGTTGGTTATTTTAAAGAAGCCCTCTGTATCATTCTTATGCACAGTATAGTAGAGACCATAAAAAATCAGATAGACTTAGGTGTGCAGAGAAGTGAGGAAAGACACAGATATTGAAGGCAATATCATGAGTAAAGTATCCAGCCATGAAAGCAGAACGGAAGCCAGGGGCCATTTCAATTAGACTGTGGATGTTGGAGGTGGCAAAGAGGAATAATGAAGAATAAGATTGGAAAGGTGGTTAATGCTAGACATGGAGGGCCCGGGTAATGTCAAGTTAAAGAGTTTGAATTTCATTCTGAAGGCAAAAGAAAATCATTGAAATATTTTGGACAGACAAACAAAACAGAAGTAGCAGGATCTTGAGTTGCTCACTGCTTCCCAAACCAAGCCATGCATAAGAATTACCAGGATTGCTTGCTACAAGTCCAGGTTCTAGGGATCCAACCCCAGATCCTCTGCATCAGAATTTCGAGGGATGTAACTCAGAAATTATATTTTAGACAATCTTTCTAGGTGATTACTAAGCAGCCAGTCTGTCATTGGTTCATGAAACAGAGTTCGGGAACCACTGCTTTACTGATGAATGCATTTCTGAAAAGTTGTTTGTACACAGAGATTTTATTATTGGAATCATTTGTTCAAAGTACTGGGCAAGTATGATATTTAGAGGCAAGCTCCAGTAAATCTTCTTGTTCAGCAAAAGAAAAGGAAATCACTTACTCTAGAGTATTTCGATAAAATGCACACCCAGGTTAAATAAAAACCCCCTGACAACTTTCATTAAATGTGACAATATGTTTGAGTGTGCAGTATTAGTGATACCATATGGTCCACTAATGCAACATGGAAAAACAATTCAAAATGTTCAAGTTTTATCTAGCTCTGCAGCAAAATGAATAAACCTTAAAGCGATGTTGAAAAGGAGAAAGCACCAGTAGGATGTGATGCTGGCAGGATGTGATGCCATGGCTTCAAAATGAAAAATCTACCATGTGACCATTTTGTGTTCCAGGGAAAGTTAAGGAAACATTCGAGGTAGAAACTCATCACAACTCAAACTCAAATAAGGAAAAGACCATATGACTTTCAAGGTGTTTTTGGTAGCGTAAGATTTTAAGTTTATGTTATTTGGATATTTACATACCTTGAAGATAAGTGAAAGAAAAAACAGTAAGGAAGGGCAGTAAAGGGATAAGTTTCAGTCTAATTCATTTTTCTAAAATATTGCCAAAACAAGGATGATTCTGAGTTAGGTTTGTTTCCTTAGCCATGTGATATTTTAAGATTGTCATTTTCATTTAAAGAAAGCATATCTCTTATTAAAGCATATCTTTATTTCCATGAAAACACCTTGTTTTGGCAAGCTGCAATGTTGGCAATGCAGTTTGCTTAGTATAATGCTCAAAAGCTAATTCTGAGCAAGAACTTGCTGATGTTTAACCTTCCAACAGCCAAGCCTGGTTCATTTTCTGTCAAAGAGCTCCGATCCTTACCCCCAGAACTCTTCAGTTCCCCTTCAATTCCAACACCTTCCCCAAAGCCTATTGCTGTAATCTGGGTAGGAATCAGAGCTGAGTCCTGAATGTGGTATTTCAGGAGGAAATGTAATCCAAGCAAGATTTTAGTGCACCTGCATTGGAATCCTTCTTTCATGGGAACAATAGGAATCCCTTCAAGGCAGCTCTGTATTGCTCTCAACTTTCACATAGCAGAAGAGGCAAATACCAATAACCAATGCCCTGAGCCAAATTCAAATGCACAGAGTAATGGGACAGGAAAGACAAAGCACCCAGATAAAATAAAGCAGACCTAGGCAGAGAAGTTGAGAGAGGATTAAATTTAACATTTGGTGTGCTTTCTTACAGGTTAATGACTTGGCTTTTAAGTGGAAGGTGTTACAAAAGGAATATAATTCCCACATGTTATTGTGGTTTGATTGTGTTAGGAGCATAGACTTGTATTTTTTTATTTGTAGGCTATATCCTGTCCTGACATTTGTCTCCCTGCCCCAGGCCAAGGAAACCTGGGCCTCGGTTACCCAAGAGGATCCCAATTCCCATAGCATTTTTCCCAATGAATTTGGTTTCACCTACCTTAGAAGTGGAGACACAATAGGCCTGGTAGTGAGGAACAAGCAATATCCCACCATGGACCAAAAGCTTAAAGGGCCCTGTTGTTATTAGTGCCAATGGTCACACACTCCTTGGAATTGGAAGCTTCTTGGTCATATGGTCACCGTGAGTTTCTGAGGTTTGCAAGAGTCTGCATCTGAGCCAAAACACCCCCAACCCTCTAAGCTCCTCCTGGCTTCAAGGGCTCCAAGCAGGAAACACAAGTAGTCCAGAGTGATTTCAGGGGCCAGTGGACTCTGTTCAGCTCATATCAGACTGTTCTGAGGAGTGGTAAGTCACAGGGTCTATATTGCAGCTATTTTTAGTGAAACCAAATTCCTTCCCCAAGTTCTCTTGCTTCCAACTTGTTCTAAGTGTAGGAGACCAGCTGTGGTCAGATCATCTTACTGGACCAAGGCTCTGTCAAGGCGAAGGGACCAAACCAGGGAGGTAAAACAAAGAGCTTTTGACTGGTGGTGGTTTGGCCCTCTCTCACTGTCTCAGCCATGTCCAGAAGAGGAGGATCCTTTGGAAAGGAAAGTGTTATGACCCAAGGTAGTGGGCATTCCCCTCCATTCTGGCAGAAACTTGATAGGTAGGTGACATGAGGGGAAGATTGAGAAACTGGCAGTCCTTCTCCTCTTGTCCAAATCATATAAACACACACATACACACACACACACACACACACACACACACACACACACACACACACACCAGCTTCGTAGGCCAAACCTACATCTTGGCCAGACTTTCTAGAAGGATCTAGAAAAGAATGTCATCATCCAGGATCCAGGCCAGGGGTGAAAGTGTGAGGAAGAGTGATGTCTAGTCACTTTGCAGCTGTCATTCATTATTCTAAGGGGCAAATTTAATGGGGAAGAAAATTCAAGGAAGATTTTTTTTGGCTTCAGACCTTGGCCAGAGGTGTTAATTCAAAAGAAGATGGTTCTCTGTGCTCTTGAGAGTGCTAATTGCCTTCTTCAAATTCATCTAGGTAAGTGTTTTACAAACTGTGGGCTATGACCAATTAGGCAGTAATGAAATATAATTAGTGGGCTGCCATGAACATTTAGAAAATGAAAAGATAAAATGGATAGAATAGAATGAAATAAAATAGGGGACACTGTATACAGTAAGGGTAAATCTCATGAAACTTTTATTTTTTCTGTGTATATTTGCACTCAAGCACTACATAAAATGTATTTCTTATTGTTGGTCATAACAAAATTTCACTTTCTTGGAAAACACTGATCTGGATGATGTGGTAGAAAAGTACATGAAGTTAAACCCTCAGCCAGCCTCGATTTTTATCAGTTACTCCCAATTATGACGATTGGTTTGGGGTGTTTATTGCCAGGTATTATTATAAATATCTCATGTTTATCACATTATTTAATCCTTATCACAACCTTCAATGGTAGGTTTATTTCAGATTTATAGAAGAAGCAGTTGAGGTTCAGTAACAAGTTCAAGTAGCTAGTAAGGGGAGCACCTGGGGTATGAACCTACGTCTCTATGTCTCCCAAAATCTGTGGATTGTGGTATGTATGTGTGCATGGGTGCATGCTTGCATGTGTGTACATATGTGTACATGCACACATATGTGTGGTACTAGGGATTGAACCCAGGGGCACTCTACCAGTGAACCACATCCTCATCTCTTTTTATTTTATTTTTGAGACAGGGTCTTGCTAAGTTGCCCAGGCTGACTTCCAACTTGCCATCCTGCTGCCTCAAGTCTCCTCCTCAGCCACCCCACTTGCAAAATCTGTGTTCCTAACAACTTGAAATCACTTCCCTCCTTAGTTGGACAATATAAGGTTAAATTCATTAGTTAAATGGATATGAAAATCTTGGCAGTGCTCATAGCTTTATATAAAATGAGATAAATGAGATTTTTTTTTGTGTGTGTGTGATTTTAGGGATGGAACCCAGGGCCTCATGCATGCCAGGAAAACACTCTACCACTGAGCCATATCCTCAGCCCAGATTAAAATGTTTAGAAAACTAATTTCAGTTTCCTAGAAACTGCCAATAATCTCTTATTAAATAGACTTCTTAATTTTGATTGGTTGCCTGTTTGACTCACAGTGTCACACCCCAAACCCAGTCTCAAGACTCCCTACTGGATGTCTGAAAAATCGTCTGGAGGAATATGATTTCAAGGCACTATATTTTCATGGCTTTACCCCTCTAGTTGCTTCCATTCTATTTCACACAGAAATCTTGTCCCAGGGCGCATTTGGTTTTTGTCTTTTTATAGTTTGAGCTAAATCAGTTCAACCACTTTTGAGTTGATGAGGGAAAAAAAATCATACTTATTCCACTTCCAAAATAAGCTCCTCTTTTGGGTACACAGAAAGCTCAGAAAAGGCTGAAACTTTCAAACTTCCCACTTCACATATGTGGACTTCTAGGTCCTCATTACTTTGAAATTTACTTTAAAAATTCCTAGTGATTTGCTCATTTTGTAACCTCCTGTGTTTTGTTTTTGTTTTTGTGATTCCCATGGCACACATCCTGTGTGCATGCCCAGTATGTTACAGATCAGAGCTACTTGCCTCAACAAGTGTCACCATATGGAAGATGTGCATGTATGTGGGGGGGGGGCAGGACTAAGTAGGGAGTAAATATTATATAAAGCCTCCTGCAGAGCCCCTGCAGGTGTACAGGATAGGTCAAAGATGCCCAAAAGGGAAGGCCCCTTTTGTTTCCTAGCTGCCTGCAAAGGCCAGAGTAAAACTGCATGGTTGCTAGCTTCAGAATAGAATTCTCTCCAAACCAGGCAAGGCTGAAACTTGACCTAACTGGCTATTAGCTTCTCTGTAGCTGTTCCTGGCCACTCATCAGAGCTTCTTTGCTCTCTTTGTTTGGAATGAAAGTTAATTGACTCATAAATACATGCAGAATTTCTAGGCAAAACATTCTCCATTGTTTCCAATGTCCAAACCAGGCACTGGGGCCACAGGTGCTGTCAGGAGTCCAGCCCAAATCTTAGCTTCCCACCATGGGACCCAGCAGCTTCCTGGCAGGGCTTTACTCTTAGGGGCAGACATTCACCCCCACCTGCAGCCACATCCTTCCGACTCTCTTCAAAACAGGAACAGTTGTCTCAGTCCTCGTTCTCCTGGCTATTCTATTTTTGCCAGGCTGGAATAGGATATTGCAGGCCTGCTCTGGCCAGAGCTTGGCTGACCTGTCTAAAGGGAGCCCAGGACTCCAGGGCTCAGGGCTTCCCATCCCAGGCATGCTTCTGGCCCTATGTGTCCCAGATACTACTTTCATAGAAGCAGTGTGGCAAGGACAAAGGAAAGGGGTTCTACTCCTCAACCTTACCACTCTGCCTGAAGCTTCTAGGAACAAAGGACATTTAATAATAGAATTCCTCCTCTGATATTTATAGCATCAATCGCTCAAAGCTGTTTTAGGTTTTTATTTTAAAATCCCAGTCTTTGACACAACCTTGCCATGATCTAGAGCAGAAGGCAGGTATAAGCAGCTCCACTTCACAGACCAGGAGACTGAGGGCTGAGGGGTCATCTTTCAAGGATGGACAAAATGCAAACATTGCTGAGAAGTACAGAACCCATTAGCATTACTGTGCTAGGATGTTGATGATGTGGTACTTTGTTCATTCATTTATCTGTTTGCCTAACAAGAAGTTTGGATTATTTCCTAGCTGCTGCACTAGGCGCCAGATGACTAAGTTATGGCCTCCCATGTCTTCAACAAATAAATTTCAAAGAAACAAAAGAAGGATGGAGAACTTATTGATTAAAAGAGATTTGGGAGATATATAAACTAGATGTAATATGTGAACTGTGTTTGGACCTTGAATCAAACACACCAAATAGAAGGACACATATAGAGACAAAAGGGAGAATTTTAACACAACTGTTGGGTATGACATAATTATTGTATTATAATTACTTTCCTGTTTAGAAATATATACCAAATCATTTGTAGATGAAATGACACATTTGAGATTGAAGGAAATTGGTAAGGGATAAAGATGAAATAAGAATGGCCTCAAGTTGATGATTGTTGTAGCTAGGTAATGAATGTAGGGTAGTTCATTTACTTTTCTCTTTAGTTTTATATATGCTTGAAAATTTCCACAATCAAAGAATCAATTAAAAAAGAAATGTAAAGAAGAGAAGTCATGGCATCTGCCCTTGAAAGAAGTCCCAGAGTCCGCATTCCCTAGAGAACTTTATTGACAGCCATTTGTGATGAGCCCATAACCTCTCATGACTTATAACAGTCAAGATTAAGGAACATGAGGCCCCAGCATGTGTCCAAAGGTTCAGGAAAAATTAGCTGGGCTAATGTGGGTCCTGATATCATTTCTCTCACTACTGGGGACTCACCAGGTGATTTTTAAAATTTGTTCTTTTTAGTTATATATGATAGTAGAGTCTATTTTGATATATTTACATAAGCATGGAATATATCTTATTCTAATTAAGATCCCAGTCTTGTGGACATACCTTATGGTAAGATTCACTGTGGTGTATTCACATATGTACATAGGAGAGTTAAGTCAGATTCATTCCACTGTTTTTCCTATTCCTGTCCCCATCCCTTTCCTTCATTTCCCTTTGTCTAATCCACTGAACTTCTATTCTTCTCCTTTCTCCCTTGTTTTAGGTTAGCATCCAAATATCAGGGAGAACATTTAACCTTTGGTCTAGGGGGATTGGCTTATTTTACTTAGCATGATAGACTCCAGATGCATTCATTTACTGGCAAATGACATAAAGTTATTCTTTATGAGTAATATTCCATTGTGTATATGCACCACATTTTCTTTATCCATTCATCTGTTGAAGGGCACCTAAATTGGCTCCATAGCTTAGGTATTGTTAGTTGTTCTGCTTTAAACATTGATGTGGCTGTGTCACTGTAGTATGCTGATTTCAAGTTGTTTGGGTATATGCAGAGGTGTGAGATGACAGGGTCAAATTCTTAGTTCCATTCCTAGTTTTTTGAAGTATCTCCATATGGCTTTACAAATATTTGTAGTCCTACCAACAATGTATGAGTGTACCATTTTCCCCAGATGCTTGTCAACATTTATTGTTACTTGTATTCTTAAAGATTATCATTCTGTTTGGAGTGCAGTGAAACCTCAGTGTAGTTTTAATTTGCATTTCTCTAATTGCTAGAAATGTTGAAAAATTTTTTCATATATTTGTTGACCATTTGTGTTTCTTCTTCTGAGAATGGTCTGTTTAGTTCCTTTGCTCATTTATTAATTGGGTTATTTGTTTTTTTGGTATTGAGTTCCTTGAATATCCTAGAAATTAATGCCTTATGCAAGGTAGGGGTGGCAAAGAGTTTCCTCCCATTCTGTAGACTCTCTCTTCCTGTTCATGATTGTTTCCTTTGCTCTGAAGAAGTTATTTTTGTATGATACCATCCCATTTGTTGATTTTTTAAAAAAATTTATGTCTTGCCCTTTAGGAACCTTAAGGAATTTGGTTCCTAAGCCAATATGTTAGAGTGTTGGGCCTACATTTTCTTCTATTAGGTGCAGGATTTCTGGTCTAATTTCTAGGTCTTTGTTTCAATTTGAGTTGAGGCTGGTGCAAGGTGAGATTTCCAGTTTTGCCAGCACCATTTGTTGAAGAGTTTATCTTCCCTCTAATTTATGTTTTTGGCACTAGGTTTGTATCTAGGACTTTTAATTGTATTCCAATGATCTTCATGTCTGGTTTGATGCCAATAGCATGCTGTTTTTGCAACTATAGCTCTGAGGTATAATTTAAGGTCTTGTATTGTGATGATGCCTCCTGCTTTACTTTTCTTACTAAGGATTGCTTTGGCTATTCTGGGCCTCTTATTTTTCCAAACTAATTTCATCACTGCTTTTTCTATTTCTATGAAGAACATTATTGGAATCTTAATAGGAATTGCATTAAATCTATATAGTGCTTTTGGTAGTTCGGACATTTTGACAATATTAATTCTGCCTATCCAAGAACAAGGGGTATCTTTCCATCTTCTCAGATCTTCTTCAATTTTTTTTCTTTAGTTTTCTGTAGTTTTCATTGTAGACACCTTTCACCACTTTTGTTAGATTGAGTCCCAAATATTTTTTGAGGCTATTATGAATGGGATAGTTTTCCTAATTTCTCTTTCAGCTGATTCATCATTGGTGTATAGAAATTCAATTGATTTTGGGGTGTTAACTTTGGATCTTGGTACTTTCATGAATTCATTTACAAGTTCTAGAAGATTTTTGTTGGAAAAAAATTTAAAAATACCCCTATATTTCAAATACCCCCCCAAAAATTTTTTGGGGGTATTTGAAATATAGAATCATTTCACCAACAGATAGTTTGAGCTCTACTTTTCCTATTTGTATCCCTTTAATTTCTTTCTTTTGCCAAATTGCTCTGGCCAGAATTTCAAGGTCTATGATGAATACAAGTTCACTAGGTGATTTTTGAACCAGAGGGCCCTGAAGCTCTAAAGTGGAAAAATTGAGTCTGCGAGTTTTTACATGGCCTCCCAATACTACATAGCAAATGAGTGGCAAAAGCAGCCATCTGAAATTTGAAGCCCTTGACTCTTACACCAGGATTGTATTCTTTAAGCAATTAAGTTCTAAGTTTTCATTCTGTGAATGTTTTAATGAAACTGAACAGGTGCATTGAAAGAAGTTGGAAATCATAATATAAAGCTTATGAATTCTTCATGTATATATTTTCAAATATATATATGTATATATATTCTAATTCTCTAATCATTCACCTATTATCTTCCTCAGAAGAACAGACCTCTAAAACGTAATAACAATTTCAAAGTTATCATCAGTGGCATATCTTATTCTCAATTTAAGTTCTTAGAGGTTCTCCACATTCTGGGATGATGGGACAAAATGATATAAACATTTATAGGATACCTGTTACGTGCCAGGAACCATGCTAGGCAATAGTATACTGTCATCCCAACTTCAGATCCTCAAAGGCAGAGAAATACATATTCATTCCATTTTATTGCTCTTAGTTGAATATCTCCTATAAAGTAAGCACTAGTCTGAAACTTGATTTAATTAGGGTTGAGTCCCTGAAGAGCAATATTCCTTTGTCTATATTTGACATATATTGTGGATCTATTTGTTTCCTTTACTGAAGCTCTAACCCCTAGTACCTCAGAATGTGACCATATTTGGAGACAGAGTCCCTGTAGATGTAATTAGTGAAGATGAGGTCATTAGGGTAGTAGGCTTTAATCCAATATGACTGGTATCTTTATAAGAAGGAGAAACTTGGACCCAGACTTAGACTCATACAGAGGGAAGACAATGTGAGAGGACATCAGGGAAAGATAGCCATCTTCAAGCCACAGAGAGAGAGAGAGATCCTTCCTTCCCAGCACTCAGTGGGAAATAACTTTACTGTTACCTTGATCTTGGACTTCTGACCTCCAGAGCTGTGACTCAATACATTTCTGCTGTTTAAGCCACCCCATTTGTGGTACTTTGAATGGCAGCTCTAGAAAACTAATACAGCTTTTCTGAGTAGGCAGGTGAGTGGAGGAGGAAGTGACTGAAAGAAAGTCAATGGAAAGAGATTCATTACACAAACACATATTGTACCCCTTTGATGTGTCAGCCATGGTGCAAGGCACCCTGGAGGCTATAAAGATGGCCTTTTGCTCCCAGTAGTAGTCACAGAGATAACATGTTCACTCACAACTATAACATGGGGCAAAAAACATTGAGAAACCCTGAAGGAAGTACTGATAAAGTACCAGTGGTGTTCAGAACATGAGAAGAATGTCTTTCAGCTAAGAGAAGGAGTACAATACACAAGACTAAATGGACAAGATATACAGTGGGTAAGATCAGAATTCCATATCAGTGAAGGGCAGTTCCAGTGGAAGAAATGGTATAACTTAGGCAGGACAGAGACTTAAAAGAGAGGGATGCAGTGGGAACAATGGGTAGTTCTTTAGACCAGAGTTTAAGTTTGGTGAGAGAGAGTGTTGGAGGAGAAAAAGCTTAAAAGGCGTTGAGGAAACCAGTTGAGAGGCACTATGGAAAAATACATGACACAGCAGAAAGTTTTGAGGTAGAGAATGTAGCTAACAATAGACTTGATGATACTTTCCCTCAGTTCAGGAGTATGGTAAGAAGAGGGATCAGAAGTTGTCTAGTTTGGTAGACTAATAAGGCTAAGATGAGTCAGAGTGCTCTTCTTCTATGCTACGTCCATGGTAGGCCCTGACCAGGGTCTACAGACCCAGCAGTAAGCAAAACCATAGTCACTACCCTTGTGAAATATGATGTGGACAGATAAGGGTAGTATATACCAGCACATTCATTTCAATCCACTCTGAGAAATGCTAAGAAGGAAATATATGGGGGTACTGAGGAGGTGAAAGACCACAAGGCAACTCCCACCTCCACTTTGCCCTTAGAGAGACTCCTGGTTTGCTTTCCCAGCATGAAACTTTTTTCTTCACAACAGCACTGTGAGGAAGTTAGGAAATGAGATGATACATGTGCAGGCTTAGGCCAGAGAAGTTAAGTAACCTGCTAATTCACTCAGCAATGACTTAACATGTGTACTTTGGGGACTATGACTTCTTTGTTCATCTCTTTTTTCCCCTAATACCTTTGGCACCTAGAACACAGCTTGGCCCAGACAAAGTACACATAAAGTATTTAGTGAAAGAAATAAAATGGTATTGTTCATTTTAATTAAACACTGGAAACAGTAACTCCTTCCTAAAGCTCTCTACACACTATCAAAATTCCACCCAAAGCTATCTAATTACCCTTCACTTATTTGTTGAGATTTCAAAGTGCTAGGTATAGTTAACAGTGAGGTTTAGTCTTCTAGAAGCCATATGAGCCTTAGTTAAAAATAATTTAATCAAGGAAAGTATCTTCAATAGGCACAGAGATCACCCTTTAGGAAAATGAAATTTGCAGAGGGAAGTAGTGAACTTTTATTCTAGAAGCCTAGGATCAATGATAGAATTAGCAAGCTGAAAATGGGTAGGCCATACTAAGTAAATATAATAAAATAGGGAAGCAGTCTTTTTATATACAAACAGAGATATGAAAAATTGCGGTATATATGTGTATTAAGAATTGTAATGCAAAAAAAAGAGCACATGTATAATGGCATAATTTGGCATGAACATACTTTATATAGAGAGTGACAAAAACTTATGTTGCAAATGGGTAATAATGAGTGTAATACATTCCACTATTGTCATGTATGTAAAAAATAAATTAAAAAAAGAAAATGGGTAGCCCATACTAAGTAAATATAGTAAAATAGGGAAGCAGTTTTTTGGTGGGAGAATCCATATAGGCAGAGACAGAGACAAAAGGTATGGAAGAGGGGAGGCCAGCTTTGAAGTAGCTTATTTTCTTCAGGATGGGATCTTCTTCTTATGAAGAAGTCAATGATTTCTAGTTTGAAAGGCAAGGGGAGAAAAGCAGTTAGGGATTTCTTAAAATGTAGTAGTTAGGACTCTTGATTGCAATAAATAGAAATTCAACTTGAACGGCTTCCCCTGTCAGGCTATTCTTAGGTCTGTCAAACATAAGAAATACAACTCTACTGAAAAGAGATCTCTTTTTCAACAATTACAACCAAAATTCTGGAATTGAGTCACATTGAACTCAACTGAGTCACTTGTCTAATCCTAAGCCATCACTGTTGCCAAGAGGCTGGAACTCATCAGTAATCCAGGCCCAGGTCACAAACCTATCCTTGAGTGGTAGATGGGGGGGCAGGGGTCAATCCTACCCAAACCAATTAGACAGAGAATGGGGACAAATGGTTCCTAAATGAAAAATTAGTGTCATCAGAACATAGGGAAGTAAATGATGGGTAGAGAAATGACAGAAAGTCTCTGCACTGGAGGATGACACCATGAAAAACCATACACTTGAAAACTTTTGAGGAGAATGAGCCCAGGCAAGAGATGAGGAAGATCATTGGATTTAGATGGGAGAGGAGTGATGGTGGGGAAAAAAAGACTTCTTGAGGCCATTGGGATGGACTTTGGGGATTTTTGCCCTGTGTTTGGGACACTGACATAATGCTTTATGGGACTGACATGAAAAATGCTCTGCTACTGGGCTAATCAAAAGAGGAGTAGAAGTTGTAAGGGAAGATGGCCTCTGGTCCTGAGCCACTTATTCATAGAAGGCCTGAAAACCAAATTGTAAACATAATCCTTGAATGACAGTAACAACCAACACACAGTATGTGCTATGTACTGGGCCCTATTCTGAGTCCTTTGTAGGTAACAACTCATTTAATTCAAATAAGGTTATTCTAAAGTGATATTTTAAGAAAACATTAAAATTGTATATATGCTAATATTTTAAACAGAGCACAAATGTTGTAACCATATTTGGGCATTATTTTTTTCCTTAATATATTATAAGCTTCAAACAAATGAAAGATGCCTGGGTCTACTGAACTTGGAAAGGACCTGTCACCATGTGTCATTTGCCCACTCACTCACCCATTCATCCATCCACCCCATGCATCTACACACACATCCATCTACTCACCCATCCGTCTATCCAACAATGCTGAGTTTCTCCCATATGCCAGGCCCTATGGCTTGTGCTAATGATACAGAGATAGAGGAAACATAGTACTAATAGTTCGTGCCTGAGTCCTTCAGTTTGGTAGAGGAAGAATAAGTATAAGAGACTATAGAACATGAAAACTACTGTTCAATAGTGACATAGAAGCACAAAGGAAGGGCATCTTATGCAATCTGTTTTAGAGGGAAGTCTCAATGAAGATTTAACTGCACAAGAAAGTGACACCTCAGAGGAAACTGGGACAATAACAATAGGATACCCCAGCAAAAGTTCTTCAGTTTCTGATATCATAATACCCTTTGAAATTCTGATGAAGATTGTAATTGTCTAAATAAATGCATATATATACTTATGTACACATTTCACCTATTTTGAGGTGAGTTTAAAATACAGCCCCATTGCTTACTAGCTGTAAGACTTTGTTACCCAATTGGTAAAATGAAAGTTAGCAATGACATTTGTCTTCCTCTTGGGGTAGTTGTGATGATCAAATGCAAAGTTGTGTGTTAAGTACCGCAGAGAATTGGCAATCAATAAGTCGGAGTTCCTTTTCCTTTCCCTAAGTGGAATTTAATTTTCAAAAGCAATGAAATGGCAATGTAGCCAAGAGGTTAAATTGATCTTTTCTTGTTTCACATGGAGTCTACTTCTTCCTGCCTGTCTATTACACAGGTTAGTCTGACCTCATTTTCCCAAGTGGCTTCTTATGGTCAACACCTTAGATTAAAAATTCAGAGCTCCTTAGGGTGCCCAGAGAGATCTGATCCCTGCTGAAGGCAGAAACCAGTTCTTTCCCTTTGGGAAATCTCGTTTTCTACCTGAAAGAATTTCAACATCTTTTCCTGTAGGGCTCTCAGAAGTTCCTAACCAATCCCCAATTCTAATAGATTAATGACATGGGCTGGAGGTACTGGCCTTCAGGAAAATGCCATCATCACCCCAACTAAGATCTTAGCTTACTTTTTAGGGTCTGTATTAGTTTCTTAGAACTGATGTAACAAAGTACCACAAACTAAGAAGTACTCTCACTGATGCCCCTCTCTTAGCCTTTCGTGGTTGCTGGCCATACTTGGCATTCATTGGTTCATATTGGTTTATAGACCTATCACTCTAATCACTGTAGCCATCTTTTCACATCCCCTTCTCTGTGTCTCTCTGAGTGTCAAATCTGTCCTAGTAGAGCTGCCCCATGCTGCTTCTAACAAGAACACTTATCATAGGATTTGGGGCACATCCAGATAATCCAGGATGATCTCATCTCAAGATCCTTAACTCAATTACATCTGTAGAGACCCTTTTTAAAAATAAGGTCACATTCATAGGATCTGAGAATTGGGACATGGATGTATGTTTTGGGGGTTCACTGTTTAACCCACTACAGATCTTATTTCTTAACCAAAGTCCAGCATTTTCAAGCATGGCATTTAGGCTTTTTCATGATGTCACTGCCTTTGAGTAAAATGAGAAAAAACCTTTACAGTTATGATTTGGTGCCAAGCAGAGTACTGGGTGCTGTATATGCATTAACTGACAATCTTCACAACCTTTGTAGGAGGCAGATGCTATCTATGATCATTCTTATTTTATAGATGAGGCTGAGAGTGTGTCAGTAATTTTTCCCAGGTCATACAGCTCATATGTAGTGAAGCTAGCATTCAAATTCATCTCGCCTAATTCTGAAACTTAATTGGTCAAGCACGAACACTGGGCAAAGTACTCTTCTGTGTGCTTCACAAATAAAAACACATCTAATATTCACAAGAATTCACCAAATTAAGTATGGTTTTCTTTAAAAAAATTGTAGTTGTAGATAGACAGAATTTTATTATTTTATTTTATTTTATTTTTTATGTGTTCCTGAGGATCAAACCCAGTGCCTCACATATGCTGGGCAAGTGCTCTGCCACTGAGCTATAACCCAGCCCTAGTACAGTTTTTAATAGCCCTTCTTCCCCTATAGATAGGAAAACTGAGGCACAGAGAGATTTTTTAAGAGAGAGAGAATTTTTTTATATTTATTTTTCAGTTTTCAGTGGACACAACATCTTTATTTTATTTTTATGTGGTGCTGAGGATCAAACCCAGCACCCCGCGCATGCCAGGTGAGTGTGTTACCACTTGAGCCACATCTCCAGCGCAGGTTTTTTTTTTTTTTTTTTTTTTTTTTTAGTAACTTGCCTAAGGTGGTGCAGCTAAAAGACTAACTATAAGCTTGAATGTCCTTCATCTGTAACATCAGAAAGGTTTACTGAATACCTACTATGTGTTAGGCACCTTGTGTTTTTTAATATAGAGTCTCCCTGGCAACCTGTGAAATAGATATTATTACGATGCCATTTCACAGAAGGGGAACTGAGACTCAGAGGGGCAAAATAACTTGCCCATGTGTGATGGTAGTAGGATATAAACCCAGGTCTTTGCACTTTGGCCAGCATTATTCTTCTCACTGGCCCTCACTGCTTCCCAGAGTCATCATAGAGATTAAGGGAGATAATGTGTATAACTATGACTCACTTTGAAAAGTTCAGTGGAAAACTAAGTAATTGTCAGTATCTTTATAGTACTCCTCCTCTTTGTCATCGTTGTCGTCATCATCATCATCATCATATCAAAGTCTTACTGTATTTGTCCAAACTGAAAAGACTAGGGCCAGGGTCAGCAATACCCAGGGGGTGCTGTAGGCTCACACAGCTCTGATCTGACTCTGACCCTATTGAGCAAAATAATTCCATAACATCAGGGAAGGAGGACAAGTTGACATGAGGCACACGGGTCAATCACATTGTAGTCACACTTGGAGTGGCCAATTAAGCATCAAGTGTGTTCCTCTTGGCAACAGCTGCTAAGAGGGTCATGACAGAACCACACACCCCCTATATACACAGGGACCTGGGAAGCAGAACTTAGAGGTACAACAGAGCTATGTAGCACCAAGTGCTGCTCCAGGTGGGCCTATCTGCTAACAATGAGGATAGGTGAAGACAGAGCTGATGTCATCAGAAACACTATTCATACTGCAGGTCAAGGCAGCAGAGATTCAACCATTCAGGGCAGGTTCCCCAAAGCACTATCTGTCCTGATGTTTCTTCCTAAATGATACAATTAGTGCTGAACCTCCAGCTCATTTCAACTCCTTCTTCTGCTTTATATTTTGTGGAATTCACATTGTGGTGATGGCCTTGGTCCCAGAAGTTTCCTTGGGTGCCATGCTTATGGTCTCTACCTCTCTTTTGAGAAAAGGTTCCTTTTCCATGGTGACGATAAGACAGGGTCTCACTAAGTTGCTTAGGGCCTTGTTAAGTTGCAGGTACTGGCTTTGAACTCATGATCCTCTTGCCTCAGCTTCCCAAGCCACTGGTATTAAAGGCTTACGCCACTGGATTAGTTGTAAGGGTTTATTTAACGTCTTTACCAAGCCAAGTGTGCCTGGGAAACAGTCTGTATCTTCTTTCTTGACTTCATCAATGTTCATTTGTCAATACCTTCTACATGTTTGACCCTACACTTTGTGGTGAGGATAGTTAAAAATATCAGATAACAAGACAGGGACTATCCAAAGAACTTTACAAACATTAATTCTTAGAGTACATTATGCTTATATAATTCTTACAGTAATTCTACAGAATTGGTATTATTGTGCCCATTCTGCACAGACAAATTAAATAAATTGCTTAAGTTTTCATGACTAATGAGTGGCAGAGATGAGATATAAACTTAGGCACTGTGGCCCCAGAGACCTATTCTTAAGCACTAAACTAGTCTGCCTTTGTAGCCTCTTTTCTGTCCTGGCACTCTCTTCCTCAATGATCCTATCCATTCCTACATCTTCATTTCTTTATTCTTTCATCCATTCACATCACACAGTTTTATTGAATGCCTATTGTGAGACAGGCACTGATGGTGTTTCAGCAATACAGTGAGCTGAATGATGGCACCAACAATATGTCTACATCCTGATTCTTAGAACCCATGAACACTGTGTAATATGGCAAAGGATGTGATGACATTAAGGATCTTGACAAGGTGAGTTTATCCTGAATTAACTGGGTGGGTACAATGTAGTTACAAAGTTTCTGATAAGAGGCAGGAGAATCAGTCAGTAGAGACATGACAATGGAAGCAGAGATCAGAGTGATGCAGCCACAAACCAGGCAATTCTGGAATGCACCAGACTCTGAAAGAAGCAAGGAACACATTTTCCATTAGAGCCTGTGGAGGGTGTGCAGCCCTGATGACACCTTGATTTTGGCCCAGTGATACTGATTGCAGACTTCTGGACTCTAGAATTGCTAGACAATATAGTTCTGTTGTTTGAAGCTACCTAATCCCTGCTAATTTGTTATGGCAGCTCTAGGAAATTAATACAAACAGTGGTCAAGATAAATGTGATTTCTGCTTTGATGGATTAAAACAAGACAGATACTAACAAAAAATTAGAAGGCCACTGAAGATTATAAATGGGAAGTACAGGGCACTCTTGAGAACTTCCATAACAAACCAAAAGCTCTTCTTCCTTGTTATATGCTTGAGGTGGAAAAAGGAACAAGGATGATGGCTAAAGACTCAAAGATTTAGTACAGTAATTTCCCCCTTACCCATGGGAAATACTTTCCAACACCCTCAGTGGATGCTTGAAATCACAGATAGTATTAAACCCTATATATAACCATGCTTTTTCCTATGCCTATACCAAAGCACATTACTAAGGCACAGTAAGAGATTAACAACATTAGCTAATACTAAAATAGAACAATATGACAATATACTGCAATAGAAGTTATTTAAAACTTATGAATTCTTTATTTCTGGAATTTTCCATTGAATATTTTCAGACTACAGTTGCCCACAAGTAGCTGAAACTGTGAAAAGCAAAATCACAGATAAGCAGGGACTACTATCAGCATATTGAATAAGAATGGCAAGGGTATCTTTGACCAGTGTCCCTGGCATTGCTTTATGACATAAACATAGCATATAATCCTCATTACAGCTGCTTTCACTGTTTTCATGAGAGATACCCAGAGGTTCTTAAAGCCTCTACCAGGAAGTATACCTCTCTCCTTTGTTAAGATATACACAGAGGTTCCTGTGGAGGCAGTCCTGTTGTAACTTATGCTAGGATGACAATTGAATCTCCACTAAATTGGTAGTGACTAATTAGGGCACTATTTAAATAAAGCATGGAGGACTTGTCCATGTTCAGTTAGAGTCATGACAGGCTGTGTATTATGCATTGGTAGCATATACACCACTCTAGAGCAATAGTTCCCAAACTTTAACTTGCATCAAAATCAGCTGGTGGGTTGAAACACAGAGTGTTGGGTCTCAGTTCCAGAGTCTCTGATTTAGTAGCATTTGGGTGAGGCCTTAATATCACACATTCTCATTGATGCTGCTGATTCCAGGTACCACACTTTTCAAACAACTGCTTTAGAGTGCTTCCCAAAATTGAACATGGGTACAAATCACCTGGAATCTTTGTGGAAAGGTGGATTCTGATTCAATAGGTCTGCGGTAAGGTCCATGATTCTATATTTCTTTCCAGCTCCCAGGTAATTCCTATGCTGCACCATGAGCTACATGCACCTTAAGTAGAAAGGAACTAGAAAATCAGTTCTCAACTGTGGTGACATGGCACACAAGCAAGCCAAGAATAATTAGAGGTGTCACAAGTATCTACATGAATTACCATCTTGAAAGGCAAACTAGAGGTGATTCATTTTCTCTATTTAAAAAGGCTATCCTTTACTTGTGTATTTGTGTAGTAGGAGAAAAAGAGATGCAATTATAGTGAATCCACAGGAATTGTGTGCTAAGTCAGAGACCATCCCAACTGTCCAGTGGGCCATAGTGTGTTGAAGTGTATATTGTCCCTCTAAAGTTCACCTATTGTGTGTAGAAGCAGGAAAAAGGCTAAGACCACTGCCACTGGGCAAAAGAGTAGGATTCAGACCTTTTGGCAAAGGACATCTACTTCTTCCCCCTAAGCTTTATTACAAGAACACCATGAAGGGTGAGAAAAGAGATGGTGAGTTCTTTATTAAAAGATAAGGCAAGTTGGAACATAGTAGGGTGACCAACACACTAGGTATGCCCAGTGACTTTTCAAGATGCAGAAATTTAGCACAAGAACCCGGAGAATTCCAGGCAAACAGGGATGATTGGTCACCTTAGCATTCATTTTCTTTTTTCTTCCCTCCTTATATTTCAGGTTCCTATGCTACATAACCCCTGTCCTTCTCCAAACACACAATATTATTTGGAAAGTTCTTGGTGCTATTCTGGAATGTTGCCATTGCTTATGGAATGTTAACCATTATTAATATAAATGTTGGTAATGTTAGAGACATTTCTCCCACCTCACTTCATCTCAAAACAGAGAGCAAAATGATGGGACAGGAAAGAACAGAAAGATGATAGGGATGGAATGAGAAAGCCAATTACTAATGTAGGCAGAGTCCATGCAAGTAGGCAGGGAGATGTGTTTTCACAATGGGAGAGAAGACACCACACATTTCCTTCTCCTTCCTGTGGATTCCCCTCTGGCTAATTTTGTAGATTTTTTCTCTATTCATTATAATAGAAATATATAATGTATATCTATATAATAGAGATATATAATATATAACTGAATTGGGGCTGAGACTGTTTTCTTCAAGGTTGTATTTCATTATAAATAAGTTGTGATCTCTGTGGATGAGGATGGTTGGACAAGCAAGGAAAAATCCCTTACCTAAGAACCTGTTTGACACAGGGTCATCCATGGGTGTATCAGGTCTACCCATTTTCTGCATAGAACATCTAAGCCCTGATAATATTTGTTTAATTCAGGAATTCTAGTCTTGGGTCTTCTCACACAAGATCACCAAGAAAGGAAAAGAGTAGAATGAGGCCTCTGTTCTTTGGGGATTTTATCTTCTTTTGAGGCTATAGGGGAGAAAATATGAAACTAAATTCAAACAAGTCATTTTTAGAACCTTGATATGGTAAAATCCCATGGTAACATCATGGTCTACAACTTTCCAATAAGTAGTAGACATAATTTACTTAGCAATTAGATGAATTGTGGTATGTGTTGACAGAGAAGAAAACTCTAGGTCATGTGCTGTGGGTGTAAATTTCAGAAACAAAAATATATGCAAAAATAAAATGTCATTTCTCTAAAGCTTAACTTAGCTCTTAGTCTTTCTATTTGTACTGAAAACAGAAAACTTAACCTTCCCAAATCAAAGTAAAACTATCATTTGCAGTTTTCTTTCAGTTTCTTTTAAGTTAATACTTAACAACACAACATATTCCCTTACCCCTTTCTTCTGTCCTTCTTCATTTTGGGAGGTTTACATAGGGCAGATATCCATGACCTGCTTTCTGTCTTTAATGAGTTTTAGTTCTAGGTTGGCAGCCACTATCCATGTGCCTCATTCTCTCTGTTCTTTGCTGTCTTGCTGCACTCACTGCTGAAGCACCCAAATTCACCTTTAATCTTTCTTTCTTGTAACCCCGCAAATAGTTTTGCTTCATTCTCTCAGATTGTGCAAGCTCCCCAAGCTCAATGACCTATTTTTAAGTACCATCCCAGAGAGTCACATGTGTGAGGAGGGTGTGTCAGGCAGGATCTTTCTATTTATCCCATACCATCCTTGGTGTTAACCAGGTATTGTAGGATGGAGGTAGATTTTTCTACTGGCCCCAGAGTATCTTCTGATCAACTGATATCTATGTATCAGAAGACAAAGAAAGAACCAGAGTAGGTATACGGTAAAAGAAGAGAAGGAGTAGATTGATTAGCCTGCCTCTGGTCTGTGCAAAAAGTGTCTAGGCCATCCTAATGTGCTCATCAGAGGAAGAATGATCACATATGGATCTGAGGTCAGAGTATCAGTCACTGGTATAGTCATGGAGATGATTTTGACCTTCAGGAATCTATAGCAGCAGTATGAAATTGCCTGATGGTTAGTAGATTCAGGGATCTAACAAAAATCCATGCAACATCCAGGACCAATGGAGTTTTCTTATTTCCCTAAATATCAACACAGTTATTTCTTTTATTTTCCCTTATTTTGTAATATTTTTGGCAGTATCTCAGATCACTTACGTTGGTATTTCAAGAAAATAGTTTTCCCATGAGGCGGAAGTTAATAATGCGTCTATATAAATTCCCTCAAGAGGTTTGATCACTGAAGTCTCCAAAGAATCTCATGGTCAAATATGTTTTGTTTTTGCATATAAAGCAGGGTTTATTTAAAAAGGGGTAACATATACTTCTCTCAGGAGGGAGAAGGAAGCCATAGCTGTTATCCTGGTATCCCAAGAAGTGACAGCATTCTGCCTTTTTATATGTCCTAGGCTTCCTTTGTTCTCCTCCTCTCTTCCCCCTCTCTCTCCTTCCTGTGTCCATGACTAGGCCCAGGAGATGCTTTGGTGGGATGGCCAAAAGGTGAGAAGCAGTTGGGCTGGAGGGACAAATGTTTTAATGATGATAGTCCTGGTATGTAGTTCTTCCCATTAGTTTAGAACTGTGTACCTATTTAAAACAAAGATGTTCCATCTTATTTCATGTTATGGTTAAATATTGGTGTCCCCCAAAAGCTTATATGTGAGCAATGCAAGAAGGCTTAAAAATGATGAGAGCCTTAATACAATCCATTAATTAATCTACTGACAGGGATTAACTGAATGGTAACTATAGGCTGGTAGAATATGGCTGGAGGAGGTGGGTCATTGTGGGGGGTATGCCTTTTGTGAGTTGAGCTTAGTCTTTCTCTCTGCTTCCTGCTGTCATGCTTTGACCTACTTTCCTCTGCCACACACTTCTACCATGATGTTCTGCTTCACCTTGGGCCATGACAATGGAGCCAGCCATCTATGGATTGAGACCTCTGAAACCTGCTTCTACAGTTCTTTCTGAAGTAAGAACTTGAAGTCCTCAGGGAAATAGCAGCATTTTTTGTTGTTGTTCCCAGGCATCAAGTAGAAATGCATTGCTTCAGGAAGAGAGGTAGAAGCAAATGGGAAGGAATTCATCTTGGGATCAGTATCTTGCAACGATACCAAAGAAAGGTCCACATCACCTAGAAGAGGGGAAAGAAGCCCCCACACTATAATGGCCACAGATTAAAGCAGAATTTAGATGCCACAGAAAACAAGGGTTAAGAACACTGAGAAATCTCTACCCTTGAGGCCCAGGCACACAGACCTTGCCTAATAAAGAGGCTGGATCAGTACACAAGAAAAACCCATCCCACACCATAAGCCTATCATTGAGTGACAAGCAAGAGCAGTTTAGCAACCATAAGGGGAAAGTCACATCTTTAGTGCAGATAGAAGGGACTGGTGAAAGCTGAGGAGGGCAATGGAAATATTTGGGGGAAAAAAAAAAGAAAACATCCACATCCAACTCCCAATCTATGTACAAGGCAACAACAATATATACCTAAAGGAATTTAAAGTCCATGCCACACTTAAGGTAAAGGTAGCATCTACAAAACACAAATTTACAAAGTCCTTGACTAGGCTGACTCAACCCCTAATGCTAATGGCCTGAAAGAAGTGTAATAATTGCCAGTCTAAATATTATTTTTTTTCCATTTTCAATGTCCTATCCATGACGTCCAGCATTCATAAAGAATTTCAAGAAACACCAAAAAAGTAAGTTATAAACATTGTCAACAGATAACATGATTAATATAACCAGACTCAAGAGATCATCCATTTTCTGAAATTTTTAAAGAGACATTAAAATAAATATTATTAATGTGTTGAATATGATACTAGAAGGAAATGGGGATGAATACAATAATTAAGAGTGTAAAGAATAGTAAAGAATAGTAAAATTAAAGTAAACATAAAATATGTTTTTCATCATCATTTTCCTTGCTTTAAAAGACACTAAAATCAAATCCTAAATACCTTACAGAATTCTCTCCACTGAATGCAATTATAAAACCTTGACTGAATGTATGAACTTCTACTTCGGGACTCTAAAAAATAGATAGTAGCACACAAATTGAAGAAGTAAATGACAATTCAAAGTAACACTAAATAAGCAACAAGTTTAGCATTTTCTATCTCCTTTGCTATTTTCCAGTTTAGACATAATGCAGCCTGAAACCTAGAAGCAGGAACTGACATGAACAGAAAAAATTTCTAGGGAAAAATCTCTATTTATTGCTTAAGAAGCAGGAAAAATAACTTCCTAATGTTCTAAGAGGGAGAAATTGACATTTTTAAAATTTTTCCATTAGTTCTCTCATACTCCCAAGCCCCTCAATAGTTTTGTATTGTTGACATAGGAGTAAAAGAATCAGCAATAGGGATTGGGAGGAACCAAAAAGTCTCAAAGATGAGAATCATAGTCTTCAATCAGAGGACCTGAGGCCCCCAAAGGATGGGCTAAATGTGCCTTTCAATTTTTCTTCTGTCTTCCCACCAGTTAGTACCAAACATGGGCATAGTCATGGGAAGTGCACAGCAGCATGAAGTAAATACAATCTCAGTGACTGAGTCAGAGAACCAAAATGGGGGGAGTCCCAGGGGATGGAGGGAGGGAGGGAAAGAGAGGAAGAGAGTGAGAGAAAGGCCTAGAGAGAGAGAGATCAGGATACTAAATCAATAAAACTGCTCATGAAGTCATGTCCATGTATAAATCATACCCGGAAGTGTAAAGTGTAGACTTCGAGAACTAAGTTAAAGATAACCTGCCAGTCAGGTCCAAGACTGCCCACTGGGTGGTAAACACATGGAACAGATACCAAAAGCACTTAAAAGGCATTGAAATAGAACAAAACTTGGCACCATGACCCATAAAAAGCTGTTTGGAACTTGTGACCTAAACCTGACAGGGTTAATTGCTTACGAAAGGTAAATTATCAGCATTCTCCATAAACAAAATACAGAGCTTCATTATATGATATTTTCAATGTCTAAGACACAATCCAAAAGTACTCAGAATACAAAGAAATAAAAAATATAAACTCTCACTGGAAAAATAATCAACAGCATCAAAACCAAGATAATAGAAATGTTAGAATTAACCAACAAAATAGCTATTTAAAAATATGTTTAAAAAGCTATTATGAAAATGCCCATAAAAGTAAGGTGGGATGTTGGAAAGGTATAAATTTCAGCAAAAAAAGAATAAATAAAAATATAGATATGAACAAGAACTAAATGTAAATTTTAGAACTAGGACATAATAAAACACAGCGGAAGGGCTTAGCAACAGAATGGAGGTGACAGAGAAACAGTAAATTTGAAGACAGACCAATAGAAAATGATCCAAAATTAAAAATACAAAGGGAAAAATTAAATTATAAAACAGAGCCTCAGGTACATGGGAACAGCCAAAATGTCTAACAGTTATGTCACTGGAATTTAAGAAGAGTATGAAGCTGAAAATTTTTCAACTAAATTATAGTTGAAATTCCCCAAATTTGGTTAAAGTTATAAAACTCTAGTTTTAAGAATCCCAGTAAACCCCGAAAAGATAAGCCCAAAGAAACCCAAACTAAGATAAGCAAATTGCTGAAAACTATAAACATAAAAAACTTAGTATCCAGAAAGAAATGGCACATTGCCTTTAGAGAATGATGGTGTGACTAGCTGTGGATGTCCCACAAATAACCATGAAAATCTGAAGGAAGGGACACAACATTTTAAAGTGCTGAAAAAAAATAACCCTCAACTCAGAATTCTATATCCAGTAGTATTCTTTGGGGAAAAAAAGGTGAAATAAACTCATTCTTAGATGAGGAAAACTAAGAAAATTTGTAGGCAGCAGACCTACTCTTAGCAGAACTGCTAAAGTTCTTCAAAAAGAAATGATATCTGAAGGAAACCTGGTAAATCAGAAGTGAAGAGAAACAGCAGATATGACAGAGATCTGGGTAAATATAATAGGCCAATCTTCTCTTGAGTTCTTTAAAATATGATGTATAGTTGAAACAAAAATTATAATATTGTTTGACAAGGTGTTCTGTGTAGGTAGATGTAAAGCAAAAAGTATAACAAAGAATGGGGAGGATAACAGGACATATATGGTGGTAAGGTTTCCATGGGCCACTTAAAGGAATAAAACATTTATCCTAACTAGACTAGTGAAAATGAATTAGGATATCATATATCCTAATAGTAGCAATATTTTAAATCCTAATAGTAATTCACACAGAAACCACTAGAATTAATACATACAGAGATATGCTAAGAAACAAGGGATAAACAAGGGATAAAAAATCCTCAAATAACCAAATAATAATAAAAGAATCCAGGAGAGAAGAAAAACAACAAACACCCAGAACAGAAAAAAAATAATGAAATTGTATAAATAAATCCAAATATATTAGTAATGACATTAAATATAAATGTCTTAGACACACCAATTAAGATAGACTGTCAGAATGTATTTAATTTCTTTCATCAGCATTGTGTAGTTTTCAGCATACAAGGTCTCTATGTTAATTTTTAAAAATATTTTTTAGTTGTAGATGGCAGCATATCTTTATTTTATTTGTTTATTTTTATATGGTGCTAAGGATTGAACCCAATGCCTCACACAAGCACTCTACCACTGAGCCACAACCCCAGCCCCTGTTTTATTAATTTTTTGTGTAAATAATTTTTGGAGCAATTGTAAATAGTATTGTGTTTTTAACTTCCATATCCACATTTTCATTGTTTTTACACAGAAATATAATTGATTTTCATGAGCTGCTTTTGAAAGAAAGAACAAAGATAACAGATAAAATAAACAAATGGTTTACCTTGCATTTAAGTTTGTTCAAATTTCAAAGACTGCAGAATATTGATGAGAACTTTTAGGACCCTAGTATGATTTTATTTTTTCTTAAAATCATAATTACAAGCAGGTTTCTACCCTACTGAGGCAAGCCAACCCTCTGCCCCCTTTTAAACTAACAAAACTCTCCCCAAGCCCTTTTATTGGAGAATCTTACTGCTTATTGACAGAAAAGGAAAGCATAAACTTTTCTATTCTTACCAAGAAAAAAAAAAGTGAATGAGAAAGTGTGGATTATCAGAGTGAATAGAGTCCCTGCTGAACCCTGTGTGATGGACCACCTAGGGGTATGTTTTGAAGAAAGCTATGTAGGGTGGGCTCAGGGATGTGTATTTTAGGGAAAGGGAAAACACTAGTGGCAGAACTCTCTGGGCTCAAGTCTAGGATAAATGAAATTCTTTTTAACTCTTTTTAGTATATATGATTTAATATCGATAACAATATAAAAAACTATTTCAGAAACTCATCTTTGTAAAGATCTAACAGTATGATCATAGTGTAATTTGGTAAACAAGAAATATTTTATACAAAAGGAAAAATAAAATTAAGACAATACAGTGAAAAACAAGGATAAATCATTTTAAGTGGAAAAACACTCAACTGTTGCTATGACACATTTCAATGAAAATGAAGAAAAGAAGTTATACTTTGGTAATTGCTAGGTTCAAATAATGTTAAAATATGTATCAGATTTCTTTAAAATGAAGTAAAAAGTTCAAAAGCCAATAATGAAATTCACTATAACAACAGATAAATTCTCTTAAAAAATGAATTATCTCCCTACATGTAACAAAAGAACTGACAAGATTCACATTCATTCATGTTAAAAATTTTCAGAAAACAGGAAGAGAAAAGAAATTCTTAAAACTGATAAAGGATATCTACGAAAAAATCATATAGCCAGGGCTGGGATACGGCTCAGTGGTAGAACACTGGTCTATATGTTCTGGGTTCTATCCTCAGCACTGCAAAAAAAAAAAAAAAAAAAAAAAAAAAGCCATCATATCTCCAGAAAAATTGCTATAGCATGCTAATACAACCAGGTAAAGTGGACCATACCTGTAATCCCAGCAACTCAGGAGGCTAAGACAGGAGGATTACAAGTTAAAGGACAGCCTCAGTAGTTTAGTGAGGCCATAAGCAACATAGTGAGACCCTGTCTCAAAACAAAAATGGCTATGGATGCAGCTTAGTGATAAAGCACCTCAGGGTTCAATCCCCAGTAACCTCTCCCCCAAAATAATCTAACAAAATACATACAAGTTTTGCATGCTGAAAATATAAGTTCATTGTAATAACAGTTTTATTAGAAAAAACCGGCAAATTAGATTCATGCCCATAGTATAGGATTGGACAAACAACATATGGTTCTTTAAATAAAGAAACACTATTCAATGATTTTAAAAGCCATTGTATGGAGTATTAGTCAGTCATAAAGAAGAATGAAATAATAGCATTTGCCAGTAAATAGATGAAAGTGGAGGACTTCATGATATATGAAATAAGCCAGACTCAGAACATTGAAGGTCGAATGTTTTCTTTCATATGTGGAAAGAAAAGATGACCTGAAAGTAGAAGAGGGACTATTAAGGAATGGGAAGGAGGCTTGGGGGAGGAGCAACAAAGGGGAGCTCAAGAGAGGGTGGAAGGGAGGGTAGACATGATAAAGGCACTATATATACAAGTATGAAAATGTCACAGTGAAACCCATTAATTTGAACAATTAATATAAAAATAAAAATTGTATATTATTATTTATCAAAGTGTAGTTTCAATAAATCATGTTTAAAAAGCAAATTTTTAAAAAGTATATGTAATAAAATTTTGTTTAAAACTCTATATACATGTATTAATAAGAATGAGCTCTGAGAGACGTACATCAAGGTTTAAGTCATAATTATCTCTATCTGATAAAATTTGGGGTATATTAAACTTTTTCATCTATTATCTTCTTTTCCTTATTTTTACACAAACATAGAAATAGTTTATATCATAAAAATAAATGGTAAACATTTTTATATGTTACATTTGGTCTCTATCATCTCTCTCTCTTTTCTTTTGGTACTAGGAACTTACCCCAGGGCACTTTACCATCAAGCTACATCCACAACTCTTGCTAATTTTCAGATTGAGACACGGTCTTGCTAAATTGGTGAGGCTGGACTTGAACTTGCCATTCTCCTGTCTCAGCCTCCTGAGTTGCTAGAATCATCGGCATATGCTACCACTATCACCCAAGTACTCTTGTATGGTTGAGAACGAATATCACAGAATCATTTATATATATATATATATATATATATATATATATATATATATATATAATGATTTATGTGTGTGTGTGTGTATATATATATATATATATATGTATATATATAATCTTATTTTTCTTCATCTTGCTCATCTTCACCTAAGTAGCTAGCAAGATAAATTTAGTGCCAGCCTTATCATGTAATTGTGTTGAGATTTGGGTGGTTTTATTTGAACTTCATATTTTCAGCATTCTAGAATCTCAATTATGTTTATAATGTCCCCCAAATGCTTTAAGGTTCAATTATATTTTGACATTCATAAACAATCTTGCTAATTTGAATTTCCTTTCTTTATTGACTCTTATTGCATTTGGTGTGATAATATGACACATCACTAAATTTGACAGTAGTTTTAATCAAATAATAGTACAAATGATCACATTTCCACTTGCATTTTAAAATATTACTAAGTATGCATATCATGTATATATATTATTCAGATAACTGCTGGGGAACATAATTTCTGTTTTACTTTTACTGTCTGCTTTGGAAAAAAATCACTAATTCACATCTTGAAATTATTATTATGAAAAAAAAATGTTCCTAAACAGAAATCAGATCCCAACTTGTCAACAAAATCTTGGGCCTGGTACTTTGTCTAAAAGTCATCTATTTCCCCCTCCTTTTAAAGGATTATGGAAATCATTATACATTGGTTGGTCACTGGAGTTAAAAGAGAAAACTGACCCAGGACTCTAGTATATTATGATGAAATTGAGTTTAAAATCAAATACTGGTAAATGAGCTAATAATGACACATGTTTGCAGCATTTTAGGAGACTAGACTCTGGAATCAGATGACTTGGGTTCCACACCTTTGGCTTATTGGTCAAGATAAAATTTACTTAATCTCTCCTGATCTCCATTTCTTCCTTTGTAAAATGAGGATAATGCCAGTCCCTCCCTCAGAGGGATGAAATGAAAACTGATTGAATCATTACTTATAAGGTATCATGTGCCTGTGCTAAGTGCTATTGCATAGCATTATCTGGTTTTGTGAAATTCTCCAATAATCTTATGGTATAAATATTAGCATCTCTATATCATATAAGCAGCATAACACAGTAGTTAAGAATTCAGACTGAGGATCAGACTTCCAGGGTTTTAATCCTGGCTCACCACCTATTATCTATGTGCTCTGGGACACATCACTTAAACATTCATAGCTTCCATTTCCCATCTCTAAAGTGGGGAACACTTTAAACAAAATGCCTACAACATAATGTAACTATGAGGATTAAATGAGCCACAGCCTATTAAGGTCATCACAGTGCCTGGATCATAAGGTGATCTTAGCTATCATTATTGCTACTAGAACAGATGATAGCAAGAATTTTGTCCCATGTCACAAAACTTCCTAGTTTTCCACTTCATGTTCTTCGCATAGTTCTGTGCTGCTTATGATGGCAATTTAATTCCCTTTTCTTGGCTTCAGTGAAGGATGAGGATCTAAAAAATAAGTGTGATCTCTGGTTGCACCATAAGGCTGTCTTGCTACTCTAAATGGCAATGATTCCTGGATGGATTGAAATAGTCTAAATTAGAAGTTGAACAAAAAGCAGGAATGCATTCTTTCTAGTTAACATTTAACATGTCAGCACACACACACAAAAAAAGGTTGAAAGGGAGATATATAATTAATGACAGCAGTGTCACCTAAAACACAGGTATTTGCATAATTTTTAAATTATCTTATTGTGTTTTGTAGTGGTTGTGAATGTAGAACATACAGAGTCCAATACTCTGGTAAACCTTACTGAGAAGGACAGTACATGGAAATGTGATTCTATTCAACTAATGGTGACATAAACTTCCCATCTTTGAAAGGATGGGAAGGTGATTAAAGGGAAAGAGGCAAGCAGAAAAATCCACCCTCAGAGTAAATCTTTCTATGTGTACAGCCAAAGAGCACCAGGCAATTAACTCCCCTAGACAGCCTTGAATACTCTTCCTAAAATATAGCCTGTGGGTTTGACAACCAAAGAATTTTTGTTATCTTTGTTGACCAAAAAGATCATTTGAATCCTTAGATTTTACAGCTTCAAAAGTAAACTGATACCAAACCAACTTGGGTTTTTGTTTCATTTGAGCAGTATGACTAAACATCTTTTGAAAATTTCAAAGACTAAAATTCAGAAATCAAAAAAATCATAAAAGACATCTTAGCAAGAATACTGAATTTGGTAAAATATCTCAGGAAAACAACATAAGAGGAGGTGGCTAAGCATACTGCCTCTTTTTCATTCTGAACCTTGCAACATTTATGCTATATTTGAATTGCCCTCTGAGAAAGCTTTATGAAACTTTCAACACTAAAGGAGAATGTGCTATAATTAGTCTGTATTTGTGATTGGGGAAAGTTTTTCAAAGCAAATTATACATGAAAAGTATAGCTTCCAATAAGTAAAACTAACTATTGTAAATAAAAAATCACATTAGGCCCTTGATCTGAGATCAATTGTGTCACAAAACCTCTTCACTGATATTTTGGTTTCTACAAATAACAAGCCAAAAGGACTTCCATTCAGGATATGTACTGAAGTAAAAGTAAAATCAAAAACAAATTTCTTGCTCAAAACACAAGCAAATGCTACATTAAGAAAATGACAAGTTCATTTTAAAATGCATTGTCAAGATTAAAAACAAGAAGAGGAAATCCACTTGTTCTAAAACCCAAGGAGGACCTCAAAATCATAACACAAATGGCTGTTGAAATCTAGCAGCTCATGGAGATATAAGGACAGTTCTGCAAGTTTATATTTTACTATTTATTCAGGAATAGCAAAGAACAACTCAGGTCTATAGGAATCTATGATTGAACTCCCTGCATAAAGCTACATGGCATAGAAAACATGGCCCTAACATGATGCAGGTAACCGCCTATCAGCCAAGGGAGGCATTAAAGTAGCTCACCATCTTCTTAGCCCTGTGGGTAACAAAAAAGGAGTCGACTTCAACAACCAGTCCCCAAACCTGTATAACTCACAGATGTAATATCCTGATTCATAATACTTGCATGTTTCAGGAAACTAAAATGAATAAATAAACATAAAAATAAGTTTGAAGAAAGGGGATTTTTAGGGGTACCAAGGAGTCAGCCAAATTGACCTATAAGGTGACATCTGCAACCAAAAGATCCAGGATGCCTACTGAAAATAATTCCTTTTGAAGACTCATTGGCATTCAAGCATTTCAAGGAAACAAACCACTATTATTGAGAATTTGGATTTCCCAGAACAGGAAACAATTCAGTATTTGACATATATTTAACATCTCTTTAAAATTTTTTAATAAAGGAAGAAATAGAACCAATATAGTAAGAATCAGTGGATTTGGAGAATATCTAAATAAGAACTTCAAAGATTGAAAAACATGATCATTAAAAATCTTTAAACAATATGTTAAATATGCTATAAACATGTTAATTTATTTTGTACTTATATATTTGTATATTTATATTACATTTTTATATTTTAAAATGTCATCTTTTTAAACAGTATGTTAAAAATAGCTTAAGAGAGTTAAATGAACTAGAAGATGTCTGAGAACATCATTGAAGATGCAGTACTAAGAGATAAAAAGATGGAAAAAATGAAAAAGAGGTTCAGAAACATGAAGATAAAATGAGAAAAGTCAACATATGGCAATCAGGAGTTTTAGAATCTTAAAATATATAGACTATCTTCAAAGCAATTGTTGCCAAAAATTGTTCAGAATTTAAAAAGTGTCTCCAAATTCAAATGGCAGTACCCTGGACCCCTAGCAGGATGAGTTACAACAAATCACAATTAGACATACCGAGGTGAAATTGTTGAACAAATAGCATGCTTTAAGAGAGGACAGATTAATCACAAAGGAAAGAAAGTCATGTTGGCAGTAGATATTGCATCACAATATAAGAGATGTTAGAAAGTGGTGGAATAATATATTCATAGTTTTAAAGGAAAATAACAATCTAATGAACTATAGACAGTTAAACTATCATCATTTATATACATATATATGCATATATATCAAAACATAGAATATAGACATATAAATCTTGAGTTCATCACACAAACTAACAAAATCACTAAATGATATATAACCACAGAATAAAACAAAAATCAGAAGTAAATCGTTAGATGCAAAAGCACTGTAAACAAATAAAGTACTGAACATTTCAGAAAATCTAAATATTATTTAATTTACTAAAATATAATATGTATATAGCACTTACTATAAACCAGACATTCTTATAAGCACTTTGCAACAACCCTGTGTAATATTTACTGATATAATCCTATTTTATAAATGAGAAAGCTGAGATTCATAGAGGTTAAGTAATTTCCTCATGGTCTCACATCTAGTACATGGCAGAGCTTGGGTACAGAAATTGCTTATATCCACTTTGCTCTATTGAGTCTGCAATAAACATCAACTATTAAAATTATTAATACAAATGATAAATGAAAGATGAAACTAAGCATCTAAACAATGCTAACATAGAAGATGGAAAATGTTGTCTCAGAATTAAGGCATCTTAACATAATTTTATTGTTCAGGAGGATAGAAATATTTATGAACATTAGTTTGTATTAAGTATAAAGAGTAAAAATTTAAAGGTAACCACTAAAAGAATACAAATAAGCTCTATAACAAACCAAAAGAGGGATAAAGGAATAAAGAATCCTTGATTACTCCAAGCAGATAAAGAGAAAAAAGAGTAAATAAAGAGCATAGTGAAAAGAAAACACAAACTAAAAGAAACATACCCAAAAACTTAAATGGTAAATGTAAACATATTAAACACATCTATTAAAAGAAAAAGTCTCATACTGGATTCTAAAATGAGAGATACATCTAAAAATCAATGATATAGAAAGCAAATAGATTTAAAAAGATATATCAGTTAAATACTAACCAAAATAAAGATGAATCCATAACATTAATGAAATAAAAGAGAATACAAGGTAAAAAAATAATAGAGACACTCTGAAAAATAAAAAGAAAAATCCATCAAGAATAATCATAATGATGTACCCGACAACCTAGCTTTTACACACACACACACACACACACAAACACACAGGGAAACATTAACCAAATGACAAAATTTGATAAATCCACAATTACAGTTGAAGATTGTTAACATACTTTGCTAAGAAACTGATGTTTCAAGTAAAACTTAGCAAATCTGTAGAAGATTTGAACAATATTTAACAAGTATTCTCTAATAGACATATAGAATTCTGAACTTGGTTAATATAGAATTCATATTTTTTCTTTTTTTAATTATATATGACAATAGATTCACTTTTTATACCTTTATTTGTTTATTTTTATGTGTGTTGGGGATCGAACCCAGTGCCTCACGCATGCTAGGCAATTACTCTACCACTGAGCCACAACCCCAGCACAATAGATACATTTTTGTAGTTGGATACATTATCTTTATTTCATTTATTTATTTTTATGTGGTGCTGGGGATCGAACCCAGGGCCTTGCACTTGCTAAGCAAGCATTCTACCACTGAGCCACAACCCCAGCCCGACAATAAATTCATTTTAAAAAATATTTTAAAATATATTTTCTAGTTGTCAATGAACCTTTATTTATTTATATGTGGTGCTGAGACTCAAACCCAGTGCTTCCACATGCTAGGCAAGTGTGCTACCACTGAGCCACAACCCCAGCCCCAGGATTAATTTTGACAGAATTATAAAAGCATGGAATATAATTTGCTCTAATTCAGTCCCCAGTACTTTCCCTTCTTCTCCTTTCCCCATTCCCATTCCCTTCCCTCTAATATAATTTTCTCTCTTCTATTTAATTACTTTTTAAATTAGTGTCTTGTGGATATACATGATGGTGACATTCACTATGGAACATTCACATATGTACCTAGGAAAGTTAGGTCAGGTTCATTCCACTGTCTTTCCCTATCCCATTCTTACTCACTTCACCTTCATTCCCCTTTGTCTACTTCACTGATCTTTCTTCTATTATTTTTTATCCCCCTCTCCTTATTTTTAATTAAGTTCTGCATATTAGAGAAAACATTTGACCTTTGACAGTTTTGGACTGGCTTATTTCATTTAGCGTGATAGTCTCTAGTTCCAAACATGTACCAGCAAATGTCATCAAATCAAACTCCTTTACAGCTGAGTAACACTCCATTTGTATATATACCACATCTTCTTTATCCCTTCATCCCACATTGTTTTTAAATACACATGTAGTATGCCACAAAGGAAAATTTAAGTAAATTCCAAGAATTAAAAGCCATAGAAACATTTTTGTTCAACCACATTTAATTAGAAATCAATGATAAAAACATTGCAAATATGTAGACTCCAAAACATATATTTTATAAATGAGGAGTGAATTAAATAAAAGACTAATGAATCTAATTAAATATTTGCAACAATGAAAGGTCTATCTATTGAAATGTGCTGGATGTAGTTAAAGGGAAATATTTGGGGTAAATTTTATAGCTTCAAGTATATATATTAGCAAACAGGAAAGATTGAAATTTAATAATATAAAACTATAGATAAAGAGGAAAGAAAAATATCAGTACACAAAAAATGCAAAGAATGGAATGGTAACAATAAATATCTAAATGAAACACCAAAAACACAGATGATCAGCAATATCAGAAGTTAGTTTTCTGGAAAAAATAAACAAATAAAGGTTAGAAAGGAAAAAGAAGACATTGCTACAGGTACCACAGAAATGTTAAAACAATGAAACAATACTATGAACAGTGCATGCCATTAAATTTGAAAATGTAGACAAAAAGAATAATTTCCTTAAAACTACTTAAACTGATTCAATAAAATACATAGATTTAAAAACTATGGAGAAACTTAACAGTCAAAAAACAAAACAAAACAAAATAAGTAGTAGGCCAAGAAATTTTCCAGAAAATAAAACAAATTTTTTAATAAAACTTTGAGGAGTAGATAACTCATATCTTTTATAGACTGAGAGAATAAAACAAAAAAGCAAAGTCCTCAACTTATCCATCTTGTTATGTTGTTATGTTATACACACACACACACACACACACACACACACACACACTCCTAACAGGGAATAAATTACATCTACAAGATCCTTATTTATATATAAGCTATTATAAAATTTTATCTAAGGACTTGAAAAAAGACCTGAATAGAGAAGCATGTTCGTGGATGGGATGACACAAAATGAAAATAGTGTCAGTTTTTCCCATAATAATCTATTAATATATCATGAAGCTGGTCTATACTCTAGTAGAATGTCCCATGGAATTTGATCAACTGATATTAAAATTCACAGAATGTTGTAATTCAAATGACAGTATTTCCTTGTTATCATACCTGATTTTCTAATTGTGTCTCATTTTGATCTGACACTAAAATATTAGATCTTCCAGCTTTATCTGCAACCTATTGCCAGGGCTATCCCACTTGGTATCTTCCCACACCTGCATACATTGCATTTGGCAGCACTGATTCACTTTGGTTCTAGGATACAAATGTCTTTTACTGTCATTGAAAGTGGGATTTAGGTCCTGATTTCTTTTTCTACTAGTTGATTTGAGATTATTTCTACAAGAAAGAGGAGGTTACTGGGCAAGGTGGCACACACCTATATTCTCAGTGACTTGTGAGGCTGAGGCAGGAGGATCGCAAGTTCAAAACCAGCCTGAGCAAAAGCAAGGTGCTTCACAATTCAGTGAGACCCTGTCTCTAAATAAAATACAAAATAGGGCTGGGTATATGGCTCAGTGGATGAGTCCTCCTGAGTTCAATCCCTAGTACCCACTCGAAAGAAAGAAAGAAAGAAAGAAAGAAAGAAAGAAAGAAAGTCTTCAGTGGGTTTTTAATTTTTTTTATTCTTGTTTCTCAAAATAATGTTTTAGGAAAAATATGCTAACTCGCAGATTTTAAACTTGAAATGTTTTTGTCATATGTGTAAATACATATAAGGAATATAGTTTTCTACATGTGAAAAATTGTTATATCATTCTATGGTAATCACCATTATCTACTTTAAATATACATAGTTACTTTTCCTCTTGATTTCATATATTCATTCCTTTTCATCTGCATATTTTTGTAATGTAGTGTATTTTATGTTTAAATATTTATAATTTTTCCATATCAAAATATATACATTAAAATTAATTCCTATTAACATAAACCTAGATTGGGTTATCATTGCAGTGGTCACTATTGTACAACTAAAAACAATATAAATTAATATTTTGGTAAAAATTTACTTGCTTTTAGGTTTCATGATTTTTTACCAAATAAAAAGTAAAATTTTATTACAGAGTAATCTCCATGCTTTGGATAGGGATGGATTTGCAATTAATTTGTGTATCTCATAATGAATACTATGTTTTACAAAATGAATAGAGTTTAATATATAGCCCTCTTTTACATTTTTGTATAAATGAGAGCTAAGAAATTTTGTTCACATGAGCAAGTACGAGAAGTTTGGTATAACAATGCCACTCAATTTTTTGAATCCTTTCTGAGTTCTATACCAAAATTGCTTAAACATGTTTCATAAAAAATATTTTTGGTATACTCTTAATGGGAATGTAAATTAATACAGCCATTATGAAAAATGGTATGGCAGTTCCTAAAAGATAAAAAATGGAACTACTATATAATCTAGTAATCCACTACCAGGTCTATAGCCAAAGGAAATGAAATCAGTGTGCTGATATAAAACCAATTTAAAAAAGCCCACCAATGGACAAATAATAAAGAAAATGTGATATACATAAATAATGAGATATTATTCAGCCTTAAATGAAATCCTGCAACTTAGGACAGAATAGAAAACCCAGAGAAATTTACATTAAGTGAAATAAGCCAGACACAGAATGGTAAATATTGCATGATCTCACTTATATGTGGAATGTTAAAATGGTTAACTCCAAGAAACAGTAAATGGTGGTTACTAGGGGTTGGGGTGTGGTGAGTGTTATTAGTCAAATAAGTGATCAAGTTACACAAAATTTCAGTTATATCAGAGGATAGGTTTGGATATTTTGTACATCATGGTGACTGTAGTATACTGTATGTTGTATATTCAAAAATTGTTTTCAGTCTTATCATCACAAAGCATTGAAAAACACATGTGGCAATATATGTTACTTTGCTCAAAGTAGCCATTCCACAATATATACGTATTTCAAAATGTCATGTGTTACTGAACACATTTCTATTTGTCAGTCAAAATTAATTTATTAAAATAATTTTTAATGATCTATTAGTTGAGCTCACTATGAAGTCACCCTAAACTCTTCTCAGGTAGATGAATTTTAGGGGAGAATACATAAAGAGAAGATATCAACATAGATACAGAATGTCCATGTATTCCCAGGAGTATATTCATCCTAATTCAAAAAATTATTGTTTTACTCTACCATCTTAAAACTGAAAGTTTCTGGGAAAGAAAAGATATGATCTGACCAGGATAGGCTCAGAACTCTATTAAGCTTGAACCTGAGCATTCCCACTTTTATCATGTTTATACATTGAGTTTCAGATTTCCCTTTAAAAAAGGGCAGTGGTATTGAACAAATAAACAAGTGTAAAAACAAACAAACAAAAACCTGCCTGTAATACCAGTGACTTGGGAGGCTGAGGAAGGAGGATCACAATTTGGAGGTTAGCCTTAGCAAATTAGTGAGACCCTGTATCAAAATACAAAATAAAAATAAAAAGGACTGGGGATGTAGTACTGGGTTCAATCCCCAGTACCAATAAATAAATAAATAAATACACCTAAAAGTTTCTGTAACATAAATATGAAAAATTTGAAGTAAAATATCACCATTTATTGTTTTGGGGTTTGAGCATATTAATATATGTGCTCTGTATTTTTCTGTGCATGTAAAATATCTCATTCAACATAATTCATTACAAATTGACAATGGTTGACAGGACCTAATGAGGACATCATACTCTGAGTACAAGCCCCACCCATTGTCTAGAGCATCTGTTTTCTTTTGTGGCATTCAGTTGCTTTGATTTCTCAGATTTCACTGCGAAGTTCAAAACATACTATTTAAAACAACCATTTAAAATCCACTAAAGAGCATATATAGAACTTGGAGCCTTGTCAAATTTGAAAGTCTCAGACATGGCTGGACGGCACGTATGTTTGGAAGCCTCCAGTACCCACACCATCACTGCCCATCCATACCTATACCCACACACTCTGAACATAGTCTGTGTAAAAAAAATCCTTCAGAAGAAGATTTCAGCCAAAATTTGTTATCCAGGGTATTCCAGAGTAGAAATGAATGAGCCTGCGGGTGGGGCTGGGCATAGTACAGCTCTGAAAGTACCTGATCTGAAGGGAATGGCAATCAACTGTAAATATTAAGCTTGATCACACCGCTTATATGGCTCAAAGAGAGTTGAGACAAGACATATTCATTGAGAAACTACAACACCAAGGCTATGTGAATGCCATTGTAAAAGCAGCCTATTAGGTAAGGAAACACAAAGGCCCAGGAGTCAGAGTGACCTAGGTTCAAATCCTGATTCTCCTGATAAGCACAAGCTAAATGATCTCAAATACATTGCTAAATCTTCACAAGTTTAATTTCAGATTGACTGTAAGGACGACATTAAAGGGTATGATTTTATGTAACAGGTCCTAGTCAAGCCCAGCACAGAGTAAGCATTCATTCAAAATCTGTTCCTTTCATGTTGTTATTTTTAAGATATTTTTCCATCATTTGAGGCATTAAAGTTAGTGAAAGATATGCAGATAAACACATGAATGATACTGGGAGTTTACTATTTGGGAATTTATGAATTTTGGGTGGATGGTATAGTGTACAGGTTTAAGAGTTCTAATGTCCAAATGTCTGGGTTCAACTCCCATCTCCACTATTTTCTAGATATATAAACATAGATATATAAACCCTAGCAGACTAATACACATTTTTATTTTATGTTGATGCCCTTGCATGCCTAAAACAGCTTTCTGTCCTCAGATCTTCAGTTGTTAATGGTACCTCTCACAGGATTGTTATAAAGATTAAAAATATGTTATCCATGTAAGGCTTTCCCATTGTGCTTGGTACACATATGAAACACTCAGTTTAGTTAATTTATACATACACACACACACACACACACACACACACACACACACAATTTTATGAGGACCTACTCCCAACAAATCATACTACATAGTTTTTTATTATAGTTGTTTCTTGAAAACATTGCTGAATGTGCAGAATGAATGCTTTAACTGACAACCAAGTCAGTTTTTATAGTTTTGTTTCTCAAACACCATAAACATTGGTGCTACCTGGGTATTGGTCAGAAATGAGGAATCTCAAGCCCCACCCTGACCTACCCAATCAGAATCTGCATTTTATCAAAATGCATACCACAAAAAAATATATACAGCACAGTTTAAGAAATGCTGGCTTACCACTCTACTTTCACTCTTCTCCCTACTATGACATGTTTCACTGTTCCAGAACAGGCAGAACTCCTAGGACTTCCAACAAAGCCTATATTTTGACCTTGAACTCTTCCATAAGTTTTCAATGTCCTCTTTGGTCAGGCCTGCTATTTCAGGACAAGGACTGTCAGAGCTATACCTGCTTCACATCCAGCACTGAGCACAGCACTTGATGTTAGTCAGTTTACCCCGACAGGATTATAAAATCCCCGAAGGCAAAGATCATGCTATGGTTGATCATATCAAGACACCATGCTTGACTACTACATTTCATTTTACACTGAGCACCTGAGGGAAAGGGTAGACTACAGAAAAACCATAAAGCCATCTTTAAGATGAGGACAGCAGACTCACCAGAAACTAACCTTGACAGTATGTTGATCTTGGATTTTCAGGCTCTAGAACAGGGAGAAAATAAATGTCTGTTGTTTAAGCCACCTAGTCTATGGTATTCTGTTACAATGGCCATAGCATAATAATACACATTTTATTTTTATGTTGAAGCCCTTGCATTCCTAAAACAAACCTCAGTTTTTCATGGTTTATAATCCTCTTTATTTTTGTGGTGCTGGGTACTTAACCCAGGTGTGGGCATGCTAGGGAAGAGCTCTATCAAAGAGCTACATCTCCAGCCCCTATAATCCTTTTAATATATTGCTTGATTTGGTTTGTTAATATTTTGCTGAGGATTTTAGCATCTATATTAATAAGGGATATTGGCCTATAATCTACTTTAGTTTTATGAGACACAATCCTCAGCACATGCATGTCTTTCTAGATACCCAGGGCTTTATTGGGGTTTTCCAAGACATCCCATGGACATCTTCCTACCGAATCTTTCTCTACAGTCTTTTTTGTCCAAATTAGTATCCTTCACTCAGATAGCTACAAAGTTAATTGTTGGTGACCCTTTGTAACCAAACACCCTCTAGCTAGGGTTGTTGGCAATGAGCAAGATCTTTGCCAGGTCAAAGAGAGACAAACTTTGAAAATAACACATTTTTGCATGTTGCCAGCCAGATCAAACAGTGAAATGTCTCTAGCTGGGTGTGGTGGTGCACACCTATAATCCCAGTGGCTCAGGAGGCTGAGGCAGGAGGATCACAAGTTCAAAGCCAGTCTCAGCAATTTAGCGAAGCTCTAGGCAACTTAGCAAGGCCCTGTCTATAAATCTAAACAATAAATTAATTAAAAGGGCTGGGGATGTTGCTTAGTGGATAAGCACCCTGGATTCAACCCTTGGTACCAAAAATAGAACAAAAAAAGTCTCTAGCCATGGGCTTTGGAGGGATTCCAATCCACTCTTCTTCCAGTGGCTGCTGGGCTACTAGTTTTCAAGGCTACTATTAGTTGAGGAGAGTAGAATGAATAAGGAAATTTTAAAATACTGTAATGCTCTCTGTTCTTATTGAGGTTCAGTTGTTTTTCTTGAATAAAATGCTCCATGGATTTCCAGAGTTGTGACAAAGTTGATTTTGAAAAAAAAAATTGCAGGGCTTTTCCTTGTCTTTAATGGAAAGTATATTTTTGGAGATCCTTACTCTACAATTCTGCCAGCATTTTCTTGTTTCTAGTGCTTTTTCGTTCTAGATCCATATGATCTCTGACCTTGGGCAATCCAGGTTACTTTTCTGGGCTCTCTTCCTCTGTACAACAATACATGAGTCTGGAGGTATGAAGGATAGATAATCTCAAGATCATTTTTTCTTACATAGTGAATGCACTTATGATGAAATATATTAATCCTCTACTTCATTGATTCTAAGATGCATTTTTAAAATTTTAATATCACTGATATCAGAATGCATGCTGCAATTGATGTGTAAAACAGCACTATACCACAATTTAATTTGTAGTGTGAAAAAAAATTTCTTAGAGGCATATAACATAAGAGAGTACCTTACATAAGAGGCATTTGAGATTCTATAAGATACATTGAGATACTCCTATTTACAAGGCTTTTAAGCCAGTTGTCATGGCAAGCTGGCTCAAGCTGTTTGATAGGGGTAACCAGGTAATATCTTATTTCTTCTCTGCTAGCGCAGGACCCAGCCTGAAATATTGTTAGGCTATCCAAACCAGCCTCTTCTCTGTAAGCCTCATAGCCTAGGAAAAGTGATAGAGATTGTAAACTTTAACCTGTTGATTTTTAATTTTAGATCATTAAAACTGGCAGGAATTTTAGAGATCAATGTCCAACCTCTCTTTGTGCACACTGGGACTCTGAAGCTCAGCTTTGCAAAAGGACATCTCAATGTCACTCAATTAGTGATAGAGCAGAATTAAAACCATGTTCTATTGCTCTGTTCTCTCTTTTATCCCTTCCCTCTGAGCTTCAAATTTATCTGCATATCATTTTCCAAACAATTCTAAAGGCATTCTCCCCACCTTAATGGGCAGTTAGAATGGAGACAGCTACATATTTTAAAAATCATTAAATCATATTTGTATTTCAAGTAATATGATTCCCATTTGGAAATGAGTAAAAATGCCAAGATAAGCCAAAGCCCTTTTGCAGACCAAATTCTCCTTCCAGACTTCAGCCAGATCACTGTTGGCAGGGGCAGACTGGCTGTAGCATTTGTTAACCCTCAGTGGTAACTCAAATGTTTCTAAGCCACTGGGTCAGGAAATGCAAGTTTTTGTCTCGGCTGGCTGTGTGACCTGAGCACTGGGTTGTCGAGCCAAAGTGTGGACTGTGACTGCTACAGTTTAAAATGAAGCAATCTGGATCAAATGCCAAATGGATAGGGATTAAGAACCTTGAGAAAGTATATGGCCCTTGACATAGAAATTCAATTTCTAGGAAATTATTCTTTGGAAATAATAAGATAGATATACAAATGTGTATAAAAGGGGAATACAGAAATGCTACTTATTACAGTAAAAATGGAAATAATTTAATATTTAACATATGATAGTTCTTTACAATGAAATGTTATATAACTACTAAAAGTAAAAATAGATTTGTGATGACAAATATTTTCATAATTGATCAAAAGTCAGTTTATGAAATAGTGTGTGAATGCCTTCGTGTATAAAAAGTGACAATCAGAAAAAATAAGTGAGTGAAAGGAAGATCAGTAAAGTATAGGAAGGAAAATAGGAGAAGGACAAAGGAAAGGAAAGTGGGGAGAAAGAGATTGAAATAAAATTCCATGTATATGTGATTTCATCAAAATTAACCCACTATGTATAAATATAATGTTCTAAGAAAAATAGTGTGTGAATGATAATGCCATGTTTGTAAATTTAAAAACACATGTATTTCTATATGGATAGGAAAAAGACAAGAAATTCATGTTCACAAAACATCAACTGTGCATTTTTTTCTCCCTTTACTTGTCTATATTTTGTATCTCTTCCTCAAAGAATATGCCTAATTAAAAGGTTTAATGCTGAGCTGGGGATGTAGCTCAGTGGTAGAGTGTTTGCCTGGTGTGCACAAGGACCAGGGTTTGATCTCCAGAATCATAAAGCTGAAAAAATGGATCCTGAACAAACTGAGCAGTGCTCACCAGAGGAAGATGGAATATAACTTTATGATGAAAGCTGCTTTGGCTTTCTGGAAGGTACTGTGGAGGAATACAGTTTTAGACAGATAGGTTCTGAGAACTTAGGAGCCATTGCCCAAAGGCACTGTGTTTGGCCCACATATTCACAAGAAACATCCAGCATGGGTGACCCCAATAAGTACTCTATAAATGTTTAATGACCGAATAATGATAAACAGATACACAGTTATTAGTGACTTATTAAGAAACATTTTCTTTTGTTTTAGTCCCAGGGATTGAACCCAGGGGTGCTTAACCATTGAGTCACATCCCCAGATATTTTTTTTATGTTTTATTCTGAGAGAGGGTCTCACTGATGTGCTAGGGCCTTGCTAAATTGCTTAGGCTGGCTTTGAAATTGTGATTCTCCTGCCTCAGCTTCCAGAGCTGTGGGTATTATTACAGGCATGCACCACCATGCCCAGTGAAGAAACATCTTTTTACTTAAGACAGCAGAGGCAAAGCCTGCATGATTTCAGATAAATCTGTAAATTAATATTCAATAAAGAAACATTTCATTTACAACATTCTGATATTTTCAAATAAATACATACACAAAGAGGTTACTTCCCAACTTCCCTTGAGTTTGTGGGAAAGTATGCCTCCAACCCCAGAATATTTTAAAGATTAACTGCATTAAAATTATTTCTCATCTTTATGAGTTGATGAAAATCAAGTTTGCCTTGAAAGGGTCTGAAATAGCCAGCCTTAATCTAGTTCTCATTCTAGCACTGACCACCTTTGGGCTATTGAACAGGTCATGACCACCCAACACCTCAAAGCCTCCATATATATAAACACCATCCAGATCTAAGAGTAATGACTCCAGAAGTGAATAAGAACTACAATAAGCCTGTATTACCTTTTGATTTTAAATATAGATGTTCCTGTGTGCTCTTGTTCTATCTCAATTGGAGTTTCTAGCATTGGATATATAAATTCAATGGGTTGATTCTTCTTGGATTGACCTTCATGGGTCAGAGTCACTGTTGAAGGATTGGGAGGATAGGTTTATCTCCAGAAAGACCCAGGAGGACTAGTGGTAAGGAAGAAGACCCCCTCTCTGTTCAGTGGTGGCCACCATACATATTAGACTACTCTTCGAAAAATTATCTCTCCCATATTTCACCAATTGGGTTGATCAAGCACTTGCACATACATAGGTGATATTAGTACATTGGTGTCTACTGCTTCAACTAGCTGTACATGGGAAAGAAATGGCCTCACTCAAAGTTCTGTTGATTCCTTTTCAGGAGTGAGAAGAGAAGAAGAAAAGGAAGGATATAGAAAAATGAAACAAGAATCATGGCTATTCGCTTCACCATATATCTGATTCCTCCTTATCAGTGATTTTGTATCATGTGTGGTACTAGGGATTGAACTCAGGGGTGCTCTACCCCTGAGTTATATCCCCATCTCTTTTTTATTTTTTATCTTGAGATAGGGTCTTACTAAGTTGCTGACAGTGACCTTGAACTTGTGATCATCCTACATGCATGCACCACCAAGCCCAACTAGTTGATTGTGATATATTCTTGTATGCACTTAGTATTCTTTACTCAATTGATCTCCCTCTATTATTATTTTAATTAGTGCATTATATATGTGTATGCATATGGATATATAATGCACTAATTATATATAATACACATATACACACATCTAAAAATTAATTGTGGTATATTTGTATGTGGACATAGTATAATTTGGTAGGGTTTGTTCCCCAGTACCTCTCTATTCTCTCCCCTCCTGCCTCCCTCTTGATCTCCTTTCTCTATTCTATTGTTCTGCCTTCTGCTTTTGTGAGCAGAGACATATTTCTAGGCTTTGGAGGGTGGTGGGTTTAATAGAAAGAGAGCAGGTTCTGGAGATAAAACAGTTTGGTTTGAAGACCTGGCCTTGTCACTTACCAGATTTGTGGCCTTGTGAAAATAACTAAATCTCTCCAAGTCTTAATCATTATACCATCACTGAGATAAGTATAATGCACCTTTCTCATAGAGCTACTGGGAACCATAAATAATTTGTGTAAAAGTGATTGGTATGAAACTTGTCATAGGATAGCTGCCCAATAGAGGGTCTCTCTTTTAAAAATACTGGAAGGCTAATCGCTAAATGTGGGGCTTGCTTCTCTAGCCTGTCCACATCTCTCAGATATTCAATCTGGTAAAACAGAAGAGAGAAGGCAATGAGATCAGAGAGCTAAGAGGGACCTGAAAGCCACTAAAGGGCTTTGGCTATTATTCTGAGTGAAGTGGAAGAATATATGGGAATAATATTAGTACCTATCTCCTCAGTTTTGTTTTTTTGAAGATTAAGTGAAATAACATATCTCAGTGCTTAGCCCAGCAGCTGGCACATACACACCAGCTATTATCATAAACAGTCCTGATATTATTTAGTATTCCTGTTCTAGAGACATGAAAGTATTAATGACTAAATGAGAAGAAAGAGGAAAGAAATTATGGAGAGCCTCTGTCTGACCTCAGATTTTTCAGTTGGTTAGAAGGTGAGCAAGGGTTACTATAGGGGGATGTGTGACAATAAGATGAGATCATGCCTGTAAAATTGTTTCCAGAGGAGAAAGATGTCCTGCAACTTTAAGTCACTATTATTTTGAAAGCCAAATTCCAGGCTTCACAATATAGCCTACCTCTCTCCAATATCTAGTTATGTCTCCATAGTACAGGAAAAAAAAACCCAACTGTTTATATGCGGTAGTATTTCTGGTAACTGAACTTATTAGTTTAAAAGACAATATTTACAGAACTCACAAAATAGTGTGCTCTATGTCCACAGAGACCCGTTTTAATTAAAGCTCTACCTTTAAAATTCATTAAAGTAATCAGTTCTAAGCGATTAGGAAGCCTGCATATTTGATTTCACCATGTGAGAGCCTCAGATTTCCTTCTGCAGGTGCAGGAAGCAGTGATTTAAACAATTGTAAAGATCTCTTCTTTCATTTGATTTCAGTTTTATTGAAAGGCACCAAATGGATAGCCTCAGGAATTTCACTTCTTTATTAGGCATGAATAGCTCAGATGCCTGTTATGTAGATCACCTCATTACTATTGTCACCTGGGCAGAGTTGTGATTCAGAAGCTGGTGCTGGTTCTACTGAGGAAGAAGGGATAGATAGGTGGCAGTTAACTGTTGAGTGACAAAACATCACAAAGAGCCTTTGCTTTTTCATTCTGAATCCCTGGTCATGTCACAAGAGGGATAGTTGGAAGAGCTCAGTGAGGTGGCTTAGAGTGGTGATGACAACAATAGTAACAGAAACCACAACCACCATAGCTATTACCACTACAGCGTGTGGGGCACTGACCATGTATTAGGTACATACGTTATGTTCTGTGCGCCTCATAGCAACACTATCAGGTAGGCACTCTTGTCATTTTTATTTCTTAGATGAGGCTCAGAATGGCTGGGTCACTTGCCAGGAAAGCAGTGTAGAAACAAAAGGATTGGCCTTAGAATTCCCTTGGAGTTACATTCTATATGTGGGTTCTGTGGCTTAATTCCCCTGGGCTTTAGTTTGCTTATATAAAAAATAGCCATGATTAATGTCCACCTTTAGAGGGTTGTGGTAAGAATCAAATGAGGCAACATAAAGCATTTAGCATAGAGCCTGGCCCAGAGGATATGCAGATGTGGAGTAGTGATTCATATCATGAGACTGAAATGTGGCGCCAGAAGCAACCCTGTACCCCAATTATCTCCCTTGCAACCATGACTGGGAGAGTGGGAAGGAGGTAAGAAAGGTGTCCTGCAAAGAGGGGATTTAAATCAGCTTGTGTTGGGGATGTAAAATAGCCCTAAGACTGAGGGCCATGTGGCAGCAGATAACAACCCTTTTATCACAGAGCATGTGAAGTAGAGCTTTTCTGGAAAGCACTAAGGCAGGGATACTAGGTACAAGAGGATAGCAAAGAACAATGAGCCCAGGGAGGTGACGGTTTACTCTGAAAGGGACCTTGGCCACTTCTATCACTACCCTATGGAAAGACTAAGAAACATCTTTAATGGCATTTGTGTCCAGCCTCCTCAGTTTCCATGTGAGGGTACCAAAGATCCATGATTTGAAATCCCATAGTTTTAAGTATATTCCATTATCTTTATTGTCCAGAGAACAAATCTCTACACTCAAGTTCAAGATGACTCTGCCACCTTACTAATTGCAAAACTCTAATAAAACTACCTAATAACTTTATGCCCCAGTTTCCTCTTCTGTAATGAAGCACCTACTCCACAGAATCTTTTAAGGACTAAATGAGAAAATTTCTATAAAATGCTTAGTACAGTGCTTGGCACCTGGTACACATTCAATACCTAGAGGTTTCTTCTTATCCTTCCCTAATTCTCTGGAACTTTATTCCCCCATCGGAATCATCTTCTCTGCTGTCCCCACCTCTCTTTCCCTTAAAAGCTATCCTTCAAAGTTTCCCTAGATGCTTGCTGTTGCTCACCCCTGTTATTTGTGTCAGTTTAGCCTTCACTACTATGCCCACATTGGTGAAATGTCTACTCTGTAGCCCTCTGGAAAATGGAGGGCCTGACTCAGTGTTCCTGTTCTAGAAGCTACTTTTGGGATAGCTGAGCCCCAAAAGGATTAAATCCAGGAGTCTCCTGAGGGCAGGCCTGCCTTACCAGCTGTGGCTTCTCCTGTTGAGAATCTGTAGTATGCCTCTTGCAGGCATGATATTCATAGCAAGCTCCTGCAGTAACCTTTCTCATTGTCCCTAAGGCAAGGCTGGCATCTATCCCTGAACCAGACTCACTCCTTCATTAAGTCCTGATCTGGGCATTGAGCATACAGTGGTAAGCAAGATGGATACAGGGTATGCTTTCAGGGATCCAAAATGACAGTCAATTAAACAAGAAATCAAAATACAAGGTTATTAGAGCTATTTACTACTTAATTAACTAGTATGGATTGAGCCAATATTTTGTGCCAAGTCCTATGCTAGGTGTTAGAATCATGCTGATGAATCAAAAGACACTGTCCCCTTACAGTCTAGCAAAGGGACTTAATAATTATAATTACATACTTCTTATTGTAACCACTTGATTGACATCTAAGTGATGAGAAGAAAAGAACTGGGTAGCTAGAGCAGAGAATGGGGATCTGACCCAGGGTAGAGGATCAGTGAGGTTTCCCCAAGGAAGTAATATGTGACATGAGCTCTGAAGGATGCAGAGTTATTTAGTTTTGTGTTGTTATAATAAAATACCTGAGGTGAAGTAGTTTATAAAGAAAAGAGGTTTATTTAGCCCATGATTCTGGTTCCTGTCAAGTCCAAAAAGCATTGTGTTGGCATCTGATGACGGCTCTCTGGCCATATTATAATACAGCAGAGAAACAGAAAAGGAAGTGGACATGTGCAAAAGGGGAAGTGAGAGACCAGGAAGGGGCCAGGTTTGCTCTTTTAAAACAACCTACTTTTATGGGAAATAACTTGGTTCCTGTGATGACTAAATTAATCATTTCCAAGGGTGTTGTTGCCTACATGATGTGATCTGATCTTGAAGGCCCTACCACCTCTGTGCCTTCACATTGGGGGACCAAACTTCCAACACATGAAACTTTGAGACATAAACTTCATTCAAACCATAGCACTAGGCAAAGGCAGAAGGAAGCAGGGTAGTGGGTGGGAGAAACCACTCGAGGTAGAGGAAAAATAAGGGAAGGTTCCAACAAAGGAAATCATATAATAAGTTTCAGGAGTTGACAGGTGACTAGTGTGTCTGGGGATAGTCACCAAAGGAAGATATGATACAAAATAATGTGATGAGCTTACGAGTTTAGAATAACCAAGGTCTTGTGTCCATCATAAGGGATTCAGACTTTCTTTTCAGGGTAATGGGGAGCTGTTGATGGGTTTTAAGCCAAAGAGTGATGCTGTCTGAGTTATCTTTTCAGAAGATCTGGCCACCATGTGTAGAATGGATTGTGGGAAGGAAGACCAGAATGAAAGTGCAGAGACAAGTTATGATGCTATTATCCAATAAGGGATGATAATAGCATGGACTAGGGTGATGGTGAGAGGTTAACTTGAGATAGATTATCAGAGTTATACCTGGAAACACATGGTGACTAATTGGATATGGAGCGAGAGGGAGAGAGGGGTCAGGAATGGCTCCTTGCTTTTAGATTTTCATACCAAGTGGATGATGGAGCTGATTACTGAGATGGGGAAACCCAGAAGGAAGAGCAGGTTTGGGATGGGGTGAGAGGATGGTGAGGTCATTTTTAGATGTTGAACTGAGGTTCCTTTGGAACATGGAACTGTGCAGTTTTACACGTAAATCTGGAACTCAGAGGAAAAGCTGCCAACTGAAGATAGAAATCTGGCTGCTGTCAGTTCAGTGCAAAGGTGGTAACTGAAACCAAGGAGTGAATGAATTCACCTAGCAAGAGTGGAAAGTAAGCACAGAAGAGAACCAAAGATAGAACTCCAATAATCTGCAACAGCTAAAAGTCAGAATGAACTTAGGAAACTGAGAATTAGCTAGGAAAGAGAGTGCTTCAAGGAGGGAATGGTCTACAGTAACTACTGGGACAGATGTCAAGTACATGAGAACTGGAAAACAGCCATTAGATTTAGCAACACAGACGCAATCATACAGGGTGAAGAAACAGCCCAGCTCTTCCTGTTCTCCCCTTTAGCTGAGATGCATTCTTTTGGTGACTGGCCTTAAGTTATGGAATCCAGCTTCTTATTCTTTTCCCTCATCAGTACTGTGGATTGAACCCAGAGGTTCTTTACTACTAAGCTACATCCCCAGTCCTTTTATAATTAACTAACCTTTATTTTATGGTACTGGGGATTGAACCTATGGGCACTTTACCACTGAGTTACACCTTGAAACCTTTGACTATTTATATATTTACTTACTTTGTGGTACTGGAGATTTGAAACCAACGGTGTTTTACCACTGAGCTACACCTCAGATCTTTTCATATTTATTTTAATTAATTAATTATGATACTGCAGATTGAACCCAGGGGCACTCCTACTGAGCTACATCCCCAGCCCTTTTCATTTTTTATTATGAGACATGGTCTCGCAAATTTGCTGAGGGTCTCATTAAGTGTCTTGCTAAATTGCCAAGCTGGCCTTGAATTTGCAATACTCCTGCCTCAGCCTTCCCAGTAACTGGGATTACAGGTATGCACCTCCACACCCAGCCCCTTTGCCCTTTCCTAATCCCACCAATATGTTCGAAAAATACCAGTGACAAGGCCACCACCAGTACAGTTCATCTAGCCCTTCAGGTCTCTGGGTTACTACCAATTGGTTGGTGTTCCAAGTATCATTTTTATAACTACCACTTATCACTAATTTGGTCCTAATTCTGGCTTCATGCAGTTTTCCTTTTAAAGGTTAATAGTTATGCATTAGCTACAATTTATGCCTACAATTACTTTTGAAGGGCTCAGCAATGATAGTTTTCAATCCTGTAGTATAAAATGTGTTTTCAGAGCTATTATAATCACATAATTATATAAATAAGTGAATGAACAAATTTTTCAAAGCAAAATGCTCTTAGACTTCAGGTACACTATCTTATCTCTAGAATTACAGGTACCTTCTCTTTCAGGTACCTCACAGTAATGTCATTACCTCTATATGGATACATAAAAATTAAAGCACAAGGCAAAACTACTAAAGCAGCAGATAAAAAATTCAAGGTCCATCCTAGGCAGGAAATTTGATGATGCAAAAGTCATTGAGAAATAGACAGTTATTTAAAACCACAGAAATGCATAATTAATTCAAACTTGGAGAAACTTGGAGAATGCAAGATCATAATTCAATTTTTGTTTCAGAAGTAGTTGTTATATGGGCTGGGGTTGTGGCTCAGCGGTAGAGTGCTCTCCTAACACTTGCGAAGCCCTGGGTTTGATCCTCAGCACCACATAAAAATAAATAAATAAAGGTACTGTGTCAAACTACAACTAAAAAAAAATAAATATTTTTAAAAATTAGTGATTATAATTTGGATATTAGGTATTCCCAAAGATTTCTGTTAATGCAGGAACATTCAGAGGTGAAATGATTAGATTATGAGACCTGTGACCTAATCCGTCCATCCTAGCTATAATGGGCTCACTGTGTGGTAACTGTGGGTAGGTGAGGTGTGCCCAGAGGAGGTGGGTCACTAGGAATGTGTCCTGGAAGGGTATACCTTCCATGTGACTCCTTCCCCTACCCTCTGCTTCCTGACCCTACCAGGAGCTGAGTAGCTTTACCCTCTGGGCCCTTCCCCCATGATATCCTGCCTCACCTGGGCCCATGGCAATGGAATCAAGCATCTATGGACTGAGGCCACTGAAATCATTAGCCCCAAATAAACTTATCCTCATCTAAGTTGTTCTTGTCAGGTGTCTTGGTCACAACAATACAAAGGCTAACTAAAACAGTAGTTGTTATTTTCTTACATGGAAAGCAGAGCATATTGAGAGTGGATTTACCTCTTTATAGAAGTTACTCCTTAACATCTCCTGTGAGGTTTCTCATTAAGTTTAATTTTAAAGATGCCATTGCTGACTATTTAACATTTGGACAAAATGGTTCCCTCCTACTCACTAGTTGTATTTGAATCTGTTAGGAATAAATTGAGCTGTATCTACCCAGGTTTGCATCTCAAAAATGCCATATGATCGTGGGTACTAATGATTAGTCCAAATATGAAGTGTGTGTATTCTATATTGTGCATTTGGTGGCATGAAGCCTAGCAGCACCTTCAGGGAGTTTTGCCCACTGTTCTGGGCACCAGGCTCTACTCAGAAACTTGGAGAATACATCTTCTCAGCCAGCTGGACAGTTTGTACTCACAACTCTTCAGCTCAGTTTACAAATAACTTTTAAAACAATTACCATGTAGCACTTTGCCCTCTCAACAGTCTACTCTATCTCCATTAGCTTTCCTGGGACTTATTTTCTTACTTCAGATAAGATTTTTTTTCTAGAATTCCTGCTTGTCCTTGGCTGGTCTCCTTGTTCTCCCAAAGTTTGCTGGTGTGTATCCTTGTTACTTCTATCCTTGTTATTTTATGGAAAGACCTCTCATTTAAGAAAGAGACCTTGTGGGATCATCAGCCCTCTTCATGTAATGTCTACTCACAAAGAAAAACACCCTTCCTTTATAAAGTCCCTCTTTCTCTTTTATTGCTGGTGATAATGAAACATAACTTGATTTGATTAGCAACAATTGTTTTGTCCCAAAACTACTCTCCTTCCAATTCCAATTAAAAATTGGTACATTCTTCTTTATAAGACTACATCCTAAATCTCCATCAGTCTCCCCAGTCTTTGTTTATGTCTCATGTATCTCAAAGGGACCATAGAAGCATAACACACAAATTAGCACACTGAGAAGCAAAGAGCCCCCAACATCCATCAGCAATTGTTTTTAAAGGCAGAACTTTTCTGATTTCAACAGACTCATTTTTAAAATATTTCAATGTCCTAATTCCAGTTTAAAAATAAGAGAAAACTCTTCCTCCACTATTTGGAAAGCACAGGGACAACGACAGTACTTCATTTTGTAAAGAAAAAGCAAAAAAAAAAAAAAAAAAAAAGCATCATTATCTTGATCTTTGGAACCTGGCTTCCCTTTTATTTAAAGATCTGCTTGATTATTATTGTGGTCAGTTTTGAGAATCCCCTGAAAAGTTTCCAAAGTTGGATGTTACAATGTTAAGAGGCTCTAAGGAAAAGTCAATATTTCTCAAGACTCATTAACAATGAAGAAAAACAATGGGATATGAATTTCTAGGTGAGCCATGTTCTAAAATGTGTAGCTTATAAATAAACAATATGCCTCTGATTGTGGTATTACTAATATTCTTTCTTTGAGGAAATTCTAGGCACAAAACTCAGAACAATGCAGACAGAGCATATTTGCATTACAAAAGACTTTTTCAGATTATAAAAGAATTCTCCACAAGGCTTCTTTAATGAGAGCATATGTACAAGAATTCTGTTTACCAAAATAAAAGCATCAATCTGTATCAGAGTTATAGAAATGCTCTAATGGGTAATATGAGATGCACCCTGTTAGATGATTTATCTTGGGTCAGCTGGGATGGAAAGCCACACTCAAGAATGTGCTGGCTGGCTCCACCAGGACCCTGGAATCCACTGAGTAATTCTAAGCTCATGTTTCCCAAATATCCTTATCTGTTTTTTGAGTGTACCTGTGTGGAAGAGTGAAGAAAAGAATGTTTCAGGATATTTCAACTTGGAGATAAAATCTAACTTAATCCTGTGTCATCCTGAGTTTCAGGAATCATACCACACCAACCCTTTCATTTTCCAGCCTCTTAGCCACCAAAAATTGGGGAGTTAAGTGGTCAGGACCCTCAAATTCATGGAGTTTGACATTAACACATAACTACAGAGACCAGATTCTATATCACCCCTCGTGTTGGGTCTGTATAAAACTGCTTTAACTATCCATTTAAAATATTTGCTAGTGATTGGCTAAAAACATCAACAAAGGTTCTTTTCTGATATAAGCTCCAATTTGTGAATGGAATCTCTATCAAACATGTAGTAGTCTCAGTACTTATTTAAGGAAGCTCTAAAATGTATTATAGTGATGCTAGATTTTGTCCCACTCAGAAGTTTACAGAAAAAGAAGCAAATAACATAAAACAGGGCCATTTTGTAATTCCTGAAAGAGGAAATTAGTTAGCAACCTTTACCATTAGTCACCCATCCTACTGTTATGGGACAGCTTCTGTTTTCATTTCAACTGGGAGAAAAATAGTAATAAACCAAGTGAGCACCACATAAACATGGACAGGGTCCCCTGATCTGGAGATGAGCTACAGGCAGCTGGAAGCAGTTGAGCGTATTATTAGAAAGAGCCCGTGGAGCTTGGCAGCTAGTAGACCTGGGTGTGAATCTGAGCTCCACCATTTATTTTCTGTGGAACTTGAGCAAGTGACTACATCTCTCTAATGAGATGATTCCTCATCTGGGAAATTGAGAGGATACCTCAACCTTGCAGGGTTGCTATAAGTTAACAAGATGGTATAGGTAAAAGGTTTAAAGAACACAAAGCCTGACAAACAGTAGGTTCTCAAGAAATGTTGAATTAATGAATGACTACATATAAATATTGAATCTAAAGCTATCTCTTTAATTCTTTTGAAGCCTAAGCAGGGTCAAGAGAGCACTTATAGTTGTGACATAATGAAAATTAGGAATAGCATTAGGCTTTTGATGCAAATTTTAGACTAGGGATTTGATTTTCAGATTACATTAACAGTAAGTTAACAAAGATGATCTAATCAAAGCCTGGAAGCAAAAAAGAGTTAAGATTAAATGTAGGTGATTGTCATTAATGGATGATACAAATATAAGTTCTGCAGTTAAGACCAGGCCTTGGGGCCACATAACCAGTGCTCACAATGATAGTGCATCTTCTTTATATACAACTTACCTGAGGGGGAAAAATGTGTCCCCTGAAGAACCTACTCTTCTTATTACCTCAAAAGTGTAGTAACCATAAAAGACTTTTCCAATCACTGTTAGTTACTGAACCCTTTTCTTTAAGAGAATGAAGAATCAAATGTTTTCCCTTTCAAGTCTGCCATGCCTCATCTGAGGGGTTTCAGGAAAAAGGTAACCCCTTCTGAACTTCTTGTAAGAATTAGGACCCTTGGCTTGTCTTCTTCATCTTGGATATTAGTTCAATGAGAAACACATGACTAGAAATAGATGGCATTAACAGGTATTCCATAAAGCAAAGCAAAACAGCATGAAACTTGCTTTGGGTTAATGTATCTCTTTTGCTTCATCCAGTTTCAGAGGGGAGGAAAGAGCTTTCATATTCAAGCTGTACCAACAACCTTTTCCCTGCTCCCCAATTGAATGTGCCTTATCTCAGGTAAGTATGTCTTATTTTCCTGACACGCCCTCTCCAAGAGTCAAGGTAGCCTTTCTCTCTTTTTATTTACATGTGAGAAGATCTATTGCCTGGTGCCATAGAAGCATACTGTGGAATCCAAGGTTCTCTTTACATAAGGACCTCATTTGGGCTATCTCAGACCTCTTCAGGAAGGCATGAGGATCAGGCCATATTTGTCCTTTGACTACACTAATGGCCAAGAAGTTCTTTCTGACCTTCTGTAGTACATCTGCCACACGCTCTACTCAATGTAATCTTTCATCAAGCATTTATTGAACACCACAAGTGAGAAACACTTATTTGATTGGCAAATGTAGACAGATTACCTGGATATTCCCAACTCTGTTCAGTCTTCCTTTGTCTTGGGAGTGATCATACTGATGAGAGCAGGTGTTGCAATCTGCTCCTCCTGGTGGGCACCCTGTCTTCCGGTGCTGCCTATATTTAAGTGGAAAAGTCAGCCTTATTTCTGAAATTCACTTATCAGAAACTTTGACTTGCCCATCAATCTAGGTTCTCTAGCCTGACCTCCATCACTGATGAAGTAGTAAATCCCATACAACACTGTTTTATGTATTTTCCAACTTGTTCAGAATGTGGATGATAAAATGAAGTGGTATTCATTGGGGTTTTGGGGAGTCCCCCACAAGCACCAACTATGTGCCAGGCACATAGTCTACAATGCACACATATAATGGTAAGCATCATAGACAGAGGTCTTGTCTTCATGGAGCTAATATATCTAAGTCTCTCAGGAGACATTTTTGAAGAAAATTGCATTTTTCTCCCCATCAGTTTTATGACGTATCTCCATGGAGTAGATCACTGGGGAAGTCCCCCAGCCATATGATATCTGCAGCATAGCCAGATATTCTGCCCTGCTTTCCTGCTCATGCCTTTTTCCAAGATAGCTTTGCTAAGAGTTATGTTCTTTATGGATGTGACTGCTACTGGAATAGAGATGGAATCTTGCATGCTACACCTAATGTTGGAACTTGGCACTTTTTTTTCCTTTTCAAAATGTGTTCTCTTCTTGTTTATAGATCACATCAATGCCTTGTGGCAGAGTCAAAGCTTTTGAAGGTTCACTCTTTAGGATTCAGGATTACTTCAAAGCCCTGGAAACTTTAAGTTTTGACCAAATATCAGATATAAATTTCCAAATAAAATCATAAAGTCCAAAAATATTCCATGTGGTGCACTGTGCTTAGAGTTCTGAGGCTATTCAATGTTGTTAGGTATGCATGCATGTCTGGAACCACAACCTGGACAGGTATGCTTCTTTTTAAAAAAGTTTTTCATTAGTGCATAGTTATACATCATATTGGGGTTCATTTTAACATTATCATACCTGCAAGGGTTATAGTTGGCTCCATTTCAGTCCCCAGTACTTTCCCTTCCCCTCCCTTCCCAATATCCCCTGTTCCCCTTCCTCTACAATACTAGTCTTCTTCATATTTATTTATTATTTTTAATTGGTGTTTTGTATATATACATAAAGGTAAAATTCACTGTGGTATGTTCGTATATGTACATAAAACAATTTGGTCAATTTCATTCTGTACTTCCTCCTTTTTCTCATATGCCTCATTTTACTGTGTTTTGCTTTATTGTGGTTTGCAGATATTTTGAATTTTACAAATTGAAGGTCTGTGGCAATTCTGAATCAAATGAGTCTATAAGCATCATTTTTCCAACAGCACAGATGATTGTTAGCATTTTTAGCAATAAAGTATTTTTAAATTAAAATATGTACATTGTTTTCTAGATATAATGCTATTTGCACACTCAATAAACTATGTATAGTGTAAGCATAACTTTTAAGTTTACAGAAAAACAAAAATTCATGTAACTTACTTTATTATGATATTTGCTTTAGTGCAATGGTTTGGAACCAAACTTGTAATATCTCCAAGGTATGCCTGAATAATTTTACTGGATATATTGAGGTTACCTCTAATAAGCAGTCTCAAGCAATGTGCTTTTCCAAGTGCCAGCAATGTGCCCCAAGGTGTAGTAACTGTCAATTCCTGCTTATCCCAGCTCTGCCCAACTTTAGTTATTAAAAGTCTATATATTGCAGAGCAGGATACAGGCAGCCCAATCTTTACCAGGGATAGATTTTTTTCCTCATTTTTTTGGGGGGGGAGTATACCAGGGTCACTTAACCACTGAGCCATATTACCAGCCTTTTTTATTTTATTTTCTTTTTTTACTTTGAGACAGTTCCTTACTAAGTTGCTAAGGCTGGCTTTGAATTTGTGATCCTCCTGCCTCAGTCTCTCCAAGCTGCTGAGATTACAGGCATGTGCCACTGCACCTGGCCTTTTTCTCATTCGCTGCCTGAAACTTGCTCTCTGTTATATCTAAGATGAGACTTTGGGCATTCATGTCACATGAAATACAGCCTCCCCTCTAATCTTCATTATATGTGCTCAATCAGTTTCTAGTTACCATTCCCAGTCTTCCCCTGATATAGGAGCACAGCTCTGATCACACTATTCATATTTATTTCATGCTCAAGAATTTACATGATATCCAGCTTTGCAATTTTTTCCCCATGTGCTATATGGTTATTCTGTCAAAGTCACAGTCATTTGTTATCTAAGACTAATCTCAATTGGAGATAGAACTGAGGATTTTAAAGGGATTGGAAATAAAAGACCAGGTAAGAAGAAATTATAATGACTATTTTAGAGGAAGAGATAAAGATATGGTCTGCTTTATATCTTTTTCTTCTCCATCACTAACCAAAATATATGTTAATTGTGATAATTATTTTCTGAATCATAAATCTTTAAGACACATGGCTGGTTAAATGGCAAACAGTGATTTTTATATTTTGATTACTTGTGGCAGGGTTAAAATTTCAAAAGTACAAGTTCCAAATATATAACCAGTGACTGAAATGGGATAAATGTAAGACCACAGGGAGTGGTGGGGATATTGGTGAAATGGAGTATGCTTGCCCTTTTAAATGCTTACCAGTTCATGGAGGGCATCATATTAATCAGAGTAAGTGAATCTCCATACTGCTTTCCAGATTGACTGCACCAATTTGCAGTCCCACTAGCAATGTACAAGTGTACCCTTTTCCCCACATCCTTGCCAGCACTTGTTGTTGTTTGACTTCCTAATGGCTGCCAATCTTACTGGAGTGAGATGGTATCTTAGGGTGGTTTTGATTTGCATTTCTCTGACTGCTAGAGATGGTGAGCATTTTTTCATGTACTTGTTGATTGATTGTCTGTCCTCCTCTGAGAAGTGTCTGTTCAGGTCTTTGGCCCATTTGTTGATTGGGTTATTTGTTTTCTTATTGTTTAATTTTTTGAGTTCTTTGTATACTCTGGATATTAGGGCTCTATCTGAAGTGTGAGGAGTAAAAATTTGTTCCCATGATGTAGGCTCCCTATTTACCTCTCTTATTGTTTCTCTTGCTGAGAAAAAACTTTTTAGTTTAAGTAAGTCCCATTTGTTGATTCTTGTTATTAACTCACCACCATTTGACCCAGCTATTGCCCTTCTCGGACTATTCCCTGAAGATCTCAAAAGAGCGTACTACAGGGATAGTGCCACATCGATGTTCATAGCAGCACAATTCACAATAGCTAGACTGTGGAACCAACCCCAATGCCCCTCAATAGATGAATGGATAAAAAAAAATGTGGCATTTATACACAATGGAGTACTACGCAGCACTAAGAAATGACAAAATCATGGAATTTGCAGGGAAATGGATGGCATTAGAGCAGATTATGCTAAGTGAAGCTAGCCAATCCCTAAAAATCAAATGCCAAATGTCTTCTTTGATATAATGAGAGCAACTAAGAACAGAGCAGGGAGGAAGAGCAGGAGGAAAAGATTAACATTAAACAGAGACATGAGGTGGGAGGGAAAGGGAGAGAGAAGGGAAATTGCATGGAAATGGAAGGAGACCCTCATTGTTATACAAAATTACATATAAGAGGTTGTGAGGGGAATGGGAAAAAATAAGGAGAGAAATGAATTACAGTAGATGGGGTAGAGAGAGAAGATGGGAGGGGAGGGGAGGGGGGATAGTAGAGGATAGGAAAGGTAGCAGAATACAACAGTTACTATTATGGTATTATGTAAAAATGTGGATGTGTAACCGATGTGATTCTGCAATCTTTGTAATGTTTTGAATAACCAATAAAAAATAAATAAAAAAATAATCAGAGTAAGTGAGACTCAGATAGTAAAGGGTCATTTGTTTACTCTCATACATGGAAGCTAGAGGAAAAAAATGGAAAAGAAAATCTCATAAAAACATAACAGAAACTAGTAGGATAGAGGAAGGCAGGCAGAGGGAGGGAGGAGAGGGGAGGGGAGGACAAGGGAAGGTATTGAGGAAAGAACTTGACCAAAGCATGTTATGTGCATGTACAAATGTGCCAAATGGAACCCACTATTCTATGTAATTGTTATATAGCAATAAAAATGAAGTTTCTACATATAAAAACGTAAAGACTTATCAGTTCAACTGAATCAAACTATAGGATTTGGTGTGGATTAATTCTAAGAGACACCAGTTTGCAAAACTTAAATTTACAAAAATTGTCCATTCTCAAAACTTCAGATTTTAAAAAATCTCTATAGCTAATAGTCTTCTAGATATAATTATTCACATATAGCTTCTTTACACAACCATAGTAACAATGGAAGATACACTAGATCCAGGAGCAGAAGACCTGATTTCTGCTTTAGATCTAAAACTGTGCTCTGTAGTACTGAATCAGTCCCTTCTCTGCTTCTTACTATGTAAATTTTTAATTGAAATGTTGCATATGTGATGTGATGTGTTGATATACATACATACCCTGAACTGATTACTAGAGTCAAGCTAATTCATATATCCATCTCTTCATATAGCTACCATTTGTGTGTGTGTGTGTGTGTGTGTGTGTGTGTGTGTGTGTGTGTTTGTGTGTGTTGAGAACAGTTAAGATCTAACTCTTGGAAAATTTCAAGTACACAATAGAGTATTATTAATTGTGGTCCCTACAGTGTACATTTGATCTCTAGAAAGACTTTCATCTGTAAGTCACCTGTACTAGATGGCCTCTAAAGCACCAAAGCCACTTCATCTCTAACATTCATTGTTCTATTTTCTAATCTAAGAATGAGATTCTGGGAAAGAGGAAGAGAAAATATTAGAATACCAGTATTTACTTCTATGATGTGCAAATAACATGTCCATGATAATGATTTCAAAGAATAAATTCTATTAATATTCATGACAAGCAATTGAACTCTGTGTTCTTGTGTATAAATGGTTTGGGGCTAGATATGGCAAGAAAGGGCAAGAGACAGAGTTCCATTTTCCTTTTTTATTTCCAATAATGCTGATATGTAAGTCTAACTCATGAATAACTGTGAGCAGAGAAATAGGAAATGGATGCTGGCTAAGCAGTTTTTATTCACCATTAATTGATTAGTCATACCTTCATTCAACAAATACTGAGGACCTCAGCTTCTGGGGGTGCTGGGATAAGTGAGCAAGGTTTTTTGCCTGGTGGAGCTCAATGATAAGCATTAAGAGGCATCAGGTTTCACTGAAAATTATAACAGCAGGGAGGTGGTGGCTGAGGTGTTTCCAAATGGTGTCTTCCCTTCAGGTATAAATCAGTTTTATTCAGCTTGGTTCTGGAGTCACAAGCTTTTACTTTAGGTGATTCTGAAACAGTCATGGGAAGGAAGTAATGGCAGTTGAATGGGGAAAACATTAAATACAGCAGCTCTGATATCATTTATATATTGCTATTCCTCACATGATTTCACTTGAAAAAAATTTATTAATTGTGATAAACTGAAGAATAATGCCACCCCCAAAGATGTATACGTCCATGGGGCTGGGGCTGTAGTTTAGTGGCAGAGCATTTGCCTAGCATGCGTGAGGCACTGGGTTTGATCCTCAGCACCACATAAAAATAAACAAATAAAATAAAATAAAGGCATTCTGTCCATCTACAACTACCAAAAAAAATTTAAAAAAGATGTATACATCCAAATTTCTGAAATCTGTTATCTTGTTAGGAAAAAGATATATTTAAACTCAGGATCTTGACATGGGCAGATGATCCTGGATTATATGAGTAGAAGCAATATAGTCAAAGGATTCTCATAAAAGGAAGATGGGGGAATCAGAGTCAGAAAGAGACTAGACAATGTGACAATAGAAGCAGAAGTCTGGATGAAACAACCACTGGTCAAAGAATGTAAGTGGCCTTTAGAAGCTGAGATAGGCAAGAAATTGATTTTCTTCAAGAGCATCAGAAGGAACATGGCCCTGGTAACACCTTGATTTTAGCCTACTGAGAGCTGATTTGCACTTTTGACATACTGTAATTAGTTAGTGTTGTTTTGAGATACTAAGTTTGTGGTGATTTGTGATAACAACAATAGGGAACTAAAACATTAGTATAAAACTTGATATTTGAAGGCCTCTAATCAAAGCAAGTGTCATTAAATCTACAAGGTAGAAAAAGTTTTCTCATAGCATTTTTGCCTCTCCATCACTGTTTCTAAGGCCTTTCTAGTCCTGGTACTGCAGTTAGATTTCTAGGTGCAAGCTTCCCAAGGCCCAAGTTTTAACAAGATTCCAACCATACCAAGCTACCCCAGGCTAGTAAAGCTGATTGTCTCCTGCTATGGGTACAGCTCAAAGATGGCCAGTTTCCACTGTTTAAGAGTACTGATCTACCTCTGCAGGTTATTGTTAAATTAACATTCTGAAATAGATACGTTAATGCTTATTCCTCTCCATCCTATTTTCTTTTTCTTTTTTTAAATATTCCTTTTAGGTGTAGTTGAACACAATACCTCTATTTTATTTATTTATTTTTATGTGGTGCTGAAAATTGAACCCAGTGCCTCACATATACTAGGCAAGCACTCTACGACTAGCTACAACCCCAGCTCCTCCATCCCATTTTCTAACCAGGTTGGATTAACAGTAACTCAGAAATGAATGCTATGAGTAGGTTCTTCTGACTCAAGAAGGAGCACATCAGCAAAATATTTAAGTGACCACTTTTCTTGGCCCCCTGCACTCCAACAGGGTTAATAATCATAGGAAGGGAATTTCATTGTCATTTCCCATTGGACCTTTAGCTGTTATTTTGTTCCTGAATTTAAAACCATACAGAAAATAAACAGTGCATGGTAAAAATTTGCTACATAGTAAGGACAAAGGAGGTTTCTTCCACTGCCCCCTTCCATTTGGAGCATCAGAACAGGTAAGAGGAAGCTCAGTTAGCCTGAGTGATCTGAGTTCTAATCCTAGTTCTGCTATTAACTTGCTATGAAAATTTGAGTCCTTCAGTTTATGTATCTGCAAAATTGGGATGGGGATTAATGTTGGAGAATCCTTTCATCTTGGTGTTCTAAGACTCCCATATTTCTGGTTTCCCATGGATCAATAACATTTTCCCTAAACATTTCATATATGTGAACAAATAGATATTATATTATATATTAAACGAATATATAAATACTATTTATGATTATATAATATATCATTATGTTTATATAGTCATGCAACATATATGTTTATAAGTATGTACTCATACATAAGTAAATCCTATGGATATATTTATATGCTAAAATGGTCAAAGTTCCTCAGTTTTACCTTTAGGATTCAATATTCTACAACATGCAAATTTTCTTCTTGCTCTCAGTAAATTACTCTTGATAGGTTATTACTTCTGCCAGGTTTGTATATTGCTGCTTAGTCAGAATCTCATGGAATGGTGATATCACTGGGCTTTTTCCTCTATAGAGAAAAATAACAGCTCTGCCTACAAGCTTTTGAAAAGAACAAGAAGGAGAAAAAAAGTGACAAAGGAAGCTGGGTTTGATGACTTGGAAAAAATCAAACAAATAAAAAAAACACGTGTTAGCTTACACACACACACATTCCAAAAGAAAAATCAAGAAAATTTGAAGTTTGGCCTCTGGCACCTGAAGCTCAGTCTCATATATCTGACTCTGGTTCCAATGAAAAATGCTATGACCTGGGTCTCTCCACCCATTAGGGTAGACTGGACAGCTATTTTAAAGTCAGGTGATTTTCAGCAAATGTCTCTGAAATAGTCCCAGCTCACAAACGTTGGCAATTCTTATTGGTTCAGAGCATGGATCTCTAGCCAGTGATGCTGCACTGTGCTGACTTTAGTCTCAGAGTAAGAGAGGTTACGTGACTTACCCAAAAATCACAGGTTGGCCAGTAGAAAAGCTGGCATCCCATCCAGTACTATCAAAATACAATGTGTATATTCTTAATCAGGCAATATACTGCCTTCCAAATAGTCCATTTTTAAAATTTTTATCTGTTCTAATCAGTTATACATGACAGTAGAATGCATTTTGACATATCAGACATAAATGGAGTATAACTTCTCGTTCTTCTGGTTGTACATGATGTAGAGTTGCACCAGTCATGTAATCATTTATGCACATAGGATAATAATGTCTGATTCATTCTACTATCCTTCCTACCTGAAAAACCCCTCTCCTCCCTTCACCCCTCTCTGTCTAATCCAGAGTACCTATATTCTTCCCTGCCACCCTTATTGTGAATTAGCATCTGCATATCAAGAAAACATTCAGCCCTTGGTTCTTTGGGATTAGGCTTATTTCACCTAGCATGATAGTCACCAGCTCCATCTATTTGCCAGCAAATGCCATAATTTCATTCTTCTTTAAGGCTGAGTAATATTCCTTTGTGTATATGTACTCCATTTTTTTATCCATTCATCTGTTGAAGGATGCCTAGGTTGGTTCCTTAGTTTAGCTATTGTGAGTTGAGCTGCTATAAACATTGATGTGGTTGTATCAGTATAGTAAGGTGTTTTTAAGTCCTTCAGGCATAAACCAAGGACTGGGACAGCTGGACCAAATTGTGGTTCTATTCCAAGTTTTCTGAGGAATCTCCATACTGCTTTCCATAATGGTTACACCAATTTTCAGTCCCACCAGCAATGTATGAGTGTACCCTGTTCCCCAAATCCTTGCCAATACCAAATAGACCGTTCTTTACTGTAACATAGGCTGTATGATGGTTTGATAACTCATTCATCAAAACTTTTTAACCGAAATAGTAGAATGAGAATGATTAAGCAATTGTGGTGAAATTTGAATGATGAATAAATTTGAGTTCTTTGTAACTATGTCTTAAAGTATGAAATTATTTCAAATGAAACAATATAAAAATAGTAAAAAAAAAATGCCCCAAAAATCAAACCTGGCAGGCTTATTGGAAATGATCATAAGAGCCAAAGTATATTCAGTGCTTAATGTTTCAGGAACAGTGAAAAACACTTTACATGTGTTATTTTATATGATTTTCATAGTAACACTGTAAGTTAAGAAATATAATTATCCCCAAATTACAGATAAAGAAACTGAGGTAATGAAAAATTAAAAGACCTGATGTAGGTCACAAGGCAGTTGATCCTGGAAACCATTTCAGAGAGAGAGAGTTGAGAACCCCACTGTATCCTCAATAATTCTTCTTCCCACTTGTCTCTTCTTCCTGTTAGGACATCTGTATCAAAGTTCCTATTTATGTTCATAATTATTTTTATACTACACACACATACAACCATAAGCAATATATATCATTGGTTTGTGTTTTCCAATTAACAATTCTCATTAACTAATGAGATCATGCTGAATAATAAGGCAACTTTTTTTTTCATTCAATGTCATATTTTCAAAATGATGTATGGTGCTTCTGTGCAGAATGTTTTATTACAAAATCAAATGTATCAGTTATTTCATTTATGGTTTGCGTTTTTCTATCTTGTTTAACAAAACCTTCTGTGTCCTATGGTCACAGAAATTTCTACCCATGTCATTTATTTTTTGTATTATGTGTAATGGAGGTTTAATTTTATTTTCACCATCTCATAATTATTCTATTAGAACCATATATTAAATGATACTTCCTTTACCTCATCAATCTGAAATTCCTCCTCTGATGTATGTCCACTTTCCATGAACATATGGGTATGCTTATGGGCTCTCTATTCTAGTCCATTGGTATTTTTCCCTCCCTGCACCAAGACCCAGCATCTTTTTTTTTAACCATATGATTTATTTTTAATTTTTTTAGTCATACATGACAGCAGAATGTATTTTGACATATAATACATACATGGAATGTACATATATCAATCATAATGTCTATTCTATTCTGCTGCCCTTCCTATCAAGACCCAGCATCTTAATTATTTTAACTTTATAGGAAAATTATTAGGTGGGCAGATTCTGCTGCTTCATTCTTCTAAGATATCTTACCTATTTCTCTTCTACTTTTTAATTCATTGATATAGTTTATAAAAGGTAGGAATTACTTGGTTCTTGAAGTTTTAGAAAACTTTTCTGTAAAACTGCCTGAACCTTGTGTCTTTTAAAGAAAAAAACTATTGACAACCAATTCAATTTCATTGATGTTTATTGGTTATTGTTTTTTTTCTTTAATCACTTTTGATCCATTTTCTAAGAAATTATTCACTTGTAAGTTTTCAAGTTCCTTGGCATAAATTTAATTATAGTATTATCTTATGATCGTTGTAATTTCTAATTCATTTGTATAATTGTTGTATTCCCATTTTGTTCCTAAAATGGTTTGTTTCTTTTCTTGACCACTGTTGATATTTTATCATTGTATTCACTATTTTCTCCCCTAAAGAACCAACTTTTGATTTTGTTAATCTTTTCTATGGTTTCTTTCTTTTCTACCAAACTAATTAATTTTTTATTCTTATCTTCCAATTTTCTTCCATGTAATTTACTTTTTTGTTCTTTATTCTGTTTTCCTGAGTTGAACACTTACCCTACTGATTTTCTCTCTTCCTTTAAAAAAATTAGTTGTATATGGACACAACACCTTTATTTTACTTATTTTTGTGGTGTTAGAGGATTGAACCAAGTGCCTCACATGTGCAAGGCAAGTGCTCTCCCACTGTGCCAGAACCCCAGACCCATCTTCCTTAATTTTTTTAATTAAATATAGCTAAGATTGGAAAATTGGCCAGGCATTGTGGCACACACCTATCTTAGCAGCTGAGGAGGCTGAGGCAGTAGGATTGAAAGTTTGAGGCCAGTCTCAGCAATTTAGTGAGATCTTCTCTCAAAATAAAAAGTAAAAAGGTAAAGTATGATGTTTAAATACATGTATATAATATATAGTGATAAAAGTGCCCAAATCCCAGAACCAAAAAGAAAAACAAATTGCAAAATTACTCTTAATTATTACTTTAGTTAGATACTATCAGATTTTATAGTACAGTACTCTTATTGTGTATATTTTTAAATAATGTAAGACTGATAGAAAAGTTGCAAAAATAGTGAAAGAATTCCCATGTACTCCAATGGGAATTACCATGTAACCCAAATTCCACAAATGTTAACATTTTATCCTATTTCATTTAACTTTCTCACGGTTTTTTCTTCTCTCTTTCATGCACACACACATAAACTCACACAACTATATGTACTATAGATATTTTCCAAACTGCTTGTTGAAGGAAAGTTGCTGATAATTCCCTTCAAGGGCATACCCCAATGACCAGAACATATTCCAGTAGATCCCACCTCTAAAAGGTTTCACCACTTCCCAATAACACCACAGTCTGGGAATCAAACCTCTAACACATGGGCTTTGGGGTGAAACTTATCCAAAACATAGTAATCTCCTTAAATCTTCTTTTAAATTTTTTATTAACATATAAGAATCATGCATATTTATGTGGTAAAGTATGAGGTTTAAATACATGTATATAATATATATTGATCAAATCAGGGTAATTAACACTTACATGTCTTTACCAAAACTTTGTTTTTTAATCCTTTGAGTTCCTCTCTTATGGGTATTAGATAGAAGTAATAAATTCTAGCATTCTATAGCACAGTGGGGCAACTATATTTTACAATAACTTATTATATATTTTATGACCTATGGATTCTTAGCAGGACCTAGTAGGGAGAGTTAGGCACCTGGGATGCAAATTTTAAAGAGGCACTCACTCTCAGTATTGTGCAAGTACCTTCTTAAGAATGGTATGTTATGTACCTCAAAAAACTAAAAATAGTGCTACCATATGATTCAGTTATCCCACTTCTGGGTATATATCCAAAGGAAATGAAATCATCATACCAAAGACATACCTCCATTCCCATGTTTATTGTGGTACTATTCACAATAGCAAAGACATAGAATCAGCCCAGGTGCTTTCCACAGATGAGTGGGTAAAAAAAATACAGTATGCATATAGAAAAGAGCATTATTCAGCCACAATGAAGATTGAAAACCTGTCATTTGCTGCAAAATGGATGGAAATGGAGGTCATTACGTTAAGTGAAATAAGCTAGATATAGAGAAACAAGTACTGTATATTCTCTCTCATATGTGGAAACTAAAAAAAATGAATCAGGAAGTAGAATAGTGATTACTAAGAGACTGAGAAGGGAATCAGAGGACAGGTGGGAAAAAGATGATTAGATTTGATCCATGAATGCTGTATACATGTATGTAAATATCACACTGAACTCTATTAAAATGTATAATTAATACATATTAATAAAAATTTCAAAAAACATAATGATATGCCTAGGGACCTTTTTTGTTTCTTCTTCTACTCCCATTCCTCCCCATCTATTAATTTTGTTTTTATCTCAACTCAGCCATAAAAGTTCCTATTCCAGAACAGGATCTGATAGAATAAATTTAGAGTTTTAGCCCAGTGGTAATATTGAAGACATGGCAGATCCTTTCACTGAAAAAAATTTGTTGGTCAACTTTCCATAACTGTTTCAGAATACTGAAAGTAAATAACTTAAAAGGAGGAAAGATTTATTTTTGCTCAGTTTCAGATGTTCCTGTCCATGGTCATTTGGTCTCATTGCTTTTAGACATTGTGGTGTGAATACTTGGCAGGGCAAAGCTGCTCATTTCATGGTGGCAAGGAAATGAAGAGAGAGCCTGCTTTTATAACACAGCCAATCTCCCACAATCGATTAAGCTATGAATCTCAATTGATTAATCAATTGATAAGGTCAGAGCCCTCACGATCCAATCACCTCTCAAACACCATGTCTTTGAACACTGGGAACCAAGCCTTCAACACATGAGCTTTTGCAGGACATGTCAGATCCAAACTATAATAGATAACTTGGTTTATTCTTAAGTCATGAAGTTTATTTATGTCCTCCTACTCCTGAAGCCCATATCTTATGAGGACTATGGTCTCAGGTGACATTTTCCACCTTACATGAGACAAAGTGATGTGTTCTGTTCCCCATTCTCATTGATTTTAAGCAATGAGTTAAATGTTTAAAGTATTCTTCTTTATATGTGGAACACTTTAGCTACCTCACCCCCAAAGGATCTAAATCCTTGGTCATCTTGCCTATTATTAGATAGGAACTCAGCAATACTAGCCTTAACAGCACTTGGGTATTTCTCTTCAGGATATGATCTGTGGACATGCTTATTTTCTATTCAAGGGCAGTTGTATCATTTTATTCATCTTTTCTATCAACACTACTCTCTGTAGTCAAGGAGTTATCAAACTATGTGCCATCTCAAAAGATGTGACATTTCTCCTGGAGATATTTAACCAATGAGTGTACAGACACATTATAATTTTTGATGTATTATGTTAATTATAATTTAAAGCCTCCTGAAGAAATTTATATGCTCCCTATTTTAGTTTTTTTTAAATCTAGCAAATAACATATTTCAGTGTTCAATACCAGCTTTAGATTTTAAATAAGAGAAGCTGAAGAATAAAATGCAAATAAGATAGGAGAGCTCCATAAGAAAGCTTGATTAACATTGTAAGGTGAAAAAGAAGGAAAATAGAGTGAATTAGTCCTGCTTGACATTACCAATTGAGCTTTTAGCTTCTGTAATATGTACCGAACAGAGAGGAATAGGTTATATTTTTTCTTATGCATACATGTGAATTTTGTTTCTTTAAAATTATGACAATAAATCTGCTTTTAGAGGAGAGACTAATTGTCCATTTATGCAGGTTCTAGCTAACTTTACTGTTAAATTAATTATGTGGCATATATAGTATGTTTAATGATCAACTAATAACCTCATTTTAAGACTAGAGGTTGGCATTTAGGCCTCCAGGATTTTTGTTGTGGGCTGAATATTGAAATTAAAGCCATGTTCAAAGTTTTGAATTCCCAAGCTCATTCTCTCCTGGGCCTGATTTATGTATCAAATAGCTGACATGGATTTGTGGTGGAAATGTGCAGCTTTAGCTAACCAAGACAAGTGATTAATTACCCTGGACAGCAATTGCATGAACAGATAACTTCCCTTTAATTAAATATCAGCCTTAATATCTATAATGTCAATGTCACTTCAGAAAATATAATGGAAATGATGAAAATGCAACTCTTTTAGAATCATAAGAGAAAATGTTGTAAATATGAAACTAAATCTTTCATTTTAGGACTCATTTTCATATATTCTCAAATCCCTTTCAAAACCTTTCATTTCAGTAGTTATAGAATGGAAAGGCTTTAGGAGATATGAAATCAACACACTGAATACTTAAAGAATGATAAATACAGATATTACAAAAGTAAAGCCTATGTCTTTATAGTGTAACAAAAATCCTATGAATACTACACTGCACATGATAGATGCATTTCTTTTTCAAATTTGTTCTGCATTTAATGACAAAATATTCTGACTAAAGTTAGATATTTTTTTTTTGCCTCAAACACCTAGCCATGCAAAGAAGTGTCACCGTCTTAAATTTAACTTCATTATTTCCTGTCTTCTCATTTTTTCTTGTCCTTGCCATCTCATACCAGAATTACTGTAACAGCCTCAAAGCTGGCTTCACTCTTTTCTCATAAAAATAGGGGGTTTTGCTATGGTTAACATGTTTGTCCTTTCAAAATTCATGTTGACATGATCCTCAATGCAATAGTATTAAGAAATGGGGCCTTTTGAAATTTGATTAAGTCATGGGAGCTCTGCTCTCACAATGGGATCAGTGCCTTCATAAAAGGGCTTGAAGGAGAAAGTCCATCATGTTTTTGTCCTTTTTACAATATTAGAAGCAACAAGGAGGAGCATCTTTGAAAGAGATAACAAGCCCTCACCAGATACCAAATCTGCTGGTCCCTTGATCTTGGACTTACCAGCCTTAAGTCCTATAATTAATAAATTTATGCTGGTTACAAATTACCCAGTCTAAGATGTTTTTAGAGCCACCCAAAATATGGTTCCCACTTATTGTTTGATTAATATGGATCAGACCCAGGAAAAGCAGGTCTGAGACAACTTAGAGTCAAGAAAAAGAGAATGGCTTGCAAGGCTACATAGCCAATCAGTGACACAAATAGAAAAACGATCCTAAAATTCAAATGGAACCACAGAAGACCCAGAATAGCCAAAAGTTATCCTGGGAAAGAAAGAATGAAGCTGGAGGCATCATAATACCTGACTTTTAAACATGCTACAAAGTATGGTACTGGCATAAAAATTGACACATAGAAGAAGGGTGAAGAATGGAGAATCTAGAAAGTAATCTATGTACATAGAACCAACGGATTTTTGACACAGGTGCTAAGATAATACACTGGAGAAAGTACACTCTCTTTAATAAGTGGTACTGGGAAACTAGCTATAGCTGTGCAGAAGAATACAACTTCCTCTCACTTCACACAAAAATCAATTCAAAATGGTTCAAAAACCTAAATACAATACCTGAATCTATAAAATTACTATGAGAAAACATAGGAGTAATAATCAAGACCTTATTGTAGGCAGAGTTTTAGGGATAGGACCTCAAAAGCACAGGCAACCAAAGTAAAAATAGACAAATGAGATTATATCAGCAAAGGAACAATGGAGTGAATAGAGAACCTATAGAGTGGAAGAAAATATTTTCAAACTATTAATGATAGGGATTTATATTTAGAATATAATAGGAACTCAAAAAAATTCACACCCAAAGCATCCAATTTAAAAATGAGCTAAAGATCTGAATACATGCTTGTCAAAACAAGGTATACAAATGATAAACAGGTATGCAAAAAATGTACAATATCATTACTCTTTAGGTAAATGCAAATCAAAACCACAATGAGAGGGGCTAGGGTTTATGGCTCAGTGGTAGAGCGTTTGCCTAGTATGTGTGAGGCACTGGGTTCGATTCTCAGCACTGCATATAAATAAATATAGATACATCAACAACTAATAAAAATATTTTTAAAAAACACAATGAGATATAATCTTACCTCAGGTAGAATGGTTATTATTAAAAAGTCAAAAATTAATAAATACTGTTGAGGATGTGGAGAAAGGGGAACCCTTTGATCTGTTGGAAGGGATGTAAATTATGTCAACTAAAATGGCCATTATGAAAAACACTAGTGGAGATTCCTTAAATAAATGAAAACAGAACTATCATGTGATCCATCAATCTCACCGTTAGTTCTATGACCCAAGAATATGAAATTATATCAAAGGGTTGCCAGCACTCCCATCTATATTGCAGCACTATTCAAAATATTCAAGATATGGAATCAACCAAAGCATCCATCAATGGATAAATGGATATGGAAAATACGGTGTATTCACAGAATGGAATATTATGCAGCCATCCATAAAAATAATGAAATTCTGCCATTCACTGCAAAATAAGTGGAACTGGAGGTCATTCTGTAAAGTGAAACAATCCAGACACAGAAAGGCAGATACCACAGGTTTGCACTCATTTGTGGAAACTAAGAAATTAATCTCATAGAAGGATGGAGTAAAAGAATGGTCACTAGAAGCTTGGGAGGACTGGGGAGGGGTCAGAAAGAAGTTAGATAAGGGTCACCAAAACACATTTAAATAGGAGGAATTAGTTCTGGTTTTCTCAAAGTAGAACAAATATTGGTTATAAAAATCAACAACATATTTCAAAACAACTTGAAGAATACAAAAATTTCTAGAATATAGAAATGATTAATGTTTGAGAAGATTGAAATGCTTATTATCATAATTTGATCATTACACAATGCATACATATGTCAAAATATCATACTGTACCCCATGAATATGCATAAATATTATGTCTCAATAAAACATACTGAGTGTGTCAAAAAAACACTGTAACATTTAAAATATAATAAAAATTCTATCAAAAATCATCATAAAAAGAGAATAGATTCTGGAATTAAATTACTTGGGTTCAATCTTAGCTTTGCATCCCACTGTCTGTCCTTGGGAAAATTAATTTCTCTTAGCCTCAGTTTCTTATCTGTAAAATTATTGTGATAATACTTACAACAAGTAGGACAGTCCTTCTCACACATGATTGTTTTTGAGGTTTGGCACTACAGTTAGTAAAAAGCATCTACTATAATATTCTATCACATTGTAGGAACCTAATTCTTTCCATAATTGGTGCTCAGTAAAAACATAAATGATAGGTAGAGAGATTAGATACATGATAGAGTGATAGATGAAGATGTAGTAGGAGTGAGTGTGCTGGCCCCGACTGGGTCAATACAGAACACTAAATGTTGGGAGCAATACCGACACAAATGTGCTTTCTTCAACTGTGCTTATTTGAAAAAAAAAATGGTTTGCCAGGTTTTCTCATTTCCCAATGAAAATACAAATGTCCACATCAGTGATGTGATACACAGTATAGTACTCTTATATCCAGAACTCCAAACCAGAGCTGTGAATGGTTCTAGCTTCACTAGAACATGTGGCTTTGATACCAGAGGACTAGAAAATCTCACTATTTGCATTAAGTTTCACAGAAGAATCAAACTAGAATCTGCATATCATGTTTTAGTGATAAAGGGGATATCATACCAGGAAACTATTAATTTCTTCCAGCAAAAAATAATCTAATTTCAAAATAGGAACCAAATATTGCTCCTTAGAAAATTATAATTTTTTTACTAGAGTGCCTCTTTATCTAGAAGGAAAACTGCTCACTCATACAATCAAGCAGGGATAAATAAAACATGCTGGTAGTAAAATACACTAGGTACAAGGTCCCATTTAATTCCATTCTACTGAGTCAGTATATTCTCTAGAGATAAGTTTCCTAGACTGCCACAGAGTTTTTGCTATTAAAATAGCAGGGATTGGGAAGCAGGTTGAATCAGGCTTATATCCAAGTATAGTGTAGGAAAGTAAAAGTTCTCTTAACAAAAATATGTATGAGATGGATTCATTTAAAATAATACCTCTATTTATAAGCCTCTGTAGTTTTGGTACAAATCCAAGAATTTCAGGTTAGACCAGCTTCGCCCAGTATATCAGCTACTTCCTAAGAGGCATTCTTCATACAAATTAGAATCAATATTTGCAAACATCTCAGGTACAATTTCATTTGGCAAGATAATGAGTGATTCCACTAATGTCCCTCATTTGAGGACACAAAGATTAATGGGGTGTAATAATACTTATTTATCAGGAACAGAATAACTGTCATCAATGTTGTCATTAATATTTATAATTATATAACAAATATTTTGTGACAGACACTTTCTAATATGCAACTCTGAGAGATGGGTATATGATCTTTACTCATTCCCAGCTATATGCCCTTTAGACAAGTTGTTTAATCTCTCAGATCTTCTACCTACTCATTGGTAAAATGTCTATAAGGACTTTTTGTTCACACAGGTCCAAAAAGCCACAAGGGAATATACAGATGTCAGAGAATGAAACCAATGTTTTGCCACTACGTGTTTGTAAGCAAACCTGGTCTGTGCCTGGAGAGATTTGTTATAATTTTGATATGAGGTGTCCGCAAAAGCTCATGTGTAACTCAATGTTCAGGCCAGGTGGTAAGATAGGAGACTAGAGGGAAATGGCATTTCTCATAGCTCAGCAATCCAGGATTCAAGCAGTGGGAAAACTGCTTCTTTGTGAGGTCCTTCCTATTATTTGGCTCCCCCTATTCTATGGGGGTACTGAAAACCAAAAGGGGCACTAGATATTCATAGGGTAAAAAGTCTTCTGCTTCAGATTTATTCAGATAGATGGGTTAACACAAAAACAATATGAAAAATTATGGGAAAAACATCAACCTTGATCAACCCTGAATGCTTCAACAATAGACTCCATTGATACCATAGTGGAGGAAATGTCAGAGAAGGAATTTAGACAGTTCATAGTTAAACTAATCTACAAGGTAAAAGATGATGTGGAGTTGAATAAGAGAGAAAATACAGAAAGTGAAAGATCACTTCAATAATGACATACAGATTCTGAAGAAGAATCAATTGAAAATCCTCAAAATGAAGTAATCAATAAAGCAAATTAAAAATTCATTGTAAAGCATCACCAATAGACTAGAGCACTTAGAGTTTTAGCAGTAAAGCATATAATCTTGAAAATAAAGTTGATCATGGAGAAAATATGTTAAGACACCATGAACAAAATTTTTAAGAAATATGGGATAACATTTAAAGGGCAAATATATGATTCAGAGGAATAGATGAAGGCTCTAAAGAACAAGCTAAAGGAAGGCACAATCTTTTCAATGAAATAATATCAGTAAGTTTCCCAAATCTTAAGAATGAAGTGGAACATCAAATACAGGAGGCATACATGACTCCAAATATACAAAAATACAACACTCACTCCAAGACATATTATTAGGAAAAAGCCTAACATACAGGAAAAAGGTTAGAATTTTAAAAGCTGCTAGAGAAAAAAAAAACACTGGTCACATTTAGAGATAATCCAATCAGGATCTCAGCTGATTTTATTCAACCAAGACTAAAAATTAGGAGGTCTTGGAATAATATATACCAAGCTCTGAAAGAAAATGGATGCTAACCAAGAATATATATACCCATCAAAATTAAGCTTCAGGACTGAACATGAAATAAAACCTTCCACAATAAACAAAAGTTAAAAGAAATCACAACTTGAAAGCCTGTCTTACAAAACATAATAAAATATTTCATGAAGAAGAAATGAAGAAGATAAATGAAAAACAGTAGAGGGAGAAAACACTCAAAGAATAGTCAAGTAAAGTAAAATATAATTCAAATTAAAATCAGAAATAAATCAAAATGACAGGAAATAAAAATCATCACTCAATAATAACACTGAATGTAAATGGACTAAACTCATCAATCAAAAGAAATAGGATTGGATTAAAAACTATTAACAAACAATATGTAGTCTCCAGGAGGATCACATCATAGGCAAAGATATCCAAAAACTGAAGGTAAAAGGATGGGAAAAACAAACCATTCATATGGATCTTGTAAACAAGCAGGGGTCTATTCTCATATCAGAAAATTTAAACTCCAATAAACTATAAAATCTGGAAGACATAGCAAATTCTCAGAAACATAGGACCTACCCAAATTGAACCAGGAGGATATAGAAAATGTAAATAGTCCAATTTCAAATAAGGAAATTAAAGCAGCCATCAAAGCCTACCAACAAAGAAAAGACCAGGACAAGATGAATTCTCAGCCAAGTTCTACCACACCTTTAAAGAAAAACTAATACCAATCCTCCTCAAATTATTTCATGAACTAGAAAAGGAAGGAATTCTTCCAAACACATTCTATGAAGATAGTATTACCCTGATTCCAAAATCAAACACACATCAGAGAAAGAGAACTTCAGGCCAATATCCTTGATGAACACAGATTCAAAAATTCTTAATAAAATACTGGCCAATCACAGACAAAATCACATTTCAAAGATAGTACACCACGATCATGTGGGTTTCATCCCAGGGATATAAGATTTGTTCTATGTATGGAAATCAATAAATGTAATTCATCACATAAATAAACTTAAAGACAAGAATCAATGATTATCTCAATAGATGCAGAAAAAGTATTTGAAAAAATACAGCATCCATTCATGTTTAAAGCACTAAAAAATAGGAATAGAAGGAACATACTACAACATTGTAAAAGCTATATATATTAAAACCAAGGCCAACATCATTCTAAATGAAGAAAAACTGAAAGCATTCCCTCTAAAAACTGGAACAAGACAAGGATGTCCTATTTCGCCACTTCTATTCAATATAATCCTTGAAATTTTAGCCAGAGCAATTAGGCAAAATAAAGAAATTAAATGGATATGAATAGGAAAAGAAGAGCTCAAACTATCTTTGTTTGCCAATGACATGCTTCTATATTTAAAAGACTCAAAACGTCTACCAGAAAACTTCTAGAACTAATAAATGAATTCATCAAAGTAGCAGTATAAAAAAATTAATGCTCATAAATCAATTGTGTTCCTATAAACCAATGATGAACTAGCTGAAAGAGAAATTAGAAAAACCATTCAATTCACCAATAACCCCCCAAAATAAAATAATTGGGAATTGATCTAATAAAAGAAGTAAAGGAGCTCTAGTATAAAAACTGTAGACCACTAAAGAAAGAAATTGAGGAATATCTTAGAATATGGAAAGATCTCTCATGTTCTTGAATATGCAGAATTAATATTATCAAATGGCCATACTACTGAAAACACTACAGATTCTATGCAATTGACATTCAAATTCTGATGAATCTTCATAGAAACAGAAAAGGCAGTCATGAAATTCATTTGGAAAAAAAACTCCAGAGGCCCAGTATAGCCAAAGCAATCCTTAGTGAGAAAAGAGAAGTAGGAGACATCACAATACCAAACCTAAAATTATACTACAGAGCTATAGTAACAAAAACGTCATGGTATTTGCCCCCAAACAGGCAAGAAAACCAATGAAATCGAATAGAAGACACAGAGACAAACCCACAAAAATATAGTTACATCATACTTGAAAAAGGCACCAAAAATATACATTGGAGAATGGATAGCCTCTTCAACAAATGGTGCTGGGAAAAGTGGAAATCCATATATAGTAGAATGAAATTTAACCCCTATCTCTCATCTTGCATAAACCACAAAATGAAATGACTCAAAGACCTAGAAATTATACCAGAAACCCTGCACCTACTAGAAGAAAATGTAGGTTCAACACTCCCACATATTGGTTCATCCTTAGCAACACACTTAAATTGCAAGAAATAAGATCAATATTCAATAAATGGGATGGTATTAAACTACAAAGCTTCTTCACAGTAAAGGAAACTATCAATAACATGAAGAGAGTCAACAGGATGGGAGGAAATCTTTGCTACCTGCACCTCAGATAGGGTGTTAATTTCCAGGATATATAAAAAATTTAACACCAAAAAAATACCAATCAATAAATGGGAAAGGAACTAAACAGACCTCTCTTAGAAGGAGAAATACAAGTGGCCAACAAATGTATGAAAAAAATGTTCAACATCTCTAGCAATTAGAGAAATGTATATAAAGAATATAAATAACAATAAATGTTGGTGAGGATGTGGGGCACACTCATTCATTGCTCATGGCACTGAAAATTGGTACCACTCTGAAAAGCAGTATGGAGATTCCTCAAATAACTTGGAACAGGGGGTCATGGCTCAGTGCAGAGTGCTTGCCTAGCATATGTGAGGCACTGGGTTTGATTCTCAGCACCGTGTATCAATAAATAAAATAAAGGTCCATTGACAACTTTAAAAATATTTTTAAAAAACTAGGAGCAGAACCACCATCAGACACAGCTATTCCACTCCCCAGTATAAATCCAAAGGATTTAAAGTCAGTATATTACCATGATACCACTGTTTCTAGCAGCTCAATTCACAATAGCTAAGTTATGGAGCTAACCTCCATGCCCTTCAACAGGTGAATGAATTTTTTAAAATGTGGTACATGTACACAATGGAGTATTACTCAGCCATTAAGAAGAATGACTTTATGACATTTGCCAGGAAATGAATGGAGCTGGAGACTATCATAGTAAGTGAAATAAACCAGTCCCCAAAAGCCAAAAGTTGAATGTTTTTGCTGATATGTGGAAGCTAACCCATAATAAGGGGAGAGAGAGGAAGAATAGATATTCTGTAGATTAGACAAAGGGGAATTAAGGGAAGGTAAGGGGATAGGAAAAGGATAGATAGTGGAATGAATCTGAAATAAATTTTCTCTATATATTTATATGAATACACCATACTCATAGTGAATCCTACCACCATGCACATCCACAATAATGAGGTCCTAATTAGAATAAGATATATTCCATGTTCGTATAATTATATCAAAATGAATTTTACTGTCATGTGTAAGTAAATAGAAGCAATTAAAAAATTAAATACATTTCTAAAAAAATGTTTCAGAAATGATTGCATTAAGATAATCATAACCTATTAGTGGATTAATCTATTGATATGGATTAACTGGGTGGAAAATACAGGCAGGTAGGGTGAGGCTGGAGGAAGTAAGTCATTATAGGCATACTTTGGGGGTTTATATTTTGTCCCTGGTGAACAGAGTTCTCTCTGCTTCCTGGTTGCCATGTCCTAAGCTTCTTCCCTCTAGTATGCCCTTCTGTCATGATATTCTGCTTCACCCTGGGCCCACAACTATAGAATCAGCTGAACATGGACTGAACCTCTGAAACTATGAGCTTAATTAAATGTTTCCTCCTCTAAGTTGAACTTGTCAGATATGTTGATCAGAGTGACACAAAAGCTGTGTGAAACAAGACTTATCAATGTTGAACACTTCAAATGAGTGCTGAACTTGCCAGCACTATTCAAATTACTACAGTGGATTCTTGGTGAAGAGGAAAGCACTCAGACCTACCCATGAGTTCTAGATTCACATTAACTAGGTTTCAATCCTAGTTCTGCCAGTTGCTAAATTTATAACTTTAAATTATTTAAATTTTCATGTCTTTATGTCTTTATTCTCTCATAAGATTCCTCAAGAAGTGAGACAAATATAGGCAAACAGCTTAGCAACCATGCTTGCCCCATCACATGTGCTTAATAAATCTCCCTTTTTACTGTTTTAATCAGCTTTCTTGCTGCTGTGACCAAAATACCTAACAAGAAAATTTAGAGGAGGAAAAGGTTTATTTGGGCTTATAGTTTCATAGGTTCAGTCCACAACTGGCCAACTCCATAGCTCTGGGCCCAAGGTTAAGCAGAACATTATGGCAGAAAGGCATGGTAGAAGAATGCTGCTTAGAACATTGTAACCAGGACCCTGAGAGGGAGGGGGAGGTGGGGGAGGAATTGAGAGAGAGAGAGAGAGAGAGAGAGAGAACTCTCTCCTCACTAGGGACAAAATATAAGCCCTAAAACTATGCCCCTGGTGACTGACTTACTCCAGCCATAACCCAGTTACCACTCAATCAATCCATATGAGTTGATTAATCTGCTCATTAGGTTATGACTCTCACAATCTAACTATTTAACCTCTGAACTTCCCTGCATTGTCTCACACATGATCTTTTGGGAGACACCTCATATCTAAAACATCACAGTTACTTTTGTTATTTTCTGTAAAGTGTGGATAAAAGTAGTAGAATTGTTACAAGGGTATTACTGGGGAAATTCCATCATAGTTTCAAATGGATTGTTTCAAATTCAAAATTTATGCTGAAAGAGTCTCTAGGAGGCCAGTTATTTTGATCTCTCTTCCCTATTCAAGAATTTCAATCTCATTTTCAGGTAAATGGATGCAGTTGGAGAATATCATGCTAAGTGAAGTAAACCAATCCCAAAAAAACAAAGGCCAAATGTTCTCTCTGATAAGTGGATGCTAATCCATAATGAGGGGGGAATGGAGAGAATGGAGGAATTGTGATTGGGAAAAGGGGAGTGATGTAAGAAAGGGGAGGGGGTATTAGGGTAGGAAAGATGGTGGAATGAGATGGACATCATTACCCTAGGTACATGTATGACTGCATATGTGGTGTGACACTACATCATGTACAACAGATAAATAAAAAGTTGTGCTCCATTTGTGTACAACAAATCAAAATTCATTCTTCTGTAATGTATAACTAATTAGAACAAATGAATAAATAAAAATAAAGTCCCAAACTTAAAAAAAGAATGCCAATCTCACAAATGGAAAATAGCTACAAATGTTGTCTCCATGTAAAATCCTCACAGTAAGCAGCGATTCCTTAGCCTCTATCCTGTAAGTCCTTCCTCCTGGTAGCTATATGTTGCTGGTAGCCATATGTTGCTATATATGCTATCCAGCCCCACCTCATGTTTCCTGAGTTCAACCTGCCCTTTCCAATCTTGTAGGGTTAAAACCCATCCCTTTACCCATCTCCTTACTCCCAGGATACAGCTTTGTGTATAGGAAAACATAATACTTAAAATTAATCCAAATTAATTCTGTATTCAGTAGTCCTATAAAAACATGCCTTTAGTATTAGGTAGGATCAATTACTAAATATATTAAATTCAATCATGGTTGATCGAAATACATAGCATCAGAATATGTTATATTTGACACTATGGGTCAAGGGTCTTAAACACATATATATATTTTAAAAAGTAATTGTATTAGGAATTTATAATAAGGTAGTGATTGGTCAAAATATAGACAAATTAATTCATGAGAGAACTATTTATAATTGGTTTTTATAATAGCAAGAAATGAAAGCAGAAGAATGTCCAGTAATAAAGGATGGGTTAAGTGAATTATGATCAGTTGAATCATATATAACCATGAAAATATTTTCAACAAATTAAATGACTTGAAAATATGCACACAACAAAAGGTTAAAGGTTAAAACATTATACAGAACCATGAATAAAACATATTCATTAAAAAATGTACCCATGCATTGGGATAAAGAGTTGGATAAAATATAATAAATGCAATGGATATGTGTAGGGATTTTGAATCATTTATACTCTTGTTTTCTTCATTATACTTAATCCTTTTCAATTTTTCTCTAATGGTCACATATGGAGGCAGATCTTGGGGACAGTAAAGTGTACAGGATCTAGAGTCAGAAAATCCAGATTCTAATTCCAGTACTGCTAGTTTCTAGCTGTGGGGTACTGAAGGAGATACAGAATTCTTTGGACCTTTTCCTTCTATGTTGAATGGAAATATTTATTCCAGAAGGTTGCAGGGACTAGTCAAAGCATATAAACAGAGGAGATCCAACATGGCGGTGGGTGCGGAGAGATCAAGTCTCTGACCTCTTCAGCTACGCGGGCATAGGGAGTCATAAACCGTCTAAATGCTGTTTGCTCGGGATCACTAGGCAATGCTGAGCTGACGTGGATCAGGGGCAAACAGTCTGGGCCTCTCAGAACACACTCCGAGCCTGGATCGGCTGAATTCAAGTGCCCGTTCACCTGCTTCTCGCAGACAAACTGCTGTGACTCAGCACTAAACAATTCCGCTGAAACAACTGGTTGGCCCTTCTGATCCTACAGAGGTAAATGCCAACCGAGCCTTCATAGGCAGTGGTCACAGGATTGAGACGGGGCTTGGGAGAGCCAGTCAGGACCCACCCGTTGCATTGGTCACCCGGCAAAGGGAACGAACTGTCGCCATTTGCATGGGATACCACCATGGCAAAGAACTGACATCACCAGAATGCGGCGGAGGAGATAACTTCATTGAATCCAGCAGCGACAGGTGTGTAATCCCCTAGCCATCCCTCTCCACACAGCAGGGAAACCTTAAGGGCCCCTCCCAGCTCTCCCGTGAGCACGATAGCCAGACCGAGGGAAACAGGAGTGGCGCGGGACTCGAAGCACGGAACTCCTGGCTACCGCTCCCACCAGTGCTGACAACTGAGGTCTCTTGCACCAGCTTCCAGGGGCGTGGCTACCAGAGGGCAAGCAAATTTGCTAGGGGTTCTCAGCCCCAAGCTCTACAAACTTAGGGTCTGAGGGAGTGGCAAACAGGGAGAGTGTGCCCAGGCGTTCATGAAAACAGGGCTCCCAGGAGCAGCAGACCTGGCGTGTAGCCAGTATTGTGGTGAGCGTCACCGGTGAGCGGGGCCTGGCTTGAGGAAACACAAGAGAAGGCCCTAGGCACTCAGGATTGGAGACCCGCCCAGTCTGGGAGGAGGAGCTGCTGCACAGGGATTGGTTCCCGCCTTTTGAGAGGAGAAGCTTGGCCCAGTGGGCACAGCTCCACCTACTGGAAGAGAAGTTAATCAAACTCTAAGACTGCATTTATTAATTTTTTTTATTTGGGTTTTTTTCATTTTCATTTCTTGTTGTTTTTTAATTTTTTTAAATTTTTTTAATTATTATTTTTTTAATCTTAATTTTATTTTTTTATTTTTTATTATTTTTAATTTTTTTTTCTTTTTTTCTTTTCTATTTTTTCTTTTGTCTTTTCATTTCTTTTCAATTTCCTTATTCCCCCTTCCTTGAATTCTACCTGCTTACTCTCATTGTCTTTAGTGACTTCTTCCCTTCCCTTCTAATACCTTTCCTCCCAAGCATCAAATAAATTTATAGGAGTAAACAGTAACTCAGCAGTCAAACAGAACAAGAACTAACATGAGTAGCATGAAAAAGCAAGGAAGAAAAGGAGTACAAACAATGCAGGACAGCCTAAATAGTCAGGAGGACCTAGAGGCATCAGAAAAATGGTCATATAAAGAACTCAAGGAATACCTTAGACAGATGGAATGGAACCTTAAAGAGGATACGAGACAGCAAATTCAAACAGTGGAAGAACACATTGGAAATGAATTACATAAACAGATATAAAAGAAGAAGTTAAGCATCTTTATCAGGAGATAGAGATTATTAAAAAATCAAAAAATAATTCTAGAAATGAAGGAAACTATAAACCAAATTAAAAACTCAAATGAGAGCATCACTAACAGAGTGGAGCAAGTAGAAGCCAGAACGTCAGATAATGAAGACAAAATATATCATCTTGAAAAGAGTCTAGCCAACTCAGAAAGGCTGGTAAAAAATCACAAGAAAAACATCCAAGAGATGTGGGATAGCATAAAAAAACCAAACTTAAGAGTCATCGGGATAGAGGAAGGTATAGAGGTTCAAACCAAGGGAATGAGCAACCTGCTGGATGAAATAATTATAGAAAACTTTCCATAAATAAAAAAGGAAACGGATATACAAATTGTAGATACATACAGGACACAGAGCATACAAAATCACAGTAGACAAATGCCAAGACACATTGTTATGAAGATATCCAATATACTGAACAAATAGAAAATATTAAAAGCTACAAGAGAAAGGAGGCAGATTACATTCAGGGGTAAACCAATAAGGTCAACAATGGATTTTTCATCACAGACGCTGAAAGCAAGAAGATCCTAGAACAACGTATTTCAAACACTGAAAGACAATGGATGCCAACCAAGAATTTTGTATCCAGCAAAATTAAGCTTCAGGTACGACAACAAAATAAAAATCTTTCATGATAAACAAAAGTTAAAAGAATTTGCAGCCAGAAAACCAGCATTGCAAAGCATCTTGAGCAAAACACTACACGAGGAAGAAATGAAAAACAATAACCAAAACCAACAGTGGGAAGTGCCTCAGTAAAGACAGAGGGCGGGGGGGAAAGCTTATCATGGAGAAACAAACTAAATTAAAAAAAAAAAAAGATAAATAATCAAACATGGCTGGAAGTACAAACCATATATCAATAGTAACTCTAAACATTAATGGCTTAAACTCTCCAATAAAGTGACATAGGCTGGTAACATGGATTAAAAAAACAAATCCTACAATATGCTGCCTCCAGGAGACACATCTGATTGGAAAAGACATACACAGGCTGAAGGTGAAAGGTTGGGGAAAAATATACCATGCACACGGTCCAATTTGGAAAGCAGTATGGAGATTCCTGGGAAAGCTGGGAATGGAACCACCATTTGACCCAGCTATTGCCCTTCTCCGACTATTCCCTGAAGACCTTAAAAGAGTGTACTACAGGGATACTGCCACATCGATGTTCATAGCAGCACAATTCACAATAGCTAGACTGTGGAACCAACCCAGATGCCCTTCAATAGATGAATGGATAAAAAAAGAGGGCATTTATACACAATGGAGTACTATGCAGCACTAAAAAATGACAAAATCATGGAATTTGCAGGGAAATGGATGGCACTAGAGCAGATTATGCTAAGTGAAGCTAGCCAATCCCTAAAAAACAAATGCCAAATGTCTTCTTTGATATAATGAGAGCAACTAAGAACAGAGCAGGGAGGAAGAGCAGGAGGAAAAGATTAACATTAAACAGAGACACAAGGTGGGAGGGAAAGGGAGAGAAAAGGGAAATTGCATGGAAATGGAAGGAGACCCTCATTGTTATACAAAATTACATATAAGAGGTTGTGAGGGGAATGGGGAAAAAATCAAGGAGGGAAATGAATTACAGTAGATGGGGTAGAGAGAGAAGATGGGAGGGGAGGGGAGGGGGGATAGTAGAGGATAGGAAAGGCAGCAGAATACAATAGTTACTAATATGGCATTATGTAAAAATGTGGATGTGTAACTGATGTGATTCTGCAATCTGTATTTGGGGTAAAAATGGGAGTTCATAACCCACCTGAATCTGATATGTCAAGAGCTTTGTAATGTTTTGAACAACCAATTAAAAAAAAAAGAAAACCAAAAAAGAAAAAAACAAAGCATGTAAACACTAATCCTATTACTAGCTCTTGGTATGGACTCAAAAGGATGTCATTATTATGCACTTCTTTTATAATCATAAAGAAAGTGTTATTTCAAAAATAGCTCTGAATGTTCCAAAGTTGATGATAGGCCCCAGGTGTTTTGCTTGCCTGAAAGCCTGTTTGATAGTAAAATATGCACAGAGCAAAGAAAATGCTTAAATAAAGACCCCATTTAAAGTACATCACATAAAACTTGTTGTGGATGAAAAAGTAGCTACACTCTGAAGCCCATAAGGGAAAAATGGAGAATTTTTTTTTTCAATTTAAGCATAGAACTATAGGAAAATCAGATCCTAGCCATCTAGCATAATTATTGAAGTGCATACTCTATCAAAAAACTCCATGTTTTCATCATAACATTCTTTTTGATATTTTGTTAAGATAGTGATGGTGCCAGTTGTCTTAACATTGTGCCAGATGCACTCCCCAGCTTTCATGAGTGATCTTTTCCAGATAAGCCATGTCAGGGTGCACTGTACAAATCTATCAGCTTTCTTACACAAACCCAAGGTACCAAAGGACACCAGGCAAGTGGCAGCATGAGTGAACTATAAGTAGTCCATCAATCACTCTACAAAAATCTGAGCAGGTATAATTATTCCCTCCTTCTCCAGGAAGTAACCAGCCCTGGTAAGAAAACTTAGAGTCCTCTTGAGATGCCAACCTTACAATCCAGCATCAGACCAGGAAAATGAAGATAGAATGAGTCTGAACATGTGAAGAAACACACAATCCACCAAAGCATTGTATGCTTAGAAAGCAACATCTGAGTTGAGGATTCAACCTCAGATTGGCACTTGCTCAATACACAAGAATTCTTGACAGAGGGAACAGATACCAAGAGATTTGGGAGGGAACCTCAGGGTGGCAAGGGCATGTTCACACTTGTTTGATTATTCATGGAAAATTTGAGTATTCTCAACAACTTCAAGAAAACTTTATTAGAAGAAAACTCACAAACCCAAATAACTGTCTTGGAAAATAATGCAAAGACACTAGTGAAGCCATAAGTGCTCCCGAGGTTCACTGTAGACTGTGAATGCTCACAGGTATCCATGCTTTATTCTTCCTGGGCATAAAGCTAGACTACACTTCCCAGCCACCCTTGCAGCTAAATGTGGTCATGTGACTGAGTGCTGGCCAATAGAATGTGAATGAAAGTGATCATATCCTTCCAGCTGACCCCCTAAAACCTACTTCATTCAACAGCTCTCCCCACCCCTGTTTTAGTTGGTTTTTCATTTCTGTGACCAATATAACCAATATACCTGACAAGAACAACTTAGAGGAGGAAAAGTTTATTTTGGTTCATGGTTTCAGAAGTTCCTTCAGTGTTTGGCTGAGTTCATTGCTCTGGGACCAAAGTGAGGAAGAACATCATGGCAGAAAGGCATGGTGGAGAAAAACAGCTCAGGACATGACAACCAGGGAGCAGAGAGAGAGAGAGAGCTCTGCTGTCCAGGGACAAAATATAAACCCCAAAGTCACACCTCTAGTGACCTACTTTCTCCAGTCAAATCTTACCTGCATACAGTTACCACCTAGTTAATCCATGTCAGTGAATTAATGCACTTATAGGTTACATCTCTCATAATCTAATCATTTCACATCTGAATATTCTTATTTTGTCTCATACATGAAATTTTTTTGGATACCTCCTATCTAAGCCAAAACAATCCCTTATAATCAATTGCATTCTATTCTAAAAGGGAAACAAATTTTTATTGTGTTCAGACACTGGGTCTTTAGGGAGGTAGTTTATTATAGTAATTAGTCTATTCTGATTATGCAGATGATCATATTGTTCCCTTCTTCACTTTATGGTCAACACATTATATTACAAAGTTATATCTTTTAAATTGCTGTCAACTATCCTCTCTTTTTAAAATATTTTTCCTTCTTGATATAACAATGATACATATTCAGTGCAAGAACTGGACAACACAAAGAACACAACAAAGATCATTTATGATTATTATCCATCACTCAGAGATAATCAAATTTGATATTAGATTTAAGTCTGCCAATATATTTTGGGGAGTGTTTATATATGAATGTGTTTTAAAATTGGAACCAGAGTATACAACATGCACATTCAATATATATGGTTCCTCATCATAATTTTACAGTTGCTTGGGAAAATATTTAGTAAAAAATATCACTAACCTTCCTATATAAAACAAATAATCCACTATAAAATATAATCAAGGAAAACAACCCCTTAAAAACAAGAACAGAAATAATTCTTACTAAAGCAATTCTGTCAAAAATATTATAAAATTCAACAGCCATATTTTCTAAAATTCAAATGGTTTCTTAAAAAAAAACCAAGAAAGATTCTAAAAAAGAAGAGTAGTAGAGAGGGAAATAAACTTTTATTGGGTTCAGACACTGGGTCTGAACACCTATTAAAATATCATAAAGCTTATGTAATTAACACAGTTTGATACCAGTACATGAATAGATAAATCAATGAAGTAGAACAAAAAACTTACAAATAGGCCCAAATAGATTTTTTTTTAAATTGGTTAATTATGAAAGAGGCATTTCAATTCAACAGGGGGAAATGAATTATTTAATCAATGATAGTAGGCCAACTGGCTACTTTTGAAAAAATATATGGTTGGATATACTTGCCTCGTTTCTACATCAAATAAGTACCAGATGAAAAAAATAAAATTTTTAAAACTGATATGACCAAAGTAATAAGAGAAAACTGATTTTTCATATTCTCAGAACTGTTTTATAAGCATGACACATTCCCACAGTCATTAACAAGAGACAGAGACAGTAGATAAATTAACATTTCAAATTTTTCTTGGGGGCTGTGGATATAGCTGAGTTGGTAGAGTGCTTGCCTCGAATGCACAAAGCCCTGGGTTCAATCTCAGCACCACAAAATTTTTAAAAAATTAAAAAAACTTTTCATGTACCAAAATATCATGAAAGTCTTAAATAAATTCAAAAGATAAATGGCAGTTAAAATTCTTACATCATATGTGGCAAAGAATCTAATTGTGCAATATAGAGAGAGGTTTTACATACAAGTAAGATAAATTGAATAATATATAAGATAAATGAGCAAAGAACATGTACATAGAAAAAAGAAATTCAAGTTATTTTTAAATATATGAAAAATGATCAATTTGCTCATAGCAAAAGAGAGACAAAATTAAGCTAAAATAAATGATTGTTTCCCAACTATGATTGAAAATGATAAAACTATAATGTAGGAGACTAGGATGTAAAGAGGCACCTTTGTTCATTATTGGTAGTAATTAAACAAGGATAATCCCTCTTAATTAATTAATTTATACATATATATATTTATTTTTTTAAAATACATGAGAGGGGGAAGGGGATTACCAAGGATGGTGGAATGTGATGATTATACTGGACAATACCTTTTAAGAACAATTTGGCAATATTTATCAACATTATAAACGTATATACACTGATGTGGCTGTGTCACTGTAGTGTGCTGATTTTAAGTCCTTTGGGTATAAACCAAGGAGTAGGATAACTGGGCCAAATGGTGGTTCCACTTCAACTTTTCTGAGGAATCTCCATTCTGCTTTCCATAGTGGTTGCACCAATTTACAGTCCCACCAGCAATGTATGAGTGTGCCTTTCCCTCCACATCCTTTCCAACACTTATTGTTGCTTATTTTCTTGATAATTGCTATTCTAATGGGAGTGAGATGAAATCTTAGAGTAGTTTTGATTTGCATTTCTTTAATCGCTAGAGATAATGAATATTGTTTCATATATTTGTTAATCAATTGTATTTCTTATTCTGTGAAGTATCTGTTCAGTTCCTTAGCCCATTTATTGACTAGGTTATTTTGGGGTTTTTTTGGGAGGGGTCAAGTTTTTGAGTACTTTATGTATCCCGGAGTATAGTGCTCTATCTGAGGAGTGTGTGGTAAAGATTTTCCCCCATTCTGCAGGCTGTCTCTTCACATTATTGATTGTTTCCTTTGCTGAGAAGAAGCTTTTTAGTTTGAATCCATCCCACTTATTTATTCCTGATTTGACTTCTTGTGCTTTAGGAGTCTTGTTGAGAATGTCTGTTAATGTGGAACATATACACAATGGAATATTACTCAGCCTTAAAGAAGAATGAAATTATGGCAATTGCATGTAAATGGATGGACCTGGAGAATATCATGCTAAGAGAAAGAAGCCAAACTCAAAAAACCAAAGGCTGAATTTTTTTCTGATAAACAGATATGAATCCATACTAGTGAGGGATGCTAGTGAAGAATGAGGAAATTTGGATTGTGCAAAGGGGAGTGAGGAGAGGGGAAGAGGTGTGGGGTTGGGAAGGATGGTGAAATGAGATGGACACTATTACCCTATATAAATGTATAATTATATGTGTGACTCTGCACCATGTTCAGCTAGAGGAAGGAGTAGTTGTGCTCCATTTGCGTACCATGTGTCAAAATGCATTCTACTGTCACGTATAACTAATTAGAACAAATTTTTTAAAATAAAAATAAATGTGAAAATAAATAAATAAATTTTGATCTTATTAGCACCTCCAAAAATTAAAAAAATGTATATACAAGTAATCCAGTGGTTCCAATAATAACCATTTATCCTATGACTCTACATGCATATAAGCAATTATGTATGTACAAAAATTATTTGAAATAGCAAAAAAAGTACAAAAAACTTTGGGATTGTTTAGGTAAATTATGGGATAGTCATATTTGAGTACAACATAGTCATTAAAAATGATAGAAAGTTATTTATAATGAAATGGAAACATCACTGAGACACATTGATAAATGATTAAAAAAACAAGGTTCAGAATTCTATGTAGAATATACAATCAGCGAGATAAAATTATGCAGAAATTCTTGTATATGAACAGGTTGGGTGATAGAAAACAGCAATTTATTCTCAGTGTATAACCTTTGATAGTTCTTGTCTTTCCCCCTGTGGGTATATATTATTAAAAATATAAAATAAGAAAAAAGGTCAAATTTTTGAAACCTCTGTGATATACAAATTCTTCAAGAGGTTAGAATCTCCATGTAAACAGCCAGAAAACAGAATAGATATATTTTCAGAGGGGAAAATGGAATACAAAATTGCTTCAGCTTAGTTTCCCAACTTATCCAAATTTTAATATAAAAAAGTACATCTTTCTAATGTGAAAATAGCCAAGCTAAAAGTTCAGCCATGACCACTGCAGAGCTGAAGCTGAAATTTGCCAACTACCTAAATAAAGGCAAAAGATCTATAATTATAGGTAAAGGAAGGACAATGAACAGAGAGTTGCTAGACTAGACACTCTACATGTACTTTCTTTGTTTTGAAAATAGATTTTATTTTGTATTGTAATTTTCGGTTCACAGCAAAATTGAACAGAAGTTATGAGATTTCTCACATACCCCTATCCTCACACATTCATAGTCTCCCCACTATCAACATCTCCCATCAAAGTGGCATATTTGTTACAACTGAAGAATGGCACACCATTATCACCCAAAGTCCATAGTTTATATTACCTTACATCACAAATTTGGTATACATTCTACTAATCTGTGTAAGTTTATAATTACATGTTGTATACACTTTCTCATTTAATATTTATGGCAAATATGTGATGTAGCAGTTATCTCCATTGTACAAAGGAAGGAACAAAGAGAAATGAATTTGACCAGAATGACATGGTTAGTTCCTCTGAGAAAGCAAAGAGGTAATAATACACCTTCCATGTTATTTATCAGAGGTCCACTAAACAAAAAGAATCGAGATTTTGCCTTTCTTACCAGTTCAAGAAATGTCTAATGAAACCCAGTGGCATATAGCCCTTGTGCTCCCCACTTTGAAGGATACTAAGTTTACAATTAAAAGACAGTGCCTGATCTCCATGAGTCCCAGATTCCTTATCCATAAAATGGGAAGCACCTATATAGCAGAGGTGTTTCAAAGGTGCAAAATAATCTGAGTTGTTAGGGACATTATGGATGCTCAAAAAATGGTAGTCCCTAGATTTGCTATCTTCATCAACTGAAAATGATATTTATATGAACAACAGTGGGATTCCTGATTCCAGACTATGGAAATTGCTGGAACCAGGATGGTGAGAATGTGAGCTCTGGAGTAGACTTACCTCTGGCTGAATACTGACCATGATTTCCTAGCTGTGTGACCCCGAACAAGCCATTTAACTCCTCTTGGCTTTCATTTCCTCCCCTTTAAAAAGGGAGTGCTTATTTGCAAGCACTATCTCATAGATTTTCAAGTATTCAATGAGGTAATAATGCATCTGACTTATTTAACAAGTGTTTGATCATATTAATTGATCAATAAATGTTATATTCTATTTTTTCTCACTTTTCTGAATTTAAATATACATCTCTATGTCTTGAATCAGAACTCATGGATTCTTGGCTTTGGATATCAAAGTACAGATATACTCATAATAAAGGAAAAAACTAAAACATATCATTAATCACTACCTCTGCTGTCAGATATGCTCTTTGGTTTCCCCCAAATTCTACCTCCTCCATAATCCTTTTTTACCTAATCCACCCAGAGAGAAACCTAATTGTGCTTTACTCAGAGTTCCCACAGCATAATAGTTATACTTCTGTCACAGCATATTTGAGAGTCCATATGCCTGTCAGGGTGACCATACAATTTATTGTTCAAATTGAGACATTTCTGAGAGTGAAATGGGGTGCTATTAATCATTTCACTGGAAGAACAAGATTAAACCAGGACAGTCCTAGAGAAACCAAGATATGACTCTATGTTTAGTAGAATGAGAAGGAGTCTTGGTTCAGGTGAAGCCCATCTCTACCAAGTACCAGCTCTGTGATGTCTGACAATGCCTGCAGAGAGTATGTATTTAACAAATGATAGCTATTATTTTTGTGTACTTGTATTACCCAATAAATTGTAAGCCATTTGAGTGAACAAAACAGGTTTAAATTACTTTTATACATCCCTAGTATCTCATTTACATATACATGGAGAATATTAGGTGGTAGCAGAACTGTTGACCAAGTAACATATGTTTCCACCTCCAGGGGAGGTGTCCCACTGCATGGAGGAGATCAAATACTATAACAATGACTGTCACCAGGAACAGCAGTCGACTCATTCCAGGATGTCAACTCACTCCCAGCTTTGGGGTCACCAAGGTAAATGTAACTCATATATGTACTAGAAGGAATACTCATACAGAGAAAAGACAAAGCAAAATCAGCTACATTCGTGGTAGAACAGTTAGCATAGGGAAATTATCTGCTACTACCCCTCTCATGCTGTAAAAAGCATAGAACCCTATTCCATTTCCACCTAGAACAGATATAATAGTATCTTGGTCAGGTACTGTGATGCATACACTTAAGCAGAACAAAAGAGAATAATCAGTCTGAAACAAGGAAAGACATTCCCACATAAACAATAAGATTAGCACAGGCCACGAGGGCTCTTTGTCTCTGGATAAGGAAGTGATGTGGATCCAAGGCATTCTTCTACAACCAAGCAGGGAGACAAAAAGACTGCACTAATGAGACTAACTTTCCTAGGAGTGTTTAATGAATATTGATTGAGTGAATGGGAGTAAATATTTTATTATTTTTTTCTGAAGTCCATATTCCTAACTAGGAATTCTAGGATTGTCTGAGAGAGAGAGAAGCCAGTGTCACCAAGTAGGCACTGAGAATGGGAATGTCAGCACATTACATTTATGCTAATCTATTGATTAATACATTAATTTAAATATTAGGATATTTATGAAGTGCTAACTATGTGCTAGGCAGTAGATACCATGGTAACTAAGACTTATTCATTGTCCTCTTGGAGCTCAGTGTTTATGGAGGTCATAGCCAAGGGAACTGGTAATTAGGGTTGAGCATAATAAGTGTTCTGACAGAAACAGACCCAGAAGGTAGCACTCATATCTAGCCTGGAGAGCAAGATCTCCATTTCTAGAATAGAAGAAATTCACAGCTAGGAAGGATCTCATAGAATACTTTAATCTATCACAATAATAATAAAAATTGACCAACATTTGTTGAATGCTATGTATCAAGCAACAGAGTAAGAGCTCTATTATGTCCTTAACCTCATAACAGTCCCTTGAAATAGGTAAAATCATTGTCCTCATTTTATAGTTGAGGAAACCAAGAATCAGAGAGGTTACATGGCTTTCCCAGGGTCACACAGATAGGAAATTGTAGGGTTGGGTTTTATCTAACTCATGTGTATCTGACTGGCAAGGCCTGGGCCCTTTTTGCTATAGAATATTTCTTGCCTTTGTAGAAAGTACAAAAGAGTTCATGATACCCATGAGTTCCAGGTTCCCAGATCTGCACCCCTGGGTCATTATCAGTGGTCTAGGAACAGACTTCAGTGAGTTATTATCTCCAGAAACCATTTTCAGAGTCAGAATTCTGGCCCAATATAGAAACTCCAGCTAGTCTCGTGTGTGTGTGTGTGTGTGTGTGTGTGTGTTTATTAATCCATTTGAAGAGTCAAGTTTTCTGCTAATTCTTGGGGAATCAGTGAGGACTCTGAAGATCAGCCAGACTCTTCTCTTACTTGGGAATCTTCCGTGATTTGGGCCAGAGTTTCCACAAGATCCCCAGGTCCATACTATCTACTTCCTGTGCATGAATTGGGAAAGGGACTTGTACCCTATATTCTACTGTTCTGACTCTTCAGAACAAGCCTCAACTTACCCCTGAGGACACGATCTGTTTTTGTGAGGCTTCTGTTATGGTTTGAATTTAAGATGTGCCTCCAAAAGCTCATGTCATGATGCAGGAATATTCAGAGGGAAAAATTATTAAGTTGTGACAGCTGTAACATAATCAGTGGGTTAATTCATTTGATGGATTAATAATTTGAATGGATTACTGTGTGGTAACTATAGGAAAGAGGGTATGGCTAGAGGAAGGAGGTTATTGGGATATCCCCTGGGGAACTGTATTTTGTTCCTTGCTCCTATCTTTCTTTCTCTTTCCCTCTTCCCACCACTCTTCTTCCCACCTGCCATGAGCTAAGCAGCTTTCCTCCATTACACCCTTCCATCATGATATTCTGCCTCACCTTAGGTCAAGAGCAATGGAGACAACTGACTATAAACTAAACCTCTGAAACCATGAGCCACAAATACATTCTCTACTCTAAGTTGTTCTTGTAAGGTATTTTGGTCACTGACAGAAAGCTGACTAACATACCATTCCCACCATCCATGGAGCCCAGTCATAGATAGCTCAGATACTGGAATCCAGAAGAGAAAAAAAAAGAATCCATTCAGAGAAGCACAGTTTGACCATCTTTGAAAGTTAAGGTTTCTCTATAGAGGCTTGCAAATACTTCTGCAGGTGGGAATGTGTAATGGAACAACTCAGGGATCACTTCTATGGCTCCCTGGGAAATTAGAGGGCTCTTTGAGTCAATTCTCATAAAGAGCTCATCCCTTCAATAATGGTTCCAGAAATACACTTGTCTGAGCCCTGGGTCTCAGAAGATCCAGTCCCGATGATCCTGGTACCCTTGTTGTTACCCTAGTCTCAAGTATCTTTACCTTATTCTGACAACTTTTAGTTGCTGTTACTGCAACTATGTTGGGGAAGGAAAAAACAAAGTAAGTACCTGGAAAGTTAGAATCTGTTCCACCACCCACTAGTGTGTGGTATCAGTTGATCCTCTCTGGACCTCAGTGTCCTCATATGTCAATGAGAGCTAATGATGCTTACTCTGATGAGAAGCTGTGGGAAGTATTTAAGGGAATGCATAAAAAATTCTCTGCAAATATAAAAATGGAGTAGAGATAGCCTAGTATCTGGCACATAGAGAGTATACAAAGAAACATAGTTGTAATAAAATGTGAGTTAGGGAGCTGCCTAATCATAGATAACTGGAATGGAGAACAGCTACACAAGAACCCAACTGAACCCTCTATTCAGAGGCAGCTAATGACTCTCTCCTCATATGCCAGAGCACGCTATTATCCCTTCTAACTTTGTCAAAGCCATGGTTGAAGTGGGCTAATCTGTAACAACCATCTCTGACAGTAATCTTCACTTTGTCTAATCTAATGTTTTATTATTATTAAGTACATATTAGACTGAAATATAATTTCTCAAATTTATTCACAGTAAACACAGCTTTACAAATTACTCACTTTCCCCTTTCCAGATAGTAGTTAGAAATTCTGGCCAAATGCAAGAATTTATCAGGTGCATTTATTTAGGTGCCAATTTGGGTTCAAAACTCTGCCCTTTGTTACTTGTGTGCAAATAAATAGAAATTTATTTTGAAAATTTGAAGGCAAATTTTTTATACTGGCTGGTAGTATAAACAATCAATATTCAATTATCAGTGATCACTATATTTTCTGGCATTTGGGGATTTAAGATGAGGTGGATGGTTCCATGTATAATGAGCACCAAAGGCAGTGCTTTCTGTACCAAGATAATGTGAAGATCATTAAAGTGTTTCCAGCTGGAGTTTAAAACACTTTCATATCCTCATCAATATATAAAAACAAATTTGAATCCTTGATAAAGTGATAGGCTTTGCCATACTCCAAACCAAATGATTTGCCATGAAATTTAGGAAAATTCCAATAGAATTACTTAGCTAAGCATAAGATTGCCTCAAGGAATAATACAAGTCTAAAATACTAACTTACTTTCTTGGTGACTAACAAACATTGAATTATACTTTTTGAGGCAGAGGTACAGAAAAAAGACATCTCAAGTTCCTAGCAATCAGTGGGAAATTCGAAATTAAATCTATCCTGAGCTATGAAAAGTAAAGTTACAGCCTTTCATTTGATTTGGCTCTTTGGATGATGACAACATGCACTCAGTGAATAAATAAACTCCCAGCATTTCCTCATCAATGAGTAAATACCATTTATTTTTTCCAATAAATATTTATTGAACATCTACTGGGTAAACTGAGTTAGAAACAGGTAACAGAACTTGTCCTCATGGAGATTTTCAAGAGACACCAATCAAGTGAATATGTAAATAGATAATTAAATATTATAAAAACAGCAAAAGAAAAATAAATGGGGATCTATAATGGAGAATAAAGGAATTGGGGAAACAGTTTTTTCTAGTTTTCTACTATACTGAATATGTTTTTGTGAATATTGTCCTCCAATATTTGACTTGCATATTTATTTTTTTTGAGAGAGAGAGAGAAAGAGAGAGAGAGAGAAGAGAGAGAATGTTTTAATATCTATTTTTTTTCAGTTTTTGGTGAACACAACATCTGTATTTTTTTTTCTGTGGGGCTGAGGATCGAACCCAGCACCCCGCGCATGCCAGGGGAGCACGTTACCGTTTGGGCCACATCCCCAGCCCGCATATTCATTTTTAATGGTATGCTTTGATATTCAGAATACTTTATTTTCATTAAGTCCAATTGGCCAATATATTTTGTTTGTTTCTTTGTTCTGTCTATAAAAATGGTACCTACTCCTATATTACAAAGGTATGTTTTTCATAGACGACTTATAGTATAAACATATTTATATCTATGATCCACCTTGAATTACATAGAGTATGGTGTAAGGTTGTGGTCAAGATCTATTTTTTAATATATCGTTACCCAGTTACTTCAACTTATTTCTGGAAAAGATTTTACTATCCCAATTGAACTACTTTGGTGCATTTATCAAAAATCAATTTATTTTAGAAGGTTGAGTTTATTTCTGGAAGTCCTATTTTTTTCTATTGATTTATTTTTCTCTTCTTATGCCAGTACCACAGTTTTAATTACTGAAACTTCATAGTAAGACTTGTATATATATATATATATATATATATATATATATATACACACACACACACACACACACACACACACACATATATCTTGCATATACATATATAGTGTATATATATATATGTGTGTGTGTATATATTTCTATGTATACATATATACAAACATACAATACCAACTTTGCTCTTTGATTTCAAGATTTATCTATTCAAGTACCTTCCTTCTCTAAATTTTAAAAACATTTTATCAATTTTTATAAAATAAACTTCCTTGATTTTTCTTTTATTTCATGATTCTATCAATTACTTTAAGAAGAATGGAGATATATATATATATATATTTTTTGGGGGGGGCAGGGTCTCACTAAGTTTCTTAGGGCCTTAATAAGTTGCTGAGGCTGGCTTTGAACTTGCGATCCTCCTGCCTGAAGCTCCTGAACCACTGGTATTACAGGTGTGCACAACTGCACCCAACTGAATATATTAATATTTAGTTATTATGCAGCAATTTTTGTGATTTTCAATGTAAAGATACTATATGCCTGTTGCTAATTATTCTTCATAGATCATGTTATATTTCAAAGCTGCTCTGAACAGAATTGATCACTTAAATTTTTCCAATTTTTTTTTCCATTATAAAGATTACTAGTGCTATTTCTTTATTAAATAATGCCAACTTGTAGATTCACTTATTTATTTGTTTTGTAGATTTCTTAAGAATGTTCTACATAAACATTCATGTTTCATGAATAAATACACTTTTCCATTTTCCTTTTAATATTTACCCGTATGGTTTATTTAACCTACTTAATTGCACTTGTTACTATCTCCAAAACAGTGTTCAACAGAAGTGGTGAGAATGAGCAGCCTTGCCTAATTCTGAACTTCAGAGAAAGTGTTTATATTTCGTCATTAAATATCATGAAAGATGTTGGTTATCAGATGGAGGAAGTTTCCTTCTATTTCTACTCCACTAAATTTGTTTTATAAAATTATGAACATGGGCTGGGGCTGGGGCTTAGCAGTAGCACACTGGCCTGGCATGTGTGAGGCATTGGGTTCAATTCAACGCCACATATAAATAAATAAAGGTCTAACAACAACTAAAAAATTTTAAAAAATATATAAACAGGTGTTGGATTTTGTCTTCCTTTAATTTTTTTAATTTGTTCTTTATAGATATACATGACAGTAGAGTACATTTTGATATATTATACATACATAAAGTCTAATTTCCCATTCTTGTGGTTGTACATGATGTGGAGTTTCCCTGGTCATGTATTTATATATGAACATTGGAAAGTTATATCTAATTCATTCCACTGTCTTTCCTATTCTCATCCCCTCTCCCTTCCCTTCATTCCACTTTATCTAATCTAAATTACTTCTATTCTTTCCTCCCACCCACTCCGCACCTAGTGTCTGTTAGCATCTGCATATCAGAGAGAATATTCAACATTTGCTTTTTTGGAATTGGCTTATTTCACTTAGCATGATACTTCCATCCATTTACTGGCAAATGCCATAATTTCATTCTTCATTATGGTTGAGTAATATTCTATTGTGCATTACCCCATTTTCTTCCCATTTGCCTGTTGAAGGGCACATAGGTTGGTTCCATAACTTGGCTATTGTGAACTGTGCTGCTATAAACATTGATGTGGCCTGGTCACTGTAGTATGCTGATTTTAAGTCCCTTGGATATATTCTTAGGAGTGGGATAACTGGGTCAAATGTTGGTTCCATTCCAAGTTTTCTGAGGAATCTCCATACTGCTTTCCATAGTGGTTGCACCAATTTGTGGTCCCACTAGCAATGTGTGAGTGTACTCTTTCCCCACATCCTCGCCAACATTTATTGTTACTTGGATTCTTAATAATTGACATTCTGACCTGAGTGAGATGAAATCTCAGTGTAGTTTTATTTGCATTTCTTTAATTACTGGAGGTGTTGAACATTTTTTCATATATTAGTTGACCATAACCGGGTTATTTGAATAAGCCAATTAATAAATGGATTTTGTCTTCTAAAAACTATTGAAATGATCATACTTTTTCCTTTTATTCTAATAATGTGATGAATAGCAGATTGATTGGTGAATGTCAAATCAACCTTACATCCCTGGAATAACCACCATTACATAATGATTTAATATCCATTTTATATATGGCTGGTCTTATGTAAATAATTTTAAAGGATTTTTAAATATGTGTGCAAAAGTATATTGGCTTATAGTTCTTTGATTTTTTAAAAGATTTTGGTATCAGTATTTTGTGATTTCTTGGAAAAATTTATGAAGTGTACTTCCCCTTGTATTTTATAAAATGGTTTGTGTGTGATAAGTAGCCTCTCTTATTTGAATATTTAATTCAATTTACCAATAAAAATATGGGCCTGGAGTTTTCTTTGTGAGAGAAATTTGTTCAATGATGAAATTACCTAATGACATATTTCTAAGAATTTAACTCTATCATTAAGTAAAGCATAAATGTATTTTGTATGCTTCCAGTCTTTTGTAATGTTTGAGACTTATTTTATGGCCTATCATACTGTCTATTTTGTTTAATGTTGTATATTCACAGAAAGTGTGCTTTGCAGTTGTTGTCTATAATGGTCTGATTATTTAAGTCAAGAGTGTTTGTAGCCATTATTTATTCAAGCACTTTTATACCCTATGGTGTGTCTCCTTCTAACTTCAGAAAATGTTATAACAGTTTTTACAAAATGTTATGCCATAGTTCACAGTTCATATTTTTCCTTAGGAAAGAATACATTTTATTGATATAATATTCATTTTTACTTATCCATTGTACTTCAAGGTCTAGTCTACATTTTTCTGCAGGGCTGGGGATGGAACCCAGGGCCTCATGCATGCTGGACAAGTACTCTATCACTGAGCCACATCCCAGCTCTCTAAATCTATTCTTAAGTCCAACCAAAAATTTATAAAATTTCAGATATTTACTTTTAGTTTTAATCTTTTCATTTAGTTTTAGTTTTTACTATTTCCATTCTTCTGCTGATATTTCTCATCTGAACTTTCAATGCAAGCATGAGTAAGGATACATATTTTCACCTTAGAACAACCTAACCCTATCCCTTTAATTTCAGTAAGAGGATTCTCCTTTTTATTACTTCCTAGATAAACTATAATTTCAAGTATGCAGGCCCATTTTTGAAAGGGAGTGTTTATGAAAGTAATTTTTAAAATATTTTAGTTATACATGTGCACAATATCTTTATTTTGTTTTTATTTATTTTTATGTGGTACTAAAGATTGAACCCAGTGCCTCATATATGCAAGGCAAGTGCTCTGTCACTGAGCCACAGCCTCAGCCCAAGAAAGTAATTTTTAATATCCAAGTTCTTAAGATAATTTTGTCATATTTTTATTGGTTCATTCTAATTTCATTTTATTATTACAAGCAGAAAATATGAGTTGCAAAATCATGTCTGGCTTCTGATCAGTTTCTGTTAATATTCCTTTAATAGAAGAAGAAGTGCCTCAGGTACAATGGCTATCATAAAAAAGACAAAACATAAACCAGGTGTCGGGGGAACATGCCTGTAATCCCAGTGACCTGGCAGCCTGAGGCAGGAGGATTGCAAGTGTCAGGCTAGCCTGGGAAATTTAGCAAGACCCTGTTTCAAAATTAAAAATTATAAAAAGGGCTGGAGATATAGCTCAGAGATAATATATCCCTGAGTTTAATCCTGAGTATTGGGGGGAAAAAGCTTACAAGGATGCAGAAAAAAGGGAAATTTCATACACTGTTGGTAGGAATGTAAATTAGTATAGCCACTATGGAAAACAATATGGAGATTCTTCAAAAAACTAAAAGTAGAACTACCATATGATCCAGCAATTCCACTATGGGTAGTCATCCAAAAGAGATGAAATCATTATACCAAAAACATATATGCACTTCCATGTTTATTGTAGCACTATTCACAATAGCCAAAATAATGAATCAACCTAAAATGTCCTTCAGTTGAGAAGAAAATGTAGTATATTTACACAATATAATTTAGCCCTAAAAAGTGAAATTATGTCATTTGCAGCAACACAGATGGAACCAGAAGCCATTATGTTAAGTAAAACAAGCCAGATACAGAAATATATACTCACATATTCTTACACATTTGTGAAAATCAGTAAGTCAGCCTTGTAGAACAATGGACTGGGGTGGGATGCTGCAGCACAGGCCTGTCATCCTAGTGACTTGGGGGCTGAGGCAAGAGGATAACAAATTCAAGATCAGCCTCAGCAACTTACTGAGTTCCTAAGCAACTTAGCGAGACCCTGTCTCTCAACAAAAAGGGCTGAGATTGTGGCTCAGTGGTAAAGTACCCCTGGGTTTAATCTCCAGTACCAGAAAAGAAAAATAAAGGACGAGAATGGTGGTTACTAAAGACTGGGAAGGGCAGGGAGTGAGCACAGAAAGAAGTTCAGTAGGGCACACCAAAAATACAGAATGGAAGAATCACTTCTGTTTCTTATTTAGCACAATATAGAAACTAGTGGTTTAAAAACATGATATAGTTCAAAATGACTAGAAAATAAGGGTTTGATGTTCTCAACACATAAAAGTGATGTATGATTGAAGATATGGGAAAGCTTATAACCCTGATTTGATTATGACTCATTGTATACATGTATTGAATTACTATAATGTACCCCCATAAATCTATACAAATAAAAAATTGAAGTTAAAGTTTAAAAATGATTTCAAAAATAAGTGTATATATACTCCATATTTTTAGAATATAAGGTTCTAAATATATTCAGTAAATCAAGCACATTGTTTATATTCTTTATATTCTCAACACTTTACCTAGGTTTTGTTTTAAGATTTGACAAAAGCTGAAAGGGGTATAATAAAATCCCTACTATAACTGGTTTTTGCCTTAAAATTTGGGGAATATTAATAAAACTTTAGCTGCTCTTTAAGGATATATACTAACTTATGATCACTAATCTTTTTTATTTCTTTCTTTTTTCCTTTTTAAAACTTAGCTTTTTTATTGAATGATGTCCTTTTTATCTGGTTAATGTTCTTTAAGTTAATCTCATTTAGCCTGATGTGCATTGCTCTGTTACTGTTCCCTTTTTGATTCTTATAAAAGATAGTGTTCTCTTTCCTATCACTTATTTCATCTTTCTTTCATAATTTTATTTTAGATATGTTCTTTTGAAAAAAATAGCTGTATTGTTCTTCCCTTTTAGTGGGAGAGCTCATTGTGATCATATTAAAATTGGTATGCTTATGACAATAACCTGAAAAGATACTTGGGAATTAATTTAATGAAGGAGGTAAAGAACCTCTGCAATTAAATCCTTAGAACATTGAAGAAAGCAATTAAAGAAAACCTCAGAAGATTGAAAGACTTACCATGTTCTTGGATAGGCAGAATTAATAGTATCAAAATTTCTATTATTACCAAAATGCTATTGAGATTCAATGCAATCCCCACCAAAGTAACAATGATATTCTTCACAGAATTAGAAAAGTCAGTTCTAAAATTCATTTGGAAACATAAGAGACCCAGGATAGGCAAACAATCCTGAGCAAGAAGAGCAATGCTGGAAACATCACCAGACCTCAAAATATATTACAGAGCTATAGTAATAAAACAGCATGATATGGCACCAAAACAGACATGGAGACAAATGGAATAGAATAGAAGACACAGAGATAAACCCACATAGATACAATTATCTAATACTGGACAAAATTTAAAAACAAATGGTGCTGGGAAAACTGGAAATCTATATGTACTAGAATGAAATTTGACCTCTATTACTCATCCTGCACAAAGTCCATTCAAAGTAGATCAAAGACCTAGGAATTAGACTTGAAAATCTGCAACTTCTGGAAGAGAGGATGTAAGTCCAACACTCCAACATGCTGACACAGGAACTGACTTCCTTAACAAGACTCCTAAAGTGCAAGAAATAAAACCAAAAATCAATAAATGGGATGACATCAAATTTAAAAGATTCTTCACAGGAAACAAGAGTGTGAAAAGACATTCAAAACAATGGAAGAAGATCTTAGCCAGCTCCTCCTCAGATAGGGCATTAATATCTAGAATATGTAAAGAATTCAAAAAACTTAACAACAAAAATTTAAAAATGAGCAAAAGAACTAAATAAACTCTTCTCAAAAGAAGAAATACAAATGGCTCAAAAATACATGAAAAAATGTTCAACATCTCTAGATATAAGAGAAATGCAAATCAAAATGAAATTTTATCTCACTCTAGTCAGAATGGCAATTATCAAGAATATAAATAATAAGTGATGGCAAGGATATGGGGGTAAAAGTACACTCATATATTGCTGGTGAGACTGCAAATAAGTACAATCATTCTGGAAAGCAGTGTGGAGATCTCTCAAAAAACTAGGAATGAAGCCACTATATGACCCATCTATCCCACTAATTGGTATATATCCAAAATTGGCTTACTATAGGGATACAACCACATCAGTATTTAGGGCAACACAAGTCACAATAGCCAAACTATGGAACCTAGGTGCCCTTCAACAGATGAATGGATAAAGAAAATGTGGTACATACCCAATAGAGTATTACTCAGCCATAAAGAAGGATGAAATTGTGGCCTTTGATGTCAAATGTATGAAACTGGAGACTATTTTGCTAAGTGAAATAAGCCAGACTCAGAAAGTCAAGGTGAATGTTTTCTCTGATATGCAGAAGCTTATTCAAAATAAGGGGAGGGGGCAAAAACCAAACGCCAAATGTTCTCTCTGATAAGTGAATGCTGATCTATAACGGGGAGGTGGGACTGGGGAGAATGGAGAAACTTTAGACAGGGCAAGAGTAAGGGAGGGTAATGGGGTAAGAAAGATGGTGGAATGAGATGAACATAATTACTCTGAGTATATAAATGACTGCACATGTACTGTGACTCTACATTATGTACACCCAGAGAAATGAAAAGTTGTGCTCCATTTGTATACAATGAATCAAAATGCATTCTGCTATCATATATAACTAATTAGAACAAATAAAATAAAATTAAAATATAATAAATGCTGGAGAGAATTTGGAAAAAAAGTGCAATCATACATTGTTTATAGGACTGCAAATTGGTGCATTCACTCTGGAAATCAGCATGGAATTTCTGCAAAAGACCAGGAATGTAACCACCATATGACCCTGCTATACCACTCCTCTGTATTTATCCTGAAGAATTTAAGTCATCATTTGGGGCTGGAATTGTGGCTCAGTGATAGAGTGCTCACCTAGTGCATGCAGGACCTTGGGTTCGATCGTCAGCATCATATAAAAATAAATAAATAAATAAATGGATAAATAAATAAAGGTATTGTGTCCAATTACAACTAAAAAACATTTAAAAATAATTAAAGTCATCATACTTTAGCTATATATTCATATCCACATTTATAATAGCATAATTCACAATAGCCAAACTATGAAACCAGCCTAAATATTCATCAATGGACAAATAGTTAAAGGAAATGTGAGATATATATATATATTCAGCCATAAAGAAGAATGAAATTATGTCATTTGCTGGAAAATGGATGGAACTAGAGAACATTATGTTCAGTGAAATAAGCCAAACTTTGAAAGTGAAGGGTCATATATTTTCTCTCATATGTGGAAGCTAAAGAAGAAAAAGGAGGGATAAAAAGGAAGATGTCATGAAAATCAAAGGCAGATCAGTAGAGTAGAGGGAAGGGAGGGAGAAGGGGAGGGGAAGGGGAGATACTGGGAATGATATTGGCCAAATTATATTGTATACATATACAAATATTTAACAATAAATCCCACCATTATGTGCAATTATAGTGCACCAATAAAAATATTGAAAATTATTTTTAAAAAATAAGGGGAGGGGAAAAGAGAAAAAGGGAAAATGTGTGTGGAGAGAATTCCATAAACATAGAATAAAGATTGGTGGATTAGATGAAGGGGACTGAGGGGGAAGGAGAAAGAATGGGATAAGGGAAGAATGGTGGAATGAATCTGACCTAACTTTCCTATGTACATATGTGAATATAGCACAGGAATGTCAAAAAACGTTGGTATACTTAGCCTTTTTTCTGTCATCTTGTTTTTTGCTTGATTCTCTTTCTTGGTTTTGTTTTTTGTTTTTTGCTGGTTCCCTTTTATCTTCTTACTGCTTTGGACTGTGTTTCAGTTCTGTCAATGGTTTCTATTCCATTTCTAAAAATTACAAATATACTTATGCTACTCAATTATGAAATGAAGAGAAAACTACATTTTACCAATCTTCTCCATACCATTATAACAATTTTATTTCAGCACTCCTCTCATTATTTTAGTTCCTTTTTTAGTTCCAAAGTATTAATAGGCCTTTCCTTATGGTTCATATTTCAAAAACTTCTATTTTATAGTAGAAATTCCTACTCATGCTATGATCATTCATTTAGATTTAACTAAATATAATACTGTTTTCTCCCTTGTTTTCTCCCTTTAGCTTTCCCTACCTGAGGGTCTCTATTATTTTTGTCCTTTGTCTGAAGTCTACCTTATGAAATATATCTTGTTGATAAAATTCTACAGTTATAGTATACACACAGTAACATACTGTATAAATACCTACATACTTCCTATGTCCTTTCTTTCAGTATGATAAGTGAATATTTCAATAAGTAACGACTTTATTGTAACAATATTTTTCCTTCATTAGGTTGTGACTATTGCTCCAGTCTCCTGTCTTCTGGATTCCAGAATTATAAATGAAAAGTCTAATATGGTCTGATTCTTCTGCCATTGTAATAACTTGCTCTTTGTGTGGACCTCAGAAAGCTTGTTCTATTTATGTGAATTTCACGAGGCTATGTTTAGTTATATAGCTTCTCTAATTAATACTTTATGAATAACTGCTCCAGATTATCAGATTCAAGTTGTTCTTTTTTTCCTCAAAATCAAGTCCTTTCTAATCATTTATTTAAATACTTCCTCTCTCCCACAATTTTCCCCTCCTTCTGGAACTCTTAATACTCTTCTGTTTAGCCTCCTGGATCTGTCCCCCAAGTATCTCTTCCCAACTATTTCCATTTATTTATTTGGTTTTGAATTATTTTTTTCCATTAGATTTTCTAGGTCACTAAAACTGCATTCAATAGTGATTATCTTCTCTTTCAGTTCATCAATCAAATTAACAGAAAATCATATTATTTAAATTCCATTCAGTATCTTTCAATGTTCCAAATGAATTTTCTTAAAAATGTATACTGGTTATTGTTTTGTTTTGTTTCTAAAATTCTCTCCTGACACTTCCATACTTTTATGCAAAGAGGAATGACTAAAAAAGTTGCTCAATAAGGTTTACTTATTGTAATTGATTTTCATTAAGTATGATATTTATTTTAATCTTTTCATGTTTGGTTTATCTTCCACCTTCAGTTAAGAGTATTTGAGTGTCCTGAATAATAGCAGTTTTCTACTCTTTGCACTGAAAGAAAACAACCTGGAAAACAATTAACCCTCAATGAAACACAGATAAAAAAAAAAAAAACCTGTTACCCAAGAATTCATCAAGTACAACAAAAAAATCATCACGTCACCTCACGAACTATACAACTCAGTCCACTAGTTCATTTATGCATCAGGCATTAAGAGAGAACAATATTAAGTAGTATCCCAGAACCAGAAGCAAACAAGATTCAGCTCTTCTCTAGTTTTGGTCTCAGATCTCTACCACTGATCCATAGGCTCCTAGCCAGCAAAAAGTATCTCAAGTTTTCAGACCTTCTGTACCACCCAGTGATTCTGATAGAATCTGTAGACTTAATCACACGATCCAGGTTTGACTGCTTGCCTGCTAATCTTATTCAAAATGGGAGATGAGTAAAACTTGGTATGGAAAGGATCTGAGTTGGTGGCTGTCAAGTCATTATCTTTTTAGAATCCCTTGTGTTTTAATATACATTAGGTGTTGGTAAACTGTGGCTCCCCAACTCTTTAGTGTGGTTCATAAGCTAAGAATTATTTTATATTTTTAAATGGATAGTAAAAATAAAAAGATCAGTATTTTGTGACACATGAAAGTTATATGAAATTCAAACTTCAGTGTTTTTAATATACATGTGCATTTAACAAATATATTTTGATTTAATTCTTTTAAAGTCTTCTGTACAAAAGTTCACAGCCCTGATTAAATATCATCACTATTTACTGATATGAGAGTATTATCTAAAAAAAATCACTGAATTTGGTTCCAGTTAAAATTCAGCATTTTTAAATATAGTTTTATTGGAGTGCAACAATATTCGTTCTTTTGCATGCTGTGTATGATTGCATTTGTGTTGCGACAGTAGAGTTGAGTAGTTAAACCAGAAGTCAAATGGCCTGAAAATTCTATCTTGTCTTTTACAAAAAATGGTTAATATCTGATATGAATCATCAAAAATGTTTTATGACAACATATAAATAGATATCATATGGCAAAAATTATGACTGGAAAAAAGCATATTAAGGAGGAAACAACAGACAATGATTAACTTTAGCTGTTATTGAGAAGTATAAGCTAAAGTACTGTAGTTGTTATCTGCTGATGAACATACTTCTTTTTGAATGAGACTATTTAAATGAATATTCCTATTTTTGCAGGGAGGAATAGCAAACTGTTTTATGATCATAGTTATACCACAATAATGTAGACATAAAAAGTCTGAGGGTAACAATTACTGCATTAGAAAATGAATGCATACAATCTTCAAACAAGTAGAACAGAAAAGATGTAACAAGAAAATGTTGACTCCACCAAATGGCAAGAAATATTTCAGGAGAAATTACTACAAAGTTTTATAAATAGAAAGTAAAATTGTGGAAATGAGCCCATGCATATCAATAATCACAATACACTTTTTACATAATACCTTTATATTTTCTTCAGTTACTAACGTTGAAAATTGTCCACATTTATTAGCAATTATGTTTTTAAATTATTTTTTACTATATTATAGTTATACATTGTTTGGGGGCTCATTTTGACACAATTACACTTGCATGGAATATAATTTGCTTCAAATCAACCCCCAGTATTTCCTCTTTCCCTCCCCTACTCTCTCCCCCTATTCCTCTATTTTATTGTCTTCTTGTATTTATTTACAGGTTTTCTAAAATTGGTAATTTATAAATATACAAAAAGGTGAAATTCACTGTAGTATATTCATGTATGTACATAGCATAATTTGGTCAATTTCATTTCATGGCTGCTCCCTTTTCCTGTCCCTTCTCCCTCTCCCTCAATCTCCTTCCTTTCCTTCATTGATCACCCTTCTATTTTCATGGAACCCCCAATTTTTTTTCTTATTTTAGTCTAGCTTCTGCATGTGAGAGAAAATAGTCAACCCTTGGTTTTCTGAGTTAAAATACTTAGGAATAAATCTCACAAAGGAGGTGAACAACTTCTAAAATTACAACTATAGAACAACAAAGAAAATAATTGAGGAAGACCTTAGAATATGGAAAGATCTCCCATGTTCTTGGATGGGCAAGATTAGTATTATCAAAATAGTCATACTAACAAAAGCAATATACAGATTCAGTGCAATCTCCATGAAAATAACAATGACATTCTTCATAGAACTAGAAAAAGAACTTTTAAAATTCATTTGGAAGAATTAAAGACCTAGAAGAGCCAAAGGAATCCTAAGCAAGAACCATGATACTGAATGTATCACAATACCAGATCTCAAATATATATTACAGAGCTCTAGTAACAAAAACAGCATGGTTTTGGTATCAAAACAGACATGAAGACCAATGGAATAGAGATGGCACAGAGACAAACTCACATAGATAAAGACATTTAATACTTGGCAAAAAGTGTAAAAATCATGTTAGAGAAAAGATAACCTTTTTAACAAATGGTTTGGGAAAACTCAATATCTACATGTAGAATAATTAAACTAGATTCCTATCTCTCACCTTGCACAAACTTCAACTCAAAGTGGATCAGTTCAGAAACTTTGCAACTGCTAGATGAAAATGTAGGCTCAATGCTCTAACATATTGTTGCAGGATGACTTACTTAACAAGACCACTAATTCACAAGAAATAAAACCAGCAATCAATAAGTGGGTCAGCATCAAATTAAAAGGCTTCTGTACAGCAGAGGAAACAATCAAGAGTATGAAGGGAGAGTATACTGAATGGGAGATCTTTGCTAGCTGCTCCTCTGACAGGGGACAAGTATCCAGAATATATAAAGAACTTAATCTTAAAACCAAAAAATAATAATAACCCAGTGAATAAATGGACAAAAGAACTAAACAGACACTACCCAAATGAGGAAATACAAATGTTCAATGAATATATGTAAAAATGTTCAACATCTTTAGCAATCAGGTAAATACAAATCAAAACTACATTGATTTCATCTCACTCTAGTTAGAACAGCAATCATCAAGAACATAAATAAGAATACAAAAAAAATACATGCTGGTGAGGATGTGGCCCTGATACATCATTGGTGGGACTACAAATTAGCACAACCACTCTGGAAAGCAGTGTGGAGATTCCTCAAAGACTTAGGAATAGAACCACCTTAAGACCCATCTATGCCACTCCTCAATATTTATCCAAAAGATCTAAAATCAACATATTATAGTGATAATAGTCACTTCAGTGTTTATAGCAGTGCGATTCACAATAGCCAAGTTATTATGGAACCAGTCCAGGTACTTGTCAACAGATAAATGGATTTTAAAATGTGATATTTATACACAATGGAGTTTTATTCAGCCATAAAGGAGAATGAATTTATGGCATTTGCTGGTAAATGAATGGAAATGGAGAATATCATGCTAAGTTTTCTCCTATTTTTAATTTTTTTCATTGTAGATGGAAACAATATCTTTATTTTATTTATTTTTATGTGGTGCTGAGGATTGAACCCAGTGCCTCACACATGTGAGGCAAGCCCTTTACCACTGAGATACAACCCAAGCCCATTTTCTTCTATTTTTGAGGGAGATTCTCAGATTTGATTTTTTTTAAATCTAATTAGGCAATTTTTTTAAAAAAGATACTCACATAAAATAATGCAAGGTAAAAAACAAATGCAGGAAAAAGAAATGATAGAGAATATTTGAAAAACAATTAGCAAAAATGATATAATACCAATTTAGAGAAAGTTTTACACAGAGATAATCCACCTTATTTTTAAACAGATATGGAACCATCTTAAAGGTTAATCACACATTATTTATGTCTCCCTCCCTCCCTCCCTCCATCCCTCCCTGCCTCCCTCCATCCTTCCCTCCTTCCATTCCTCCCTTCTTCCCTCTTTTTCTCACATACACAAAAATTCCTGCACATTGCAAAAATAAATGTAATAAAGGCAAAATCTACTGATGACAATGTAACAAATTTATACACTAACCAGAAAATGGTGACTACAAAAAAATCTACAAACTAAGAAACAGATTTTAAAAACTCTTCTAGACAGTTATTTAAAATGAAGCATTTTAAATAATGTAGTGCAGCAATTCCAGAAATCAGATTATTCCCCTCTCCCCATAATTTGCTGTGGTTGTTCTTTGTTTTTGTTGTTGCTGCTACTTCTACTGCTCACATAGCAACTTTCCTGGACTAACCCTGTAAAGTCTGTATACTTTACATTTTTAGTCACTGGAGTATCTGGTTAGCCTAGAGGTCAGGTAATGATTGTAAACAATGTTCATTTAATGCCTTGAACCCATAACTTTTTAATTCAAGTCAAGGGGCTCTCATAGCCAAGGGACTATGTGTATATATTGGAATATGCCTCAAACAATCCAACAGGTAGTTGTTTCACTTCCAGTTCATACAAACCTCCAGGTTAGTCAGATGTCAGAGATTAGGACCTTTTTAGACTTCTGCATGCACCACATACTAGTCCTACACATGACCTTCTTTCGTTGTCTCAAAAGATCATAAAATTTTAAAGATCTCTAGGGATGTTTTGTTCCCAATTTTCCTTTTAGGCATTTTGATTACCTTGCTATTTGACCCAACTGTTATCTGCATCTCAAGCAGCTAAGATGCTTAAAAAATTGTCCCTGATTCTACAAATACCGCTGGGGAAAAAGCTATTCATCCTAGGAAAACTCTGACCTGGGTCAAATAAAGACAAGCCCTGCAAACTGGGATTTTATAAGGAATGGACAGATAGATAAAATAACGGCAGTTACCTGGGAATGGACCTTTGGAAGTGCTTCAACCCCATTCTTCTCCCTCCAGTGCTTACTAGGCTATTCATTTTCAAGAAGATGAGTATCAATCTGGGTGGAGAAGAATAGGGCTAGTAGAAGTGCCACAAAGTTTGTGGTTTGTACCACTAGTAAGTCATTTTTTTATTGAATAAATTCTCCTTAAATCACAGCAATTTCTGGCTAATTTCTAGAATTATAAAATTCCTATTTTGACATTTTTTTCTTCAATTCTTAATATTTGATAAGGGAATAAATTTTTGGAAGTCCTTACTCTACCATTCAGGAAATTCTTCTCTTAGATTATTCTTGAATTATAGGAAAATCACAAGTTGTTTAAAGCTAAACAATGAATTGAAAGTTATAAGTGTTAGTCAACTGTTTGTCCCTGGCACAAAATTTCTGAAAAAAATCAACTTAGAAAAGGAAAGATTTATTTTGACTCATGGTTTCAAATGTTTCAGTACATAGTTTGGCTGGCTCCATTTTTCTAGGAATACCGTAGGGCAGCCAATCATGACAGAAGGGCATGATAGGATACAGTTGCTCACCTTATGGTGAAACAAAGAGAAAGGGGAAGGGGCTAGGAAGAAGATATAGTTCCCAATGGCACACCTCTAAAGTTCTATTTCTTCCAACTAAGTTCTACCTCTTATAGTTTCCACAACCTCTCAGCAATCCACTCAGCTATGAATCCTTCAATGGATTAATCTAATAATGATGCTATAATCCTTATTATCCAATAACTTTACCACATCCCCACCTCTGAACATTGCTGCAAACCTTCAACACATGTGTCTTTTGGAAACATTTCATATTAAACTATAACACGATATATGTATCCCAGTGAAATGTAGCCAACATTTGGTAAGAATAAAATATGTACAATAAAGTACCTTACTGAGAACATCAAATGACCAATAATAAAAAGTTCAATTTTATTTATTTTTTTCCTCATTCTTTTTTTTTATTGTTGGTTGTTCAAAACATTACATAGTTCTTGATATATCATATTTCACACTTTGATTCAAGTGGGTTATGAACTCCCATTTTTACCCCGTATACAGATTGCAGACTCACATCAGTTACACATCCATTGATTTATATATTGCCATACTAGTGTCTGTTGTATTCTGCTGCCTTTCCTATCCTTTACTATCCCCCCTCCCCTCCCCTCCCCTCCCCTCTTCTCTCTCTACCCCCTCTACTGTAGTTCATTTCTCCCCCTTGTATTATTTTTCCCTTTCCAAAAAGTTCAATTTTAACTCAGAAAATATTGAAAAGAACCAAAATGAATAATGCCAAAGAAAGTATGAGGAAAAATGATAAAACCAGGAAATACTAAAATTTAACAAAACAATCAATCCCTATAGAATTCAAGATTCACTCAATATATTTTTACTGAGCCTCAATGAATTCTTTCAGTGTTCTTACGAGTAACACTTTCCAATATAACTTTCTGTACTGATGAAAATATGCATTATAATCTGCATTGTCCAATTTGGTAAACATTATCTACATATGGCTATCGAGGTCTTGAAATGCAATTGAGGAACTGAATTTTATATTTGACTTATATTTGACTAATTTAAATAAATGCAGTCACTCAGACACATTGCTGAGTCTTGAGCGATGAGAAGGAGCCAGTCAAATGAAGAATAGGAAGAATAGTATGTGGGGGCAGGAGGCTTTGAAGTAGGAACAAGCACATTCTCTTTTAGAAAGCAAACAAGACAGTGTAACTGCACAATCAGGGAAGAATGGTAGGAGATGGCATCAGAGAAATAGGTGGGAGTGATAACATGCAGTCATATAAACTGTGATAATGAATGAGGATTTTATTCCCATTACAATGGGGAAAATGTTAAAACATATTATTATTTTTATAATAATAACAATGAGTGCTCATTGTAAACAAATGAAATAATATATAAAAGTACAATGAAAGTAAATATCACTCAGAAATTTAGGAAACTATGTCATATGTTATATAGACTATAATGTGACTATTTTATTTCATTCAACAATATTCTTTCCTTATCAGTGTTACATTTTTCATCATCATTTTATGATTTTTTTTAGTTGTTGATAGACATTTTATTTTTTTGTGTGGTGTTGAGGATTGAAGCCAGTGCCTCACACATGCTAAGCAAGCACTCTACCACTGAGCCACAACCTCAGCCCTCCATCATCATTTTTAATGGGCTGTGTAACATTTCATTGAATATACCAAAATTTATCATATCTTACTGATAGATATTTAGATTGTTTGTTTTATACTGAAAGTTTTAATGAAAGAGAATAATGTGACATGACTTTTATTTTAATGTTATCAGTAAGATGCAATACAGAGAATGGACTGAGTGAGTAAGAATCATAGCAAGGAGTCTATTCAGATTCTATAGCAGTAGTTTAGGTCAAATATTATAATATCTTGACAAAGGTTTTAGTAGTGGGGATGATGCCATGTGGTTAGATTCAGAAAATACCTCTTTGGTATTGGCTGCTGAAAGTAAATTTGGAAAACTAAGATTTTTAAGACCAAGAAAATGAGAACTTTGGCAATTTTGATTAAGAAAAAGAAGAGAAAAAAACAGAGCATCTAAAAAAAAGGGAATGTGAACATAGGTATATAAGATATTTTTTAATGTAAGGGTTAACTTAATGCTATGTACAACCTCAATTAAAATATTTAAGCCTATACTAAATAAATAATTAAGACTATATAAATGATCTAGATTTGAGCACCTGAATAGAACATAAGCAAAAAAAAATGATTGCAATTTGGTCAAAGACCTATTCCCTCAATATAAGATTCATATGGCTTTATGTGTGAATGCAAATCAATCTTCAAGCCATAGGTGAAATCTACCTTAAACTGTAAGCATAGAATTTTTAAAAATAACCATTGTTTTAGCAGAAAAAATACAGCACAAGAAATAAAAGTCAAATGAATTTCACAAATAAAAACAGATGAGAAGCCAGGCACTGTGGCAAATGCCTGTAATCCCAGCAGCTTGGGAGGCTGAGGCAGGAGGATCATGAGTTCAAAGCCAACCTAAGCAAAAGTGAAGCCCTAAGCAATTAGAAACCCTGTCTCCAAATAAAATACAAAATAGGGCTAGGGGTGTGGCTCGGTGGTGGAGTGCCCCTGAGTTCAATCCATGGTACAAAAAAAAGATGGAAAATCCTAAATAAAATGTAATAATCCACCACTATGTCAAAGAATAAAAAATAATGTATTATGACCAAGAACATTTCACTTTTAACATACCAATATGATGGCAAAATCCTCTTACCAAATCAAGAACAGAAGAGAAGTTTATTAACTTATAAAGGTCAACTTGTAAAACCCTACAAGTTGAATACCTGTTTTGAATTATTTTCCATTCACTTGTAGCAGATCAAGCCACTTACCAAGAAAAATTTTTAAATTGTATGGATTTTTAAAAATAAAATATCTGCCTTGAGGCATCACAGTGCTACCAAGGCAGATGGACCTCAGAAGTGAAGGCCTGAAAGAGAAGGGGAATTCTTTGAGATGAACCATGAACTCAACATTCAATGACACTTTTCCCCCCACTGGCATTTGTTAACATTTGGGTCTACATTCTGAGAAGCAGAGTGCATGAGGAAAAACTGGCAGCTAAGAGGAGACAAGTAGACCTATAAAGTTTATCATGATATTGTGGACACACAAATGGGGCTCTAGGGATTGTTAAACAAAAGAGGCCTTGGTAAATAACCAGGTTTTTTTTGACACCACTAAAGAAGTAAACAATAGGAGAGGGTCTAATTTTGAAACAGATTTTGACAAAATGAACTCTAACCTCTTAACAATTTATTCCATGACTATATGATATTTTGCTGAGTCAATAGACATAAATACCTGTCCAAAGCTAAGAATTTATTATTTATTCAGAGTATCTATGATTTTTATGTAAAAATTTCCTATATTGAATAAAAATTTTCAAGTTAACTAAGAGAATGCCAAGACAAACAGGGAATTCAAGCAAACCTCACAGTAACCCAACATTTGAGTTATCAGACTTATTTTTTTTTTAATACTAGCAATTCTAAGTTTAAGAAAACAGATGAGACAAACTGCCCTCTGGGCAAAAGTAGAATAATATCAGATGGAAATTTGGAAGAAATAATGTGAATTTTAACACAATCTCTTAGAAAATAGAAGAGGAGGAAATATGTTCCCTCCTGTCTTATGAAGCTAATATTACCTTCAGAACAAAATCCAAGACTTATAAAAATGCACAACAAATAGTGTTTGTGAATATAGGTATAAAGCTCCTGTACTAAGTGAAGACATAGCCAAAGAGTAAGCTTCATTTGATAGACTAGATTTAGATCATAAAGGGCCTTACCTATAGGTCACATTAAGGATTTTAGATTTTACCCTAAAAGCAACCGGAAGCCATTGTGGTATTTTAAATAGGGTGGTTCCCATGCAGCCTGAATGATATTGTAGAGAATTGGAAAAGCTAAAGTGTTCAGGTAGTCCAAGTAAGATATGGTGTGACAGAGATTAAGATCATGTCAATGGAAATATTGAAAATTAAACAAATCAGAAATAAATCTGCCAGGTACAATGACTCCCAAGTTTCTGGGTTTAGTGACTAGATTGATCATGACATAAATCAGGTACACAATCAGGGACCAGAGGGTAAAGAACAAATTTTGTTCCTGATCTAACTCTAAATTTCCTGGATTGCCCTGCATACCTCTTCACATAGGTTAGGTACTTTTTGTTTGAATAAATAAATAGGCCAACCAGAATACATACTCTTTATAGTCCATGTATCTAGAATATGTCACAGAACCTGACAAGACAGTTTACTTCTGCTTCAGGTAGAAATGAGTGATAGCTCAAGAAAAAAACAAATTAACTATTTTGAAATCCTGAGTAGTAATAGAAATAATTAATATCTTTGGACATATTTTCATTTTGTCTATTGTGGAAGCCATATCTTCAGGTCAATACAAACTGTAAACATTTGTAGATAGAGCAATGATGTTCAGGGAAAAGTATTTTTTTTTCTAAAAGAGAGTTTATGATACCAAAATAAAGAACAAGAGAAATGGTCCATCAAAGGACCTCATTGCCAGTCTGACCTATTTATATACCTCTCCTCCCATGCAGAAGTTAAATATCCCCTTTAGAAGAGCTGAAAGTGGAATAGTGTTGGAATGCTAAATTGAGGAAATCTCCCAGAAAGTATAACAAAAAGTCAAGATACAGAAAGGAGGGGTAATTTTTAAAATTTCACCTTAAATTGCCACAATACAAAACAAAATGGAAATCACCTCAGGACCTCACATCTTACCTTCAACACTTAGTCATGATTATTACAGCCAGGAGAAAGCAAAGACCATCAGGAATATACTCTGAATTTTATGCTCCTCTGTACAAATATTTATATCCTCTTGCCTTCCCCATTGATTATTCCTCCTTTCTGTCTCTCCTGTATCTTCTGCTTCACCTTCCCTACTGAGTCTTCGTAATCATAAATATAAAAATGCCTGAATATGTCCTAATTAAAAAATAATTAAGAGCCACAGCCAAAGGGGCCCCAGCAAACTTCCAGCTGCCAGCAAACTTTCAGACTGCCAGCTGATGATTGGCTCACAGTGGCCCCAGCAACATCTAGCTGATTGGCTCCTCTGCGGTGATGCTCATTGGGCTGTTTCCCTGCCCTTTCAGACTACGGAGCTGCTCATTGGGGGACTTTTTTTTGCTCCGCCCACACGACCCAGCCAATCGGCCTCAAGAGCAGGAGGAGTGGGGGAGGTTGAGAGGCTTGTGGGAAGCCAGTGGTGGCAGTTGGGCTCTGAGGGTTTTTTCCTGAGGAGCTGTTTTGTTTGGCGTGTGTGTTCTAAAAATAAAGTTTGTTTCTTTTGACAAGTGGCTCCTGAATTGTGCCCAGCCAGACTGCGCCACCTCTGTACAAATAGTTATATCCTCTTGCTTTCCCCATTGATTATTCCTCCTTTCTGTCTCTCCTGTATCTTCTGCTTCACCTTCCCTACTTAGTCCTCGTAATCATAAATATAAAAATGCCTGAATATGTCCTAATTAAAAAATAATAGACCTTCTTCCTTAGCCCCCAAATACCATGGTATATCCTTAACAAGCAATCTTCTTGAAAGAATTATCTATATTTAGAACCCCCATTCCTTTAAAACCTCTCACTACTGAACTCATAGCATTGTACCTTCTGCCTTGTTGCTCAGAGGAAACTGATCTCACCAAAGTCATCAATGATGTCCCTGTTTCCAAGTTTGAGAAATAATTTTCAGTCACTTTTACTTGACCCTACTGCATCATTTGTTACTAGTGTCCAATTTCTGATTCTGACAATTCTCATTTTTTTCCACATTTTAATTGGTACATTATAGAAGTACATAATGATGGAATCTGTTGTTATATGTTCATACATGCATACAATATAAGAATATAATTTGGAATAATTCTCATTTATGGTTTCTTCTCTCAATCAATGGGGAAAACTGTATTTCCTCCAGTTTCCTTTTTCTCTCTGTAGCTCCTATTTCTTTTTCTGCTTATGCATCTTTTAAAGGCTCTTAATTGATGCCTTCCAGGATTCTATCTATCTTCAGTGTTTCTCCCTGCTCAATATTCTCATATTTTCCAGGCAATCTTATCCACTCTTATAGCTATACTGATATTTTCTAAGTTATATTCTCTAACCCATACCTCTTTTCAAAGTATGCATCTCATTCATTCGTTCACACTCATACATATTAAGTTCATCCTACATACCAAATACTCTTCTAGACACCGAGGATCTAGCAGTGGATAAAACAATCCTTACCTACAGAGGAACAACAACTAAATAAATAATCTAGAAATGAACCTAAGGATGTGAAAGTTTTCTACAATGAAAATGAGAAAACACTGAAGAAAGAAATTGAAGAAAACAATAAAAGGTGTTTTCTTAGTTAATTCCCTAGCACTGGAACACAAACAAAACCAAACAAATGCTAGGCACAGTGACACATTCCTGTAGTCCTAGCAACTTGGGAGTCTGAGGCAGAAAGATTCCAAGTTCAAGGCCAGCCTCAGCAACTTAGCAAGACCCTGTCTCAAAATAAAATTCTAAAAAGGAGGCAGGAATGTATCTCAGTGGTGGAGCACCCATGGGATTAATCAATCCCCAGTAACAGGTGCACATGTGTTCACAAACACATGCACACAATTTCAATGACATTCCATACTCAGAAAGTCAAGGGTCATATGTTTTCTCTCACATATGGAAGCTAAGGAGAAATGAAGGGGGGAAAAGGGAGAGGATCTCATAAATATAGATTGGAGACCAATAGAGTACAGAAAGGGGACCAGAGGAAGGATAAAATAAAAGAAAAGGGAGGTACTGGGGAATGAAATTGACCAAATTATGTCATGTGCATGTAAAAATATAGAATAATGGATCTCACTATTATATATAGTTATAATTTACCAATAAAATATTAAACATAAAAATACTATTTATATAGCATCAAAAACAGAAAATGAAATGCATTGAGTACTTTTATGGCAGCCATGCTTGGAGTAATATAAATATAAATAATGATGACCTATGTTAAGGTGACTATTGCAGAAAGAAATGGGAAAGTCCTGATCTCTTAGGTATGAGCAACTGCTACATAGTGGTACCAGCACAGTAGTTGAAGTTAAAAGACATATTAGCATCTTTGTTCTTTCACATAGTAGCTTTGGAATTGTGAAAAAATCATTTAAATTATTAGAATATAAAGGATTTTATTATACCATAAAGTGGTACAATGTCTACCTACTCTTTAGGTATGTGGAATAAACAAATGTGATAAGAAATATAAAAATGTAAATTATAAAATGTGTCTACAAATGTAAGATAAAATGATTCCTGTGGTCTTCAATGACAATAATAAATACTGAGGGTATTAAAAACTTTTTAAAATGACATTATCTACGGAAATAGAAAAAGCAATCCTAAAATTCATATGGGAGTACACCCTGAATATCCAAAGCAATCTTGTACAAAAATAATGAAGCTGGAGGCAACACCATACCTGATTATAAGACATACTACAAAGCTATGTATTGGCATAAAAACAGACAAATAGACCAATGGAACAGAATAGAGAACCCAGAAATAAATACATGCATCTATGGCCAACTGATAATTGATAAGGTGCCAAAAACATACATTGAAAAAGCACAGCCTCTTCATCAATCTTTGCTGGGAAAATGGATATTCACATATAGAAGATTGAAACTAGATCACCATCTCACCCTGTACAAAAATCAAATCCAAATTAATCAAAGACCTTAATGCAATACCTGAAAACTTGAAAAATGAGAGGAAAACATAGGGGACACATTTCAAGAAGCTGGTACAGGCAACAATTTCCTGGATATGACTTCAAAACCAAGAATTGACAAATAGGATTCCATGAAATTAAAGTTTCTGTCCAGCAAAGGAAACAATTAACAGAATGAAGAAACAATCTATGGAATAGTAGAAAACCAGGTACTCATTCAACCAGGGATTAATATCCAGAATATATAAAGAACTCAAAAAGGTTAATAACAAAAAAATCCAAAGAAAAATGTGCAAATTGATCTGAATAGATCAAAAGAATAAATTCAAATGGCTAATAAATTTGTAGAAAATGCTCGATATCATTAACCATTAGAGAAAAGCAAATCAAAAGCACAGTAAGATTTTATCACAATCCAGTTAGAACATCTATTATAGAAAATAAAATAAATGACGGCAAGGATTTGGAGAAAAAGAAACCCTAATCCACTGTTGATGGGAATATAATTTAGCACAAAAACTAAGGAAAACAGTAGAGTCTCCTTATAAAACTAAAAACAGAACAGCCTAGATGCCTGTCAAGAGATGAATGGATAAAGAAAATATGTGTAAATTGTATGTGTAAATATATACATACACATACACAATGGAATATAATTCAGACATAAATAAGAATGAAATTCTATCATTTGAAGGAAAATGAATAGATTTGGAAGACATCATGTTAGGAAAAATAAGCAAGACAGAAAGATAAGAATCACATGATTTCTCTTGCATGTAGAAACTAACAAAAACAAACAAACAAACAAGATGACCTGAAAGTAGAATAGGGATCACTAGGTCCTGGGAAGGGGACTAAGGATTAGGAGAGAGGAGAGTAGAAAAGGATAGAAGAGTAGATGGCCATGATCAATGTACAATGTATGCACGTACAGAAATACCACAGTTAATCCCATTAATTTGTATAATTAATACATGTTAATAATTACAAAAACTTCTATGTATTTACAGTGTACATCATGATGTTTTGAGTTACCCATAAATTAGGATAGCTTAAATCAAGCTAATTAACATGCCCATTACCCCATACACTTACATTTCTTTTTGTATTGAGAACATTTAAGATCTACTATCTTAACAGTTTTTAAGTACACATTACAATATTATCAACTATATTTACCAAGCTTTACCATACATTTCCAGACATATTCTTCTTAACTGAAACTCTTTATCATTTGACAAACATCTCCCTACATAACACACCCTCAGGTCCTGGCAAATACCATCTTGAGTTCAATTTTTTACATTCTACATTTAAGTACCATCATGAGTATTTGTCTTTCTGTGCCTCTTATTTCACTTAATATAATGCTCTGAAGATTTAGCCATGTTGTCACAAATGACATGATTTTGTTCTCTTCTAAGGTTAAATAATATTTGGCTATACATATATACCATACTTTATCCATTCATCCATCACTGGACACTTAGATTGTTTTCATATCTTAGCTGTTGTGAATAGTGCTGCAATGAACATGGAAGTATGGGTGTGCATATGTCTCTTCAACATACTGATTTCATTTCCTTTGAATATATATCCAGTAGTGTGATTGCTGTTCATATGCTAGTTTTATTTTTAATTTTGGAGGGAATTTTCATACTATTTTCCATATTGGCTAAAATAATCTACATTTTTACCAACAGTGTACACGGGTTCCCTTTGCTACATATGTTTACCAATATATCATATCTTAACTTTTTAATACTAGACATCCCTACTAGGTATGAAGTGATTTCTCATTGTGGTTTTAATTTCCATTTCCCTGATGATTAGTGATACTGAACACTCTTTCTCATATCTGTTGGTTATTTATATATCTTCTTTTAACAATTATTTATTCAGGCCCTTTACCCACTTTAAAATCAGTTTGTTTTCTTGCTATTTCATTGTTTGAAAAAGTGTGTAAGCAAGGCAGTTACTTTTTAATTCTTTCCTAGGATGTGAAGCAGGATAGAAAAATTAAAATAAAGGAATAAACATAGATTTTGTGGTGGATATTTTGCTGTGGAGTAGTGATTTATCAGAGATCTCTCATAGTATGAAGAAAATTTTCCAAAATCATATTGGTCCCAGGTAACTGAAGTGTGACCTACCACATTTGCTGTTTACCCAGACTCTTGTTTGTTCAGTCTTGTCTCTGTATGTGGCTGAGGTTTACATTTAGCTCAAAAGGTCTCAGAGAATTTATTGATCAATTACTTGTGCTGCAGACCTGTCCCCTAGCTCTCATTTATTCAGGATGGATCAGTCTTTTTAGGAGTTCTGATGTGTTCCAAATTTGGCCCCATTGATTTCTATAATCTGAGCATCAGTTCCTCGCTTCCCTGCTGGTAGGCTGGAGGAAACATTACCAACTGCTGTCAATATTATTGATATTTGCAATTGAGCATTAAGAGAATCTAAACTTTTAAATCATTTATGCTATTTTCATGAACACATTTAAAACATGATCCATAAGATAACATAGATGACAAAACATAAGCATGAAGAATTCAGTTCTTTCATACAATTTTGCATCAAAATATAGGGCCTTGGGAACTTTATTTTTTTTTAACTGCCATTAGCTGGAGCCTGGACATTCAGGGTTGTCAAAGCAATGGGAATCATTTTTTGATGACAACTCCCTCCTCTAACAACACCAGCAAAATTGTTTGTACTTTTTAAGGTTTCTCCTATAGATGCTTTGACTTCTTTTGGAAATTAAGATAACACTGAATATAAAAATTGGTATTTTAAAGTGATAGGAGACAGACACGAGTTGTGGGAACACAAGGTTAAGGGAATAATTCAATAAACTGGGACCACTGTGCTGACCCTCACATGCTTTCTTTTGCAAGAAGCATCTTACCTGCAGCCCTGCCTGGCCTCAATGGACAGGGTATGTCACATTCTTCAGCAAACTACCTGTTAGCCACAGAAGAAATGCATGCCCAAAATAATATTGATAAGAGGAACCCAAGTTACTCTGAAGGGAGGGGCTTTTGTGACCCTTTTCATAGACCAGAACCCGAATCTCATGGAAATAAGGATAATTCCTCCTAACCATAAAATCTGTAAGAATTTATAGTTAAGAATCCAATTAGAACTGGTCAGCATGGGCCAAGGTGGCCTAGAGTTGTCATGGCAGTGGGGACTTGAAAGTCTGATGTCACCTTGCTGTCAATCAAAAGTGAAGAGGTGGACCTGAGTGGGGCTCTCTGGAAACTTCTCTGGAATCCCCAATAAATTAAGAGTGCAGGAGAGGCATACTGTTCCTCTCCTCTCTGAGAGAACCCATTCTATCCCTTGAGAGTGTCCCCTTTCTTCTTTCCCATCCCTTCAATGAACTCATGCCTGTTTCTCTGAGCAACATATCTTAAATCTTTCTGACATGATCACAAGAATCAGGGTTTGAATGTGTGGGGGGCTTTACACTGTCTTAATTTCTTGGGAGGCCCTAGCCCCCCAAATCGTAAGTGGGAACATACTGTGCAAATTGATCACATCAATTTGTGATCCAGTTCTTTTGAATCCTCACCAACATTTGCCAACAGTTGCAATCACTGTTATTTTTTATTATTTTCGCCATTCTAATAAATGCATACCAGGGCTGGGGATGTGGCTCAAGTGGTAGCGCGCTCGCCTGGCATGCGTGCGGCCCAGGTTTGATCCTCAGCACCACATACAAACAAAGATGTTGTGTCCGCCGAAAACTAGGAAATAAATATTAAAGTTCTCTATCTCCCTCTCTCCCTCTCTCTCACTCTCTCTTTTAAAAAAAATAAATGCATACCAATGCTTCATTGTGATATTACTTTGATGGCTACTGATGTTTAACATCTTCTAAAAAATGAACTACTAGCAAGACCTCCATTATTACCAAAGTTTAGTTTCCACATCTCTTCTCTAGACTTCTGAAATAGCATGTCCAATTAAAATTTTCAGTGAAGTAAGTAAAGATTCACATGCAGCTTTAAGAAATAATATAGAGAGATCACTGTGTCCAGTTTACCCCATGGTAGCATTTTACAAACTATAGTATAATATCAAAATCAGGATACAAACCTTGATACAATCCACCAATCTTATTTAAGTTTCTACAATTTTAGTGATTCTCATTTATGTCAGTGTGTATGTATTGTATACTTAGTTTTATACATTATTTTTGTCCTGTATAGGCATATTCACCACAATGTCAAAATACTGAACAATTCCAATGACACTAGGATCCTATCTGTTGCCCTTTTACAATCATGAACATCCTCCTACTGTCCTTTTCCCCACTCCTAACCCCTAACAACGACTAATCTGTTCTCCATTTCTGAAATCTTGTCATTTTGAAAATGTCACATAAATAAAATCACATTTTTAATCTTTTGTGAACAGTTTTAATTTCCTAGGCATTCAACTAAGTAGCATGCATCAATAGTTTGTTTCTTAAACTTACTGAGTAGTTGCATTCCATGGTATGGATGTAAATTTTTTAACCATTCACTTGTTGAAGGACATCTGGGGTATTTCTAAATTTTACCTCCTAAGAATAAAGCATCTGTGCTGAGGTTGTAGCTCAGTGGTAGAGCACTTGCCTTACACATGAGAGGCACTGGGTTCAAACCTCAGCACCACAGAAAAATAAATAAAATAAATGTATTCTGTCAATCTACAACTAATTTTTTTGAAAAACTAATTAAGCATCTATGAACATTCATGTATAGATTTTTTAAATATTTTTTAGTTGTCAATGAATCTTAATTTTATTTATTTATATGCAGTGCTGAGAATCAAACCCAGTGTCTCACACATGCTAGACAAGCACTTGGCCACTGAGCCACAACCCCATCCCTCCTCATGTATAAGTTTTTTGTGTGAACTTAAATTTTGACTTCTCTTTGATAAATACCCAAATTGTGCTCCCTGGGCCATCTGGAAATTGCATGTTAAGTTTTATAAGAATCTGTGAAACTAGTTACAAGTGTAGCTATATCATTTCACATTTCTATATCAATTTGTGATCCAGTTCTTTTGACTCCTCACCAACATTTGTTGTCATCACTGATATTTTTTTTATTATTTTAGCCATTCTAATAAATGTATATTAATGATTCATTGTGATATTAATTTGATGGCTACTGATGTTGAACATCTTCTAATATGCTTATCTGCAATCTGTGTATTCACTTTGGTGAAATGTTTCTACATTGTATCTTTCTATTATTTTATAATTGGATTTTTTAAACTGCTGAGTTCTAAGAGCTCTTTATATATTCTTGATACTAATCCTGGGGCTGGGGATGTGGCTCAGTGTTAGAGTACTTGGCTAGCATGCATAAGGCCCTGGATACAATTCCCAGTCCTTTGTCAGTTATGTTGTTTGCCAATATTTTCTCCAAATTTGTAGTTTATCATTCATCTTCTTCACATACAATTTCATAGAAGAAAACTTTTTAATTTTGATGAGGTTTATTTTTTCTATTTATCCTTTTATGGATCATACTTTTGGTGTCAAGCCTAAGAATTCTTTGCCTAGCCCTAGATCCCAAAGATTGTTTCTTATGATCTTTTCTAAAAATACTATAATTTCATATTATACACTTGAGTCTGTGATCCATTTTGTTTGAGCTAATTTTTGTATAAAGTATGAGGTTTGGAACTTTGTTTTTTTGTTTGTTTGTTTGCCTGTGGACATCCAATTGCTCCAGCACTAATTGTTGAGAAGACCATCCTTCCTCTATTTAGTTGCCTTTATACAGTTGTCAAAAGTAGATGAGAACATTTGCAAGGGTCTAAGATTTGGAGAAAAGATAGCTTCTTCAACAAATGGTACTGGGAAAACTGGAAATCCACATGTAACAAAATGTAATTAAACTCCTATCTCTCACCATGAACAAAACTCAAAGTGGATCAAAAACCTAGGAATTAAACCAGAAACCTTGCACTTAATGGAACAAAAAGTAGACCCAACTATCCATCATGTCAGATTAGGGCCCAACTTTATTAATAAGACTCCTATAGTGCAAGAATTAATATCAATAAATGGGATAGATTCAAACTAAAAAACTTCTGAGCAAAAGAAACAATCAGTGAGGTGAATAGAGAACCTAGAGAATGGGAGCAAATCTTTACCATAAGCACATCAGATAGAGCACTAATATCTAGGATATATAAAGCCCTCAAAAACCTTAGCATCAAAAAAAAAAACAATAACCCAATCAATAAATAGGCCAAGGAACTGAATAGACACTCCTCTGAAGGTGATATATCAACACACATATGAAAAAATGTTATACATCTCTAGCAATTAGATAAATGCAAATCAAAACCACTCTAAGATTTCATGTCACTCCAGTTGGAATGGCAGCTATTAAGAATACAAACAATATGAGTTGGTGAGGATGTGGGGGGAAAGGCACACTCATACATTGCTGGTAAGACTGCAAATTGATGCAACCAATATGGAAAGCAGTATGGAGATTCCTTGGAAAACTTGGAATGGAACTATCATTTGACCCAGCTATCCCACTCCTCAGTTTATACCCAAAGGACTTAAAAACAGCATACTACAGGGATACAGCCATATCAATCTTTATAGTAGCACAATTCACAATAGCTAAATGTGGAACCAACACAGATGCACTACAGTAGATGAATGGATAGGGAAACATTGGTATATATACATAATGGAACATTACTCAGCATTAAAAGAGAATAAAATCATGGCATTTGCAGGTAAATGGGTGGAGTTGGAGAATATAATGCTAAGTGAAGCAACCCTGTCAGGGGTTTTTAGCCCCCATCTCCTCCTGACCAGTGGGAGAAGAGGGAGAAGCACGCCCCGACCAAGAGGAGCCAAGAAAGGTAAAGGTAGACTGGCCGCCCATACCCAGTCCTCCCTCCTGGGATGACAATCAGACGTGCCAGGGAGAACAGTCCAAGCAGGATCTCCTTTAATAGGAAGTACACACAGCTTATATACTGCACAGGAGCCAATCAGAATAAAGGTCAGAGGGGTGGAGCAAGTTCACATGTACACCCACCCCATAGTCTGTAAGGGAAGGCACGAGCTGTCCACAAGGGCAGAAGAGTCCTGAACCTATCCTGGAGGTGGTCCGCCTCCTCCATCACCACCCACAGCACCGCCTCCTGGCTGATCGCCAGGAACTGTCCCAGCCACAAGTGCGGCCTCAAGACCAGGAAGCTGGCCACCGGAGAATATAATGCTAAGTGAAGCAAGCCAATTCCAAAAAACCAAAGGCCAAATGTTTTCTTTAATATGAGGATGCTGACTCATAATGGTGATTGTGGAGAGCATGGGAGGAATGGAGGAACTTTAGATAGGGCAAAGGGGATGGAGGGGAAAGGAGGGGGCAAGGGGACAGGAATGATGGTGGAATGAGTGAGACATCATTACCCTAAGTACATGTATGAAGATGCGAATGGTGTGAAAATATTTGTGTACTATTAGTGACTTAAAACATTGTGCTCTATATGTGTAATATGAAATGAATTGCATTCTGCCATCATGTATAACAAATTAGAATAAATAAATAATTTTTTAAAAAAATAGACCAATATGCCTATCCTTTTTGACCAATACAACACTTGTTTTGTTTTTTTTTTTATTGTAGGTATACATTAAGCCAAGTAGAGTGATTCCTCCTACTTTATTCTTCTCCATCAAGATTATCTTATTTATCCATGGGCCTGTGCCTTTCCATTAACAATACATTTATTAATGTATGCACAAACAAATAAAAAGTAACTTGCTAGGCTTACACTTAATGCATCAATAGGTAAATTTGGCAAGAACTGTCATCTTTAGTGTGTTGAATCTTCCAATCCATGAACACAAGTGTTTCTCTATTTGAATTCATACTTTTGGATTTCTTTCATGTGTGTTTTATAATTTTCAGCATATATATCCTGTACATATTTTGTTAAATATATTCATAAGGATTTCATTTCATTGGAGTGATTATAAATGATATCATTTTTAATTTCTGTTTTCAGAGGTTCATTGTTAGTATATAGAAATGTGATTAATTTTTGTGCCTTGCCTTTGAATCTGCAACCTTGCTGAATCCACTTATTAGTTCTAAGAGTTTTCTTGTAGATTCCTTGGATTTTCCATATATGCAATTATATCTTCAGATAGAGAATTATATCTTCCTTTCCAATACATATGCATTTTATTTCTTTTTTGCCTTAATACAGAGGTTAAACATGTAGTAGTATTTTTTAATATTTATTTTTTAGGTGTAGATGGACACAACACAATGCCTTTTTTTTTATGTCGTGCTTAGGATCAAACCCGGGTCCTGCCCATGCTAGGCAAGCACTCTACCGCTGAGCTACAATCCCAGCCCCTGTAGTACTATATTTAATAGGAGTAGTGAAAGCAGAAATCCTTGCTGATTTAGGAGAAAACTTCCACAAGTAAGGATGATATTTATGAATAGGAAAGACAGTAGAATGAATTGGACATAACTTTCCTGTATTCATATATGAATACACCACCAGTGAAACTCCAAATCATATACAACCATAAGAATGGGATTCTAATTAGAATAACCTATACTCCATGTATGTATAATATGTCAGAATGCACTCTATGTCATGTATATCTAAAAAGAATTTTAAAAGAGAAAAAGGAAAAGCCAACCTTATTAAATGTTTGCAACATCAATAAAAAGAATGTCATCTGCAGATTTTTTTTTCGTTGTTATTTTTGTTGATGTTCCTTATCAAGAAGAGATAATGGGACTGGGGTTGTGGCTCAGTGGTAAAGTGCTCACCTAGTATGAGTAGGGGCTTTGGGTTCAATCCTCAGCACCACATAAAAACAAATAAATACAATAAAGGTATTGTGTCCAGCTACAACTAAAAAATAAATATTTAAGAAAAAAAGAGGAGTAATACCCCTCCATTTTAAAATTGCTAAAAGTTTTTTTTCCATTAGTGAGTGTTAGATTTCATCAAATACTTTTCTACATCAGTTGATTTGATTATAGATTTATACTTCTTTAGCTTTCCACTATTGTGGAATAAATGTTTATCAAGCCTTACAATTTGGAATAAATTCCAGTGGTGGCCATATAATGTACAACTCTTTGTACTTTGATGGATTCAGTTTGCTAATATTTTGTTGAGAATTCTGGCATCTAAATTTATGAAAGATGTTGGTCTGTCGTTTTGTTTCCTCCCCTCCTCTCTCCTTCTTCCCTCCTTTCTTCTTTCCTTTTTTGGTACTTATTATTTTCTGGTTTAGCTAATCATATACTACTGAACTCATAAAATGTGTTATGAAGTATTCCTTTCTCATCTATGTTCTAGAGGACATTTATAAAATTAACATTAAGACTTCTTTAAATGTTTGGTAGAATTCTCCCGTCAAACCCGGAAGTTTCTTCTTGGTAGCTATTTATTACGAGCTCAATTTCTTTAATGTGTATAGGCCCAGTCAGCCTACCTATTTTTCTTGTTTGGATCTCTGGACTGTTGATTTTTTCAGGAAATTGGTTCATTTCTTCTAAGTTTTCAAATTTATTTGCTTAAAGATATCCTAATATTTTAAAATTATTTTTAATGATTATAGGATCTGTTGTGACATCCTCTAGTTTATTCCTGATACTGGTGACTTGTGTCTTACCTTTTTGTCAGTTTTGCTCCAGGTTTATCAATTTTTCTGAGGTTCTTCAATTTTATATTTCTGTTCAAGAAGTCAGCTGTTTGTATCATTTATTTTCCCTACATTACCTTATTTTCAATTTCATTGAATTCTGATCTTATTATTTCCTCTTTCTACTTTGGTTTTATTGTGATTTTCATTTTCCAGTTTCTTGAGGTAGGAATTTAGGTACTGATTGGAGACCTGTCTAATTTCTAATTTAAATGTTTAGTACTAGAAATTATCTTAGCACTAATATAGTTGTATCTAACATCTTTTGCTATGTTTTACATTCCTTTTCATTTACTATGTATTTTTAAATTTTCCATTGAGTTTTTTTGTATGACTAATGGATTACTGAGAATGATGTTGTTTAAATCCAGGTGCTCAGGGACGTTGTTTTGTATTTATGCTACTAATTGTTGGTTTGATTCTACTACAGTCAGAAAACACTATATTATTTAAATTCTTTTAAAATCTTGAGGATTGTTTTATGGACATAAAATATTATCTATTCACATATTCATATGAATGAATGAATAAATAAATTTTCATATATTTGAAGTTTATAACATGATATTGTGGGATATGAATAAATAGTAAAAATGATTACTATAGTGAAGCAAATAAACTTATATGTCATCTCATAGAGCTGCTCTTCTATTTATGACAAGACCAAATAAAGTATGTTCAACAAAAATCTCGAATATGATATAATTTTATTAACTATAGTCCTCAAATTGTACATCAGATCTCTTCTTCATTCTGCATATCTGCTTCTTTGTGTCTCTTGTCCTATATCTCCCCATTTACTTGTACCCCAACTTGTCCCCTGGTTATCTATATATATTCTGGCCTTTAAAAATATTTTTAGATCCTATATATAAGTGAGATTATGCAATTTTGGGGGTCTTGCTATGTTACCCAAGCTTGCCTCAAACTTTCAATCTTCCTGCCTCAGCCTCCAGAGTAGCTGGGAGTATAAGCACAATGCCACCCTGCTCTGCCATACACTATTGTTCTTCCTGTCTGGATTATTTCCCTTAGCATAATGCCTTCCAGTTCCATCTGTATTGTGATAAGTACAAAGATATACTTTTTAGGGCTGTATAGTTTTCTTTATCATTTTGTCCATTAATGGACATTTAGGTTGTTTATAAATCTTAGCAATTGTGAATAATGCTGCAAGTAACGTGGCATTAAAGAGATATTTACAAGGATATGGGTCCATTTCTTTGGGGTATATAACCAGCAGAGGGATTTGGGGGTCCTATATTATTTCTGCTTTTTATTTATTTAGGAATCTCTGTATTATATCTATAATAGTTTTACCAATCTATATTCCTTTAAGTATGAGGAGATACCTCACTTCATTGTGATTTTAATTTGCAATTCCCTAATTAAGAGTAATATTGAGATTTTTTTCATATACCTGTTGGCCATTTTTATGTATTCTTTAGAGAAGAATGTGTTCAAGTCCTTTGTCCATTTTTAAATCAGGTTATTTGTTTTTCTGGAATTGAGTTATTAGACAGCTTTATAAATTTTTAATATTAACTTCTTATCAGATATGTAGTTTGTACATATTTTCCCCAATATGTAGGCTATTTTTTCATTTTGAGTGTTTGCTGTGCAAAAGCTTTTAGTTTCATTTAGCCCTTTTTATACATTTTTGCTTTTGTATCCTGAGCTTTTGGTGTCATCTCTAAAAAATCATTGCCAAGGCCAAGGAGCTTTCCCCCTGTTTTCTTCTAAGATTTTATGGTTTTATGTCTTACATTTACATATTTTGTACAATTTTAGTTGATTTTTATGTATAATAAAAATAGTATAAGATGTAGTATAAGATTATTTCTATTTATTTTTCTATTTTTTTATTCTTTTGCATGTGAGAATTCAGTTTTCCTAGCACCCTTCATTGAAGAGACTGTCCTTTGTCCATTGTGTCCTGTAGGTACCCTTGTCGAAAATTATTTGATTATATATCTTTGGTTGTTATTTCTCAGTTCTCTATTCTGTCTCATTGGTCTATGTTTCTGTTTTATGCTAGTAAATAACTAGCTAATACTAACCATATTATTTTTGTTACTTTAGCTTTGTAATACAATTTTAAATCAAGAAATGTAATGTCTCCTGTCAACTTTTTACCATTTCAAATGTAGGAACTTCCTTCCCATTTAAATACCTTTACCCTCCCAACTTTTAAATATAATTTTTTGAGTATTAGATGATGTTATAATTTTTAGTTTTGCTATAAAATGTTATTTATAAAACTCATGAGGAAATGGATAGCCTAAGGTACATGCCAATATTTCTGTTATTTCCATTGTTCCTTCTTCCCTTCTAATGCTCCAAAACTCTTTTTTTAATCATTACCTCTCTATTGGAAGAACTTCTCTTAGTCTATATTTAATGGTAAGTATGATAGTGAGAAATTCTCTTGATTTTCCTATGTCCAAAAAAGGTTATTTTCTATTTATTCCTAAAGGATAATTTCCCTGTATACAGAGTTTGTGGTTGACAGTTCTCTTTCAGCAGTTGAAAACATGTCACTTGTTTCTGGTCTCCATGCTTTCAATCAGAAATCTCCAATTGAATTAGTATTTCCCTTTAAGTAATATATAATTTCCTTCAGGCTGCTTTAAAAAAAACTTTTTGTCTTTATTTCTAAATTTTAAATTATGATGTTAAATTAGTTTTAATTTGGCTTTTCCTGTTTATGGATCATTCAGTTTCTTGGGTCTGTAAGTTTGTTCTGCCAAATTAGGATTTTTCAGTCATAATTTCTTCATCAACTCTTTCAGCCCCACTCTCTAGCTCCTGTCCTTTATTAATACAGATTATATGGGTGTTAGAATATTGTTATTTTCTCATAAGTCCCTTAGGCTCAGTTTCTTTTCAGCTTATTTTCTCTCTGTTCTTTAAAATGGGTGGCCACTATTATTTTGTCCTCAAGTTTATGTCCTCCGTCATCTCTACTCTACTATTAAGCCCATTCAGCAAGTTCCTTTTTCCAGTTGTTGTATTTTCCAGTTCTATAATTTCCATTTGGTTCCTTTTTGCAACATTTTTGCTATTTTCTATGTTTTTCATTTATTTCAAGAGAATATATAATTGATTTCAGAAGCATCTTTATGATGACTGCTTTGAAATCCTTGTCAGATAATTCCAACATCAGATTTATTTTGGTGTTGGAATCAATTGATTGTCTTTTGCTCATTCAACTTGTGATTTTCTTGTTCTTGTTATGATGGGTGGTTTTCAAGTGTATCTTGGACATTTTGTCCATTATGTTAGGATGCTCTGAGAGCTATTTTTTTTTTTATTTCAGCAGGCAGTCATCCTGTTTTAGTTTAGCATGCAGGTTCTGACCTAATTTTGTGGGATGTAGTTCCAATGGCAGTGTGTTTTCAGAGACTTGATGGTGTTATTTTAGTCTGCTTCTTTTATGTGGTGCCATGTTTCTTGCAGGTGCTAACTGGGGGGATTAGTAAAATAAGGGTTCAAGTTGTTCTAATGAGGGAGTAGGGGGTATTTTAGGTTACCTGTACAGATATCTCCAATTGCTCTGGTATCTCTGGATGGGGGCAGAGAATCTCTTACCTGTGGAAATAAAGAGATTTCCATATCTGGCCACTTACTGTTGACCAGCTTTCTTTTTCCAATTCTTCTTGCCTTCCCTAATGTCTCACAACAGGGAATAAGGGTCTCTGGTTCATAAAGAGAAAAATACTTCCCAGACTGGGCCCATGGCAATCCTATAAAAATCATTATTTTAAATACTTTTTGAAGTATAATTTTCATAATGCATAATTCATTCATTAAAAGCATTTAAAAACAATGACTTTGTAAAATTATAGACATGTACAATGAGAAACATCATATAGCTTTAGAACACTTGCATCACCTCAAACAATTTGTTGATACCCTTTTGCAATTAACCCAGGCTTCCACCTGCAGCCCATTGATTTACATCAGGTTCTCTACAAATTTACAGTTTGTGTTCATTCCATATAACAGGAATCGTACAAAATGTCAGGGGTTTATATCATGTTTTTATAAGTGGCTTCTCTCACTTATCACAATGTTTTTCAACTTCACCAATGTTATTACATGTGTTAAATTTATTTTTTTTAACTGTGACTAGTAATCTATTTTATAAATATACTACCTTTTGTTTCTCCATTAATCAATTGATGGTCATTTGGATTTATATATATTTTTATAGTATGTTTATATATATATTTATATATATTTATATTTATATAAATAAATATAAATATAAATATATTTTATATATTTTATAGTATGTTCATAACATTATAAGAATGATAATGTTATGAACATACTATAACATTCTTATAACATTGTAAGAATGATGTTATGAATATTTAAATTAATGTTCTTGTGTGGACATATGCTTTCACTTATCTTAGATTTGTAGGAATGAAATTGCTGAATCCCCCATTAAGAAATTGATAAACTGACTTCAGTGATTATATCATTTTTACATCCTCATCACAAATGTTTGATGAATTATTGTTGTCATACCATATTTTTTTTAGTTCTTTGAACATATTTATAAGAGTAGCTTTAACATCTTTTGTGCTAAACACAACATCTTGATCCACTTTGAGACCAACATGTTGATTATTTTCCCCTGAGTATGGGGTCACACTTTGCTGTTTCTTTGGATGTCTCCTAATGTCTTACTGAAAACTGAATATTTTCAAAAAACTATAGGAAGTCTAGATTTATCCACTAGGGGTTTATTGTTAATTTTTTATTAGTTGTTTATAGGCTTTTGTTCTATGCTGAATCTGTTGCCCCTAAAGTATGCAACCAATATCTCAGCTCAGTTTTTTAAAAATTCTTCTTTTTTATTCTTAAGCCTCTTTTCTTAAAGACATTCCTGAATCAGTCTACTTTTGTAAGCAAAGATTGGTAAGAGGTTGTACTCAAACACTTCAACCCAGTAGGTCTCCCACCTTTGGCTGATGAATCCCTGCATGAGTTGGAGATTGCATTCAACTTTCCAGCTTTTACCTTCTAATGGGCTCTCTTGTGTCTCTTCCACCATGTGCAATGCCTTATATTTAGTCGGGGATTTATGGATAGCTAGAGCTCCCTCTGACCTCTCCTTTACATACATGCAGCCATAAGCATGCACATAACCTTCCAGACTTCCAGAGACATGTACGAGCTTATCAAAGCCCACCGTAGCTATCTTATTCCCTGGATTTCCCTGTTTAATTTGAAGTCAGTCTGCCAGACTGTTGCTTACCAAACAGGATCATAACATCAGGCAAGCTGTGACGTTGTCCTTCTCCCCTCTTATTTCTTACCAAGATCTCTTCTTTTTCCTCCTATTCTCAGGGGAGGTGTGGAGTTTTCCCTATTATACTCTAAATCAACTCAGCCATGGTTAAGCAGCAGAGCATGTATCTATCTCCTCAAACATTTATCATTTCTTTGTGGTGGAAACATTCAAAATTCTTTCTTCTTCCTTTTTTTGGGGGGAAATACACAATGCATTATAAATTCTCAATTTGTTATATGTCCTTAGTTGATTTCAAAAATTCAGAGTGGGTGTTTTTGTTTGTTTGTTGTTTTTAGTCAATTTTGTACAAATGTATTGTTGCTTTTTAAAGGACTATTTGCTGATCTTCACTTTTTACACAACCCATAATAGCCTGTAACTGTTTCTGATGCCCTTTGTGCCTTGCTACATTTCACTCCTCAAGAAGAGGCCAGATCATATTCCTTCCCTACTGAAAACACATCACTGGTTTTCCATAGCATTTTAAAAAAATACAGCCAGAGGTGGTGACACATGCCCTTAATTCCAGCAGTTTAGGAGGCTAAAGCAGGAGAATCATGAGTTCAAAGATAGCCTCAACAATGGCAAGGTGCTAAGCAACTCAATGAGACCCTGTCTCTAAATAAAATACAAAATAGGGCTGCGGAGGTGGCTCAGAGATTGAGTGCCCCTGAGTTTCAATCCCTGGTACCCCCAAAAGATAGATAGATAGATAGATAGATAGATAGGTAGATAGATAGATAAATAAAATCCAAACTCTTTAGTGTGGTCAATGGGTCTTACATGATCTGGCTTCTGCCACTTTCTCAAACTCCCCCCCAATGCTGCCACCCAGTTAATCCACTATTCATGCACCTGAGTACCCATCTTCCTATACCTGCAATATACATGCTCTTTTTTTCACTGTTCTCTGTTGTATTTGCTGTTCCCTTTACCTGAAATGTAGAATAACTGCCTTCTTCTTATCACTTAGATCTCACCTTCTAGGAGAGGCCTTCCATGACCACCCCAACTAAAACACTACCTCCAATCTGATTGCTCCATTTCATTTGTTTATAGCACTAATTGCAGTCAGAAATCATAGCATTTATGTTAGTTCATTCCCTTGCTAAATTCTCCTGATACAAGCTTTATGAAGACAGTTTGGATTCTGTGGCACTTTAAACTAAGTCTGGCACTATAATAGGTGACCACTGAACATTTATGTATATAAAACAAAAATATATTGGATATATTGCCAAGCTTTTACCATTTTTGTAATGGATATATATTTTTCATTTCAAAATGTACTATCATTCATTCACTTGAGCATCTTACTACTATAATAACTCAGAGTCACATGAGAGTTATGCAAATGGACTTTGGAATCCAGCAGACTTTAGTTCAAATCCTGGATTAACCATTATATTTATGTGATTTCATATCAATTCTTAATCTCTCTCTCTGTCTGGTCCAGTTTCCTTATTTGAAATAATGGCATCTGCTTCACAGGGTTGTGTTATTAAATAGCAGAGCGTTAGAGGTCCAGGATTGGCCAGGTTCCCAGCAAATGGAAGTTAAATTGCTTTATTTTGCTTTTGTCTGAGTGGCAAATTTGATCCCTAGTGCTTTCCCTTCCCTGTCAATCCTGCACAAAAAGAATATAACCCACATCAAATAGACTGACTCTCTGTCTCTCCTCCTTTTTCATTTCCCCTTGTACAGACACTCATGTAATATGGAATCCCTGCATTCCATTTTTTAGTAATAGTAGAAGCCCAGCAAAGAGGATGACACTAAGGATGAGATAGGTTCTCCAAAGCACATCGACTGAGTTGGTTGCAAATGGATCCTGAAACACGTTTTGCTTCTCCTACCAGGATTAGATAATTGTGTAATTTTATAAAGTCCAGGAAGCACCTTGTTGACCTATAGATAAAGTCAACTCATTTGATTAAAAAATGTCCATATGTAAAGTGAACCATATTTCAGTAACCACTATAGTTTGTAAGTCTGGTTTTTGAAAACTTCCTCTTAAATCAGAGAAATTCTAAAGAAACAGTAGACTAATACACTTATCAGGAATGCATGGGTTTGGACTGACAGGGAAGGGGCAAAGGGCTTTTTTTAAAAAAAAACTTTATTGAGGTATTATTAGCATATTGCACAATTTAAAGCATACAATTTTATAAATACTGATATGTATATGCACTTCTAAAGCCACCTGCACAACAAAGAGAGTGAATAGGTCCATTATCCCCTAGTTTCTTTTGTGAGTTTGTCCCTTTGTGATTATTCCACATCCCATCCCCCACCCACTCTTCCTAGGAAATCATTGATCTCACAAAGGGACATTTATAAGACTTACATCTATCTTGCAGAAAACTGATTTTGCTGGAAAATGAAATTTTATATCTCATGTTCTTCTTAATTAGAATCTTATAAAAACTGAAAATGGAAGTCAAATTTAATATGCAGTAATATTGTTGATAGGAGGTTAAATCCATTTAACGAAAACTGAATAAATTTGGTTTTCTGTCATGCAACCCAGATGTAGTAAGGGCTTTACTTTCTGACTTAAAAGGTATTTTTGTCATCTCTATTGAGGATCCAATTTGGTTTCCTCTTGTACCTGAGGGCTCCTTTGGGATGTCTTCTCCTATAGATAACTAGTGGACACCATCCCTTAATAATCTAGTAGGCAGTAGGTACCTATGTTAGTCAGATTTTTGTTGCTATAACCAAAAGACTTGAAGAGAACAACTTAGAGAAAGATAAATTTCTTTTGACTCGTGGATTCAGTGGTTCAGTCCATGGTCAACAGAGTCCATTGCTGTGGACCTGAGGTGAGGCACAACATCATGGTAGAAGGGTGTAGTATAGAAAAGCTACTAGCTCAAGAGAGCTGGGAGGTGGGAGTGGGCACAGGGAAAATGAACCCTCCTAGGGTATACCCCCAGTGACTCACCTACTCCAGCCATGTTCCACCAGCTTACAGTTACCATCCAATAATCAGTCCATTCAAATGAGGATGGACTAATTAGGTTACAGCTCTCACATTCCATTCATTTAACCTCTGAGTATTCTTACATTAACATAGGAACTGGGGTGGGGACACCTCATATTCAAACCATAACAGTGCCCTTATTTGTGTCATTTTATTCTCAGCAATAACAATAAAACCATATCATTTTCAGGCCTATGACTATCCTTTCTCTTCAGTATTCCACAAGATGCACTGTATTAAAATGGGAGGATATTGTACTTTATTAAAGAGTAAGAGAAATCAAGAATAAATGAAAGTCATATTCTTTTAGAAACTATTTACTGCATTCTATATCCAGTCCAAGGGCCACTGCAATCTTGTGAGAGAAGGATGGTCTTTTCAATATTAGGTAGTGGGCCAACTGCATATCCACGTGGAAAATTAACCACAACTCTCAAACAGTCCATGAAAATGAACTTGAGATATATAATAGACTTAAATGTGAAAGGTAAAACAATAAAACTTCTAGAAGAAAATATCATAAAATACATTCATAACACTGGGTTAGACAAAAGTTTCTCAAATATAGCATAAAAAGAACTATTTTTAGTTGTGGCTCAGTGGTAGAACACTTACCTAGTACATGTGAGGCCCTGGGTTCGATTCTTAGCACCACATATAAATAAATAAAATAAAGGTCTATTGACAACTAAAAAAAATCTTTTAAAAAAGCATTAATTATAGACAAAACAATTGATAAGGTGAACTTTGTTACAATTATGAACTTATTAATGAATTTTAATTAAAATATAAAATAATATATGAGCTTAATTAGTGCTGGATGTTGAAACAAACAATGCAACAAGGGTTTATTTTTCATTCACATTATAATAAAATGTGGATTAACTGTTTTGAAAGCAATGACTAAAAAACTCAGACTGCTTCCATCTAGTAACTTCAAGATCACCTGGTATCATCCAGACACCAGAAAGAGGAAAGAGGGTGCTAATAATATGAATGTTCATGTCACCCTAAAATCTATGTGTTGAAATCCTAGCACCCAATGTAATGGTATTAGGAAGTGGGACCTTTAGGAAGGAAAATAAAAGAGGCGCAACAGGGCTAGCTAACCCTTTCCACCATGTGAAGACAATGAGAGGGTACCATCTATGAACCAGGAAAGGGACCCTTACCAGACATTAAATATGTTGACAACTTGATCTTGGACTTCCCAGCCTTCAGAACTGTGAGAAATAAAATTATGTGCTCTATGAACCATCCATCTATGGTATTTTGTCATACCAGCCCAAACAGAGAGTTAAGAAGTGGTGAACTGGATACTTAACCACTAGGTATGTAAATGACACATGTCACTTTCACTAAGATTCCATAGACTAGAATCCGTCTATGGCCAATCCAACTGCAAAGGGATGCTAAGAAGTCCAGGTTAGCTCAGGGCTATCAATAAGCACCAAGACTGGCCAATGAAAAGCAAACTGTTTCACATTTTGAAAACCGTTATTACTCTAAGTTGAAGAAAATTTGGAAATTACACACACCAAAACTAAATGTAAAGAGAAAAATAAAGTTAGATATTCAGGGTCCCTTCTGTTCCCACTGATTTATGAAAACCCTTCTTCTGCTTGCCTGACCCTGGAAGGTACTAGCAAGAAAGAGATGAGTAGATCCTAAACATGAGAGCAAAAAGCAAGGAATATAAGACTCACAGTACAGACTATCTTTGGGGGGGACTGAGACAGAAAAAGCACTATAAGTAAAAGCTACTGATACAGAATGACACAGAGAAGGAAGTTTTAGAAAGAGCATTTATGGAAATTTGGTATACCTTGAGATTAGAATCCCGTTTGGTACTTTATGTGACAAGATCTATAATACTAATTCTAGTTGTTTTTTGTGATGTTCAGAACAATAGTTCTTTGAATGTGACCTCTTCCTGCCAAGATTAGGTCCTTGGTTATTCTGCTTTTCTCCACACACCTCCTTCCCATGGAATCTTTGCATACGCTATTCCCTTTTTCTGGAATGCTTCCCCCACCTCCATACACTTGACTTAGAAACTCGGATCCATCTTTTATATGTTGATTCAAATGTAAGAAAAATCTTCCTTGACATCAGACCAGTTATGTGTAATCTGTAGGGCTGTGGCTGTGGCTCGGTGGTACAGTGCTTGTCTAGCATACGTGAGGCACTGAATTTGATCCTCAGCACCACATAAAAATAAAATAATAAGATAAAGGTCCATCTACAACAAAAAATATTTTTTAAATAACCTATAATTCTCCTTCATATCATTAATGATAATTTGAAAGGAATTATTACTTTGTATTAAATGTTTACATCTGCTAGTTGGCCCCATCTGTTTTATTCATCATTGTATCCCTAATACCTAGCACATAAAGGCCTTTAATAACTGCTTTTTCAATGAATGAACACATGTCTTCTGGAGGGATTAAAAGCCAAACCCGTCATCCAAAGTTACTTCCCCCATCCCCTCTGGACCTCCCATTAATATCCCTCTGCTTAACCGGTTGCTTCTAGGATCTCTAAGCAAGGGTTCTCTCTGTGGTCAAAGTCATTAAGAATAGCCAAGTGGAGGTAAAGCTGTAAACTCCTATTTCAGCCCTGTTGCTATTTTTTAATTTAAGAGTTGGTATAAAGACTTATTCTGTTGATCCCTTAGGGAAGACCTAGGACCAGCTTATAGAATAGCAAACTCTTTTGATTCACATAAGAAAGAATCTATCAGAACTACTCCAAGATTGAATAGTGGCACTAAGAGGCAATGAGTTCTCTGTTACTGGAGATATTCAAGAAAATAGTGGATAACCTCTTGATGAAATTATTGTACATCAAATGGAGAACAAAATGTGAAGAACTCTAAGGTTCTTTCCAACACTGACATTGGGAGATTCTAAGATGTATGCTCTTTGAACTGTCTCTCTAATCATGAGGTATGTGTTTATACTGAGTCATCTCCTCTCTCCCCTAGATTTCCTTAGCCCCAATAATCTTCTGGCTATGACTGGGTTACTGTCTGTCATCAGGGAACATAACTAAGTTAACACCCTTACAGAAACTGAACCCATGACCTTGTCCTCATTAGCTCTGTCTGCTAATCCCCCAAGTTCACAGTCACATTTCTTATATGCAGCAGTGAAATTATCTCGAGAGAGTGATGTAATCCAATGACATCTATTTCAGCATGATAACATTGTGCTCAGTTTAAAAATGAAATTTTCAGGGTGATAAAAATTTAAATGATGGTTTTGAAGTATTTTAGTGAGGAATTTTCTATCAAAGCAAGAGGAAATGTTATGCAAAAGGATTTGCAGTTTCAACCATGCAGAGACATAAATATCACATATTAATAGATTTGACCTAGTTGCAATCATAGTAAGCTTCATTCTCATCTTGTCTCCCTCACATGTTTGTTCTCTATTTGGGTAGCTTACTCTTAAAGCTCATGGGATATCTGTAGATATGCAAAAATAATGAGAAGTGGACAGTATTATGATACTAAACAACACAAAATAAAGTTAACTTGAAAAATATTTTATTACTAACTTCATTTAAAATTTTTGAGGTTTGCAGCTTATTGTTCCTTATTACTCTTGCTGTCTCTAATTTAAAATTAAATTAGTTTATCTTATTACATAGATTTTCAATTATGCTAGGTAGTGGTAAATATGACATGGCCTTCATTGGGCTACTGGTTGAGTTTCCTATCCTTCCTCTCAACAAAAGAAGAGCTAAAATAAAACTACTCCACAAATCTCTGAGCTTTAGAGTTACAGAGGAACTTAAAACGTCTCTAGCTCACAGATGCTTAATTTTCTGGGGTTACAAGAATTTTGGAGAATCTAATGAAAGCATGTACTCTATCATCAGCACGATGCACATATATATTCACGCATACACACACACACACACACACACACACACACAATTTTGCATACTTTCCTGGGACTTATGGACTCCCCCTCCATGAAGCCCACCCATGGAGCTCAGATGAAGAAACTATGCTGTAATATAGCTTTTGCCATTTAAAGGCAAGGTAAGTGAGGATAAGGACGTGCCTGCTCACTTTTCTCCAGGGATATGACAAGGTGAGTGTGGGTTTTTGTTCTTATTCATTTGAACAAAAGGATGATTTAGTCCACAACAGAATTAACAAGAGTAGAATCAGTTGACTTGAGAAAATGGCTCAATTTTCAGTTGAAATCTGATTAAAACATAGAAAACTAATGAGAAATTGAAGGCATCAAATTTAAGAGAACATATCTCCTGATTTTTTTCTTAAATTTAAAACCTCTATAAATAAACTTTGAGAATCTAGAGTCATTACTAAAATATGGGACTAGCATATATAAATTGAAAATGATTTTAAGTGATATGTCCAAAGAAGAGGAAAGACATTTTGCCTGCTAAATTTATTATAATTCCTTTTCTTCATAGTCATATGTATTTTGAAGACCCTACACTATTTTGTTATTTTCTTTGGAAAACCGTACATATCAAGTTAATTATATTTTCTTCCCATTCTAAGGAAGGCCTATAAAAGTACTATTTGTTTGCTTATCTATTTGTTTGTAAAGATAATTTAGTGTGGACACACTGATACAAGAAAAGGTTCTCATGTATCTTTCACTTAAGCTTCTTGAAATGTAAGCTGAAGATTTTTACATTGTTCAAACTCTGGTTGTTTCCACACATCTTCATTGGAATGGCTTCCCTGGGTGACCTTTTGCTAGGGTCAGCCTGCTTTAAAACAATGTAGCTAAAGAATAAGCACTTCCCATAAATATATCATCTGTACCAAATCCCAGTTACCCACAGTGTCATGCAAAGGCTATGACTCAACACTGACCGCAGGAATCAGCATCACCCCATAGGCTTCTACAAATCCTCTTTTTCCTTGAGTATAATAAATCCATTGAGCTATGATATGCCCTATAAACCTTAAAGCAAACATTACCATTCTAAAGGCTGAGCACAGATCCTGGCGAGAATATTGGTGCTAACAGATTGGATGCCATGGAAACTGAGAAAGACCTATTTAAGCAGAAACCTGCTATTTATTTATTTATTTTATTTTGATCAGCCTTCTAAACCAAGAATGAGTAAGAGTTTGGGGGCTTCTAAAAATAACAGATTTGTAATATTTAAAACCACTTGTGTTTTTCTGAATGTAGGGCAACAAATACCAAAATTTCCTTGCCACCTGCTTCTTTGCAGTGAAACGCTGGTTTCAGGACTATGAAATTCCTGAGGCTGGGCTTGAAATTGTTATAGCAATTGGCATAAATGCATAGATCTCCCAGTCTTTACCTGAAGAATCATGTACTTTTACATATAAAATTTATCTTAGATCTAGCTCAGAAATTATTTGAGTAGACTGTTAATAAACATGCCTGCTCACTTTTCTCCGTGGATGTGGTTAAACAAGGTAAGTGTGGGTTTTTGTTCATATTCAATTGAACAAAAAAACAATTTAGTCCACAACAGAATTAACAAGAGTAGAATCAGTTTACTAGATAAAGTGGCTCAATTTTCAATTTTGCAGATGATGTCCACCATTTCTGTTCTTGAACTGCATGTCAGGGCTACCAAGTGCAAGAATGGCACACAAGCAAACAATCCTACATACAGCATAAAAGTCAACACATCACAATCTGGTCTTTGTCTACAGTCTGGCAAGTAGTAGCCAAGTTAGAGTCAAAGCACTGTCATTCTGTCTTCAAAAGATGCCACAGTATAACCTTTAGCCTCTCAATCCTCTACCTGAGGTAGGATGGTGTAATGATTAGGTGCACAAACCCTAATGCCACCACTGCTTGAATTTTCATTGCTGAATTCACTACTTCTTATCTGTGTGATTCTCAGAAAGTTTCATTACCTCTTTGTGCCTCTGTTTCTAAATGTGTAAAATGGTGATGATAAGAAAAGCATACCTACCTCTGAAGGTTGTCATGAAGATTAAGTAAAATAATGACTATATAATCACCTAGAACAGCACTTGAAATATACCAAGTACTATAATTAGCTACTATTTACTAGATTTTGCCTAGTTCTTTAAGTGCTAAGAAACATGGCTTCAATCAGGAATATACTAAGGAGACATCAACTTATTTTTTATCTTTCTTTTTCATTACATGGTCGAAGGAGTGAAGAAAGTGCTGAATCCTAGATGGTATTGATAGGAATGAATCCAGCAAAGAAAGCAATATTCTTTTCTACCGCCTGTGCTCCTACCCCTACCCGACACATGCTACAGGTTTCACCATCAATGAGCTAGCTATCTGTTCTAGATTTGCTCTCTCTTTCTCTGGAATAAAATGAAAATACAAATCAATTTCTTCTCATTTGAATTGCAATAGTTCCTCAGAAACCAAACCCATAAAATTTCCAGTCCCTTAGCACGAAGACAAAGCATTTGTAGAGCAACTTCCATCAGGTTACCTGCCAGCCAATCATGTTCCTAGAGGAAACAATGAGTTACTAGAGGATAACAGGCTGAGAAAGACAGACACCAGTGGATGTGAGAACCAAACTCTTCCTGCTACTTTGTGAAGTTTATAGTAAGTCCTATTTGCCAGCCAAAACATGGTTCTTAGATGCTACCTACTGAGTCTCCTAAAGAAAATGGGTAAAAAGTCACCAGATTGATGAAAGAAAATCCAGGAAAACTTCTGAGATCCTTTGACATTCTCCAACTGTGACCAAGCAGTCTGCACATTGCTATGTTTAACACATGCACTGTGAAATCAAACAGAGCTAGGTGTGAATCCTGGTTCTGCAATGACTCACAAGGTGAAAAGCTATTTAATATATCTGTGCCTCAGTTTACTCACCTGCAAAATAAGATAGTAAAACTTACATTGGAAGACAACAGTCAGGCTCAAATAAAATAATGTAGCTCTGGTAATTAATGCTTTGTTGCCTCAATATTTGAGCATGTAAGAACAGAACACAATGGAAAACCTAGAGTAGGGGACTTGATGTTTAGTATCCATTATTTTTTCTACATTTTAGCCCAGAATTGCAACCGCTTCTTACCAGCCCAGAATACCCACTTAATCATGTGGCCCCTTGAACAGGAGTCTGTTGAGGGCTTTCTATATGCTGCATAAGCAGCTAACCCCCCAAGAACATCAATATTTTGTCCAGACAGATATGGCTCATTAATGTAATAGCCCTGACTTGAGCACATATGCCAAACCTCAGTAGTAGTTTTGCTCACTTCCACTTCCAGACATAACCTTTGCAGGAAATCACCTTTTCATTTGTGTCACGAAGGAGTTGGGATAGAAGATCATCTCTAAGGGCCCTGAAACTCTGATATTCTAGGTTCTTTTGAGTTTATATCTAGAGATATAATCATGTAGAAATATTGTGTTCTTGGGATTTTAAAAAAAATGATACAGACAAAGATGGGGAGGGAGTGCCTCAACAATGGGTTTAAGGGGAACAGTAAACCCTTAAGAATAAAATGTAGAGGTGAAAGGAGTTACAGAATTCCTGTAGGAACTTCTAAGCAAGGAATAAGGAAGAAGCATATGACAGTTAATGACCCAACCTCATTTAGTTTCAGGAAAGACAAAAGATGACTGAGAGTGTTAGGATATTTCCCTCTCTCCTTTACTCTTATACACAGATATGGTGGGCCTCTAACAACTCATAGACATGAGACAATTTTGTCTTATAGAGCTTGCAGACTGGGATTATGGACTAACAAGATCTGGCCACAATCAAGGGTTTATTACAGAAGAAGCAACAATCCGTGCACCAAGGCCAATTTGAATGCAAGTTTACCCAATCTAGTTCTTGGCATGAAGTAAGAAACAGATTTGTTTGAACAGAGCAGTCTTTCTATTTGCAATCATACCACTGTGTGCTATGATCCTATTAATTCTCACAAGCAAAGCAACTCTGTGGGACTCACTGCCTCCATCCATGTACACACAGACACACACACACACACACACACACACACACACACACACACGAACCTCCAAGAACACACAAAATGGTATCATAGAGGCAGTAGGTAGTAGTCCTCTACTTCTTAGCTCAGGAATACTTTGCAGATTGGGGGCTGTCTTTTGTGGAAGGTGAAAGTACGGTCCTGAATACTCCTGAAAAAAAAAAGAGACCTACTTCTTTTGACGTTGAATGAAGGAATGAAATCCACTTATCACCAAAGTGTAGGGCAGAAACCTCATTTCATCCACTAATAGGAGACAACCTGGTATGAGATAGGCTTGGAGTCAGATTTCCTGGGCTTTCTTCTGGGCTTTGCCACTTATTAGCTCTGTGACCATGGGCAAATTACTTAAACTTACATTGCCTTAATTTCCTCATATATGTAAAGTGGAGGTAATAAGAAAGCCTAGCTCATAGGTTTGTTGAGAAAATAGAAAATGGCAATATTTATAAAGCAATTTTAAAGTGCCTAGCAAAGTAAGTGCTATATAGTCATTTATTAAATAGAACAAATAGTCTTTATATATTTGACACTGCCTAAATTATTTCAAGGTCAATAGTAACTCAGATGCTTTTCTCCTTTATTAAAAATCTGCAGCCCACTTACAGAGTGCAAGCACTAATGGCCATAATCAGTAAAGCAGATTTTAAATAGCTTCACATCACTTTGAAATCCATGACCAAGCTTACAGAATATTCTGCTCCAAATTATAAATCCAGAAAGATGCAATTGTATTAGTTAGGGTAGGATAACTTCTAGAACAAACAGATCCAAATATGTAACACAAGTGAATTTTATTTCTCACTCAATTAAAAGCCTCAAAGGTTGTTTCTATTAGGCAGGCATCTCTCCTAACAGTAAATCAGTGACTCAGACTCCATCTATTCTGTGGCTCTATTGTCCTCAATAGATGGTTTCCAGGTCACTATGCTGCTCTGTATCAAACACACAAAAAGGAAAAACAGGGTGGAGGAAAAATGCATGATTGATCTGGAAATAATATATATCTCTTTCTCTCATGTCCCATTGATGAGAACTAGTCACATAACCCCTCAAAATATAACAAAGACCAAGAAATAAAGTCCCTGGCTAAACAGCCACCTCCCAGTGACTACTTCAAACAATGGAAGGGAAACATAAGTTTAGGTGGAGGATTGGTCATCTCTACCATAGCCTCTAGGGTAACAAGCTTGGAATTGGCAGAGTACGAGTGGAGTATTACCCTGAAATCCTAAAGAACAAGGGTTGTCTTATTCTCAGTACCCAGCACAGGGATTCTTTCTTGGTGGGGGACAAAGAAGCAAAGTGGACAAGGTACCAGTATGGTCCCAAATTCTTTCTTTTGTGAATACTTATTTGTGTCTATGTATATTGGTACATATGAATAAATATGTTAGTGTATTGCCCCAGTCTGGCTGGGCACAATTCAGGAGCCACTTGTCAAAAGAAACTAACTTTATTTTTAGAACCACGCATGCCAAACAAAACAGCTCCTCAGGAAAAACCCTCAGAGCCCAACTGCCACCACCGACTTCCCACAAGCCACTCCTCCAACCACCAGCCTCTCCACCTCCCACAATCCTCCTGCTCTTGAGGCTGATTGGCTGGGTCACATGGGCGAAGCCAAAAAAGTCCCCCAATAAGCAGCTCCGTGGCCTGAAAAGGCGGGGAAACAGCCCAATGAGCTTCACCGCAGAGGAGCCAATCAGCTAGATGTTGCTGGGGCCACTGTGAGCCAATCATCAGCTGGCAGTCTGAAAGTTTGCTGGGGCCCTTTCGGCTGTGGCTCTCAACATCTCCCCCTCTCTGTTTAAACAACAAGCATGTGGCTTAGGGACTGTGCCTGCCTTAGGTTGTCCAATAGTACATATGGTCCTTACCCATTATCTTAGGTTGGTACCATTGTAATTGGATCTTACCCATCACTGACTAAGGTCCAGTATACAGCCACACCTGTGTAGAGGTCTTTGTACCAGTGGTGGGGGGGGTGAGGTTCTTTGCCTCACCTCTGTTGGCCCCCAAATTTTAGCTGAACGGTCATGACAAGCAGAAGGGAGGAAGATACACCAAGCCAATTGACGGCTCCTTTTGGAAAAATTGTACCACCGATGACACCATCAGCATAAATACCCCAACACTACCACAAGTCGCTGCACCAACAGATAGTTCACAATGCATACAAGTGAGTTCACAATGCATACAAGTGACACATAATCCAGGCAAGTTCTGCAAGCAGTTCAGTGATGGCTATTGCAGAAGCTGTAGATTGGTTTTATCTTTGTCTTCACCGGCACTGGGATGAAGATAGGAATTCTGGCAATAATGGCTAAAGAAAAAATTATGTAACATTCCAGAAGGCACTAAAAGAAAACAATTTTCTTATCAATTTACATTATCTTGAAGAGAATTATTAAATATAATGAAAAGGAAAGGTGAAAGTAAACAAACAGATCTGTTAACCTCCTTTTTTGTTCACATATTAAAACAATCTTCAACAGTTGTTTACCTAATTTAAATTAAACCATTTAAATCACGTGAATAAAAAAATTATTTGGATCCATTTTTTCATGAGCACTCATCATATATGATATATGGACATACGTACATTCAAACATATAACACAAAACACAAGTGTGTACACATAATATAATACATACAACACATAACATAATAGTAAAGGCCTTATAACTTTTTATAGGTGAAATCTCCATTGCAATGTTTAAAAACTCTATAGTCAAAAAAATAGAACTGATCAGCAAAACATTAACCTAGGTCTGTATGAGCTCAAAAAACAAAATAGAACTTCATGATATGGGAAAGGGCAATAATAAAATAGATATTGAAAAAAGCATTCTGGTTCTGTCGCAGATGTAAGAATAACCAAACTGGAGTTCTGGATATCAGCTGTTATGGATTTGAGCCAAATCATCTTCTTTTTGGTCTGTAGAAATCGCTTTAGTTAATCTCTCTGGAATCCAAATCAGCTGCTGTTCTCCCTGTGGAAACACATAAACAGACCCCCAACTCCAGGCAATCACTGGGTCAGGACCTTAGTTAATCTCTCTGGAATCCAAATCGGCTGCTATTCTCCCTGTGTAAACACACAAACAGACCCCCGACTCCAGACAATTACTGGGTCAGGACCTTTCCATTGTCCTGTTAGAATATCCTTCCAAAGTACCTTGGGCTTATGTACATTTTTTGGACACATATGCCTTTCCGCAGCACTAAGCCCTGATGAATACAAATTTAAAAAGTTTAGAGTAAAAAGGGTTATTTTAAGTTTATCTTTGGGGAATATATACCCCTTACCAATTCCTTCCTTTTGCTTTAATAAGTACATTTTGATAGTTTGATGAGCTCTTTCAACTATGCCTTATCCCTGTGGAATGTATGGGATTCCTGTTATATGAGTAATGCCAAATGATGAGCAAAATTGTTTAAAGGAGGTAGAAGTATAACCAGGGGCATTATATGTTTTTAACTGTTTTGGAACGCCCACAGTGGCAAAATTTTGTAAGCAATGAGCTATAACATCTTTCGTTTTTTCTCCGGCATGAAGGGAGCCCATCAAAAATCCAGAAGAAGTATCAACTGTAACATGCAAATATTTCAATTTTCCAAATTCTGGCAAGTGTGTGATGTCCATCTGCCAAATACGGTTAGGTATCAATCCTCTAGGATTGATTCCAAGATTAACTTGTGGTAAAAAGGTCACACAATTTTGACATTGTTTTATTATTTGTCTAGCTTGTTCCTTAGTTATTTTAAAACGCTTTTGTAAAGTATTAGCATTGACATGGAACTTTTTATGAAAATTTGTAGCTTCTTCTAGTGTAGAGAAAATATGTATGTCATGTGTAGTTTTATCTGCTAAATCATTGCCCAAACTAAGGGCTCCAGGCAATCCTGTATGTGCCCTGATATGTCCTATAAAGAATGGATCTTTTCTGTCTCAGATTAGACTTTGTATAGTGGAAAGCAAAGAGAAAACAGTAGAGGAAGGGAAAATCCTACCAGCATCTTCAAGGGATACTATAGCATTAACTATATACTGACTATCAGAAAATAAATTAAATACAGAATCTTTAAACATCACAAAAGCCTGTAATACTGCCTTAAGCTCTACCTTTTGAGCTGATTGTTTGGGTACTAAAAATGTAAAAGTTTGATCAGGTGTAACTATTGATGCTGTACCATTATTTGATCCATCAGTGAATATATTTGGAGCATTCCCGATAGGTGTTTTTCTTGTCATTTTTGGAAAAATTACAGGATGCGATGACCAAAAAGACAATAAAGGATTAGATGGTAAGTGGTTATCAAATGAAACATTAGATTTGCACATGATTATTGCCCAAGTATTTGACTCATTAGCTAACTCATCAATTTGATTCATAGTATATGGAGTAATAATTTTATTGGGAGAAATTCCAAACACTCCCTTTGCTGCTTTTATTCCTTTGAGTATTAATTGTCCTACAGCCTCAGGATACCAAGTAAGAATAGTGTTAGGAGAATAAGATAAATGTATCCATAATAATGGACCTTCTTGCCAAAATACTCCTGTAGGAATATTTTTTGTTGGTAGTACAATAAATAATAAAGGCAAACTTATATCAATTCTATCCAAATGCATATTTTCCATATATGTTTCAATGATTTTTAATGCCTTTCTTGCTTCAGGCGTTAACATTCAGGGTGAATTTGGATCTGATGGACCTTTTAGGATATCAAATAAAGGTCCCAACTCTCCTGTTGGTATACCTAGATAAGGCCTTATCCAATTTATGTCTCCTAATAACTTTTGAAAGTCATTAAGTGATTTGAGTTGATCTACTCATATTTGAATTTTTGGTGGACGGACCATGGTTGAGGATAATAGAACTCCTAAATAATTAATTGGAAAATTTAATTGTACTTTATCTATTGCTATCTCTAGATTATAATTTTTTAATAAGTTTGTAAGTGTGGCATAACATTCTAGCAATGTGTTTTTAGCTTTGTGTGCTAATAATACATCATCCATATAGTGAAATATTTGTAGTTCAAGATTTTGATTTCTAAGTGGCTGGATTGCTTTGTTAACATAAATTTGATACATAGTTGGGCTGTTAGCCATCCCTTGAGGGAGTACTTTCCATTCATATCTCTGATCAGGACCTTCATGATTCAGTGCAGGGATAGTAAATGCAAAACCCGGACTATCCTTAGGATGAATTGGAATTGAACAAAAACAATCTTTAATATCTATAACTAAAACATACCAAGTTTTTTGCAAAGCAGACAATTGAGGAATCCCCGATTGAGCAGGTCTCATAATAACCATCTCATTATTAATGGCTCTTAAATCTTGCAATAATCTCCATTTACCAGATTTCTTTTTGATGACAAAAATGGGAGTATTATGGGGAGATACAGAAGGTTGTATATGTCCTTCCACTAATTGTTGTTTGACCAGATCATGGGCTGCTTGTATCTTTTCTTTAGTCAGGGGCCACTGAGGAATCCATACTGGTCTTTCTGATTTCCAAGTAATTTTTATTGTCTCAGTGGACCTTTCTGAAAATCCAACCCATGTCTGTCTGTTCCTTGATCTATTTGTATTGGTGCTGCTATACCTTGTTCTTGTTTTTCTAATCTTTTTCCTTTCCTAAAACCTTGTATAGTCATAATAGTGGGTGCATTTTGATTGATGTTATTTGTTAATGTCAAACCTAATTGATCTAGGACATCTCGTCCCCATAAATTTACGGGAAGATGATCCAATACATATGGCTGTATAGTTCCTTCACATCCTTCAGGATCCTTCCAATCTAATACCATTGCACTTCTATGGGGATTAGTCGCCACTCCTAGGCCTCGAAGTGTTTGACTGGCTTGTTCTAATGGCCAATGTTTTGGCCATTCTTGAAGAGAGATGATGCTAAGGTCTGCACCTATATCCAGTAGCCCATTAAATTCATGTCCTTGAATATTTAGTTTTAGCATGGGGCGAGAATCTAAGTTTAAACACAGCATAGCCCAATCTATACCTGTGGAGCCTAATCCCTTGGAACCTCTTTCTATAGCACGGCTGGAAAATTTATCATGTAGGCTGGGTATTATTAGTAACTGTGCTATTCTATCTCCTGGTGAAATTACTGATATACCCTTTGGAGAACTGGCTATAATTTTTATTTCACCTTATTAATCGGGATCAATTACCCCAGGACTTATCATAAGTCCTTTTAGAGTAGAAGAGCTGTGTCCCAATAATAAGCCTACTGTTCCTTTGGGAAGAGGTCCTCTTACTCCTGTGGGAATGATTTGAACTCCCATCTCTGGAGTTAGTACTGCTCTGGCGGAGGCACAGATGTTCAACCCTGCACTTCCTCTGGTTTGTCTGATGAGGGATCTGATGGACAATGTGTCCTGGGCACTACCCTGATGGGGTTGCTGGGTTCCTCCAGTGCTCCGTATATTTGTGGTTTTGGGTCCCGGAGCATTGGGCCCCCCTGTCCATTTTTTGGCAATGGAGCCCAATGCCTTTCTCCACAATATCATGGATAAACACCTGGTCCTTGTTCGTTTTTTGATAATGGAGTACCCTCTATGGTGGTTTGAGAACGGCATTCATTAGCCTAATGTCTCCTTCTACGGCATCGTGGGCAAATACCCGGTATTCTACTCCTTTGATACCTAGTTTTGTTAAACCCTCCTCCTATGGGACAATTCCTTTTAAAATTTCCTGTTTGTTCACAATTGTAGCATGTTCTTGGCCTGGCATCTAAAGCCTGTTTTACTGTAGCTGCCACAATTTGCCCTTGTTCATTAATGTCTCTGGCATCTAAAGCCTGTTTTACTGCAGCTGCCATGACTTGCTCTTGTTCATTAATGTCTCTACATAATTTAATATATGTGTTTAAATCTTCATGTATCCATGGTCTAATGATATCTCTGCACCAACGATTCGCTTGGTCATAAGCCAGTTGTTTTATTAATGGCATTGCTTGTTATGTATTCCCAAAAATTCTGGTAGCTGTTTGAATAAGCCTATCTACAAATTCAGCATAAGATTCATTAGCTCCTTGTATTATCTTAGATAATTGACCTTGTAAACCTCCATGTCCTTGTAAAGTCTTCCATGCCTTAACTGCATCTACAGCAATTTGTAAATATACACCAGGATCATATGCAATTTGTTGCTGCTGATCCTCATAAGGTCCCTTTCCTAACAACATATCTAGATTTCTCTGAGGATAACCAGCTGCTGCATTTCGCCTAGCCGTCTCCTTGCAAAATTCCTCATTGGCAACCTTCCATAACAGGTATTGTCCTCCATTTAGCACAGCTTTACACATATTAGCCCAATCTGCTGGCGTCATGTTCAAGTTGGTAATGGATTCGACCAAGCTTACAGTGAAGGGTGCTTGAGGACCATATGTTGTTACAGCCTCTTTTAGCTGCTTCACTGTTTTGAAATTTAAAGCATGGTAAATTCGCTGCCCTCCTACCTCAAATACAGGGCATGTTAATACTTGAGATCCTGTCTCAGGATCCCAACTATCAACTGCGGGGGTTGGGAGCCTCCCAGCATATGGAGGTGGTGCTGTTGATTAGACACTTATGCCCTCTGGTGATAGAAAGGTGTTAGTAGCAGTCTCCTGTAGAGGTGGTGCTGTTGGTTGGACACTTACACCCTCTGGTGATAGAAATGTGTTAGTAGCAGTCTCCTTTTGTAACTTTCCCCCTGATGGCTTTTTCTGCTCTAAACTTTCTTTCTCTGTCTGATTAGCTCGAAAGACCTTCTCTTTTACTTGAATCTTTTCCTCTTTCTGACTAACTTGAGAGACCTCCTCTTTTACTTGAATCAATATGTCTTCTCCTTCCTCTACCTTTGTCTGAATTGAAGGCTTTGGACTAAGCAAACCAGATATGAACGTCCACAATGGCAATGTGCCAACTGGCAGAGTTCCTGGGCTGTTCTTTTCTATTCTTTTTAAATCTTCACCATGATGGTTCCATTGTGATATACTTAACAACTCCTCCTTAAAAAGCCATGGGCTACATTTTTGCATTGTATCAACGTATGCCCTGACTGTTCTTGATTTTACTGAGATGCCTCCTTCCTCTAACAATTTACTTAACACACTTTCGGTTTGTTTTTTACTAATTTCTGATCCCGTATTTCTACTATAATACAACCCAACAAGATAACACCAAAGAAAACCGAGACAGAAAGAAATAAAAATGGAACCACACAAAATCATTATAGCCTTTCTATCCTCCTGACATGTGCATCCGTCCTTTCTCCCTATCTGTTCCTCAGACGTAAATAGTTTTTCCTCAGATGTGAGTGGTTTTTTTTCCATCTCACTCATCTCCAGGGACAGGCAACTTAAAACAAAAATGAAGCAAAACAAAAGAGGAATCTTAAAATGGCTACCCATCCTCTCGCCCTGCCCTCAGGGGCAAGCAGTTTACTTACCCTCAGTCGCTCAACAGAGGTAAGGCAAAGAACCTCACCACCGGCCCCCTGCCCCGCTGGTACAAAGACCTCTACACAGGTGTGGCTGTATACTGGACCAGTAGTCAGTGACAGGTAAGATCCAATTACAATGGTACCAACCTAAGATAACGGGTAAGGACCATATGTACTATTGGACAACCTAAGGCAGTCACGGTCCCTAAGCCACATGCTTGTTGTTTAAACAGAGAGGGGGAGATGTTGAGAGCCACAGCCGAAGGGGCCCCAGCAAACTTTCAGACTGCCAGCTGATGATTGGCTCACAGCGGCCCCAGCAACATCTAGCTGATTGGCTCCTCTGCGGTGATGCTCATTGGAGATGCTCATTGAGCTGTTTCCCTGCCCTTTCAGACTATCAGCTGATGATTGGCTCACAGTGACCCCAGCAACATCTAGCTGATTGGCTCCTCTGCGGTGATGCTCTTTGGACTATTTCCCTGCCCTTTCAGGCCACGGAGCTGCTCATTGGGGGACTTTTTTTGGCTCCGCCCACACGACCCAGCCAATTGGCCTCAAGAGCAGGAGGATTGTGGGAGGTGGAGAGGCTGGTGGTTGGGAGAGTGGCTTGTGGGAAGCCGGTGGTGGCAGTTGGGCTCTGAGGGTTTTTCCTGAGGAGCTGTTTTGTTTGGCATGTGTGGTTCTAAAAATAAAGTTAGTTTCTTTTGACAAGTGGCTCCTGAATTGTGCCCAGCCAGACTGCGGCAGTGTATGTGCATCTGAGTATGAATGTATGTCATATGTGGGTGTGCTTGCATATATACATGTTTGTATTTTTATATATGCATTATATGTATATTCATTAATGTATGTGTTGGATGTGTGTGTGTGTGTGTGTGTATGTGTGTGTGTATATATATATATATATATGCTATATGTATCAGCTCATTGAATGTTTATATGCATATGCATGTATGTGTGTATACATATGTGTATATATCTGTATATTTATGTATGTTCGTGTCTTAATGTTTTTATGTAGTGCTGAGGATTGAACCCAGGGCCTCACACATGTGAGGCAAGAGCTCTACCACTGAGCTACAACCACAGCCCCTGTATGCAAGTTTTATACGTACATGTGAATATGTTGTAAATGTGTATCTTTAAAGTTTTGTGTTTGTATAAAAGAATGTATATGTTTTCATGTATAAGCATGCATGTTTTCATGTGTACACATACATGTATTAATATATATAATATATGTCTATATATTATAGGCATATGCATACACAAACACATTTTTAAAGTTTTATGAAATAATAATTTACATTTACAACATTCAATATGTTCATATTTGTTATTTATTGCTATTTAATTAATGAAATATTAAGGTCATGGCTACCTAAATGTTTTTTATTATCTATTAATGGGTTGCAAGCAAAGCAAGAAAAATACTGGTATGAGATAATAATAGCAAATATTTGTTAAGCAGTAGCTATGTGACAAGCACTTCACATTTATTATTTCATCTAACACAACAATCTCATGAGGTAGGCACGATTATTAGTTCCATTTTATGGATAACAAAACAGTCATAAAAGGGTTGATTAACATGCTACATGCCAGAGCCTGAATTAATAAGTTAATCATGATAACTAATCAGAGCCAGAATTTGAAGCCAGAGTGGCTCCAATGCCCTAGCTCATAGTCAATGGTCTACACTACCCTGCCATTTATTTGTAAAGAGGCCTCTCTCAAATGCCCTTGGCCATGATGGTTGTTAGAAGTATATTAGTCTCCTATACTTTCCCACTCTATTTTCCCACCTCCAGAGTCTGTTGCAGGGGCCATGGCTGCCAGCCTCCCTAACTCTGGCTACAATAACTCAAGATAATCTGGCAGTGCTTACTGATGGGCACAGATGTAGTAGAGTCAGGTGCAGCTGTAAGATGTACGCATTATTCTCCAGCAAATTCCATTATCATTATTTTTTTCCAGTAATAATGTTCCCAAGTCTTTGGGCCCCAGTCAGTCATAGAAATTAAGAGATGGGCCCCACCAAATCAAAGTGACTGAATCTTCCTAACATGTCTGATTGCACTATGGGCATAAATCCATCGACTTCATAATCTCTATATGTCTTCTTTTGACATCTACTTAATGAACATAATAACTGCAACATTTAATAAGCCCTCCTTGTTGATTTCCTTTAGTTTTCATACTTGGCAACTGAAACTTTTCTCCATGCCTTTTTGTACTTGTCTTTATTTTTTTTGTAATTGCTCTCTGCTTTCCATCACCTGTTTAGATCATAAGCAACTCAAGGCCCAAACCATTTATCTCATTTCCTGAGTGTTCCCCAGCCAATTGAGGGAAGTGCCATGCATGAAAATGCTCCAGCACAGCTGTGCCTCACTAACTCACACATACTGAGCTCTTCACTATACCTGGCATTGTGCTAGGAACTGCAGATACAGAAAGCCAAAAAACACAAAGCCCTTGCCATTAAGGAGTTCAGTGTGACTGGCACTTGAGAACATATCAGCAGTTCAGTTTCATTTGGCTTGAACTTGAGATGAGCACTCCTTTCCCCCTTCATGGGGAAGAGGGGAAAATGCCCCCACTCCTCTTAATAATTCCCCACTAACCCAAATTCTCTTTCTTCAAAGATTCTCCTACCCTCAAAATTCCTCATTCTTGTGCTTATGTAGGCTGGATGGGATGACGGGAGTGAGAGTCTAAAGGAGCAGTTTAATTACCTCTCATCAAGCACTGAAAAGGCATATTGGGTCGCTCCTTGGCAGATCCCTTGAGCCTAAGAAATGGTTGAAAAGTGGCTGTGAAGGGCATGGACTCCAGAATCAGATCACCTGGACTTAATTCTTGGTCACTGCACTCATTGTGTGGCTTCAGACAAATTACTTATCATTTCTGCACTTCGGTTTCCTTTGCTGTAAAATGAGAGCCATAACAGTAACCACCTCATGAGATTGTGTTTAAATTAGTCAAAACATGTGGAAGCATTTAGAAAAATGCCTGGAGCTGAGTAACTGAAAACTTTCATTATTATTAATTTACTTAACACCAATTCCACCCCCCCACCGCTCCCCGCTATTCTGAGCTTTGGCCAAACTCCCAAGAGTACAAAAAAAATGTCCCATCATACATCCTACAACATTCACCTATTTCATTTCATCTAGTGTATCTAGGGCAGAGTGAGAAAAGAGTAAAGTGAGAGGAGATTAAGCTTAAAGGCCAGAAGGAACCAGATGATGCAGGGCCTCTCGGCTTATAGCAAGAAGTATGGGTTTTATTCTGAGTGTGATCAGAAGTGCTTGGGGCAGGACAGTTACATGATCTACTTTACATTGATAAAGGAGCGCTCGGGCTGCTATTGGAGAAAGAATGATTATAGGGAGCAAGAGTGACCATGTAAAGTAACTGGAAATATTAGTTAGGACCCTAAGGCTAACTACGGCTGTGATTCAGGTTAGGGATTATATATACAAAATATTATATTAGGAGTGTGTGTAAGAGAGTATGAGTGTGTGGGTGTTCTGGATATATTTTCAAGACAGAGGCAATTGGATTTGGTGGTGATTCTCATTCATATTCTCTCTCTCTCCCCCCTCTCTCCCTCTCCCTCTCCCTCTCGTTCTCCATTTTTCCCTCCTTCTCACCCCTTTCCCTCACCCCCTCTCCCTCTCCCCCTCTCCCTCTCCCCCTCTCCTTCTCCCCCTCTCCTTCCCCCCCTCATTTAGAGAAGGAAAAGGTTATTTAGGGATCATGTTTCATTGGTCTCTGTCCATATATAATCAATTCCATTCTCAGGGCTTGAGGTAAAGCAAGGACATCATGGTGGAGGGAAGTGGCTCAGAACATGACACCAGGAAAGCGGGGTGGGGGGAGAGAGAGAGAGAGAGAGAAATAAGGACAAAATATAAACCCCAAAGGCACACCCCCAGGGAATCACCTCCTGCATTAATCCCTATCAGGGTATTAAAGCACTGATTGGGTTTAGGCTCTCATAACCCAATTATTTCATCTCTGAGATTTCTTGCATTGTCTTACCCATGAGCTTTTGGGGACACCTCACATCCAAACCATAACTAACTCTCTCTCTCTCTCTCTCTCTCTCTCTCTCTCTCTCTCTCTCTCAGAATTAAGGAAAACAGACATATACTAGACCAAAGGAATGTATCATCACTCAATTTTGAGCGAATGATGGCAGTTACTTGCTGAGTGAAAAACGTCAAAGTGTTTAAATGAAGACTCCTGAAGAAAATAAGTTGTGGGGGGATATTAAGGTAAAGATATAATCATATTCTATGACACATGATTTTGATGGTGGTAATCGTCCTGATAATGGATGTAGTTTGTAGATAATGAGATAACTCTCTGACAGTGGCTGTACAGGAAAAGTCACCACTCTTTGAGAAAATGGAGAATATGGTGGGCACCTCCAATCCCCCCAACCCTTAATTTCTTAACTCTTGTAAGATCAGACCTGTTCTCATTGTTTCCTAAGAATGAAGCCATAGAGCTGATGAGATTTCTCATAGAGTAAGAAAGCTAAAATGAACAGAAAAATGTCTGTTTTTAAAGCTCCTCACACTTTCCTAGCATGTGTACTGTCATATTGCTGCCAGTTCAAGAATTGTATTACTTAGCTATTGCCTTTAGATGTGAAAGGTTCATTCATCAGTCAAGGTTTAATCCAGCTGTGAGCCATCACTGAAACGAGTTTTACGTAACATATTTTACACACTCTCAAAAGCACATGAGATTCTGGTCTCCAAGATTTAAAATGAAGGTCTAGGGCTGGCTATATATTCAAGAGCCCCCAGAAAGCCTAATTATGGCCTAGTTTCACCTGGCCAGGAAGAGATACATTTTGCAGGATTCATCCTTCTAAGGACACAGAAGACAAAGGGAAACCAAGAGCTCCAAACTGGTCCTTTGGGTATCTTGACATCAATGTTTTATGGAAAGGTATTTAGAGAACTTAGGCTTGGTAAGTGGCATGTACTGATGGACTTGCAGCAATTTCCTTTGTAAGGGCCATGCTCAACTCCACCAGCACATTTAATTCATCAAGATATCAGCAAATGCCAGTTGAAAGCTAAAGAACAGAGCAAGGAAAACTTGCAGCAACAGAAAAAAAAAATGTGCTTTTTAAAGTGTACAAAGTACATTGTATAATATTCATTTTAGGGTTGCTTCACAGCTGAGATTACACCTAATGAATGAATGAATCTTCTTTCTTGGTCTTCTGATGCTTATCTGTTACTTTATTGAAAGTCTACATGTGGGGAGACTACTCTTAAAATATGGAAGTGTAGATTGATCCTTGAGGATAAAGTATTCATTCTTAACAGATCCTAAATAATTATCAAATAGTCTGCAGTCTCAGCCACAGCAATGAGGGCACCTTACTATGAATAGGTTGATCTAACAGAAAATCCTCAGTATGATGGTACAGATGGTAACAAACAAAGTTGTAGGGGAGAGAGATTACATGTTTTCAAAGCACAAAGATCTGAGCTCTGATCCGGGCTCCTCTGCTTGTTGGCAACATGACCTTACCCTTTCTTCAAGTATAAAATGGTAAAGTTGTAACAATAAAAGGAGTTCTGCAAAGATCACATGAATGAATACATGAAGTATTCAGAATTCTGATCATAAAAATTAGCATGTACTGAGCATCAAACTTGTTGATTCCTTCATGCATTCATTCATTCAAACACTTGAGTGCTATCTATGGGCCAGATATCATTCTTGGTGCTGAGCATGTAGCAGTGAGCAAATTTTCACAATTATTTCACTTAAATCTTAGAACAAGCCCATGTGGTACATATTTACTACTCCCATTCTACAGAGAAGTACAGAAGCTCAGAGAACTTAAATATAAATTTTTAAATATTTATGATAACTATGTGCTTGTCACATAACAAGTAGTGGCAGGGCAGGGAACTCCATGATCTTACCCTGACTCCAATACCCATGTCCCCCCTCATTGCTCAAAGGAGGTAATGGTCCCAGGGCATTGTGTGCTGACTCAGAGTCCCTGGGTCAATACTGTGTTCTGCTCTGGATTTTTTGATTAATGAGGTAGTTCACAAACTGTAACCAGTACTGACACAGAATGGTCACCAGAATGGCAAGTGATATGGTGGACATGGACACATACCATGCAGATCTCCCCTCAAGAAAGGACCACAACCTACCTATAGAGAGCATGGTTGGAACACAGCCTCCAGTTATCAGCTCCTTTAGGGACTTTCTCAACTGCAGAGAGTCTCTTATCTTGAGATAACACCTACTGAAAGCAACATGACTCAGGTTAATGCCTTTCCCAAGGCTGCCAGCATCTGGTGACTGAGCAAGGTTGGTGAGGGGTGGCAGGTTAAGAAGGACTAACCACTTCAGCCTGCTTTGGGGTAATTGTGAAGGGCAACACTTTTTCCTGAGCATCTTAGTTGGGTCGGCCAAGGCTTTATCAGGTCAACATTGCATTTTGGCTACTTCATCTACTCAATCATGTTTCCTTTCACAGGAATTATTCCCTAAAATATCCTGTACTCTAAATGCTATCTTACTGTCTGCTTCCAGAAAACTCAGCATGCAGAAGTTAGTGCTAGGCATGGTCCACAGAAATAGAGAATAAAATAGATGTTTGGAGCTGGATCTCTCACAGTCTCTACCCAGGCTGGTAGAGAGGATTCCCTCACTGGTGATAAGTAGATCATAGATTGCTCCTGGCTCAAAATAGTTTTCCAATTGTTGAAACTCTTAACAAAATTCAGAAGATTGTGCTATAGGAAAGAAGTCACTAGTGAGCCAGATGTGTTCAGACTTTATAGATTAAGTAATAGATATCTCAAAATTTTGTGAGTCTACAGAAGCAGCCCATCTAATAAGGGGTTAGTTCTCCATTCCATTGCTAAAAGACAGTTCAGAAGTCTCTACCAAAAAGGTATTATGTACCTACCTCAGTATCTTCTCCCAACACCACTTCTGGTAACCAGGCCTATCACTAGAGCTAAGTTATAGGATAACCCAGCTAAAAAAGTACTGGGCCTGATAAAGGAAGAAAGAGATTCTACCCTAAAGAAACTTGTCAGCATGTACCATTAGAAGCTTAGGAAGCAATACACGGGTTTGGATTCTGAGGGTGCTTGACAAAGGAGAGGTGGATAACACTGGATATGAAAGAGTCTATTGATTAATGAGTGCTCTCCAGAGATGCAGAATTTTACAACCTGGTGAGCATCCCAGGAGATATGAACTTCCTAATGAAATGGCTCCTAAAAACATGGGAAATAATGGCCCATACTGAATAGAGTTGAAATGACAAGAAAGGTGGTAGAAGAAAATGTTAAATGGCTCAGAGTTATAGGTACAGTAGAATGAATCTACTTCATATCACTAAGAAAGAATCAGATGATTATAATTTATAGGATAGACCTGGAGACATACCATGTACTAAGGCCATAGGGAATAAACGCTCTGATGACTGGGGTACCAACATCATATATCTTCAGTGGTGTATCCATTATGCAGACAGGGGCTGATTGGTGTAGGAGAGGCAGTCACAAAACTTAGCTTACTGATATTAATGTGTATGAGAAGATGCCAAAAGCTATAGAGGCTAAGTAATGGAGTTTAAATGCCAGAAGCCACAGAGTCACAATTGTCATAATGACTGGCAAGGTTAGAGTGGCAGCGAATGAAATCTGATCTGTAGGAGTGTTATGAAGGTAGTTAATATTACATAAATCTTTACAAGCAAAATACATGGGAAGGGGGAAAGGGTACTACTCATCTTTGTATCAGCAGAAGAAATTAAGATGTATGACCGGGACACTATGGGAAGTCATGTCAATAAAAATGTATAATTCCTGGTCCAATTTCTAAATCTAAAAGAGTGTTTTGATCTAGACCCATTGACTTAAGTGGCTGAGTACACTAGAGGAAGGTCCTTGCAAAATCACAGCAAATACACACAATAATGATTTACCTTGATCTTATAGCAAAGAGATGCAAAGTTATAGAGGTACACTCAGGGTGAAGGAACATCCAGAGATTTCAAGAAGTCCTGGGCCATGAGACTGAATTCACATTGTTGTCCAGAGATCTGAAGTGTTATTATCATGTCCATGGTTAGGAATGAAAGAATAAAAAGGCTAGGCAATACATGGAATCTTGGCCAAGATCTAGCTTACAGTGATCCACTCTATCTGTGGACGTACTTGATAATTATCCTCAACTTGTTCAAAGGTTTAATTAAGATTGATATATTTAACAGCTAAAGGAATAGCCACCCTGGGTCCTTAGACTATGGAGCAAGAGCTATCACATGAGAAAAGCAAATGGAGACATCTGAATCTGCTTCTTTATCAAAATAGTAAATAAAAAACAATAATGCATAATGGAAAGGAGAAACAGAGGACAGAAATTAGTTTACCTTTAAAAATGTAACAAATGTAGGTATGGTGGTCCCCATCGTATCTTCATTGATTCTACCAGTCTGGCCTTGCAGAAACCTAATTGTTTCTTAAGAATGACTATAGACTACACCAAGTTTAATCAAGTAATAATTCCTAATCAAAATCACTTCACCAGATGTGACTCATTTATGAACCAGATTTATATGGCCTTGATACATGGTTTGTAGCCATTGATTAAAAAAACATCAGAATGAGTCTGAATTCACAAAGAAATGACAACAATACATATTTACAGTACTCAGGCAGGGCTAGTTAACTCTCCTGCCATTGGTCATGATATAGTACAAAGAAGTTTGAACGATTTGAATATCATGCAAAACATCACAATGATCTATTATATCAATGACATTATGGTAATCTGGATGGGGAAGCAAGAGCTACCAAGTGTGTCAGAGGCTTGGTAAGACACATATTCTCCAGGGGATAGAAGATGACTTCTAGAAAGATTTAGGACTTGCACATCTGTAAAAACATTTAGGGTTCCAGTGGTCAAGAGTATGTTAGGATAGCCCCTCCAAAGTAAAATATAGATTATTGTAAATTGTATCTCCAACCATGAATAAAAAACAAAAACACTGATGGGCTACTTCAGTTTCTAGGGAACCATATTCCACACCTAAGAACAGATCTGCAGCTTATATACTAGGTGATATGGAAAACTTCCAGCTTTTAGGGGAACTCACAATAGGAAAGGGTTTTGTATCAGGTTCTCATTATTAGTACAAGCAATCTTACCTCTTAAGTCATATAGTAGTAGACCCTATGGTGTTTGTTGAGGGCATCAATGGTAAGAAACAATACCATGTACAGGCTTTGGCAAGCTCCAGTGGAAAAGTCACAAAACAAGCCACTTGAACTCTGGAACTAGGCAATGAGACCAGCAGTAAAGAAATATAAATAAAAAACTCATGGTATATGCTATTAGGTGCTGGTAGAAAAAGAATGTTAGAACATTATCCATCAAGAAGCCAAGAGGCAAAAGTTTCCCCTATGGGCTGGGTTCTGTAAGATGCATCAAGTCACTAGATTAAATGGGTTTACCAACAACTTTTCATAAGATGTTTGAGATTAAGTATGAGTAGGGTTGGTAGCCTAGATCCCCATGACCACCACTATTGACCCAGGACCCTCTATTAGGTGACATTTATGACCATATCACCCTCTAATACAGAAGAAAACTGAACTCGGTTTATGAATATAAAGACATCCATATGTGGGTATATGTGGGTGATAGCAATATAGCCTCACACAATGATGGCCTTGAAAAATCTTCTCAATGAACAGAGTTTTGGACAGTAACCTGGTCACCTACTTTTCATAGAAAAAGTAATAGATAGGCCACCTGAGTTGGGGTCCTAGAAAGAGATGACCAGATTATAGGAGACGAGGAATTCAGGAGAGAGAAGCCTGTGGATGGGTATGAGAATAAGTACAAAGTATGAAAATGTTTGTATCGCCTACTGACACCCACTATAAAGCTTTACCATAGAAGAGGCACTTAACAATCAGGTTGGCAAAATGACTCAGTCAGTTGACTTTAGTTAGCCTTCAGATGACATCAGGCATCTCCAAACTGGCATAATGAGCACATGAATAGAGTGGTCATGATGGCAGAAATGAAGGTTAACTGGAGGTCCAATAGCAAAGACTCCCACTTAAAAAGGCTAGTTAAAACTTAATTATTGTTGCCTCTGAACATCCAACTTGTTAGCAACACAAAATAACAGAGTGCCCACTATGGCACCATTCCTTAGAGTACTATTGAGTACTTGGCAGTTCCACTGAGTCATCGTTATCTGGAAAGGTCAGTGGTTTATTCTCACAGGAATAGTATGAATTCACCTTTCTTTGTCTACAAGGCTTAGCACTCTTATCTGAGGGCTTTTGGAGTATTTGATACATCACAAAGTGATCCTACATAATATCACATCAGACCAATGGACCCATTTTATAGCCATTATATGTGAGAGTGGAACCATCCATACCATGGGCCCCACTGGTTGTAAAACACCCAGAACCTGCTGACCTGAGAGAACACTGGAATGGCCTCCTGAAGGCACAGCTAAAACACCAACTCAGAAGCAACATTTATTAAGGATGAGTAAACATCCTTCAGGATGCTATATACTGAATTAAATCTGAGGCTTCCATTGGTGTTATGACCCCAATAGAAATAATAGAGAGTTCTGGAAAACAAAGAGTAGAAAAACTCATGACCCAGTTGTTAGGGGCTGAGCTGTCTCTTTTCCACAATTTATACCCTGAAGTGTTAATCTCCTCTACTTCAAAATGTGCAATATTTGGATACAAGTTCTTCATAAAAATTAAGTTAAAATTAGTTCTTTAGGTGCCCCCCTAATCCAATATTTCTGGTATCCTATACAAAGAGGAAATGTATACACAGACATGTGCAGAAGAAAGATGATATAGAGACATATAGAAAAGACACCTATCTATAAGCCAAGGACAGAGGCCTGGGATAAATACATCTTAGTCACCTTTTCATTGTTGTGACAAAATACCTGAGAAAAATCAACTTAAAGGAAGAAACATTTATTTTCTCAAAGTTTCAGAAGTTTCAATCCATGGTCACTTGGCTCCATTGCTTCTGGGCTTATCGTGAGGTAAAACATCAATGGTGGCTAGGAAACAAAGAAAAAACTCACTTGTAAAACAAAGCCCCTTCTCTCAAACCCGATGAATCCATAAATGGACTAATCCATTTATGAGGGCAAAACCCTCATGATCAATCACCTAATTAGGAAAATCTAATCCATGAAACAGAGTAATAGTCTCAATGAATTATATACAGCTGTCACTTGGGCAGTCTGAACTCCTTACTTCCAGTAAAAAGCAGGAAAAATGTCTTGACAAAAGCAATTGTTTCTAGTCATCAGAAATAGGGTTGCTGTCAAACAAAGGTATGAAATCCAGGTGATCTACTGGGATACCTCCTGGTACTCCCTTGCCCATTTGTGACTATAAATGAAAGGGCAAGATGTCAAATCCCTCAAGGATAAGGGTCACAGAGGTAGTAGTTGAGGGTGGGGAGACTCTGGATAGAGGAAAGAGGGAGATTGATATCAATTGTAATCCTGAAGTCAACTGAAGTAACAGGGTTATGATCTGTCCAATTAACCTCTCTCATTTGCTTTTTCTAAACTTCCTCTCAGAAAGAGAGATCTACTGACTCCATTGATTCCTGGAAGACCTGGATTTTGAAATTGTGTGAAGTGAATCCACATGGCACAATGGATAGACAGATAAACATGGAAATGCACTAACAGGGATCCCTCTCCAAAAAAGTTCTTGTTGCCAGTTGCAGGCAGTCAGCAGACAGGCTCAGATGAAGACAACTGTCTCAAACAAAATGGCACCCTTCCCACCTCTTGGAACTGAGGGAGGTTGGGCTGGCCATTTCAGCCTGCCAATGGCCAACTTTCACAGGCAATAATCCTTCTAGAGCTCCCTGCCTCAATGAGATGAGATTTTTTGTTGAGCTGAATTATACTTCAACTTCTTCCTTTCCCTAATATTGCCTTTTTTCCCCACTCCTTTTACAAGCACTGATTCATAATAAACATCTTGCACCTTGTAGTCCATTTCAATATCTACTTCTACAGCCTCTGAGGACCAGTTGACACATTTGGGAAATCTTGGAAAAGAGCTAATTTCAAAATGACAGGAGAGCTCTTTCTAAATATATATCAAGGCTTGTCATAAGGTATCAGATATAGTAGAATTTATTAAGCTTGTTCTGGGCTCCATGAGGCAAAACTAGGTAGGTCCAATGGGAGGGCATCAAAACAGACAGATTTGGGTTCGATATAGAAAGTGAACTTCCTAGTATTTTGAATTAAATGAAAAATGAAATGGTCCAGACATGAAATCCTGCCCTGGAGAATGTGAAGTGGAAACTGAATAAGCTTTCATAGCACAAAGGTAACAGAGTTTCTTGCATTTGTGGGAGGTACCACCTGGATGATCTCAGAGCTTGTTCCCCACTCTCTGGAGCCATGGTATGACAATTGGCTTCTTTTGCCCCCACCCCCACACTTTGGCACTTAAAAAATGCAAAGGTAACTATGCCATCTACAAATTTAAAATAATGCATAAGAGTATAAAGTAAAACACCATCCTAATTCCACTGCCCAGAGATAGTGAAGATATTTGACAAGCAACCTCCAGATACTCATCCATCACCTATTATGTTTCAAGAATCATAGTATACTTTATTTAATGAATTAACTCCAACCTTAGGAATCCTGTAAGTAGGTACTAGCATCACTGTTTCATAGATGATGAAAGTGAGGCTTACAGAATGTCACACAGCTAGGATATATGATGGTGATAAAGCCAGGAATTGAAACCAACTCTGTTTTACTCTAACTCTGGGCTCTTAACCATGACACTACTTTTGGAGATGATATGGAGAAAGGAACAGAGATAAACAAATACAACCATGGCAGTTATTTCCTAATGATGGAGCAATGTTTCTGAAACTTTTCAAAATTATTAATACCCATACAAAACTGATAGTGAATCAAAAGACATGATATTCCAGTGACTTACTGAGTTCCAGAAGCCACCTGTAATTTCTGCCATCCTGCCCTTTGGGATCCATTTTGAACAGTAATAGCCTCTGAGAATCTCTGTTCATCACAAGTGCTTAAGCTTGGCTTTTGGGGATTAGATTATTCTGTACACAAAAATTCTGTAGGATTCTGGTTAGAATCACCTAGGGAACATTTATAAAATACCTAGGATAGGCCCTATACTAGAAATTCTGAATTAATTTGTCTAATAAAGAGCTTGAACACTAGGATCTTATAAATAGGCTCCTCAATTAGTCTAATGTACAGTCAGAATGAGATTTGCTTTAAAGCAATACCACAGCTCTCATACATGGAAGCCACCCCAAGGATAAATCAATACCAATTGTAACTGGACAAACTTGGGACAGCAGAATTCATGTAAAAAATAATGCAGTTATTCTCTTCCTCTACTATGGTTCCAGAATAGTTTTGGTATTTCCTTCCTAAGGGTGTATAAGGACTCCTTGTAATTTGTCCCATTAGCTAAATGTCTTGTGATCCCAACCAGTAGCCTCAGAATCTGGAAATAAGCCTGAGCTAAAGGAGATGGCATTTTAGAAAACCAAAGTCTGCCCCTTTGGTGACTTAGACATAAGTCAAATTTACATCTGAACTTACCATGAACACTCTCTTTCAATTCGTTGAATACTTTAGTGTCTCCAGCATCAACATGATGTCAAGTACATAGTTGGTGCTTATTAAATGCTTACTGAGTGAACTAATAAATGAAATAAAAGATTTCTATGTCAGGCTTCCACTTTAGATCACATTTTTTTCATGTCTGAGCTACCCTTGATTCATTTCTTTACACCTTGAAGCCCATGGTTTAGAGTAGCAGTTCTCAAATGGTAATCCCATGCCAGCAGATCAGTATCACCTTGGAACTCATAACCTGTTAGACATGCAAATTTGCAAGAACAACCCCAGAAAAATAATTTCATGAATGTGGCTCAGTAACCTGTGTGTGTGTGTGTGTGTGTGTGTGTGTGTTTGTACTAGGGATCAAACTTAGGGCCTGACATATGCTAAGCAAATGTTCTACCCCTGAGCTACATGCTCAGACCCCTAATCTGTGCTTCATCAAGCCCTCCAGGCAATTAGTAAACACTCTAAAGTTTGAGAATCAGCAAATTAGAGAAGAAGTTTCAACTCCTCACGAGGTGACACAAAGCCCTTCACCCTCTGATCCCAACTTCCTTTTTCAACCTTTCAATCTCTTTCAACTTTCCTTCAGGCAACTACAGAACCAGACACAGCATGTTCTTGCTATCAAAGACTTACTGGTCCTTTATCAGCCTACACAAACATCTCTAGCATTTTCCTCCTTGTTTCTCCATTCTTCCATTCACTAAATCATTAATTCATTTAGCCAACAGACATGAATGAAGCCCATGATTGCTAGGTGCCAGAGATATAAAACTAAAGAAGCTTGCAGTATACTGGAAGAATTTGAAACACAAATAAAAGGTTAAAACACAATGTGGTGATTGATAATATAGAGGCAATAACAAGATCCTATGGAGGTCGAACTGAAGCATTCCAAACTCTGCCTGGATATGGGGAGAGTAGTGTTCTGGAATCTCATAAAGAAGATGACACCAACAGAGTCCTAAACCATGATAAAAAATGTTCAAAGGCATTTAACAGGGATTTAGGCTGCCTTTGCTAGGACTGAGATGCCCAGTGAGTAACTAAAAGCCAGATAAAGCTTGATACCTCTGCTTTCATTTTTTATCTGTCTTCTTTGTAAAGTAGTAAAGGTGCATGAGATCAGGAACCATGGAACAAGAATAAGGCACCAAAAGAAGATTTATTGGGGGATGCTCCTGGGCGAGGTTCACCAGTCTGCAAAAGGGTGAGGGCCAGAGAAATCTGTGGCAGGAAAGACAAGAACAATGTTTATAAGGGAAGTTGGAGGTAAGAGGGCCTAGACCATCTAAATTGTTGCTGTCAATAGCAGATTGGATGAGTTTAGGGGCATCTGTCGCTAGTTGACAGGGCCATTGCTTCAGCCTGAGGGAACCCATGGTCATTGCCCCCCACTCCTTGCCATGTTAGCTTCTGATTGTCTATTTCAGGTCTCCTCGGTCAGGTGAAAAGTCCCTAATCTCAGCCACCATGGAAGAGGGAGGGGGAAGGGAAGGCTGCCTACCTAACATCCTTTATTGCCTTAAATGTTGGAATAGATCCCTGCTCAGCTCTACATGTGGACATGTTAATTATTTAAGGAGTGTTCATCTAAAAACTAGTAATAGAAGGTTTATTAATCCTAAATTTACCTAACCATTCTTGACCCCTTTAGACCTAAGGCAAGATATGCAACACCCTTTTCTGATAAAGAAATATCCTGAGCAGCAAGTGGAAAGTGTCCCCTCAAGTAATAAGGACTTCTATGGAGCCACCTCATAGAGCCAGAACTGAGGAATGATCAACTAGACACAGTATGACTAAGACTGCTTCAGTATGCATACCTCTTGCCCCAGCCCCAATTCTTTCTCTATTTATCCATCTTTAGGTTATAGATGGACACAATACTTTTACTCTACTTATTTATTTTCATGTGGTTCTGAGAATCAAACCCAGTTCCTCACTTGTGCTAGGCAAGCCCTCTACCACTGAGCCACAACCGCAGCCCCCTCTTTCTCTATTTAAACCTACTAATCCTGTCAGCACACTGAAGACAGGCCTGAGATGCTGGATCTCACTTTGCCTTTCCAATATGACCATACTGATTAAAATTCCTTTCTTGCCTTTCATCATTACCCTTTTGGTTTGGTTTTGGGGGCAAGGCTGGACCTACTTTGTTGGGAGCCCTAGAGTCAGGGCACTGGCCCAGGACTCTGGTAACAAGTTCAGTAAGTTTTCCTAGACTTTCCTTACACAGTGTTGGTTCCCTTATCTAAGATCTTCATTCCTACAATTCCCTAACCTACTGCTTGCTGGATATCATACTCAATCTGCCTGGTTGAGCTGTCTGCTACTTGCGGCCCTGGGTCTGCCCCTCCAAACACCCAAACTGCTCTGTGGCTCCCTTCTGGAACCCAGCTCTACCATTTTCCTATTCTTTCTCTTCTATTATGGCCTAGAATTCTGAATAATCATGCTTCTATTTTCCTGCTGGAAAAAATATTTATAGCCCCTCAGACAGGCTGAACACCAAGATACAGTCCACTTTATGAGAACAATGCATTTTACAACATAGCAAGAAGTGTGGGAGCTACAATCTGGAGTTATGGAAAAACAGAGCTTCCATCTTCTGTTTAAAGCTAAACAGTTCATTTGGGATTGAGTGTATGACCCTGGCCTCATTGGTGCTGGGCCCTATACAACTGAGAACTGATTAGCCCAAGTTAGGTCTACTATAAATAATGTCCTTAAAACACTTATACATTAGAGGTAAGACAGTATTTTTGAAAATGGATGATGTCAAGAACTCATTGATAGTCATGTTGTATGTAATAAACAAGGAGAATTCACCTCTTTAGAGTTACTTGAAATCTACAAGAAGGAAAGTTTTAGAAAATACTTCAAGAGCAGTGTAATACTGTGAATCTTAAATGTCCCCCAAAGGCCCATGTGTTCGAGGCTTGGTCCCCATGGAGGAATTATGGGTAATGGTGAAACTCTAAGAGGTGGAGCCTATTGGGGTTTTATAGGTTACTGATGGCATGCACCAAAGAGAATTGTGAGACCCCAGTCTCTTACTAATTCTCTTTTGCTTCCTGACCATAAGGCGAATAATTTTGGTCCATCATGTGTTCCTCATCTTTGCACTCCCACCAGAAGAATAAAAGCAATGGATCCACCTGATCATGGACTGGAACCTCTAAAATTTAACTAAAATAACACTTTTCTCTTTTCAAGTTATCTCAGATATGTGCTATAGTAACAGAAAATTGACTATCATAGAAAATTGGCACTAAAAAGTAGAGTCTTTGCCATTCTTATATATCTGACAATGTGGAAGAGCCTTTGGAGTTGGTTTATGAGAGGAATGAGGAAAAGTTTGAAGAGTCAAGACAGGACTGAGATGCTGGATCTCACTTTGCCTTCCCAATATGACCATACTGATTATGAATACTATACATAGAGGTTAATGGGTGATTCTGAGAAGATTTCAGTAAACCAGAATGTTGATAGATATGTGGACAATAAAGGCTAAGCCAATGAAATTTTAGATGGATATGAGGATTCTACTGGTAATTAGTCTAGAAACCAGCCTTGTTACACCATAGCAAAGAATTTGCCCAAATTTTGTCCATGCCCTGAGACTTTGTGGGAGGCTATGCTTAAAGAGGATGGACTAGTATTGCTTAGCAGAGAAAATTTCAAGGCAGCAAAGCATTAAGGGAGTGGCATGGGCATTGGCTACTTTTAGCCAAATTTTCTATGAGAAACAAGAACAAAAGACGAGCAGAATATAAAAATTTGCAGTTTGGCCAGAAAAGGAACATGTATAAAAGTGTAACAAAATAAGGTATAGTTGTTAGCCTCAATAAAAAGAAGGCCAAGTCACTTTGTACCAGGACAATAGGAAGGGTGCCTTGAGGATATCTTGGGAATCTGAAAGCCCACCCCATCCATCACAAGCTCAGATATGGAGAAATTCAAATTTGATTCAAAGGCTTTTCAGGGCAGGAATGTTTCAGAAGAAAACCCCAGGGTGTCCTGAGCACCCAAAATTGCCTAGGGATTCATGTTCCCTGTTGAGCTGATAAGACATTCAAAGGTCACCAACACCATGGTTTAAGTAAGCCCATTTACAGCTCAAGATGGCAGCATACCTTAGCATCATCCATGTGATGCTGGCTTTAAAGACATGCAGAATCCAAGAGGTATGGCATCTTGGAGGATTCCACCAAGATTTCAAAGGAAAATCTGGAGGTTTGAGTAGCATGTTGTATGATCACTGTCCCTTCAAGCATCCTTCAACAGGACAATGCATGGGAGTGAAGTTAAAGTTTCAATAGAGATACCAAGGAGACACAAGTGCCTAAAATTAGCAATTCCTCCTGAGGGAAGCTATAGGTGATGAACAGTACCAGCCCAAGGGAGTGAGTGACCAAGTAGATTATAAATAGCAAGGCTACAAGGATAGGGCTGTTGAGGACCTTGTGAGTCCACATCCCACCACAGTATGCCCCAAATTCCAGACATGGAGATTTAAGATTTAATGTTTGCTGTGCTGGGTTTCAGTCTTGCTTTGGATAAATTCATTATTACTTCCCTATTTCTTCTTTTTTTGGAACAAGAATATTTACCCTGTGCCTGTCCAATCATTGTATCTTGAAAGTATATAACTTTTATATTTATTTTTATAGAAGCACACAACTGAGTTTTACCTTGAATCTCAGAAGAGATATTGGAGTTTTGAGCAATGCTGGAACAGTTCACTTTGGATACTCTCAGGGATGAACTGACAGCACTTTGCATTGTGAGATGGATGTGAATATTTGGGGACCAGAGGCAGAATGCTATAGTTTGGATTTTGAGTCTTGGTCCCCAGGGAGGTAGTGAAAGCTTAAAGAAATGGGGCCTTGATGGGCACAGTTGTGCATATCTGTAATCCCAGCAACTTGGGAGACTGAGGCAGGAAGATCACAAGTTCAAGGCCAGCATTGAACCAGGACAAAAGGAAGTATGCTTGAAGTTGCTCCTGTCTCTTCCTCTCTCTCTTTCTCCCTCCCTTTATCCTCCTTGGTCATGAGATAAACAGTTTTGCTCTGCCACATACTCCTACCATGATGTGCTTCCTCTCCATAAGCTAAAAGAGATGGAGCCAATCAGTCATGGACTGGAACTTCCAAAACTGTGAGCCAAAATAATAACACTTATCTCTTTGTACGTTTGTCATCTCAGGTATTTGCTATAATAATGTCAAGCTGACTAACAAAGGCAGTGTTCAAGACCAACATGATCAACCTGAGTAGAAGCATATCTCAGGACTCCAGAAGATCTATTTCTGCTCACTTGATCTCTGGTTGTTTAATAAAAAAGATGTCTTATAAGCATTAATGTAATGATTTGCAACTCAAAAGGATTTTAGTTTTAGTTTTCCAATTTTGGGGAACAAAAGCTATTTAGGGAAGGAGTGGTTTTTAAATATTCTAGACTTGAACTAACTAAAAATAACTAATGAAAATAAATACAATTTGAAAGTCAAAACATGGTCTACCTTCTGTTGCTACACAACTAGGCTCAGAATACAGCAGCTTACCTTCCTTCTGTCTTGCTGAAATAGGCATTAGTCTCTGGAGACTCACTCAGAAAGCAAGAACAATGGGAAATTTCTGCTTATTTGATGGCAAGAAGGCCTTGGAAGGATTCCACTTGCCATCTGCTCCTAAGTAACCCCTCATTTACCATACCTGAAGACCTTCTATTCTGGCTTCATTTTTAGGAGTCCCATAAAGCATTTTAGCTATATAGGGCCCTTTATGAAATAAACATGAGAAATCACTGAAGGCATCAAAGCATGAACCCTTATAGTTATGATCAGGAAGATGGCAAATGAGTGACAAAACAAAAATCTTCTGGCATAGTATTATGGTGGGGTGTACTGAGAGGAGACATGACCATTGTGTTCATCTGCTTATGGCCAAGCCATAAATAAAAATGCATAAAATAATTTATTGTTCCTACTGTTGTTTATCAGTAGGAACAATAAATTATTTACAACTTTTCCCTAAGTTGATTTGCAGTTCAAATTTTAAATATGAGAAATGACAAAATGTAGTAAAGTTTTGGTCCCATTCTTACCCTGTAGATCCCCAGATCAGTGGATACTTTTCATACCCACTATATGGTTCCTCTCTGCCTATTTCAAATAGCCTCTCTTTTTCTGGGTTGAACTGTAAGGACACAACTTGGAGTCTATATGAATTGTGGCAGATTCTGTCTTGACTCCAAGAAAATGCAATCCAGAAAGGGCTAAAAAAGAGCAGCAAGATTTTGCTCACAATATCAGGATCTATTTCCTCTTGCTTGAAATCTTAAGCTTTTCTCTCCTTATTTGGCAAAAATAGTAACTGGGTCAAATATAGAAAACTCACCACCTCTCCCTTTTATTTACTTCTCCATCTGTGTACGCTCTTCATCAATGATGACAGCGGGAATTAGCTTGGCTTTGGAGCTTGGTTTGTTAGCTATTTGATGTGAGGAAGCAGCTGGGAGAACATATACACATGCCATTCCTGGGCCATGCTCCAGGGGGGGCCGTCATTGGGCTTTTCCCCATTTGCCAAGTGAGAGACTGTTCTGGAAGTTGCTTACAGAACCCTTAAAAGAAATGCTTTCCTTGTTTTACTTTTTTAAAAAATCCTACATGAAAGGCATTTTAATCATATGTGTTATGAATTTTTTCTAAGTATGAGAGTAATAAATATCCACTCTGGACCACTTGAAAAACAGAAAGATTAAATAGAAAGAAATAATCCATAATCGTACTACCATAAATTAACCATATTGAATATTTTTGTCTATCTTTGTTTTTCTGCATATACCTATGAGAATAAATGAAAGTATTAGTTATATACAATCCTATCATAATTTTCAGTGTTTTCTAAGCAAGGTCGATTCTGAGGAAAAATCAGCATGTCATGTTCCACATCTTCTGTACTCAACAAGGCAAAGTTGAAGATCCAAAGGACACCTAGCTTATTCCACCTAAGGATGATCTACTAGCCACACGTGGATAATTTAAATTAGTTCCCTACAATTAAATAGAAATTTTTAAAATATGTTTCCTCAGTTGTACTAGCCATAGTTCAAGTATTTAATAGCCAAAATTAATAATTAATAATTAATAGTCAAAATTAATAAAGTCAAAAATATTTTTTCTCAGTTACACCAGCTACACTTAAAGTGATCAATAGCCACATGTGACTGGTGGCTTCCATATTGGATAGAGCAGTTTATAGAACATTTCAATCATGAAGGAAAATTTCTCTGGATATGCTAGACTAAAGAAACACAGAAGGCTGCATGGTGGTGTTGGTAATGGCAAGAAGAAAGAAAGGAGAGAAAAAGATATTAACCACAGAAAGGGGGTGAAACACTGAATGGGTTTGAGATAAAAGGAAGTAAGAAGAACAGCTGCAGAAGGTCATCAAACTGGTAAAAAAAAAAAGGAGAGAAATATGTTTGAAGGGTGAGTGATTTAGAAGATTTTGCTATTTAGTATATGAAATAACTCCATCTCTATTCTCTAAGGAAGTTTTCAATGAAACTTGTATCATTTCTCTGGTTTTAGACTTGAATTTATGGGCATGTATGTTAATATGATAAATGTTACTAACTTCAAAGTGGACATTTAGAAAGTCAAGGCTACATTTGGTTTATGTATGGCATAAAATAAATGACATATTAACATATTATCTTATGCTTTGCTTTTGCTCACTTATCAATATAAAAATCTTCTCAGGTTTATCATTTATATACTCTCTTTATATGCAAACATGTCATACACACACATGCACACACATTCCGTTAGGAAATATTTCTAGATGTCAAATATCTGGGGTTAGAAGATATACACATTTTCAAGCTATCAATTCATATTATTACATTTTCTCCCAGGAGAGATATACCAACATAATTGCCAGCCATAATGTATTCACATTCCCATTTCCTCATGCCCTCACCCAAACTACATATTTTAATACCTTTATTTTATGTATTTATTTTTATGTGATGCTGCGAACCAAACTCTGTTCCTCATATGTGCAAGACAAGCACTCTACCACTGAGCTATAACCTCAGACCTCCAAACTTCATATTTTTAATTCTTTTATATTTGCTCATGTTTTCAGAGGCAAAAATATAGTATTTGTTTAAATCAGAAATATTTCTGAGGCTTCTCTAGAGAAATGCAGAAAAAAACCATGACAATTCCAATACTTCAATATAATGTTTAGATTTTCAAAACATCATAGAGAAACCTGTCCATGAAACCCAAATAGGCAACCAAACCAATAATTTAATCCAAACAAATCTATTCAGATTTTAATCTCCAAATAATATGGTGCCTCTATAAAGCACTTGGAAATCTGACTATACAAAATATATTCATATATATTTCCATTTACCCCCCACTGGGTCACAATTGCATTTCATTCCCCTGTGAAAAAACTATGGGACTTAGCATAATGTTTCATATACAAAGAGGGTGAAAGATGTATACACTCCCATGAATTGAGGAGCTCTTGCACAGCTTTGAAATCTTGAGCTCCTGGTGGGGAAATAGACTCATAGTGCCAACAATACCAGAACTTGGTTTTAGTCCTGGTTCTGCTATATACAATCTCTCTTTGAGCCTTAGCATATCCATTTATGAAATGAGAGAGTTGGTTTAGATAATATTTCTAATCTATTCCTATTTTAAAACAATTCTATTTCAAGGCCTTGAGCATGTGTAGAAATTGGGTGGGATGGGATGAGAGAGGTGAGTAGGTGAATACAAGTGTGTGTGGGGAGGCACCAGGAGTGATTAATGGATACTCTCTGCTCTCTTGCTGAGAATCCTTAGAGATAAGGAAAAAGAAGCAGCAACAACAGGTTAGAATACCAATTAGATAAGACTTCAAGATACACAAGCCCATCATAATAAATTGTTTTGGGGATACGTGCTCTGGGCCTTTAGGGCAAAACTCCCATGATGCTTTTTGAAGCCGAAGGTCATTTTAAAGTGCCAATGTTGGCATTGTTCTTTCAATACTGAATATAGTAACTAAAAAAAAAATCTGTGTAGCTTGGTTCTTGATTAAAAGCAGCAAGAGCACTCTCAAAATGAGTTAGTAGTCTCCTGAGGCTGACATTGAATGGTTGCAAAATTTAGGAGCCATTTTTCTAATTGCCACTTCAAACAAACTTTATGCCAATGACAAAACACTTCATTGCTGGAATGTCTTGATGGCATGGCCTCGTGAATAAATAACTGCCTGGCTGGTGGTTGGGCTTTGTGTCATAAAAAGGATTGTTAGTAGGGCATGTCTTTATTCTAATAAGGAGATAGCCATTGTTCAAATAAGGGAACACAAAATTCTACAACCTGGTCACAGATAAGGATTTTTTTAAGGCATAAACATGATGCCACATTTATGTACTATCAGTCTAAAGAAGTATGTTTCTCTGCACTCTTTTTGTCAAATATGAGTTCATTTGAATCAGAGAGACTTTCTGAAGGTTCATTATGAAGAACCACACTATGGCTACAAGCTGTAGAACTTGAGAACACAAAAACAGTGAAAATAATTTTTCTGATGGGTTAACTTAATACCTGAAAGCAGAAAGGACTTTTGCAAATAAAGGGACAGATCAGAACCTGAAGCCAAGAACCCTACCCTCAGTTTAGTACTAAATGTGGAGGTGTACCCATGCCTCTGTTTCATTCAAACAATCAAAATTGATTGAGTACCTACCTATAGAGTATCTGGCACAATGCTAGGTGTGTGGGGAAACACATGTGAACAAGACACATCTGTTTCTCTGGATACTTTGCATAATGACTGCTTTCTGACTAAAAAATACTTGCTCAAGCTCCAAACCTACATTTGAGGCTCATTTGTACCAGGACCAAAAATATAAGCATTTTCTTATATTTTTGAAAATGCAAAAGTTCTCGTTTTAGTGACTGAGCTTCCCTTTGTTTGCCACATCTTCTCAACAATATACTAAGGACTAGGAGGCATTTATATTCTTCTTTGCTGAGAATTTTCAAAACCTATTGTCTTTTCACTGTCAACTGCATTATGAGGACACTAAATAGAAATAACATTTCTGTCAGGGTATTGGCGCCAATTAAGAATTTTACCAAATTCACAGTGCCTTTGAGGCCACATTTACATAGATGAAAAATGCTTAAATTTGTTTCAGGAGGAAAGAAACCAAAAACATGTTTTATCAAGTAAGGCAGCTGTTATGGTTTAGATAAGTGGTACCCCCCCCCAAAAAAACTCCTATGTGTGACAATGCTAGAATTTTAAAAGGTGAAATGATTAGATTATGATATAGTCATATGCTATGTTTATGTACTCGGTGGATTAATCTACTTATATGGACTAACTGGATGGAAACTGTAGGCAGGTAGGATACAGCTGGAGAAATGCCTTTAATGTTTATATTTTGTTCATGGTAAGCAGGGTGTGTTCTCTCTCTTCTCTTCTCTTCTTTTTCTCTCTCTCTCTCTCTCTCTCTCTCTCTCTCTCTCTCTCTCTCTCTTCCCCCCACTTCTTGTTTGCCATATCTTGAGCTGATTTCCTCCACCATACCCTTCCACTATGATATTCTGCTTCAGCTCAGGCCCTAAGTTATGGAGTTGGTCAACCATGGACTGAACCTCGAAAACCAAATAAACTTTTCCTCCTCTAAATTGTTGTTGTTGGGTTTGATAGTCACAGAAATGAAAAAGCTGACTAAAACATCAGCTACAAGTGGCTGAGCCAGGACTAACACTTCAGGCCTGTTTGACTCCAGAGTCCACATGAGAAATAATGTTATGTGGAATTTGGGCAATGGTTGTAGGAAGAAGACAAACAGAAATTTATAAGATAGAATTATCACAACTAACAGATCTATACTCACTCAGCAGTCATATATCCCACCAGTGTTTATTGAGCCATTGATACATATATATATGTGTGTGTGTGTGTGTGTGTGTGTGTGTGTGTGTATACACACACCAAGCCTGTGTATTCTAAAAATATTTACTGCTGTAACATACCTTAATCTGTGATTCATCTCTAGTTCCATTGACATGCCTCATCTCCTCAATCAGAATGTAAGTTGTTTTGAAGTCATATGCTATGTTTTGTATGTCTTTATATCTACCTTCCACAATGACTATGGAAAAAAGGTAGTTTTAAAACACAAGAGGGGAAGGAGTTAAGTGATACACAAAAGAGCTACCTTTCTCTACTGCAGTCCTGAAGGATTCTTGAGTAGGTGACACATCAGTGCTACCTAGAACTTTCCTGTTGAAAACCTTGAAAATGCTTATTTCCATATTTACTCCACATTCAGAATTATGATTGTTCCTACTCACCCAATACTCACCCCTCACCCCAACCTTAACTTTATTTACCACCTTATAGAAGATTTATATTAAAATAAATAGATATTAGTAGTCAATTGAAGGCAAGGATCATGTCTCATTAATCTCAGTACTCAGCCTCCTTCATAGCACCCAGTGTATTCTTTGCATATATGAGGTTAACAATAAATATTTAAAACATAAAACATAAAACAGTGGTAGGTTAATAACATAGGCCACGGACCTCATTTGTCCTGGTTTGCCATTCATTTAAGCAGAGCATATCAAATGGAGTTCTTTATTTTCTAAAACCAACCTCAGTGCCATCGTCCTTATATCTTTCTTTGGCATTGATGGCCAAAAGAATTTTCCAGTCTCCAAGGCTGGATGCATTAAGAGTCTTTGATGAAAATAAATATCTCTGGCTACAAATCAAAATTACACTATTCTATAGGTATTTGGAAAGTAAGGCAGAGGTAGAATGGCTAAGTTAGTGAGGAGGAAGAGTCTTGTTCTTCCTCTGAATCTGGAGAGAAGAATGACATAATACATGCAGAAACAGAGATTATCTGAGGCAAGGAGAGGAGAATATAAAGGCAGTCAGTCTCAGCAAAGTAGGAGAGGTCATCTGCTAAGGATGGAAGAATTAGGAGGAATGTTTTAAATAACTGGTGTCAAGAACTCCCTTGAGTATTGACATGATTGAAATTCTGCATCAAGAATCCTAAATCAACATGCCATACTCAAATAAAGGTCCCATTGTTTGTAGTTTTTGAAAAATGACTGTAGAGGTTGATTAAAATAAATATTCAACTTAGACAACACATGGGTATAAGATAGATATTCTTTGTGTACAGTGACCCACTTAGGTCCCATTTAAATTAGTTAGAATGTAGTCATTCTGGACATGGCATGAGACAATTTCTTTTGCTATTCTTCTATTAGAATATTAGGATAAGATGGAAGATGAGTTGCTAATTATTCCCCTTCTTTACCATTATTACTAATTTTACTTAAAGTAATATGCTTACAATCTATATTTTTGTTCTGATCTCTTCCAACCATTAGCTTTATTTAGGGTAATTGATTATCTTATTTTGAAACAAAGCACAGCCACACAAAATAAATATAGAACTTAGTAAATTATTATATGACTAATACCTTTGTAACCACTACCAGGTTAAAACAATTTTGCCAGTTACCCCAAAAACACTTCCAAATGACAAATTGTAAATATAGCCCACTCTCTTCCTCCAATGTAATTGCATTCTGAATTTTATAGTTATTATTTCTTTGCATTCTATACAGTTTCATCACCCAAAAGAGAATAGTTAGACACTATAGCATAATCTTGCTCATTTTAAAAACACATATTAAGTCTTGTGAGCCTGTATTTATCTATACCCCACATTGTATTTGCTGAAGAACTCACTGGGCGAGGTGGCACATGCCCTTAATTCCAGCTACTCAGGAGGCTGAGGTGGAAGGACGGCAAATTTGAGACCAGCTTAGACTCTGTCTCAAAAAAATTAAAAGGGCTGGGGATGTAGCTCATTGATAGAGCATCCATGGGTTTTATCCCTACTACCACAAACAAACTCATGCTGTTTCATCTGCCAAGTTTCCTACAGTCTTCATGCTGCTGATTGCATACTCATGGTACAATTCAACATGTTCCTCTGTATTTCCTAGTGGATTCAGGTCTTGATCAGTCCCAGGTTTCTACTTTTTTGTTCCTATTCAATATTGTAAAATAATCATATTCTATAAACTTATTATCATTTACTGGTTGGAATTATATTTTTATTGAGATATAATTAGTACATTCACAAAATTCTGTAACCATCATGTCTGTTGCTGTTGCTCTATTTTTAGTGACTTTTCTGAATGTATTCCATCAAGGCTACATTCTTTGTTGTGTGGTCAAGTAGTCACTTAAGTTTCTTCTGGGTTAGCTTAGTAATCAGTTAGAAATTAGAGATTTCCTTAAATTCTTGGAATTAATAAGTCTTCAGTCTTTATCTAGAGGCTGTGTGTGTGTTTTGGGGTATGCTTTCAACACTCAGCTAGTTAGTTTTCAGCTATGCCTTAGCCTTCACTCCCTCTTTGTGCCCAGAATGAATGCCAGCCAATGGTGAGAGTATAGGATTTGCTCATATCCTTTCTGAACATGTGCATAGCCCTACAAATATGTATTTCCTTCTGGATTATCATGAATATGTTTGGCCTTTTCAAAATCCTTGTAGATACATCATTCCCTAACTTTCTCCTACAATTTTTGGTTAGCCAGCTGTTTACCACAAAGTTCAACAATTGTGTCCAAATATTTTCAACAAACTTTCCCCAGGGAAAATTTTTTTGGTACCATGTTATCTATGTGCTAGGTCTAATAAAGACAGCCTTGAAAATGAGGTCTTCTAAGAAACCAACAAACATTTTAAATAACCACAATTACCTAGAAATGAGGCTAAGAAGGAGCTCCAACACTGGTCCACCTCATCTAGTGTCTGCCAAGATTCTGTATTTTACTGGGAGGAGCTATTTGTTTTCAAGGCTGCTGTGGAGGTGTACATGGGAGATGGAAATAAGGATGAGAAAATGCCATAGAGTTCACTATTCTTACTGGGATTAAGTCATTTTCTTGAATAAAAGATTCTTAAAATTTTGCTAGTCTATTGTTAAGTTTCAGTCGTAAAATACTGATTTTGATCAATTTTTGCCAGTTTTCATTATTTTTTTTCAGAGTTCCTTACTCTACCATTCCCAATGATGCCTGAAAATGGATGATCTTATTAAAAAATAATTTCTCTCATATCATACAGGAAAGATAAAGAAATACTGTAGTCTTTCCTTTTATTTGCCCATATCCTGTCACCCTTAGAAGGCCATAAATTATTATTTTAAAAAAACCATTATGAAATAAATATAATACTATTATGAAGTCTTTAATCCTATTTAATGGGTTTCAATCCATTGAAATTTCTGTAATGATTATACTTCAAACTGTAACTTTGGCCAATAAGAATATCTTTAAATTGGCCCCTCCGTCATTTTGGCATAATCCTAGAGTTACTTAATAGTTTCCTATTAAGGATATTAAGGATGCCTTGGATTCGTCTTGTTTACTTTCTGCCTGAGACCTGGAATCTACAATTTTTCTAAGAACCCTGGTTTCTTTTTATATACAATGAGATAAAAAAAAATCTGGCCAGTAGGGATGCTCATTACTAATAGGTTCATCATTTATTCTAGGTCTTTTCAGCGGACCAATCAAGATAAAATGTATTTAAACTTAAATACCTCATTTTCATACTGATATTTCTTTTTTTTAAAGAGAGAGTGAGAGAGAGAGAGAGAGAATTTTAATATTTATTTTTTAGTATTTGGCGGATACAACATCTTTGTTTGTATGTGTTGCTGAGGATCGAACCTGGGCCACACATATGCCAGGCGAGTGCGCTACCCCTTGAGCCACATCCCCAGCCCCTCATACTGATATTTCTATTTTAAGTTCAGGACTATGGAATTTAATCTATTCCATATTCCATTATTTGTATTTCCTTTCTATCACACTGAGAATCTTGGTCTTCTCAATGACACAGAGATGATAAACTTTGAACAGTATTTCTGAACATTTCATTCATTATTCCCTGACTGAATTGCTTTTTTACAATCTGTAGCTATAGATGGACATAATATCTTTATTTTTATGTGGTGCTGAGAATCGAACCCAGTGCCTCACATATACTAGGCAAGCACTCTACCACTGAGTCATAACCCCAGATCCTAAGTTGCTTTTTTAGTACATTTCCCCTAATATCCCCCACCATGAAATTTTAACACCATACATGCACTATATCTTATTTTCTGTATTGTACATGTTATGCTTTCAACATAACAAGTTGAAAGGGATTTTTTGCTTATCAACAATTATTTTTTGCCTTGTTAGATGTGATAGCCCCATTCAGAATACACAACTTTGTGTGTCCTAAAATTGCTCATGTGTTGTTTCATATAAAATGCATAATATTTGCATAATGATACTATTACTGCCTCTATAAACATGATCATTGAAAATAGTTTTAAAAATTTTATGTGTGTGAACCCCTTTCTTCTCCCATCTATTGTGATTATACTATTCCTAAAATGTCAAGTCATATAGCTGTACCATATTTTCTCCCTTTTAACTCTCATTTTCAAATTAACTCTGGGGGTAACTACATATTTAATGCTTACCATCAGGTCTTATGTATATGTATGTGTGTGTGTGTGTGTGTGTGTGTGTGTGTATATATATATATATATATACATATATATATATATGAGAAAGAGAGAGAGAGAGAGAGAGAGAGAGAGAGATCTAACAAATTTTTGGTGGTCTATGGTTCATTTTCCATTGTTTTCCTCAGCAAGGGTTATGGAAGTAATAGTCTATTAGTTCCTACCTACTATCAGCAATTTGTTCCTTTTATATATGAAGACATTTTGCTGGATATAAAATTCTTGGCTCTCATTTTCTTTCCTTGACTACTACTCAATGATTTTGTGACATAAAGCATTGCTTTTAAAAATTCTGATGATACTGACTTTATTTTTCCCTATTAGTCTTGTTTTCTTTATCCAAGATTCCTGAGGTTTTTCTTTTTCTTTAAATTCCAATAATTTTATTAGAATAGTTTCCTGGAATTTTTCATTCTGTGGACAGCATTCTCAGAGACACTGTGAGTGTGATTTTCCAATGTGTAGTTTAATTATATATATTTACATGTATGTGTCTGCATGTGCATGTATACATGTATTTTATGTGTGAATTTGTTCTGTTCCCTTGTTTTGCTTTTCCTTCTTCAGAGATTACTATTTTCTGTATGTTGGATGTTCTTTACTTTCCATAGTTGTCATTTACTCTCAAGTTACTTCTCTTTTTCATTTTATTTAATTTTTAGAAATTTCTCCTTGTAATCTTCTGTTTCTCTTAAACATTACTTGTTTTCCCTATTCACTCTTGTATTTCATCTAGTTTACTCATTTCTAAAATGAATTTTCCTGTTATTTACAATTATTGAGTCTGATCACTGTATTTCTGAGTTTTCCTAATTATTTTTTTCTTCTTTTTAAAATTGATTATAATATTTTATTAGTACATTATAGTTATATATAATTGTAGCATTCATTTTGACATATTCATTATCTAATTCTTATTTATTCTTTCAAATCTTGAATTATTTCCTTACTATAGTGTAATTTGTTATGAAATAATGTAAATTGTATCTGTTTTTTGAGCATGTCTTTCTTGTATGCCTTCATAGTTTGTAGGGATATTATTTACTCTTTAATTTGTTTTCTTTATCATAAATTCATGAGATTCTTCCATGATACATTTTTGTAACTCATTTTACTGTAAATTTACTTTCAACTTTTAGAATGATCCAAATAGATTTTCTGACTTCACAGGCCCTTATCTTCTGTTACTGTTGTGCAATGTTCAACAATATAGCCATTTGCTTTCTGAGATTTCTTGTACCTATTTCCTTCAACTTGATTTGACCTTTTCTTTCCCTCCTCTCTATTATTTCTAATGTGCTTAATTTCATTCAACTACATGGAATGTCTCTTCAACATGGGGCTCCATCCTAGAGGGAGAGTCCTAGCAATTCATAGCTACAGCCCTTTCAGATCTTCTGAAGATTGATTCCTATGATTTATTTTCAACTATTTAATATTTTGTATATACTTTTCCATGCATTTCAATACTCTTCATACTAATCATTTTCATTGATTATATCAGGAATTCTATTGATGTTGAAATGCCATAATTATTTTTCATTTTTATTCTAATTTGTTATGTATGATAGCAGAATGCATTACAATTCTTATTACACATATAGAGCACAATTTTTCATATCTCTGGTTGTATACAAAGTATATTCACATGATTTATATATTCATACATATACTTAGGATAGTGATATTCATTTCATTCCGCCATTTTTTTTACCCCCATGCCTCCTCCCTTTCCCTCCCACCCCTCTTCCCTATCTAGAGTTCTTCTATTCCTCCCATGCTCCCCTCCCTACCCCACTATGAGTCAGCCTCCTTATATCAGAGAAAACATTCAGCATTTGGTTTTTGGGGATTGGCTATCTTCACTTAGCATTATCTTCTCCAGCTCTATCCATTTATTCTCTTTTATTGCTGAGGAATATTCCATTCTGTATATAACCATCTCTCTATTAATGGCTGTTTGGGTTAGGTCCAGTTTTTCATGGTAATAAATGACATATATTGCTTTCCTTTTCTGAGTTACATCCTTAAAACAAGTATCCAGGAGTGAGATTATTTAGTAAAAAGGTATGAAACTTTTTATGACTCTTGCTAAAAACTGCCAGATTGCCTATCAATTTGACTGAGATCATTTATAATGCCACTAGAAATGTATAAATGTTTCAGTTTTCATAATAGTCCCATCACTGTTTTAATAATGTTCCTTTATTGTTGCTAATTTTAGAGGTATAAAGTGACATGCCATCATTCTTTTAATTTGCAGTTCATTGATTGTTGGCAGGAATGTACACTGTTTCCACTATTAATATACTAATGATGTTTCATCTTACATAATCATTCTTCATATTCTTTACCACTGCCCACAGGGAACTTAAACTTATGAAAACTCTTAATATATCTTAGAAATGCATCTTCCATCATATATATTAAATATAATTTTCTATTTTGTCACTTAACTTTTATCAGTTTTGTTGCATTATTGTTGTATTACATTTTTGTATAATCATACTGCCTGTCTTTTCCTCTGTAATTCATTTTTTTCCTTTAATCAAATGTTAGTGTCCTCCACAGACTGAATAAGAGTAGTATTTTCTCCTGTTTTATTATCTGGTGATTAATTTTTTAAAATATTTGACATTTTAATTTTTGTGCTATTGATTGTGATATACTACATGAGATGCAGGTGTACATTAACTTTTCTCCACAGTAATACAAAATTATCTCAACATCATTTATAGAAATGAACTCCTTGTTACCTTAAGTTTTGGTGGGTATGTATTGAGCTTCAATGTATGTTGATTAAAGTTCAAACTCATATTTTCTATAGGGCACCTAAAAATATTCAATCAGGCTATATTAATTATGCTGCTTTTTGAGAAACAAAGGTAATGTTGCTGCTGTTTTATCTAGTGGCCAGATAATGAGCTAACTAGTGACAACTACTCAAAAGTAACCCTTTATCCTTGCTTTTACTCCCTCCCTTTCTTTCTTTCTAGAGAGCTCCATCCATCCCTTGGGTCTATTTTCACCATTGACATGATGAGGTATCATCCAAGAAAAGCCTGTGGCCTCTCGATGCTTTATGAATGGAAAATATGTGGGATAGGGGATCTACCTTTGCACCCATGGGGCCCTTTTCTAGAGATCTCTAGGACCTAACTCTTCTCTGACATAAGTGAGAAAATGGCACTGACTTGAACAGAGAAAGCACAGAGGGCTTGGAGCGGTAATCATGCTTCTACACTTTCTTCACATTAAACAGTAGATGTGCTCCTGAGGTATGAGTTGAGTCACTGTAAATTTGGCTGAGTCTTTCCAATGAATGGAGTTATTTTATAATAAACACCTTCCCTGTGATATCATTGACAAGTAATTCTGTAAACCAAAACTTCAATAAAGCAAATATATTAGGCATGTTTCATTATCATCTGTGAGGCTTTTGAATTTTTAGTCTACTGATGCCTCTCCCTGAGGCTCTGTATACCTTAGTGCCTGAATATTTAAAGAGATGGTAAAAGGGGAGCAGAGGAATGCAGCAATGTGAGATGTTTTGCAAAGCCCCAGAAGATAATGTTACACCTGTCCTCACCCACACACACAGTAAAAATCCCTGAAGCAAGGTACACTGATTATATTTTATAAGTTCAGATTTTTCTTTATCACATTTTCTTAAAGTAGAGCTCATCTATGGAGTACACAACTAGCCAGCCCTCTGGCATGCCAAAGAATGTAGACAAATATAAAGAGGGCCATCAATAATTTTTAAATTAAATTAAGCCTTCAAATACTTGTTTCCATAAAAATCGTTTTTGCATTTGGCAGTCTGTGCTCTGTAGTTTAACTAAGCCTGGGCACTTTTGAGTTTAGGCAGCAATAAAATGAATGATCCAAAAACTGCTTAAGAGGCAACTTTCAAGCTTTGCACATCCAGGCTAGGACTCATGAGACAGTTTTCTACAAGGCATTAGACCTGAAATTAAAGCTGTGTAAACACAGTATTTTACCTTAAGGATCAAAAATCCAGAGGTATTTCCAATAAGGGAATCTCTATATACTGAACCCTTACTCTGACTTAGAGGCTTTAAAACATTCCTGCTAATTTTCACAAAAATGTTGGGATATAGGTTGAATATGTTAATAGATTAGGACACTGAGGCTTGGAGCAGTTTAGAAATTGTTCAAGTTCATATAAATATTAGGTGGTGAAGCCAGGACTGGAACTCAGGTCTATCAAACTCTAAGCCTCTGTCTGAACTGCTATATCTCAACACAGCAGAAGCAAATTAGCAACAGTGTTGGCTAGGTAGAGAACAAAGGATTAGCAGCAAATGGCAACTATCCTATGTACATATATGAATACACCACAGTGAATTTCACTATCTATCTATCTATCTATCTACCTAGCCAGAGAACAAAGTATTAGCAGCAAATGACACCAGCTTTGGTTGTGGGGGTGGTGATGCTTAATCTTCTGGTTATGCTTGCATATATCAGCAGCTGTGGAATGGCGGTGTCAGTGAATATCTGCCCAAACAGATGAAGCACAGAGCAATTACAACCCGTGCCTGTGGGTGTCCTCATTTCCACAATGACTTGAAGAACAAGGAGCCCATTATCAATTGGTGTTGAATCTGTGAAGTCCATTTCTCTTGAGAAAAAGAGAGGAGTAGAATAAAAATCAAGTGATTGGCTGTTAAGGGATCAACTATTATCCTACACCATTTGCCTTAGAAATTAAACCCATCTGTTGCAATCTCCTATTGCTTTTTAGAGGAAAGCAATTTAGTCATCCTGTCTTCTTTTGACACTCTGCTCAATCTGAGCTTTCATCTTCTGACAGTCTTCCTTAACTGTTTTTTTAAATATTTTTTTAGTTGTAGATGAACACAATACCTTTATTTATTCGTTTTTATGTGGTGCTGAGAATCAAAGTGCTCTACCTCTGAGCTATATATCCAGCTCCTTGCTTAACTCTTTATTGACACTATAAAATATGGTTAGGTAATTTCATCTTTTATGCAAGGCTTTCTTAAAACTGAGGTCAGCAGGAAGTTTATTTCATAGCCACATTTAAATACTTTAAAATTTTAATTGTGGTACAATACACATAACAAAATTTATCATCTTAACTACTATTAAATATACAATAATGTTAGTTATATTTATACACAACTTTTTCATTGGGCAAAATGGAAACTCCAGACCCATTAAACAACTCTTTGTGCCCCCATCCCTCTATCCCCTGGCAAACATCATTCTGCTTTCTATGAGTTTCACTACTCATAGACAAACACTGAGTTTGATACCTCACGTAAGTGGAATCATATGCTATTTGTCTTGTTGTGACTGGCTTATTCCATTCAGCATAATGTCCTCAAGGTATATTCATGTTGGGTCAGAATTTTCTTTTTTTTTAGATTCCTAAAAAAATAGGGATAAATGTACCATATGACCCAGTTATCCTACTCCTTGGTATATATCCAAAAGATCTAAAATCAGCATACTACAGAGATGCAGCCACATAAATATTTATAGCAACACAACTCACAATAGCCAAAAAATGGAATCAGCCCAGATACTCATCAATAGATGAATGGATCAAGAAAATAAGATATATATATATATACACACACACACACACATACACAAATGAGTTTTACTTAGCCATAAGAATGGAATTATGGCATTTGCTGATGAACAGATGGAACTGGAGGACATCATGCTAAGTGAAATAAGCCGGACCAGAAAGACAAGAGTAAAATATTTTCTCTCATATATTGAAGCTAAACCAAAATAATGGAGAAAAGGGAAAAGGGAATACCATGAAAACAGAAAAAAGAACAGTGGAGTAGAAGAAGGAGATTGAGGGAGAGGGAGGAAGTACAGAATAAGGGAGGAACTGATCCAACTATCCTATGTACATATATGAATACACCACAGTGAATTTCACTATATATATATATATATATATATATATATATATATATATAGAGAGAGAGAGAGAGAGAGAGAGAGAGAGAGATTTATACTAATTTAAAAAACTATGAAAAGAATTTCCTTAATTTTAAAGGCCAAAAAAAATATTATTCCATTTGTGTGTGTGTGTGTGTGTGTGTGTGTGTGTGTGTGTCATTTTGTTTTTCTATTCATCTATCTCTGGATATTTCGTTGCTTCCATCTTTGGCTACCATGAAAAATGCCATTATGAACATCAATGTACAAATATTTCTTCAAGTCCCTGATTTCAATTCTTTTGAATATAAGAAGTGGAATTACTAGATTATATGGTAGTTCTATTTTTAATTTTTGAAGCATTGCCATACTGATTTCCATAGTGACTGTATCATTTTACATTCCCATCAACAGTGCATAAGAATTCCAATTTCTCAATTTTCTCACTAACATTTATAATTTTCTTGGTCTTGTTTTATCTTTTCTTCTTATAGAAGCCTACTGTAATGTATGTGAGGTGATCTCTCAATGTGCTTTTGATATTCAATCCTCTAATGACTGGTGATGTTGAACATCTTTTCACATGCTTATTAGCCATCTGTATATATTTAGACTAATTTTTATTTAAGTCTTTTGCCTATTTTTTTAATTCAGGTTATTTTGTTGATGGTATTGAGCAGTAGGAGTCTGCATATCAACCTTTATTAGATATGTGATTTGCAAATATCTTCTATCCTATAGGTTGCCGTTTCATTCTGACAATTGTGTTCTTTGATGCACAGGTTTTTATTCTGATGTTGTATAATTTATCTATTTTTATTCTTGTTGCCTTGGCTTTTAATGTCACATCCAAAGAATCATTGCCCAATCCAATATCATGAAGCTCTTCCCCATATTTTCTTCTAAGAGTTTTGTATTCTTAGGTCTTTTAAGTCTTAGATCCATTTTGAGTTAATATTTATATATGGTATAAGGTAAAAGTCTACCTTTGTTCTTTTGCATGAGTATATTCAATTTCTATTACACCATTTGTCGAACACAGTCACATTATTTTATTTTTCTCCTTGCTTAATGGAATCATTCAAGAATGGCCAGTTTCATTTTGAGAGCTTTCTATCTTTCTAGAGCTATTTTCCTTTCTTGAGGTTTGGGCCATGGATCCATACTTGATTTTTTTGGAGTATATTTTTAATAGTTTTTTTTAGTTACACATAACATTAGGGTTCATTTTGACATAATTATAAAAGCATGAAATATAATTTGCTCTAACACACGTGATTTTTATTGGACTTTTTGTAACCATAGTCTGATAGTCTTTTGAGAACAGTTCCTCCCCTTTTCTTTGCTTTCAAAAATGCTACAGTAGTCTCTTTCATACTTAGCAGTATTTCTGTAATTTTAGTAAAATGCATGTAGGCTGAGAAACAATGAATCTATGATTCAGTTCCATTTCTGTTGCTGCTGTGCTACATGACAGACACTAGAGGCAAATGGCTATTATAATATTCAGCTGGAACTTTGGTCCCAAATCTGATTGGTAGAGCTTAGCTTTAAGCATTGCCTTTACTCAAATATGGGAAAGGATATGCATCTTCTTCCTTGGTACCATTCTCTTGAATTGATTCACCTCCTCATTTTACCAAACCTGGTCTTCTGACTTCGTCTTCCACAAGTGGTACAGAAAAACAAGCCCAGAGAATTTTATCACTTATCCTTGGCCACATCTTGATCCTGTTAGACCATTCTAAGGCGGCTGATATATGAGGCAGAGTTGCATAGGGAAGGAATTGTAATAAAAAGGCCCTTCTCTAAGAAGAAAGGTAGCCTAAACCCATATTATTGACTAGAAAGTATGAAGGAAGAGATTTCAAAATAGGCATGCCATCATGAAGAGAGGCCTTCATCCCTAAAATGTTCAACATCTCTAGCAATTACAGAAATGCAAATCAAACTACTCTAATATTTCATCTCACTCCAGTCTGAATGGCAGCTCTTAAGGACACAAACAACAATAAGTGTTGGCGAGGATGTGGGGGAAAAGGCACACTCATATATTGCTGGTGGGGACTGCAAATTGGTTCAACCAATATGGAAATCAGTATAGAGATTCCTTGGAAAATAGAATGGAACCACCATTTGACCCAGCTATCCTACTCCCCGGTCTATACCCAAAGGACTTAAAAACAGCACACTGCAAGCACACAGCCATATCAATGTTTATACCAGAACAATTCACAATAGCTAAATTATGGAACCAACACAAATGCTCTTCAGTAGATGAATTGATAAGGAAACTTTGGTATATATACACAATGGAACATTACTCAGCATTAAAAGAGAATAAAATCATGGCATTTGCAGGTAAATGGATGGAGCTGAAGAAGATAATGCTAAGTGAAGTTAGCCAATCCTCCCACAAAACAAATGCCAAATGTTTTATCTGATATAAGGAGACTTATTGATAGTGGGATTGGGAGTGGGAGCATGGGAGGAATAGACAAACTCTAGATAGGGCAAAGGGGTGGCAGGGGAAGGGAGGGGGCATAGGGGTAAAAGAGATGGTGGAATGAGATAGACATCATCACCCTAAGTACATGTATGAAGACACAAATGGTGTGAATATACTTTGTATACAACAAGAGATAAGAATTGGGCTCTATATGTGTAATATGAATTATAATGCATTCCACTGTCATATATAACAAATTAGAATTAAAAATTTTTAAAAGAAATCTGTAGTATTACCCCAACATCACCATCCATCTGACTTTTTGTCATGTTTTCCTCTTGTCCTATGGATTTAAAATGTTAGGTACAATACCTAGCAACTCTTAATCCCTATCAGATGAATTTTACATAAAAAGTATACACCTATTACAGTATTTCAGTCATGAATTCCAGTCTACATACTTCAAAAAATCCTAGGAGATAATTTTAACTTGATTTATGAAATCTTCAACATCATTTTGGTCTCTCTCTTCCATATGTGGAATTAACACCTGAAGCCAAGAGAAATTACCCTCAAACTTTTACCTTGTGAAGTTACCAGGCACCTTCTTTCATTTCTATTCTTCTATACCAGATATTTTAAACATTCTAAAACCATAATTATTTTTTCAATGAAGTTTTAAGCAGAAGACCAAAAGTCAAAACAGATAAAATCAAAGCTGGTCTGGTTCAGCAGGTATAGACAATCTGAAGCCTTACCTATACCATGCCCCTGCCTCTCCTTCTCCACCATCTGTGCTAGTCTCAGAGGTATTTTCTCAAACTCATAAACTCCACATGACACAATTTGTTTTAGCCTTTTTGTTCCACAGTACCTGTACAGCGATTCACAGTGTTTTTCTCCCTTGCCTTCAGTTTCAGTCCAAAAACCTTCTTAATGTAATCAATGAGACTGAGTGTTTTCAACATCTTAAGTATCCATATGGTTTGGCAGGTATAAATATCCCTATAATGTAAAAGGATGATTTATCAGGTCACAACAGCTGGTTGAAAATACACTTAAGGATTTCCCAAAATCTATTTGTCATGATTCTACTTTAATCATGTATCCTTCTGCTCTTACAAAATTCCCTAGGAAAAACAGAATCTCTCAAATGATCTCTACTTAAATTAGTTTAAAAATCAGCCAAATGCCCATTCTGTTTGTAAAACACCCTGTCCAATAGTCATAACATGCTAAACCCTCAAGGATAATAACTTGGGTCCTACTATACCCAACCCAATTCCACCATTAGGATATATTCATACTGTTTATAAGTTCAATTTATTCACAATTTAGAAGTTCACTGAAGAAAACATTTCATTGAAATTGTATTTGTTATCTGAATTTTCAGATTTAATTTAAGCATTAAACCAACTAAACAGAAGTTCAGGGAAAATGTAAGTTGTCTTTTGTATAAAAGTAAAGTTGAATACTTGAGGAATACTTTATAAATGAAGTCACTATTAAATTAGATATGGGCAAGACTTCTGTGAAATAATGGAAAGAATAGAATAAGCCTAGAAGGATTCTGTACCATATTTTACTATAGTATAATAATAAAGTTCATTACCCATTTAAAGAAACAGAAATCGTGAGTTTTAGAGGAGGCATGATTAATGCATGGGAAAAACCTCAACTCCCTGTTTTATTGATGAACAATGCTCATTGCTTTGTTTCAATTTGAAATATTAGAGTCTATATATAAACTTTTCATTTTTTTAGTGCAAAGATCAAGCCCACAGCCTTGCACATGCTAGGTTACTCTACCACTGAGTTATTCCCTCCAGCCCATGTATACAAACTGCCGCAGTCTGGCTGGGCACAATTCATGAACCACTTGTCAAGAAGAAACGAACTTTATTTTTAGAACACACAAGTCGCACCACATGAGCTCTTCAGGAATTCCCTCAGAGCCCAACTGCCACCACCGGCTTCAAGCGAGAGCCTCTCAACCCCCACTCCTCCCGCTCTTGAAGCCGATTGGCTGGGTCGTGTGGGCGGAGCCAAAAGAGTCCCCCAATGAGCAGCTCTGTAGTCTGAAAGGGTGGGGAAACAGCCGAAAGAGCATCACCGCAGAGGAGCCAATCAGCTGGAAGTTTGTTGGGGCCGCTTTGGCTGTGGCTCTCAACAACAACTTTTTTTTGGGGGGGGGTGCTGGGGATTGAACCCAGGGCCTTGCACATGCAAGACAAGCACTCTACCAACTGAGCTATATCCTCAACCCTACAAACATTTTTAATTAATCCCTACAAAATCATTTTAAAAATAACTCATCATACTACATGTAAGCACATCATAGTTAACTAATGAAAAGCAGAAATGAAGAGGATCTTTAAAGCAGGAAGAGGAAAACAACACATGATATATAAGAGAATATTACAAATGATACCTGAATTCCAAAAAAGAAACAATGGTGGCCAGAAGACAAGGAAAACATATCTAAAGTGCTGAAGAAACACACAAAAAAATCCATTGAAAACTCTATATCCAGAAAAGTATCCTTCAAAAGTAAAGGAAACATGTGATATCAGCAAGATGGCAGAATAGGAAACCCTGGACTTGACTTTCCCCTGTGGACAAACCAACTCAGCATCAATACACCAATCAATTTCCTTTATGAGAAATTTAGAAACTAATGGGAGGCTCCTATACCAAGGATGAATGTAAAACCTAACTACATCAAAGTTGGTAGGAAAATTGGAGAAACCCTCTTGCCATAATCCCAACTCCTAGCAGAACAGCACATGATCAGAAAGAAATCCCCATCCCCCAACTTCTTCCTGAGGAGAGAGACAACGGGACCATACACCCAATGCCTCAACTTTTTCAGGTGCTAACACACTGGTTTCAATCCTATTTATCTTGGAGTATTTAAGGGACCCAGCAAACACTGGAACCCTGGGGCTAAAGAGAACAAAGGTAGTAGCAATGTGAACTAGCATGTGGACACTGATCATAACACTTCACTCTAAATCAGTGTAGAGCAAGCAGGAGAAGAAAAATCCTATTACCTCCTTATCCATGGGAGAGGAAGAGGTGAACCATACAGCCAACATTCCAGATTTGCGGGGAGACACTACCTAAGGGACTGAATTCTGTGTCACCTGTGTTGGAGTATTGAAAAGCCCTGGCATATTCTAGATGCCTGTGACTGACTTTAAACAAGATTGAAATTTGAACTAGCAATATTTGAGAGGCCCACAGAAGCTCTGGACAGGTTGATTGATGAAAATATTTCCTACATAAAGCCAATCCATGAAGACTGGGAAAGGGTACAGGCTTTTCTCATGTATAAACATCAACAAAAATAGTGAAGAAATAGGGATGCACAATCCAAATAAGGAACAAGATAAAATTTCAAAAATAGATCCTAATGAAATATAATAATGAATTATCACACAGAAAATCTTAAATAACCATTCTAAAAATACACAATGAGCTCAATAGGATGATACATAAGCAAAGTGAATTTTTCAACAATATATACAAAATATAAAAACCCAAATAAAAAAGTGACCTGTCATATATAAGAGCCCTTCACCAAACAATAAGCAGATTTTTCAGCAGAAACCCTGTAGATCAGAAATCAGTAGAGTAATATATTCAAAGTGTTAATAGAAAAAAATTCTAAGCAGGAAGGGGTAGAAAAACAGTGTAGAGCTTTTACATGAAATTGAAGTTATCAGCTTAATATAACATGGTATACCTATACATTATTTTATGAAAGTCTCATAAGTACAAAAAAAAACTGTAAGTGACACAAAAGGAAGGGAAAAAGGACTCAAAATGTAGCAATAAGAAATTAGTGTTATGGTTTAGACAAAAGGTGTCCCTTGAAAGTTCATGCATGAGGGACAATGGATGAATGTGTTATGATTAGATTATGAGATATGTAACCTAATTGGTGGATTAATCCATTTGATACATTAATAATGAGAATAGAATTATGGGTTGTAACTGTAGAAAGTTAGAGCATAGCTGGAGGAATTAGGTTACTGAAGGCATGCCCTTGGAGATTATATTATCCCTGGCTCCTCAAACTCAAGCTCTCTCTACTTCCTGGTTGCCATGTCCTGAGCAGCTTTTCTCTGCCACACCCTTCCTCCATGATGTTCTGCCTTACCTCAGGCCTGGAACTATGGAGTCAGCTGACCATGGGCTGAAACCTCTGAAATCATGAGGCAAAATAAATCTTTCTTCTAAATTTGTTCCTGTCATATCTTTTGATCACAGTTATGAAAAGATGACTAAAACAATCATTGAGACAGATAAAAAAATAAAAGATGGACAAAAGAAAGAATAAAAAATAAGAGGGACAAAAGAAGTATAAGATACACAAAAAATAATTAGCAAATGGATATAAGTCCTTCCCTATCAAGAATTACTTTATATGTAAATATATTTAACTATACAATCAAAAGATATAGAGTGGATAAATGGATAAAAATAAGATTCAACTATATGCATATCCTTTCTGTAAGAAATTCATTTTACACTTAAAGACACACATTGGTTGAAAGGGACAGGATAGAAAAAGATATTCCATATAAATGGAAACCAAAATAGAGCAGGGGTGGCTAGACTCACATCAGACAAAGTAGACCTTAAGTTAAAAACTGTCATAAGACAAAGAATATTATATGATTATTAAAGAGACAATTAAGAGGACACACAAATTATAAATAAGTGTACCCACCATCAGAACACCTAATTATATATGGTAAACATTAACATATCTGAAGAAAGAAATATCTATGAAGCATAATTAAGAGAATTTAACATATCACATTTTGGGGGGAGGGGTACCACGGATTGAACTCAAGGGCACTTGGACATTGAGCCACATCCCCAGTCATTTTTTGTATTTTATTTAGAGACAGGGTCTCACTGAATTGCTTACCACCTCACTTTTGTTGAGGGTGACTTTGAATTCATAATCCTCCTGCCTCAGCCTACCGAGACACTGGGATTACAGGAGTGTGCCACTGCGCCCAGTTTAATATACCAGGTTTAATGATGAATAGTCAGAAAGAAAATAAACAGTGGAATATGAATAACACTACAGGCCAAATGGACATAATGGAGATATATACAGAACATTCCACCCAAAAGCAAAAGAATACCCATTCTTCTCAAATATACAAAGAACATTCTCCAGGACAAATCAAATGTAAGATCACAAAGACAGACATAAATTGTGGGAAGATTCAAATTTTTACAAGTATCTTTCAGACTATAATGGGATAAATCTAGGTACCAATAAGAAATGGGAAATGAGAAAATTTGCTAATACATAAAAGTTAGGGACTAACATTGTAGTTTAGTGGTAGAGCACTTACCTAGCACATTTTTTGCACTGGGTTCAATCCTGAGCACCACATAAAAAGTAAATAAAATAAAGGTATTATGTCCATCTACAATTAAATATATTTATTTATATAAAGAGTAAATTAAAGGGAAATTAGGAAGCATCTTGAGACAAATGAAAATAAAAATACAACATATCAGAAATTATGGTATAAATTTAGCAAAAGCAGTACTGAGAGAAGTTACAGTGATATATGCCTCTGTTAAAAAAGAAGCAAGACCATGAATAAACAATCTAACTTTCCTCCTCAAGTAACTAGAAAAAGAACAAACTAAGCCCAAATTATCAAAAGGAAGAAAGTAATAAAGATTAAAGCAGAATTAAACAAAATAGACTAGAAAACCAAACAAAACTAAGAGTTAAAAAAAAGAAAACATGACAGCCAGGCACAGTGGCGCAGGCCTGTAATCCCACTGGCTTGGGCGGAATCAAGAGTTCAAAGCCAGCCTCAGCAACTTAGCAAGGCCCTAAGCAACTTAATGAGACCCTGTCTCTAAATAAAAATACAAAAAAGGGCTCGGGATGTGACTCAGTGGTAAGCACCTCTCAGTTCAATTCCTGGTACCACACACAAACACACACACACAAAAAAAAAAAAATATCAACACAAGCTGGGGATGTTGCTCAGTGGGTATTAGATTGCTTGCAAAGCAAGCATGAGGCCCCGGGTTTGAACTTCAGTACTGCTAAAATAAAAGATCTATACTAAGGGAAAAAAAGAGCATTCAATAAATAAAATCAGAAATTAAAAAGTAAACATTACATTTGATGCCACAGAAATAAAAAGGACCCTAAGAGTATACTATGAAGAATTTCATGAATATACAAACAGGATAATTTCAAAGAAGTAGAAAAATCTCTAAAAACACACAATGTACCAAGACTGAATCAGGAAGAAATGGAAAGTGAGAGCAGGTCTACAACTAATAGAGATTGAAATCAATAGTCAAAAACCTCTTGATAGAAAAAATACCAAAACCAGAGGGGCAGAGCAGAGCCGCCGCCCGCATCCGGAACAGGCCCAACGACCCACAGGCGTGGTATCACGTCACCCCAACTGGAGTGGGGGCCGAACAGAGCCGCCGCCCGTGCACGGAACAGGCCCAGCGACCCGCCGGCATGGCAGTCACGTCACCCCATTTGGAGTAGGGGCAGAGCAGAGCCGCCGCCCGAGCCTGCAAGGTACACAGACCTGCGACCAACCGGCGAAACAGGCCCAGCGGTCTACTGGTGTGGTAGACACGTCACACCAATTGGAGGAGGGGTAGAGCAGAGCCGCCTCCCGAGCCCGGAACAGGCCCAGCGGCCCGCCGGCGTGGCAGTCACATCACCCCAATTGGAGTAGGGGTAGAGCAGAGCCTCCGCCCACATCTGGAACAGGCCCAACGACCCGCTGGCGTGGTAGTCACGTCACCCCAATTGGAGTAGGGGCAGAGCAGAGCCGCCGCCCGCGCCTGCAAGGTAGGCAGACCTGCGTCTGACCGGCAGAACAGGCCCAGGGGTTCGCGGGCGTGGTAGACACGGCACACCAATTGGAGGAGGGGCAGAGCAGAGCCACTGCCTGCGTCTCCAAGGTAGGCAGACCTGCGACCGACCGGCAGAACAGTCCCAGCGGCCCGCCAGCCTGGTAGACAGATCACCCCAATTGGAGGAGGAGCAGAGCCGTCGCCCGCCCCTGCAAGGGAGACTTTTCAACTGTACAAGAGCAATATAAATATATAGGGGGAAAATTTCAAAAACACAACAGTTTCACCAAGCAGAAAAAAACACGAGCAATATGAAAAGACAAGGAAAGAAAGGACCATAAGCAATGCAGGTCAACTCAACTTTAGAAGAGGTAATAGCTGCAGCAGATGGAATATCAGATAAAGAATTCAGGATATACATGCTGCAGATGATCTGGAGTCTCAAGGAAGACATTAGACAGCAAAATCAGACAATGAAAGATCACTTCGACCACTTCGACAAATTATTAAATAAACAAATCCAAGAAGCAAAAGATCAACTATACAGGGAGATAGAGGTAATAAAAAACAAACAGAAATCCAAGAAATGCAGGAAGCAATAAACCAACTTAAAAACTCAATTGAGAATACTACCAGCAGAGTAGAACACTTAGAAGATAGAACATCAGACAATGAAGACAAAGTATTTCAACTTGAAAAGAACATAGACAGCTCAGCAAGACTGTTAAGAAACCATGAGCAGAACATCCAAGAAATAGGGGATAACATAAAGAGACCAAACTTAAGAGTCATTGGGATACAGGAAGGTATAGAGGTCCAAACCAAAGGAATGAGCAATCTATTCAATGAAATAATACGAGAAAACTTCCCAGACTTGAAGAATGAGACAGAATCCCAAATCCTAGAAGCCTACAGGACGCCGAATGTGCAAAATCATTGGAGATCCACACCTAGACACATTATAATGAAGATGCCCAACATACAGAATAAGGAGAGAATTTTAAAAGCTACAAGAGAAAGGAAGCAGATTACATTTAGGGGTAAACCAATCAGGATAACAGCTGATCTTTCAACACAGACTCTGAAAGCTAGAAGATCCTGGAATAACATATTTCAAACGCTGAAAGAAAATGGGTTCCAACCAAGAATTGTGTATCCAGCGAAATTAAGCTTCAGGATGGAAGATGAAATTAAAACCTTCCATGATAAACAAAAGTTAAAAGAATTTGCAGCTAGAAAACCATCTCTCCAAAAAACCACGGCAAAACATTACAGGAAGAGGAAATGGAAAATAACAATGAAAACCAACAGTGGGAGATAGTACAGTAAAGGGGGGGAAAATAATCAAAGAGGAAAACAAATCATGTTTAGTAACATAAATAAACAAATATGGCTGGAAGAACAACCCATATCTCAAAAATAACTCTAAATGTTAATGGCTTAAACTCACCAATTAAGAGACACAGGCTAGTAGAATGGATCACAAAACAAGACCCAACAATATGCTGCCTACAGGAGACGCATTTGATAGGAAAAGACATATATAGACTGAAGGTGAAAGGTTGGGAAAAATCATATCACTCATATGGACTTCGGAAACAAGCAGGAGTGTCCATACTCAAATCAAATAAAATAGATTTCAAGCCAAAGTTAATCAAAAGGGATAAAGAGGGACACTACATACTGCTCAAGGGAACCATACACCAACAAGACATAACAATCATAAATATATATACCCCAAACAATGGTGCAACTATGTTCATCAAACAAACTCTTCTCAAGTTCAAGAGTCTAATAGACCACCATACAATAATTATGGGAGACTTCAACACACCTCTCTCCCCACTGGACAGATCTTCCAAACAAAAGTTGAATAAGGAAACTATAGAACTCAATAACATAATTAATAACCTAGACTTAATTGACATATATAGAATATACCACCCAACATCAAGCAGTTACACTTTTTTCGCAGCAGCACATGGATCCTTCTCAAAAATAGATCATATATTATGTCACAGGGCAACTCTTAGACAATATAAAGGAGTAGAGATAATACCATGCATCTTATCTGATCATAATGGAATGAAATTGAAAATCAACGATAAAAGAAGGAAGGAAAAATCATGCATCACTTGGAGAATGAACAATAGGTTACTGAATGATCAATGGGTTATAGAACACATCAAGGAGGAAATTAAAAAATTCTTAGAGATAAATGAAAACACAAACACAACATATTGAAAACTATGGGACACATTGAAAGCAGTTCTAAGAGGAAAAGTCATTGCTTGGAGTTCATTCCTTAAAAAAAGAAAAAACCGACAAATAAATGATCTCATTCTTCATCTCAAAATCCTAGAAAAAGAAGAGCAAAACAACAGCAAAAGAAGTAGAAGGCAAGAAATAATTAAAATCAGAGCTGAAATTAATGAAATCGAAACAAAAGAAACAATTGAAAAAAAATGACAAAACTAAAAGTTGATTCTTTGAAAAAATAAATAAAATCGAAAAACCCTTAGCCATGCTAACGAAGAGAAGAAGAGAGAGAAATCAAATTACTAGCATACGGGATGAAAAAGGCAATATCACAACAGACACTTCAGAAATACAGAAGATAATCAGAAATTATTTTGTATCCTTATACTCCAATAAAATAGAAGATAGTGAAGGCATCGATAAATTTCTTAAGTCATATGACCTGCCCAGATTGAGTCAGGAGGATATAGACAACCTAAACAGACCAATATCAATTGGGGAAATAGAAGAAACCATCAAAAGACTACCAACTAAGAAAAGCCCAGGACCGGATGTGTATACAGCAGAGTTTTACAAAACTTTTAAAGAGGAACTAATACCAATACTTTTCAAGCTATTTCAGGAAATAGAAAAAGAGGGAGAACTTCCAAATTCATTCTACGAGGCCAACATCACGCTGATTCCTAAACCAGACAAAGACACTTCAAAGAAAGAAAACTACAGACCAATATCTCTAATGAATCTAGATGCAAAAATCCTCAATAAAATTCTGGCGAATCGGATTCAAAAACATATCAAAAAAATTGTGCACCATGATCAAGTAGGATTCATCCCTGGGATGCAAGGCTGGTTCAATATACGGAAATCAATAAATGTTATTCACCACATCAATAGACTTAAAAATAAGAACCATATGATCATCTTGATAGATGCAGAAAAAGCATTCGACAAAGTACAGCATCCCTTTATGTTCAAAACGCTAGAAAAACTAGGGATAACAGGAACTTACCTCAACATTGTAAAAGCAATCTATGCTAAGCCTCAGGCTAGCATCATTCTGAATGGAGAAAAATTGAAGGCATTCCCTCTAAAATCTGGAACAAGACAGGGATGCCCTCTCTCACCACTTCTGTTCAACATAGTTCTCGAAACACTGGCCAGAGCAATTAGACAGACGAAAGAAATTAAAGGCATAAAAATAGGAAAAGAAGAACTTAAATTATCGCTATTTGCAGATGACATGATTCTATACCTAGCAGACCCAAAAGGGTCTACAAAGAAACTATTAGAGCTAATAAATGAATTCAGCAAAGTGGCAGGATATAAAATCAACACGTATAAATCAAAGGCATTCCTGTATATCAGCGACAAATCCTCTGAAATGGAAATGAGGACAACCACTCCATTCACAATATCCTCAAAAAAAATAAAATACTTGGGAATCAACCTAACAAAAGAGGTGAAGGACTTATACAATGAAAACTACAGAACCCTAAAGAGAGAAATAGAAGAAGATCTTAGAAGATGGAAAAATATACCCTGTTCATGGATAGGCAGAACTAACATCATCAAAATGGCGATATTACAAAAAGTTCTCTATAGGTTTAATGCAATGCCAATCAAATTCCAATGGCATTTCTTATAGAAATAGAGAAAGCAATCATGAAATTCATATGGAAAAATAAAAGACCCAGAATAGTAAAAACAATGCTAAGCAGGAAGTGTGAATCAGGCGGTATAGCGATACCAGATTTCAAACCATACTACAGAGCAATAGTAACAAAAACAGCATGGTACTGGTACCAAAACAGGCGGGTGGACCAATGGTACAGAATAGAGGACACAGAAACCAATCCACAAAACTACAACTATCTTATATTTGATAAAGGGGCTAAAAGCATGCAATGGAGGAAGGATAGCATCTTCAACAAATGGTGCTGGGAAAACTGGAAATCCATATGCAACAAAATGAAACTGAATCCCTTTCTCTCGCCATGCACAAAAGTTAACTCAAAATGGATCAAGGAACTTGATATCAAATCAGAGACACGGCGTCTGATAGAAGAAAAAGTTGGGCTACGATCTACATACTGTGGGGTCGGGCTCCAAATTCCTCAATAGGACACCCATAGCACAAGAGTTAATAACTAGAATCAACAAATGGGACTTACTCAAACTAAAAAGTTTTTTCTCAGCAAAAGAAACAATAAGAGAGGTAAATAGGGAGCCTACATCCTGGGAACAAATCTTTACTCCTCACACTTCAGATAGAGCCCTAATATCCAGAGTATACAAAGAACTCAAAAAATTAGACAACAAGATAACAAATAACCTAATCAACAAATGGGCCAAGGACCTGAACAGACACTTCTCAGAGGAGGACATACAGTCAATCAACAAGTACATGAAAAAATGCTCACCATCTCTAGCAGTCAGAGAAATGCAAATCAAAACCACCCTAAGATATCATCTCACTCCAGTAAGATTGGCAGCCATTATGAAGTCAAACAACAACAAGTGCTGGCGAGGATGTGGGGAAAAGGGTACACTTGTTCATTGTTGGTGGGACTGCAAATTGGTGCAGCCAATCTGGAAAGCAGTATGGAGATTTCTTGGAAAGCTGGGAATGGAACCACCATTTGACCCAGCTATTCCCCTTCTCGGTCTATTCCCTAAAGACCTAAAAAGAGCATGCTACAGGGACACTGCTTCATCGATGTTCATAGCAGCACAATTCACAATAGCAAGACTGTGGAACCAATCTAGATGCCCTTCAATAGACGAATGGATAAAAAAAATTTGGCATTTATACACAATGGAGTATTACTCTGCATTAAAAAATGACAAAATCATAGAATTTGGAGGGAAATGGATGGCATTAGAGCAGATTATGCTAAGTGAAGCCAGCCAATCCCTAAAAAACAAATGCCAAATGTCTTCTTTGATATAAGGAGAGTAACTAAGAACAGAGTAGGGACGAAGAGCATGAGAAGAAGATTAACATTAAACAGGGATGAGAGGTGGGAGGGAAAGGGAGGGAGAAGGGAAATTGCATGGAAATGGAAGGAGACCCTCAGGGTTATACAAAATTACATACAAGAGGAAGCGAGGGGAAAGGGAAAATAATACAAGGGGGAGATATGAACTGCAGTAGAGGGGGTAGAGAGAGAAGAGGGGAGGGGAGGGGAGGGGGGATAGTAAAGGATAGGAAAGGCAGCAGAATACAACAGACACTAGTATGGCAATATATAAATCAATGGAAGTGTAACTGATGTGATTCTGCAATCTGTATACGGGGTAAAAATGGGAGTTCATAAACCACTTGAATCAAAGTGTGAAATATGATATATCAAGAACTATGTAATGTTTTGAACAACCAACAATAAAAAAAGACTGTAAAAAAAAAGAAAAAATACCAAAACCAGATATCTAGACAAGAGAACTATACCAAAAACATTTAAAGAAAAATTAACACCAATCCCTCTTAAACGCTTCCAAAATCTGAAGAAAACACTTCCAATCTCATTTAATGAAGCAAACATTACTCTAATACAAAACACAAAATAAATACAAGAAAACTACAAGACAATATCTTTGATTAACATAGGTATAAAAATCCCCAACAAAATATTAGCAAACAAAATTCAACAGCACATTAAAAGGATAATACACCATGACCAAGTGGAATTTATCCCTGAGATGCAAGGATGTTTAACATATGAGAATCAATTAATATGTTACACCACATTAACAGAATGATGGATATGAATTACATAATCATCTTAATAGATACAGAAAAAAACACTTTATAAAATTCAACACTCTTTCAGTATTTTTAAAAAAAAAAAAAAAATCCCGGGGCTGGGGTTGTGGCTCAAGCTGTAGCGTGCTCGCCTGGCATGCGTGCGGCCCAGGTTCGATTCTCAGCACCACATACAAACAAAGATGTTGTATCTGCCGAAAACTAAAAAATAAATATTAAAAAGTTCTCTCTCTCTCTCCCCATCTCTCACTCTCTCTTTAAAAAAAAAAATCCCTCCCAACAAGCTAGTAACGGAAGGAAATATCCCTTCTATAATCAAGGCCACACATGCAAAGGGCACAGATAACACCATATTCAACAGTAGAAAAACTGAAAGTTTTTCCTCTGACATTAGAAAGAAGGCAAACATGCCCATTCTTACCACTACTATTTAGCATATTTCTGGAAGTGCTAGCCAAGCAATTAGGCAGGAAAAGAGAACTAAAAAGCATCCAAATTGTAGAATAAAAACTAAAATTGCCCCTATTTGCAGATGAGATGAACTTTTATCCTTTTCATTTATTTTCAGTTTTTTCAAGGTACATTTGACAAAGAAAAATTGAATATAATTAAGATATGCAACATGATGTTTTAATATATTTACATTGTGAAATGATTACCACAATTGAGCCAATAAACATCCATAACCTCACATGGTCATGATGTGGCATGAATACTCAAGATAAGCTCAGCACATTTCAAGTATACAATATAGTATTTTATAGTCAAAATATCATTTATTAGAACTCCAGAATTTATTCATTCTGCATAACTGAGATTTCATACCTTTTGAATAATATCTCCCCATTCTTTACTACCACCCTTACCACCACCACTACCCTCTGGCAACCTTTAGTCTACTTCCTACTTTTATATGTTCAATGTTTTTATATCCTGCATATAAGTGAGATCGTGGAATATTTATCTTTCTATGCATGACTTATTTTGCTTAGCCTAATGCACTCTGGCCCATTCATTTTGCTGCAAATGGCAGGATTTCCTTCCTTTATAAAGCTGAATAATATTCTATTACATATATATATATATATATATATATATATATATATATTTCATATATATTCTATTTCATATATATAATATATACACATATATAACATTTTCTTTATCCATTATGGGATAGTTAGCTATTTCCATAGCTTGGCTATTAAGAATAATGTCTAGGGCTGGGTGTGGTGGCACATGTGTGTAATCCCAGAAGCTCAGGAGGCTGAGGCAGGGGGATCATGAGTTCACAGCCAGTTTCAGCAACAGTGAGGCACTAAGAAACTTAGTGAGACCCTGTCTCTAAATAAAATACAAAATAGGGCTGGGGATGTGGCTCAGTGGTCAAGTGCCTCTGAATTCAGTCCCCCAGTACCAAAAAAAATTATTAAAGAGTACTGTCTAGGATGACCATAACAATGTTTCATACAACTGGTGGTAAATAAAAACAGAAATATGCTTTCCCACACACAGTTCTGAAATCCAGTCATCCAAAATCCATAGCAGAACCATGTTTCCTATAAAACCTGTCCAGGAATCCTTCCTTCCCTCTTCCTGCTTTCTGGTTACTTATGGACCATCACTGGTGTTCCTTGACCTGCAGCTGCTAAGTACAGTCTCTGCCTCCATCTTCAAAAGACATTCTCTCTGTGTCCCTCTGCCCTCACAGGAATTTCTTCATGAAGACCCAAGGCACATTGGGTCAGGAAGTCTCCATGTTCCAGTGTGGAATCATCTTAATGACAGCAGCAATGATACTATTTTCAGGTAAGATTTCATTCTGTGATACTTATGGTAGTCATGTAAACATATATGGGGAAATATTCTAACAACATCTAAGAAGAATAGTCTTTTCCAAAATTTTATAATTTTAATACATTTTAAAATGTTATACAATATTCTAGCATTATACTATAATCAAACATAGTAAAATGGATTCCATAAAAAAGAATAATGTTGCAATGAACATGTGGATGCAAAAATCTGTTTGAGATCTTGATATGAAATCTTCTGGATACATACCCAGAAACAAGATTGCTGGATCATATGGTAAATCTATTTTCTATAGGTATGAGGTCATGTCTTCTTGTGGTTTTGGTTTGCATTTCCCTGATGATTAGTGACATTGAGTACCTTTACATATGTCTGTTGGTCATTTGTATGTCTTCTTTTTAAAATATCTAGTTAGTTCCTTCGGGGATCACAGTTGAATTGAAATCAGCAAGCTATTACTCGGGATATGGATGGGAATGTCTCCCACTATTTACCTTTGTGGGCAAGATTGACTCTGGCAGTGATGGAGCAGGACTGACAACAAGTTATGGAGCTGCTTTCTGATCTGCAGGTGGGGCTGAGGTCAGCAGATTTGTTACTAAGAACACAGATTGGGGTGGCTCCTCCAAGTTTCCTTGGTAGATGGGACTGGTTGCAGGAACATAGTAGAGTTGGAGCTCAGTCTATTGAGGGAAAGGACTACTTTCAGTCTATCAGTACCATATTTGGCAAGCCTGCCACCAGGGTGCAGCCCTGCCTTTTCAAAGTGATTCATTATTCTTGGGAATCACCAGGATTTCCAAGTCTTTATATATATATATAAAATTATCAATGGATCTTTATTTTGTTTTTTGTTTGTTTGTTTGTTTATATGCAGTGCTGAGAATTGAACCCAGTGCCTCACACATGCTAGGCAAGAGCTCTGCTACTAAGCCACAATCCCAGCCCAGGATTTCCAACTTTTTACCTAGATCCCACAGCCAGCATTGCCCTGATACAGAAATGACCCAAAACATAAAGAAAGGTACATTTCAATATTTCTTATAAAGACAAACATAAAAATTTTATATAACAATTTTGATAACAAAATATTATCAAAGACAATACAGTCAAGATATAACAGGATAATACATCAGGACCATGAGGCGTTTATCCTATGAGTACAAAGTTGGATTAATATTTATAAAATCCAATCAATGTCAACCAATATGTTAACTGACTAAAAATAAGACCTATATGTTCATTTCAAAATGATGCAAAAAATATTTTTGACAAAATTCAATGTCATTTCATGATCTAAAACTCTCAGAAAATCAGGAATAGAAGGGCTCTTTGAGTTTATAAAGTAGACCTTCAAAAAAGCTAAGAATTAATACTAAATGAGCTAACAATTAAAACTAAATGCTGAAATATGGAACATTTTATCCTGACTTCAATAATAGGCCAGCATGGTCATTTTTGTCATTTTTATTCAATTTTGTGCTAAATGAGCAAATATGAAGTTATAATTTGGATGTGGGATGTCCCCCAAAAAGGTCATGTGTTAGGCAATATAGCAATGTTCACAGGTAAAATTATCAGATTATGAGAGCTATAACCTTGTTATGGTTTAGATTAAAAGTTCATGTGTGAGACAATGAAGAATGTTCAGAGATCAAATGATTAGATTGTGAGAGCTAAAAGCTAACTGGTGGATTGATCCATTTGAATGAATTAACTAGGTGGTAACTAAGAAGAAAGGTTGTGGCTGGAGGAAGTAGATCACTAGGAGCATGCTTTCAATGTTTATATATTGTCCCTGGTTAGTAGAACTCTCTTTGCTTCCTAGTTATCTTATACTGACCACTTCCCTCTGTCATATCCTTACACTATAATGTTCTGCCTCATATTGGGCCCAGAGCTATGGAATCACAAATCATAGACCGAAACCTCTGAAACTGAACCAAAATAAACTTTTCTTCCTTTAAGTTGTTCTTGTTGGGTCTTTTGATTATAGCACTGAAAATATGACTAAAATGAACTTCATCATGGGATTAATTCATTTCAGGGATCAATAACTTGAATGAATAATTTGAATTATAATTATAGGCAGGTAGGGTAGGACTAAAGGAAGTAGGTCACTGAGGGTGTGGCCCTGGGGACTATAAATGACCCTGTGGCCCCGGCCTCTTCCTATCTCCCTGTCTCCCTGCTTCCCTGCTACTATGAGCTGAGTAGTTTTTCTCTGCCACACTCTTCCACTATAATATTTCTGCCTTGGAGCATGATAACCATAGAATGAACCTCTGAAATTGTGAACTTTCTTCCTCTAAGTTTTCTTGTCAGGTATTTTGGTCATAGTGATGAAAGCTAACACATACAGTAAGGTAAAGGGTATAAAGTTAGCATGGAAGAAATTAATTTCTATTTGCAGTTGCCGTCATTGCTTATGTAGAAAATAATGAAGAATTTCCAAAACAATTACAAGAACTAATAAGTGAATCCAGTAAAGCATCAGAATATGATATCAATATACAAAAATCAATTGTATTTTTATATACTTCAAGTAAACAATTGTAAAATGAAATTTTAAAAGACAATTCCATTTATATTAGCATCAACAAGATATGATGTACTGAGAAAGACATAATATCTTTTGTGGTATCTCTGCCAAAAATATATATCCTGAATTTAATTATGAAGAAACATCAGACAAATTCATATTTAGGGACAATCTAGAAAGTAACTAGACTATATTATTCAATAATAAGATCAAAAAAGCAAAGACAGGATAAGGAACTATTCCAGAATAAAGGAGATTAAATTCTCATGATAACTACGAATAATGCATGATCATGAATTATATCCTGGATGGTGGAAAACATTAGCTAAGCAAAACATTATTTGGAAAATTGGTTAAACTTGAAAGTAGATTGTGAATTAGATAATAAAATTATATTGCTAAATTTCCTGATCTTGAAAATTATGCCACATTTAAGATAATATCCTTGTTCTTAGCCAATACACAGTCAATTATTTGAAGGGCACTAAATCTCCAACTTACTGTACATGCATGTGACACACCCACACACATATATATGTGCATGTGCACATGCATGTACATCATGAGTGTGTGTGGGATAGAGAGAGAGAGAGAAAGAGAGAGAATGAGACAGAGGAAGAGAACAAGTACAAATAAGACAAAATGCAAACAGTGGATGGATCTGGGTAAAGAGTGATAGTACATGGTGCATGGTATGCAATAGTTCCTTGCCTATTCTTCCAATGTATTTTTTTTTATTCTACCAAAATAAAAATTTAAATGAAATAACCAACTGCACATTCCCAATGCATTAGACAAGAGTTCTCCTAGTATAGTTTTCCTTTCTTGGAAGGCAAAGGATTAATGTGAAAATCACTGATCATTTGACGGTTTCATTGTAAATTAATAGGCTGACTTTCTAACTCACAGTCTGAGCTTTGATGCATTAACTCAGTTTTCCTAGAGGTAAATTCTGAAAAATTGAGATGCTTGAGAAAATTCTGGACCTCATTCTTTCTTCAAATTTTTCCTAAGTACATCCTCTGTGCAATATTCTGTACTACTTTGGCTCTGGAGCCAAGTAATTTTCCCAGGAGTCACTGCCTATGTTGCTTGATGTAACACATTCTACCAGACTCATCCATCTTTACTAAAGAGAATCATCTCCTCTCTCCATTTGTTTGGCAAGAGAAAAATGATATCTTGTCATTTATGTTTCTCACTTCTTCAACTGACTGCAAAAACAGGCCTTCCAAATTGGCAATTCTACAATATCAATTGCCAAAACACATTTTGCCACATGCTCAGTGCTGCAACACACTGATGCAACTTTGTTTATATATCAAGTGATTTTTTCCCATTGCCACTGGAATGTCCCAATATTCTTTTTGATATCTCAGAACCCTCACATGAACATCACACTATAAACCCTAAATATCCTCCTTAAGCACTTGTTAACCCTGAAAGCATCGCTTGTGTTTGGGAAGGCAGATGGCAATTTACTAAACTAATTTAGATGAGAAAGGTGTGTGTGTGTGTGTGTGTGTGTGTGTGTGTGTGTGTGTGTGATGATTTTCCTATCTGCTCCTAAGATATAATATGCTGTGATTGGAAAGTTTTAAAAGGCTCTATTGTATATTTATCTTCAGTCTTCCATATACTTTACTCATATTTTTAAAAATTTCAATTGGTATTATGGGGATTCTGTAAACCTCACATACTCTATCTAAAATAGTCCTCATGCCTTATCACCCACTTTCCTCTTATTTCCTATTTTCTTATCCTCCTTTATTTTTCTTTATACCTCTTATCACTACTTGAAATATCACATTTGTCTTTGTTCTACTTAGTGGAATAGAAGCTCCCTTATAGAAGGAGGCTATCTCTCAGCGCCTAGAAGAGCACCTGATGTATAGTCAGCAATCAAAAAAATGTGTATATCTATTTGTCAAATGAATGAATGATTAAATAACCATAGAGCAACATCTTGTGTTTCCGATGCACATTATAACTCAAAAGCACATCTTTGTCTAATACTATACTCAATCCTTATAATAATCCTGTGAGGTAGAAAGAGAGAGGAACAACATCATTTTAGGAATTTGGAGGCTGGATTTATATACCCTAAATGATAGGCCCAAGTTCATCAAGTAAGTCATAAGCATAGTTGTAATATATATTCCATCATTTTCCAAGCTTTGAGGCCAGGTTCTTTCTACCCACTTATTCTGCCTTGCATAGACCTTTGATGTCTTAAATTAAACCTGGAGGATGGGGTGGGGATGAAACAACCCTATAGCCCTAGGATAATTCTTCCTTCATGTAACTAGGTTATGGTATCCTTTTCTTATCTGATATCAAATTTCCCTCTCAAACCAGAGTAAAATGATGAAATAATCATATTGTAGTTCTATATTTAGTTTTTTATATTGTAGTTCTATATTTAATCTCCATACTGGCTGTAATCTCATAATGGCTGTACTCACTCACATTCACACCAACTGTGTATGAAGGTTGTATCTTGTCCACATTCTTGTCAATACTTGTTATCTTTCTCAATAATAGGTATTTTGAATGTTAGGAAGTAATAATCTCATTGTGGTTTTAATTTTGCATTTCCCTGATGATTAATGACCAAGTATAATTTTTCATACACCTATTGACCATTTGCATGTCTTCTTTTGTGAAATATTTATTATGTCCTGTGTCCATTTTTAAATCAGGTTGTTTTCTTACTATTGAGTTGTTTGAGTTCATTGTATATTTTGAATATTAACCTCTTACCAGATTGTGGTTTACAAATATATTTTCTTCCCTTTCATAGGTTGACTCTTCACTCTGTTATTGTTTACTTTGCTATGCAGAGACTTTTTAGTTTGATGTGATCCCATTTGTCTATTATGCCGTTTTCCCCTGAGTGTTTGCAGTCGTATTCAACGTATCATTACCCAGACCAATATCATGGAGATTTTCTCCTCTTATTTCTTTTTAATTTTTTTTAATTTATTCTAATTAGTTAATATATGACAGTAGAATGCATTTTGGCACATTGTACACAGATGGAGCACAACTTCTTCTGCCTTTGGCTGAACGTGATACAGAATCACACTGGTAGGGCAATCATACATGCATATAGGGTAATAATGTCTGTCTCATTCCACTGTCCTTCCCATACCCACTGCCCCTTTCCCCTCCCCTCACTCCCCTCTGCACAATCCAAAGTTCCTTCATTCTTCCCCACTCCCCCTCATTATGGATCAGCATCCACTTATCAGAGAAAACATTCAGCCTTTGTTTTATGGGTTTGGCTTATTTCACTTAGCATGATAATCTCCAGCTCCATCCATTTACTGGCAAATGCCATAATTTCATTCTTCTTTAAGGTTGAGTAATATTCCGTTATGTATATTACCACATTTTATTTATCCATTCATCTATTGAAGGCCATCTAAGTTGGTTCCATAGTTTAGCTATTATAAATTGAGATGCTATAAACATTGATGTGGCTGTGTCACTGTAGTATGCTGATTTTAAGTCTTTGGGGTATAAACTGAGGAGTGGGATAGATGGGTCAAATGTTGGTTCCATTTCAAGTGTTCTGAGGAATCTCCATACTGCTTTCCAGAGTAGTCGCACCAATTTGCAGTTCCACCAGCGATGTATGAGTGTACCTTTTCCCCCCGCATCCTCACCAACACTTATTGTTGCTTATATTCTTGATAATTGCCATTCTGACTAGAGTGAGATGAAATCTTAGAGTAGTTTTGATTTGCATTTCTCTAATCACTAGAGATGTTGAACACTTTTTCATGTTTGTTGATTGATTGTATTTCTCCTTATGTAAAGTGCCTATTCAGTTCCTTAGCTCATTTATTGATTGGGTTATTTGGTTTTTTGGTGTTTTTTGAGTTTTTTATATATCCTGAAAATTAGTGCTCTATCTGATGTGCACATACTAAATATGTTCTCCTATTCTGTAGGCTCTCTCTTCATGTTACTGATTATTTTCTTTGCTGAGAAGAAGCTTTTTAGTTTGAGTCCATCCCATTTATTGATTCTTGATTTGATTTCTTGTGCTTTAGGAGACTGGTTAAGGAAGTCAGTTCCTAAACCAACACAGTGGAGACTTGGTCCTCCTTTTTCTTCTATTAGGCACTGGGTCTCTATTCTAGTGCCTAAGTCTTTGATTCACTTTGAGTTGATTTTTGTGCAGGGTGAGAGAGAGAGGTTTAATTTCATTTTGCTACATATGGATTTCCAGTTTTCCTAGCACCATTTGTTGAAAAAGCTATCTTGTCTCCAATGTATGTTTTTGGGCACCTTTGTCTAGTATAAGATAACTGTATTTATGTGGGTTTGTGTCCATGTCTTCTATTTTGTACTGTTGGTCTACATGTCTATTTTGGTACCTATACCATAATGTTTTTTGTTACTATTGCTCTGTAGTGTAATCTAAGGTCTGGTGTTGTGATGCCTCCTGGTTCATTTTTCTTACTAAGGATTACTTTGGCTATTCTGGGTCTCTTATTTTTCCAAATGAATTTCATGATTCTTTTTTCTAGTTCTATGAAAAATGTCATTGAGATTTTAATAGGAATTATGTTAAATCTATATAACAGTTATAGTAGTATGGCCACTTTGATAATATTAATTCTGCCTACCCAAGAGCATGGGAGATCTTTCCATCTTCTAAGATCTTCTTGGATTTCTTTCCTTAGTGTTCTGTAGTTTTCATTGTAGGGTGAAAGACCTCTTTTGTTTGGTTGATTCCCTATTATTTTAATTGTTTTGTGGCTATTGTGAATGGGGTGGTTTTACTAATTTCTTTTGCGATGGATTCATCACTTATGTATAGAAATGTATTTGATTTATGGGTATTGATTTTATATCCTGCTACTTTCCTGAATTCATTTATAAGTTCGAGAAGTTTTCTGTTGGAATTTTTTGGATTTTCTAAATATAGAATCATGTCATTAGCAAATAGTGATAGTGTGAGTTCTCCTCAAAAGCAGTAGAAGACAGGAGATAATTAAAATCATAGCTGAAATCAATTAAATTGAAACAAAAGAAAAAATTTAAAAAATTGACAAAACAAAAAGTTGGTTCTTTGAAAAAATAGATAAAATTGATAAACCCTTAGCTACACTAAAATGAAGAGAAAGAGAGAGATAACCCAAATTACTAAAATTCACAATAAAAAAGGAAATATCATGGGGCTAGGGATGTGGCTCAAGTGGTAGCGTGCTTGCCTAGCATGCGGGAGGTACTGGGTTTGATTCTCAGCACCACATAAAAAATAAAATAAAATAAAATAAAGATATTGTGTTCACCTCAAAAACTAAAAAATATATTTTTAAAAAAGGAAATATCATGATAGACACTACTGAATACAGGAGATAATTAGAAACTATTTTGAAAATTTATACTCCAGTAAAATAGAAAATCTCAAAAACATTGACAAATTTCTAGAGACACATGAACTACCTAAACTGAATCAGGAGGATGTACACAATTTAAACAGATCAATTTCAATCAATGAAATTGAAGATTGCCATCAAAAGCCTACCAACCAAGGAAAGCCCAGGACCAGACGCATTCTCAGCCAAGTTCTACAAGATCTTCAAAGAAGAATTAACACTAATACTCCTCAAACTATGCCATGAAATAGAAAAGGAGGGAACCCTTCCAAACTCATTCTATGAGGCTAGTATCACCCTGATACCAAAACCATACAAAGATATATCAAGGAAAGAAAACTTCATACCAATACTTCTGATGAACATAGATGTAAAAATTCTTAATACTGGAAAATTGCATGAAAAAACATATTTAAAAGATAGTGTACCATGATCAAGTGGGGTTCATCCCAGGGATGCAAGGTTGGTTCCACATACTAAAATCAATAAACATAATTCATCACATCAATACACTTAAAGATAAGAACCATATGATCATCTCAATAGACACAAAAAGAATTTGATAATATATGCCACCTCCTCATGATCAAAACACTAGAAAAACTAGGGATAATTGTAACATACCTCAATATTGCAAAAGCTATCTATGCTAAACCTAAGGCCAACATCATTTCAAATGGAGAAAAATTGAAAGCATTCCCCCTAAAAACTGGAACAAAACAGAGATGCCCTCTTTTACCATTTCTATTCAACATAGCCAGTACAATCAGATGGACTATGTTATTTCTTTAGAGTTTCGGGTCTTATGTTAAGTCTTTCATCCATTTTAAGTGGATTTTTATAGAGGGTGTGAGATAAGTGTCTAATTTCATTCTTCTATGTGTGGATACCCAGTTTTCCCAATATCATTTATTGAAGAGACTGTCCTGTTCTCACTGCATATCTTTGGCACCTCATTGAAACCAACTAACTGTAAATGCATGGGTTTATTTTTTGGTTCTTTATTCTGTTTCATTAATTTTGTGTCCATATTTATGCTAATATCATGCTTTTTCGATTACTATAGCTTTGAAATAGATTTTGAAATCAGGTAGTTTGATGCCTCTGGCTTTGTTCCTTCTGCTCATGATTGCTTTGACTGATGTCTTTTTATGATTACACACGAATTTGAGAATTGTACTTTTTATTTCTACACAAAATGGCATTGGAACTTTGAGACAACATTAAATCTCTAATTTTCTTACAGTTGTATGTACGTTTTTAATTTATTTTATTACTACATTTTTCTTTATACATAATAGTGGGACTCAATATACAATATTCTTACATGTATATTACATAATTTGATCATTCTGAATCCGTTTCCCTCTCCTCCTCCCTCCTCTGATTCATCTGTTCAATTCTACTGATCTCCCTTCTATGAATATTTTAATTAGTGCATTATAAATGTATATATATATACATATATATGTGTTTATATATAATAAAAATCAGGATTCATTGTGGTATATTCATACATGGATACAGCATAATTTGGTAGAATTGTTCCCCAGAACTTCCCTATGCCTTCCACTCCACCCCCATTCTCAATTGTATGTATATTTTAACAATATTTATTCTTTCAATCCACACACAGAATATTTTTCCATTTATTTGTGTCTTCTTCAACTTCTTTCATCAATGTTTTATGGTTTTCAGTGCACTGGTCTTTTACCTCCTTAGTTAAATTTATTCCTAAGTATTTTATTTTGTTTTTATAGTTATTGTAAAGGGGATTATTTTCTTGATTCCTTTTGCAGATATTTCACTAGTGTATAGAAACACTTCTGTTTTTGGTATGTTGATTTTGTAACCTGCTACTTTGTTAAATTTGTTAATTAGTTCTAACAGTAGAGTGCTTTTTAAAAAAAAAGGTTTTGTGATACATAATTTATATACAATTCATGCACTTAAAATACACAATTCAATGTTTTTATATATTCAGAGTTGTGCCAACATTACTACAATCAATGATGGAATATTTAGAATATTTTTGTCATCAGAAAGAAACCCTGAATCCCTTACCCATTATCCACAGCATACCCAGCATGCCTCCCAAATTCCCTGATAAACACTAAATTACAATCTATCTTTAAAATTTTTCTATTACAAACATTTCATGGAAATGGTATCACACAATATATAATCTCTTCTGTCTGGGATATTTTATCCAGCATGTTTTCAAAGTTAAACCACCAATGAATGAAGGTTCAATTTCTATATATCCTCACCAATATTGTTACTATTTTTATTTTTTTATTATATCTATCTTAGTGGGTGTAAAATGGTACGTCCTCCAACTGTTTAAGTTCTTTGGAGTTTTTTCCCCAAGGTTCTTTTGGCTATTCTGAGTCCCTTGAATTTCCACATAAATTTGGATAGCTTTTAATAGGCCTATTCCAGGCTACAAAAAGACTACTAGAATGTAAACCCTGTTTATTTGAGTTAAACGTTTGCTAGGTACCAACTACATTTAAGACTCTCTGATAGCTGCTGGAAGGATACAAAAATAAAAATAATGCAAATTAGTTATGTCATCTGAATCCTCCATATCCTTACCTGCTTCTGGTATATTTAAACTATTAGTTTCAGGAAAATATTTATTATTTTCCATGTAAGAGTGGTGATTTTTCTACTTAGCACTATATCAGTTCATTTTTATTTTGTTTATTTCAGAGTTAAGTATTAGGTACTTAAAGTTTCCTGTGTGCTACAATGTTTTGGCAAGTTACTACTTCCACTAGTATAAAATATCTAAATCCTTTAAAATTTATTTGACTGCTATTCTGTCTGATATTGATTATGAGATTGGATTTCTTCTCATGAATATATGCCCATTCTTTAATTTTCAACTTTTTCATGTTTTTAAAGATATGTATCTTGTAAAGAGCATATAACTAGACATTTTTGCTTTCCAATCTAAGTGCATCTGTCTTTTAATGGCATCATACACATGGTGCCAGAGACTACTGGCTGCATACCAAAATCCATTTCCCCTTTTGTCCACAGAAATGGAACTGTGACTGAGTACATGGAATTGTGAATGAGCTGTACTATATCGCTATTCTCCACTGCAGTTAGATGGGACCATATGATTTACATTTCATCAATTAAATGTGAGTATAAAATGATATGTGCTACTTTTTGTCTGGAGCCTGAAGACAGAAGAATGTCTGCTTTAGACACCCATTCCTCTTCCCACTAGTTAGATGGCTGAAACCATGATAACCCAAAATAAAGCAATAATGCTCTAGGGAAATTTTTCTCAATTGGTAGGAAATGATTTGGTCCCTTGGAGGATATTTGGCAATGCCTGGGGACATTTTTGGGTTTCACAATTTGGGGGTAGGACAGCATTGCTACTATAATCTAGTAGGTAGAGGAGAAGGAGGCCATCAAATATTTTACAAAGCAGAGAACAACTCCCAAAACAAAGAATATTCTAGTTCAAAATGTTAGTGAGTGCCGAGGTTGAAAAATCCTACACTAGGAGATGCAGTGACAATATGAGAAAAAAAATTCTGAACCCTACTTGGAACAGAGGTCCCAATAGTCTGGGATGCTCCCCCTAGATAGTAAGATTAATAAGAAACAAGTCTGATTCTTTAATTCTCTGAATTTTGGATTTTTGTGACAGCAGCCCAGCCTTATTCCAATTAATATGTTTACTACAATTTTTGATATACTTGGAATCATTCCTACTACTTTATTTTGTGTATCCTCTTGACCATGCTTTCCTAAACTTTATTTCTCTTTATAAAATTCAATGTTTTCATTTGAAGGGAGGTATTTTTATCATTCCATATTTTCCTTATTAATTTGAAATATTCTAATCTTTGGGTTTCTATTTTCTAGTAGTTTGAGTAATATTTTTAATATTTACATTTCAATTCACATTTTTAATATGCTTCGAATCAGTCAGTATCCCTACCTTATCCCATCCATCAAATATAATGAACATAATTCATATCTATTTCTACCACCTATTCCTATATTTATCTAATCTAGAATTTGGTTTTAAGAAATCTAGAATTTGGTCCTATTTCAATATTGAATTGATATTTTTAAAATGAGAATATTTTAATCTGGTTTACTTATATACTATTTACATACCATAAAATTCTTCTCATTTTTAAGTATACAATTTAATGAGCTTTCATAAATGTATAGAAATAAAAATACAGAACTTTCAATTATCTCTCAAATTCCATATGTTTATATGCAGAAAATTCTCTTCCTGCATCTCCCTAGCACTCACTGATATATTGTCATTATAATAATGCCTTTTTTATAATTCCTTATAAGTGGAACAATAAAGCAACTAGCCTTTTGGTACTGTCTTCCATTACTTCACATACTATTTTTGAGATTTACCCATGTTGTTGTGCTTATCAATACTTCCTTCTTTAATTCCTAAGAAGAATTTCATTGTATGGATAAGACACACTTAGTTAACCCATTCACCAATCAATGCATATTTATGTTCTTTTCTGTTTTATGTAATGGTGAATAAAGCTGTTATGAACAAGTGTATTAAGTTTTTGAATGGACATACATTTTCATTTCATATGAGTTACTACCCAGGAATTAAGGTATTGATGGGTCATATTGTAAATACATGTTTAGACAGAAAAACCACTTGGATATGAAGTTTCTTTGTGGTGATGTTTTTAAGAACACATGAAATTTCTTTCAAAGACAGATATCTATTAAGTGTATCTCATTTTTCTAGGATGAGCTTTGATAATTTATATCTTCAAAAAATATGTTGGAAAAAAGCTAGATAGAACATGCCTCTGTGAGGAAATTATGTGAACACAAGGGATTTTCAAACAATGTTCTGAGATGAAGCCAAAACTCAGAAATCATGATAACAATTGTATTGCATCCATAGACCACTTATGAATATGCAGATAAACCAGAAGCAACTAAAAAAATACAAAAACTGCTTTCACACATTGTTTCAAAATGTTCAGTGACTGCTATAGTGCCAACTGTCTTTAAGGCAAATGAAAGTTTCAGTTTATTTATATACTTTGATTCTTAGCAGTGATAGGAACTTTGCTGTCAGATTAATACAAAGTAGGTTATCATTGTTACACAGAGGGCTGCTGGGACTGCTTTAATTTTGAACAAAGTTGATGAAAAGTCTCAGTTTTCTGGAAGTTGTATAATGGGAAATCCCCATAATAATCCTTTTGATATGTATACTCTTCCTCCAAATTTAGCAATTAGAACAACTAGTTGGAATTCTACAAGTCTTTAACTTTTCTATTTGCTTATTAACTCAGTAAGAAAAAGAATCAATACAACTATGATATGTCAGTTTCCAAATATCTAGCTTTGAGAATTATTTATGAAAACTCTTGTATTTTTCCTTAGAAATTAATCTTAATAGTAATATACACAAATAGTATTAACTGTTAAGAGGTGCTTTACCTCTTTCCATTCTTAAATGTTATTGGAAGCCTAAGTTTTCATTCTTCACCTTTTTACATTCACATTCTGAGAGACCAAAATAATTCCGCATAGTATCAATTTATAGCTACAAGCTATTGATGCTTCCTAAATCTATATTTCTAGCCCAGATCAGTTTTTCTTTCAAAAGCTCCAAGCTATTATTTTCAACTAATTGGACATTTCTATCTGGATATTCCACAGTCAACTTAATATTTTCTTTCTTTGATACTGAGCCACATCCCCGGCCCTTTTTATTTTTTATTTTGAGACAGGGTCTCACTATGTTGCTTAGAGTCTTGCTAAGGTACTGAGGCTGGCCTTGAACTTGCAATCCTCCTGCCTTAGCCTCCCAAGTTGCTGGAATTACAGGTGTACACCCCTGTACCTGGCTTGACTCAGTATTTTCAAGGCCAGAAATCCTCCTCATAATTTCCAATTAAAAATAATAAAAATCACATCATACAGTGGCTTTCAATTCCTTCTTCCTTCCCACAAAGCAATAGTTCTTCAGGTCCCATTAATTCCATCTCAAAGAAACTACTAAATTAGACCTCACCTGTTAAACTCTACCACCACTATGTAATAAGCAACTTTTGCTACATAGTTAAAAAAATACAAAATCTCAATGGCATATAACAAATTAAGGATTATTTCTTACTAATAATTATTTTCATTCCTCTGGGGTAACTGTTTCAAAGTACTGTCAAAGACAGATTTGCTACAGGGTTTTCATTAAAGTACCCCAGCTTGAAGGGGCAACAGCTACCTGGCTCACATTATTCTCATGGCTGAAACCAAAAATCTGTCAAAGGAGCACAGAGAAACCTAAAAGCCTATAAATTCTATGCACGAAATGGCCACACTTTCACTTCCATCCATGTTCTATTGGCCAAATGTCAGATATGAGGGATATTGCCAAACAATAATCTAATTACATATTGCCTGTTTTTCTATATTTATCCAAGATGGAGGAATGTGGATGGGATTTACTCATTCACATAAAACAAACAAAAAGTACATTCAAAAAACTATTTCTAAAACATTGAAAATCAGGCAAAGAAGGACAGTGATTTCTGAGGTAGAGGGGAAAAAAGGAAAAATGGGAAAATTCACAAATAGATGGAAGTTAAACAACAAACTCCTGAACAATCATTAAATTAAAGAATAAATCAAAAGGGAAACTAGAAAATGTTTCAAGACAAATGGAAACACAACATACTGAAACTTATGGATTGTAGGAAAGGCAAAACTAGGAGAGAAGTTAATGGTGATATGTAACTTCATTTGAAGAAAGTTCTCAAGCAATCTGATGTTACACCTCAAGGAAGTAGAAAAGGAAAAATAAATCATGACCCAAGTTAATAGAAGGAAGGAAATAGCAAATATCAGAGCATAAACAAATGAAATAGAGACTGACTAGTAAAACACTGGAAAAGATCAACAAAATTAAACGTTGGATTTTTAAAAGATAAAATTAACTATACCTTAAGAAAAAAAGATTCAAAGTCACAAATGAAAGAGGAGATATTATAACTGATAAATAAATAAAAATAATTATGAGATTATTAATGAACAATTATATGTGAAAACACTGAATGATGTAGAAAAAATTCTTAGAAATATACAACTTACTAAGAATAAATCATGACTAAGTAGAAAACTTGAAAAGAGCAATAACAAATAAGGAAATTGAATCAGTAATCAAAAACTTCCCAGCACAGAAAAATCCAGGACCAGGTGACATCACTGACAAATTACACCATACATTTAAAGAATTAACAACAATCTTTCTTAAACATTCTTCCAAAAAATGAAAATGAGAAAACACTTATGAACTTTTTTAATGAAACAAACATTACTCTCATTACAATCAAAAATCATCACAAAAATAAAACTGCAGGTTAATTTCCCTGGTGAACATAAATGTAAAAATCCTCAACATAATACTGAATTCAACAGCATATTCAAAGGATCACATACTATGACCAAATGGTATTTATCCCTGGGACACAAGATGGTTCAACATATGGAAATAAATTAATGAATTTATAGAATGAAATATAAAAATTGCAGGATGTCAACAGATGCAAAAAATACATTTGAACAAAATTTAGTATACTTACATGATTTTAAAAAATTCAATAAATTATATATATAAGGAATGTACCTCAATATAAGAAAGGCCATATATGAAAAGCTTATAGCTAACATCATATTCATGGTAAAAACTATTTTATACAAGATCAGGAAGAAGGCAAGGATGCCCACTCTTGTCAATTTTATTTAACATAGTACCAAAAGTCCCAGTGAGAATAATTAGACACTAAAAAGAAAAAAAAGGGCACCCAAATTAGCAAGAAAGAAGCAAAACTGTCTCTGTAGATGACATGGCCCTACATAATCCACAAAAATATTGTTCGAACTTAATAAGTGAATTCAGCAAAGTTGGAGGATACAAAATCAATGAATAAAAATAAGTTCCATTTCTATACACTAACAATGAACAAACCAAAAAGGAAAAAAATTAAAATTTTTACAATAACATCACAAATATATAATACTTAGCAATAAATGTAACCAAGGAGATTATAGAGTTTCACACTGAAAATTACAAAACATTGATGAAAGAAACTAAAGAAGAAATAAATAAATGGAAAGATATCGTGTGCTCTTTATTTAGAAGATTTAATATTGTTAAAATATCCACACTACACAAAGTGACCTACAGCTTCAATGTAATCCCTGTTAAAAATCCCAATTTAATTTTTATAGCAATAAAAACAGTCCCCAAATTCATGTGGAACCACAAAAGATATTGAATAACTCAAAGCGATCTTGAGCAAGAAGAACAAACCTGGAGGTATCATATGTCATGATTTTAAAATATATTACAAAACTATAGTAATTAAAATGCATAGCTTTGGCATAAAGAAACAGACACCTAGGCCAATGAAAGAACACAGGGAGTCCAGAAATCAACTGATCATCTACAAAGGTCCTGAGAACATGTAATGGAAAATTAGTCTCTTCCACAAATGATATTGGGGAAACTGGATATATATACAAGTAAAAGAACGAAACTGGACCCTTATATTCCACTCTACAAATATCAATTTTAAATGAATTTAATACTTAAATACAAGACCTATAACTGTAAAACTCCTAGAAGAAAACAGGGAGAAAAGCTTCATGACATTGATCTTGGCAGTGATTTCATGTATATTAAGGCACAGGAATCAAAAGTAAAAAGTAGGAAAGTGAGACTATAGCAAAGTAAATATCTGAACAGCACAGGAAACAATGGACAAGGTGAAAAGGCAACCTACCAAATGGGAGAAGATATTTGCAAACCATATATTTGATAAGGAGCTAATTTCCAAAACGTATAAAGAAATCCTACAACTCAACAGCAAAATAAATAATAACTTGATTTTTTCAATGGTCTAAGGTTGAATAGATATCTGTCAATTAAAGGCATACAGTGGCCTACAGGTATGTGAAAAGATACTCAACATCATTAAATCAGCACAAAATGCAAATCAAATTCATAATGCAGTACTAGTTCACACCAGTTAGATGAATTATTTTCTAAAAGATAAGTGATGGTGAGGATGTGGAAAAATGAGAACTCTTGTGCTCTGTTAGTAAAAAAATAAAATGGTGCTGTGCTCTGGAAAATAGTAGGGCAGTTTCTAAAAAATCAGAAAACATGGCATGTAAACACAATGGAATATTATTCAGCTCTAAAAACAAAGGAAATCCTGCAATATGTGACAACATGGAAGACATGGAAAACATTGTGGTAACTGAAATAAGCCAGTCACAGAAAGTCAAATTCAGCATGACTCCACCTTATAAGGAATCTAAAACAGTTAAATTCAAAGAAACAAAGAGTAGAAAGGTTGTTACCAGGGGTTTGGGGGAGAGGGGAATGAGTGCTGCTATTCATTGGGTATAAAGTTTCAGTTATGCAAGGTGAACAACTTGGGGCTGGGGCTGGGGCTCAGCGGTAGCGCATTTACCTGCCATATGTGAGGCATTGGGTTCGATTCTCAGCACCACATATAAACAAATAAATAAAATAAAGATCTATCAACAATTAAAAACATTTTTTAAAAAATAGATGAACAACTTTTAGGGGCTGGGGATGTGGCTCAAGCAGTAATGCACTCACCTGGCATGCGTGGGGTGCTGGGTTCGATCCTCAGCACCACATAAAAATAAAATAAAGATGTTGTGTCCACCGAAAAACTGAAAAATAAATATTAAAAATTCTTTCTAAAAAGATGAACAACTTTTAGAGATCTGCTGTACAACATTATACTTACAGTTAAGTATATTGAATTATGCACTTAAAATATTAAAAGCATAGAACTTGCATTAATTGTCTTTACCATATTGGGAAAAAATTATACTAGTTTGAAAATCAAGAGATATGTTTTCAATTGAATAGAGTATTAGACAACATCATATATGTAAAACTGTAGTCTTTGAAGAGAGATTGGGGACAGGGCAAAGAAAATATTTTGAGAAATAATGACTGGAAATTGTCACTTAATAACTGTCTCAGCTATCAGATTCCGTTTTAAGGTATCAACGTTCCTGTGTTGAAATAATCCTTATTTTATTTAATAAAGCATGAGAACGGTGATGCAGAGGAGGCACCATGGCATAAAATGTGTAAAGACAAACTCTAATATATGTGACAGCAATGCAGGGCATATAGGAAAAAACATATTATATATAAGGTTTGCTACTATCTGTAGTTTCAGGAATCTACTTTGGATCTTGTAGTTTATCCCTCATGGATAAAGATGGACTATTGCATATAGTTATCAGGCTTTTATACTATATTTGAAGTGCTATAACATCAGTTGAAGGTAGACCATGACAAGTTAAAAATGCATACCACAAACTATAACTCAACAATTTAAATAGCCCAACAAAGAACTAAAACTAATAAGATGACAAAGGATATGAAATGGAATCATTAAAAATACTTAATTAGTTTGAAGGAAACCATAATATCCTACCCCCAAATATGGCATTTTGCATACAGATTATTTTCAGGGAAAGGCAATTGAGAACCAGTAGTAGATGCAGGAAAAGCACTTTACCTCCCCTAACTATCTAAAATCAAAATATACATTTCCCCCTTCTATAAAGGGATTTTCCAATTAGAAAAAAAAGAAATTTCCATTTGTAAAGATGTCTGTGTACTAGGAAAAAACTAGTCCAGAAGACAACTCTTCATTACCTGAGAGATTCTTACTACATAATAAGATAAACCTAATTTACATACTCTTTCCCCCATAACTTGTTTCCCTTGCCCAAATGTCTAAAACTCCTTTCTTTTGTTTTTCATGAAATGATATATAAGCCTCAAACATCTGGCCATCCTTTTGAGTTCCATTTCTTTGTTAGACTTCCATGCATATGTTTTAATTAAAATCTTATTTTCTCCTTCTGTTAACCTATTGTATGTTGGTTTAACTTTTAGGCCACTCACAGAAACTAAGAAACTAAGATTATTCCCCTAAAATAAAATTCAAAAAGAATGCATAATTTAAGGATTAAGGAAATAAAGAACAAACAGAACAAAAGAAATCAAATTTCAAGATGTGAGATTTAAAACTCTATCATAGCACTAATCACATTAACTATAAATGGTTTAACCACACATACACCCCCCGACACACAGTTAAAAAACAAGAGTTTGCCAGATTGGATAATAAAACAAGACCTAACTATATGCAGCCTAAAATATCTTCACTTTAAAATATAAAACACAAATATATCAAAATTAAAATAAAGGAGAACAATATACCCTGCTGACCAACATCAAATGACAAGTAGATTTCAGAGCAAATAATATTACTAAAGACAATGAAGATGATGTCATGTTGACAAAAGGGAACATTCATTGAGAACATCATAATTCTGATTGTTTATGCAACCATTTGTTTTAATATTTATTTTTTAGTTTTAGGTGGACACAATATATTTATTTTATTTTTTTATGTGGTGCTGAGAATTGATCCCAGTGCCCCATGCATGTTAGGCGAGCACTCCACTACTGAGCCACAAGCCCAGCCCTGTTTATGCAACTATTAATAGTGCTTCAAACACATGAAGTAAAAATTGCTAGAACTGCAAGGACAAAGACAAAACCCTATGAATCAAAAACTGATAGATGAGGGCTGGGGCTGTAACTCAGTGGTAGAGCACTTGCCTAGCATATGTGAGGCACTGGTTCGATCCTCAGCACCACATAAAAAATAAATTAGTAGGGCTGTGGTTGTGGCTCAGCAAGCACTCACCTAGCATGTGCAAGGCCCTGGGCTTGATCCTCAGCACCACATAAAAATAAATAAATAAATTAAATAAAGGTATTGTGTCCAACTACAACTAAAAAATAAATATTTAAAAAATCAATTAAACAAAGATATTTTGTATCCCTCTACAACTAAACAAATATTTTTTTTAAAAAAATTGATAGATGAAAAATTGAAATAAATTTGAAAATTGCATATAATTTCAGTTTATTCACTAGCCTAGTTAGTAAGGACTAGACTGTCATCTTCTTAAACTTGGGCTTTTATAATACCCTCCTACCTGTTCATCCTAATCCCAGGCTCTCACTCCATTCCATTCCATTTTTCATATTACCAATAAAATGAGGCTTCTAAAACAGTCTTCTATTGTATGTTTTATGCTTCTTTTCTGCATTAAAACTTTTGATGTCTCCCCAGTGCTTACATGATACAGTAAAAACATTTTAACAGAGATAGTATAACATAGTCAAATTAGGACAGGCTTTGGAATCAGACATTTTAACTCTCAGGTCACCACTTACTATCTGTGTAATCTTAAACAAAAAGTCTAATAACTCAATCTCTTCATATCTAAAGTGGGTATAATAATACCTGACTTGCATGATTGACATAAAGCTTATTGATAATATACTTAAAATACTTAGCAGAAGGTGCAGCATATGACAGTTCTTCTAAATAGCCAATTTTATTCATTTCTACTAATAGCACTGATATTTTAAAAGGGTGTTTATAATCTTTTCCCGAGTTTCTATTTAATTATTTCTATTAATAATTTTCCCACTCCCATTTTTTCTATTTATACACCAGCCATGCCAAGTTACTATCCCCTGAACTTATCACATAACTTTATAGTTTTATGGTTTTACCTGAATATCTAATCCCTATGTTTATATTACAGCACCGTATTCTTGTGAGTTTCTAGTCATCCCTCAAACAGCATCCCTCTCTTCTGCAAAGGCTTGTCACAACACTCCTAACAATGACATGAACCCCTTCACTGAGACTCCAGTTGCATTCTGTTCTTGCATCTGTGAAAGGCTCATTAGCATGGATTGGGTATATCTGTGTACTTGATTATATATTTAGTCAGAAATATCTATAGTTTTCCTTGGATTATCAAAGGAATCTGTCACTGCATAAAGATAGGAACCAGTTATTACTACATAGAGCAACTGACACAGCAATTTTTAATTATTAGAAAGTTTGTGTGTAGTATCTCAGTGCTATGAATGGTTCATTACCAATCTTTATGTCCTCAATACCTAGCACGCTGCCTGGCACACTACTGGAGCTTAATAGTCATTGTATAAATGTATAAAGAAGTAGTCTAAAATCAGAGGAAACTTTTATTACTTACTTTCCAATGTTTGCTCTTCCCACTTCTGCATTCAGTAAATCACCTATCCAAAACTTGCCCTAATGATAGTTGCCATTTTTGTTCCTAGTATTTTATTCCAGATCTTCAAAATATCACGTAAAGTGTTTAACTGATTCCCATTAGTCAGACCTCTGAAAATATTGCTTTGCAAATATCATCCCCATGCTCAGTAGTTTCCTACAAGTAATCTCAAAAAGAGCTAAGTCAAATATCAAGTTATTTCTTCCACAATCTAGCCTCTGTTTGCTTCACTTGAGAAACTTTCCAATCCCATCAAATGGATCCAGTTGTAGTCTCCTATACATGTTTCATGTTTAGGAAGAGACCATATCCAGAGTTTTGTCAACTACATTCTTTCCATCTAGAAGGAAAATGTACTTTCCATCATTTCTCCTTATTTACTCTATTTATCTTCAATGGTTCAGCTCAAGTCCCACATTCTCCATGGAGTCTTTGCTAACAATGTCTCATTGAAAGCCTCTGTCTCCCGTAGACTCACAGTATACTTACTGAAAGTTTCACTCATCTTAACATGCCACACTATAAAGTACGTTACTTCATTTCTGTATATTCTACCTTAACAACTGGATTGTTAGCTCTTGTGAGCTAGGATAGCATGCTTTGTATTTCTCTGTATTCCCAAGATCTAGTCTACTGACCTTTATACATAGTAGATCTGAAATAAATTGGTGATGGTGATGGTGATGGCAATGATTTTGTTGTTGATGACCCTTTCTTCTTTGTGCCTGCCAAACTTGAATACAAAGCAGTATATAATTTAAGAAAACCACTTGTGTTCCTTGCTCTACTAGGAAGACCTGATGCCAAATAGAAAGAGTGTTAATAAAGGCATCAGCTACAATCTGTAAAGGTAAACGAAAGTGTGGCTGAATGTGCTTAAAGACAGGCTGAGGGGAATCTGGGAATACAGCTTTATTCCTTCTTGTTTAATCTTGTTTAGACAGGGAATTAGAGAGAGGTCCCTGATTTCTGTGACTATTGTAAATTCCTCCCAAAATTGGCAGTGTTCCTGCCCACCCACCTTCACAGCTGCTAATATTGTACTGCAGGAGATACCTAGAATTGACTAAATCATCTGATTTTCCTATGCCCGTGAGTAAAGGTTGTATTTTTCATAATAGGAAATCACATAACTGTGGTATCTCTAAGTTTAATCATGTTATCTGTGCTCTAACATAGTGATTTCTAGCAGTGATTGCAGCATTGCCTTTTCTCATTCATACAGATGCTGCCATCACTGCTATGGAACAAATTAGATTAGGAACCTAAGTGCAACTTGCCTAATATCAGAAGGTGAAATTATTGTGGAAAACCATACCATCTCCTTGAACATCATATCATTTGAATGATTTTTTACTTGTGGTTTAAACAGAGTAGGTGATATTAAAGTAGATATAACTGCCTTCTACTTTGGAACATGTGCAGGACTCCATCTAGTAGAGATTTATCTGGAAATACACCTTGTTGCTATCAAATTATGTCTCGATACAGACAGTCTTCATTCATTTTTTGAGTTCTGACTTGCCTTTTTTCAGTAATAATATAATTACTGAAACTAATATAAGGAAACAAATATAATTTTCCTAGAGTTTGTATAATGAAATAGTATATATATCAAGTGGCTTAAACTAAAAGAAACATATTCTCCTCCAGTTCAGAAGGCTAGAAGTCTAAAACCAAGATGTTGGTAGTACCATGATCCTCTGAACCCTCTAGTGAGACCCCTTCCTTGACTTTTCAAGTTTCTGGTGGCTTTAGGCATCCCTTAGTTTGTGTCATCATATTCCAATCTCTGCCTCTGTTTTCTCTCCATAAATGGTTTTGGCTCTTTTCTTATTCTTATAAGGAAACTAATTATATTGAATTATGGCTCCCTTCTCCAGCATGACCTCAACTTATGTTGATTAAATCTGAAAAGGATCTATTTCCAAATAAGATCACATTCACAGGGACAGGGGTTTAGAACTTGACATACCTTTGGGAGGACAGAATTCAACCCACAAAAATGACTAAGACATACTATGCCGGTTGCTCTTTGCTAAGAAAATTAGATCACAACTCTAACAACCTGATTCATATTTAACATTCCAAGGCATTTTCCTTGAGTCTTCAGAGAGACATATTTTTGTATATGGGAAATAATTTGAAGTCTTTAAAAGTATTTTACAACTGTAATGAAGTGCCAAATAACCATGTACAAATAGCTTCCCAGGATCTTTTCAGCGTACTAAGAAAACACTTCTGAGATAGAGGTTAGGACATTGCAAGAGAGGAAACAAATTAACCCAAAAAATAAGAACATTTCATTGGTTTTAAAAGTCCCAGAGCTTGTTGACAATTAAATTCTTACTAATACATGTTCTTTCTTCAGAATAAATTGGTTTTCCCCTAGCTGAACACATTTTACAGGTTAATCCAATAAGATTAAAAAAATTGAAAGGTAAAAATTATAATGACTGTACCAATAAAATGTTTGCAGGAAGAGTTTTTATATAAGTTGTAATATCTTCAATGACATCTCTGATTCCCAGATAGTGCCAATAACTGTTGGACATAGATACTTTCTCTTAGACCTGGTAAATATGAGCAAGCAATGTTTTTCTTAAAAAAATCCATTTTTACAACCCCAAGGGATATGAAATCCTTGAGTCTTCAGAGAGACTGCTGTTTTAGTTGGAAATTCATTACTATGACCAAAATACCCAACAAGAACAACTTAGAGGAGGGAAAGTTATTTGAGCTCACAGTTTTAGAGGCTCAGTCCATGGTCAGCTAATTCCATTGCTCTACACCTGAGTGAGGCAGAATGCCATGCCATAAGGCAGAGGAAAGCTGCTCACCTAATGGTAGCCAAGAAGCAGAAAGAGCAAGCGAGGAGACCACGGTATAAGATACAATCCCCAAAGACATGCCTTCAGCAACTCACCTCTTCCAGACATACCTCACCTGCCTATAGCTACCACCCAGTACAATAGCCCTTTCAAATTATTAATCCATCAAATGTATCAATCAACTTATTAGGTTATAACTCTTATCATCTAATTATTTCATCTCCTGGATTAACACAGGAGCTTTTGGAAACACCTCATATCTAAACCAGAACAACTGCCAAATCCTCCTCATTCTTTATTATTTGACTCTCCACTTATACACAGAAAATATTTTAAAGGGTGGAGGTCCATCATATTGATCCAGTTTGGACTTAAAATATCCACTGCACTTTATTGCAATGTTAAGTTCTGAGGAAGAAAGTATCTTATTAAAACAAGTACTAGGACAAGGGTGATAGTGATGGGGGTCATAAAAATTCAGAATCAAGAGGTGGGAGAAGGAAGGGAAGGAGAAGTGAGAGGGGGAAAAGTAGATATCAGAGAGTCAACACATTTTTTTCTTCTGATGGATTGATTGTAGGGTATAAGAGAATAAGAAACAGAAAACAATCAAGGAGTACACCAAGGTTTTGGACCTGAGCTATTTTTAAAAAGGCAGGACAAAGTTGGTATTCCATGGTATATAGAAGACACACTAGAACAAATCTGAGATATGTGTGGAAATCAGAAGTTTTGTTTCTAACATGCTCATTTAGGGATGCTTATGAGCTATCCAAGTAGATATGTTAAGCAGGAAGTTGGATATACAAGTATGGAGTTTAGTGGGCATATATAGGAAAAGATACATATTTGGTACTATAAAATATTTAAATTTCCATGACAAGAAAAGATCACTAAGGGAATAAGGATAAAGAAAAAGTCTAGGGACTAAGTCACTTAAAAGGGGCAAAGTCCCTTAGACTAGGGACTTAGTCACTTCAAAGTCAAGAAGTCAAAAGATGACATATATTTTTGTATACCAAAGGAGATTGGGAAAGTGTGGCCAGTAAAGTAGAAAGAAAATTAGAAGGTAGACTGTGTTTTCCTAGAATCTAAGTAAACAAAGTGTTTCCAAGAGGATGAGGTGATTAGCAGTGGCAAATGCTGCTAAAAAGATTAAAGACAATGAGGACTGAGAATTAACTGTTGAATGTAAAACACAGAAGTTATAATGACCTTGGGAAAGTGTGATTGGAGGGGGATCAAGAAAGTATGGACAGAGATGAATTGGGGACAGCTAGTATAGACAATTCATGAGCTCTCATGTAATGGGGATATGGTAAATGGGATTAAGTGAGGTCAACAAAAGACTATTTTAAACTGAGAGGACTAATAGTATGTCTTTATGTTGAAGGAATTTATCCAGGAGAAAAAGAAACACATGAGGGAAAAGGGAGAAATGTTGGAGTGATATCTTTGAATAGGTAAGAGGGGGATCTAATACAGAGTTGGCAGAATTGGCCTTACACAGAAGCACAGATGAACTCTATGTTTAGCAAAAGAATAGAAGGCAGAAGATATGAGAACACATGAATGTATGTGGGTGAATGTTTTGGTAGGAGTTTGCAAAAGTGTTCTTATGGCCATTTCAGTTTTCTCAATGAAGTAGGAAATATGAACACTATCTGACAGAGAAGTCGAAAGAGGAGGTGTTGGGTGTTTGAGGAAAGAAGAGAATGTGTGAAACAGTCATCTGGGAGAGTGGGTGCACAAACTGGACTAGTGAAAAGTAGTGGGATCGTTAGGTGGCGTCAAAAACCCACTTGTAGTTCATGAAAATATTCAGCAAAATTGTATGTTTTTTCCTGTCACATTCAGTTACACAGGTGAATGGCTACACAGAAATGGCAGAGTTGGATTTATCTAGTGTTACAGTTTGGATATGAAGTGTCCCCCAAAGACTTGTGTTGAAAGCTTGGTCCCTAATGCAGCAATGTTCAGAGATGGGGCTTTGAGGAAGTGATTGGATTATGTGAGCTCTGACCTCATCAGTGGGTTAATCCATTGACAGCTGAATGGGCTACAGGGAGGTGGGACCCAATTAGAGAATATAAGTCACTAGGTATATGCCATGGAATGGTCTGTCTTGACCCTGCCCCCACTTTTTTCTCTCTCTGCTTCCCGCTGCCATAAGCTGCCATACCCTTCTGCCATGATGCTCTGCATCACCTCAGGTCCAGAGCAATGGAGCCAGCCAATCATTGACTGATACTTCTGAAACTATGAGACAAAATAAATCTTTCCTCCTCCAAGTTGCTCACATCAGGTATTTTGACCACAGCAACAAAAAGCTTACCAACTTAGGTGGGATTGTGGTTTAGCCATCTAGGAAAATAGGGTATATTTTAGAGGATCAATATAATAATTGAGCATATAATTTAAACTGGGAAAGGAAGATAAGGTACAGTAGAACATAGCATGGCTAGCCTTCTAACTTCATTCTCACTACTCAAAAGAAGAGCTGAAAGAACTCCAATAAATCATGAGAGTTTTAGCAATATCCATCAAGTTGCAAAGAAATTAAATGAGGTAGTACATAGGTCACCCTCAAAACCTCAGCAATGGCAGGAAGATTCATTAGGATTCATCACCTTTTCCAAAGGAACATCTTGAGCTAAGAAGATGAGTGAGCCAAAATCCACATAAATGGAAATACAATACTGGCTGGGTAGAGTGGCCTTGATATATTTAATAGGACCTTAAAAGACTAAGTCAGCAACATATGTTTTTCTGAAAACACCCATGTAGCACCAACTGAACTGTCTACCCAAACAACTGAAAACTGGAGTTTTGAGATAAGAGAATATTCCCCACTTTGCCAATTTCCTTCTGGGTTCTTGTCTCACAAATTATCCATGGATAATCACAGAAGGGAAGAGGAAATGGAGCAGGATTTATTCATTTAAGTGAAAAGAGATAGAACTTCTACCATCCAGGAGGAGACCTGATAGCAGAAAAAACTCATCTTGGTGTATTACCTTCCCATTACTTCTATCTGGGTTCACCTCCACCTTCCCATTTTCCCACCTCAGGGACAAAGGAGTTGGCTGGAGGCATTCACACAGGTGAGCCTCAAGGTCTTTTATATTTGAAATAGACCTTGATAGTGCCTATTAATATCTCTATAGGTTAGTATAATTGCAAAGCAACTATACCAAAATACTGCCACAGTAAAGGAAAAAAGGAGGGGAAAAAGGGGGAGAAGAATAAAAGGAAGACTCACCTTTTCTAGAGGCAAACACATATCAACAAAAGAGAAACACCTATTTTTTCTAGAAGGGTTTTATGCTACAAAAAATGGTAAATAAAACAGAATATAACAAAATCAGGGAATGAGAATAGAGATAACAGGGATAAGAAAATCAAATTAAACCCCAAATGCTCTTAATAAAGATTATAATAAATAAATTGTAAATAACAAGAAAATAGAACCAACTGAATAGAGGAAATTTATGAGGTAATGAAGGTACATGTACAGGGGGAAGTCTTTAGACAACTACAGGAAGATAATAAATAAAGCAGACACAAAAAGATGATCCAACATTTGGATCTCTGAAATAAGCAACATTTCCATGAAGGAAGAATTGGTTCTTCCAATCAAAGGTCACATAATATGCTAGGAAACATTGACATAATGCAAAAACCATCAAAACATATCCTGGTTAAGTTGTTAAACCTGAAGTATGAATAAAAATAATCTAAGTATTCAAGCAGAAAAAGCAACTTATCTACAAGGGGGAAATTCTCTGACTGGTCTCAGACTCTTCCCTAGGACCTTTTGTGCTAGAAGATAAAGGAAAATCTTAAAGGAAAGTAAATGTAACTACAAAATACTTTACCCAGACAAGTCATTCAAGTATAAAAGCAACTGGCAGATATTCTCAGACATGAATAAATTAAAAACTTGGGAGATGCAGAGCCCTAATGAGGTCTTTTAAAAAAAATAGTACTTGATCATAAAATTCAGACAACCAAGAGGGGAATCTAATGAGGAACTCAGGACAAGATAAAGTAATGGAACAGTAAGCACTGAATCCAATTAAATGTAAAACTTAACTGAGAGAATTATGATTGCATAATAGCCTGTAAATATTATTAGCCCTGAAGAAATAAAACAAAGACAAGCAGTCAAAAATGAACGGTATATGGGAGGGAAGTGGGAGAAAGAGCTAAGAGATCTAAATAGTTCATCTTTGAAAGTGGTGAATTCACCATAATGTTTAAAATTGAGATGTGGAGTTCTACAACATATCATGACTTCAGCGTTCTAATGATCTTTACAACCTGTATTCATTATCTTAAAGGGATCTCTTATCTCTTATGGCCAAGAAACATTAATCTAAGTAAGTTTCAATGATTCTTTAACTTTATTTTAACTTGTTAAATTCAGGAAAAATCAAATCTACTAGACTTTATTAAAATAACATGCTTCTGTATAATCACTTTTCTTTTGCCTTTGTTTCAATACACACACACACACACACACACACACACACACACACATCCATTCATCCTCCTAATACTTATATGAGAGCTACCTATAATGATGACCATAGAGTGTGATTTACCTCTAAACCTTGGGATTTGGTTTTTTTAAATAAATTCTTTTTACTTCTTTGTAATATTCGCCTGTATTATTTTTTTTTTAAATCAGGCCTGTTAAAACTAATTAGAGGGTCACTGGATGGTAGAGGGAGGAGTAAGAAAAAGAATTGACTAAATATTTGTTTTTGGCCCTAAAATGAGGCTTTAACTATAAGTCACCCATGTCAGAGCTACTTTACAGGGTCATCATTTTGAGCAATTTCAAATTGATTTAAGTTATTGAACATGTGCCGCTTATACTGTTCCAACATGTAATTCTTTCTCCTTCTGCTTGTGATAAAATAAACACTAGCCAAGAGAACACTGACAAGACATAAATTATGCTGTGAACTCGAGGGGAACTGGGGCTTTTATTGTCTGCAGCAGTGGTTAAGTAGCTGTTCAGAGATAGAAAACACAGGATCCAAGTGGTAATAGCTCTGTGAAACTTCATTGCAGAGTGCTGGAGGTATAACTGCCCTGATCTTCCACTATTCAACATACATAGTCATACCCTGTGTTGCAATACATCATCCAGGTAGAGCCTGTGAGAGAGAATGCCTTATTTCTAAATAATAATATTTCTGAGGCCCTAAGTCAAGTGACTCTGGATCATTTTTATTCACACACTTGTAGATCTGAAGATTAACTACAAGCCCATTAAAAATAACACTAAAAGATGTGTGCCCTGTGAAATATTCATAGGAACTGGGAACCAACTTCCTTCCTTTGAAAAACAGGTAAGTCCTGCACTCAATGATGAAACCAGAGAGCTTCAGAAAAGAACTTCCACAGCATAAAAATTGCAAAAAGAGTAGAGGGTTCATATATATTCTCCTTCTGGCTTCCCTTAATGTTAACATCTTATATAACTATAGTATAACCATCAACACCAGGAAATAAAATTGGCACAATACCGTTAGTCACATGCTTTAAAGCTTCACCAGTTTTTCCACTACTGTTCTTTTTTCTGTTCCAGGTTCACACCTTGTATTCAGTTGTGATTTCTCTTCAGTACTCTCTGATTGGCAACAATTCTTTATTCTTTATTTGACTTTCATGACTTGGACAGTTTTTAAAAATTACTTTTTTTTTTATTCTAACCTAATGCCCTTCAATAGATGCACGGATAAAGAAACTCTGGTACATGTACACAATGGAACATTACTAAGCATTAAAAGAGAATAAAATTATGACCTGGAAACTTTTAAGAATAGTAATGACAAGTTATTTTGCATAATGGGCTTTCCATTTGGGTTTACTGATGTTTCTTCATGAGTATATGGAGTTGTGAATATCAAGAAGTCATGTTATACTCTCCTCAGTGCATCTTATCAAAAGGTACACCATGCTTATATGTATTATTAATGCTTTTTTTACCTTTTTCTTTTTTTATTGGTTATTCAAAACATTACAAAGATTGCAGAATCACATCGGTTACACATCCACATTTTTACATAATACCAAAATAGTAACTGTTGTATTCTGCTACCTTTCCTATCCTCTACTATCCCCCCTCCCCTCCCCTCCCATCTTCTCTCTCTACCCCATCTACTGTATTTCATTTCTCTCCTTATTTTTTCCCATTCCCCTCACAACCTCTTATATGTAATTTTGTATAACAATGAGGGTCTCCTTCCATTTCCATGCAGTTTCCCTTTTCTCTCCCTTTCCCTCCCACTTCATGACTCTGTTTAATGTTAATCTTTTCCTCCTGCTCTTCCTCCCTGCTCTGTTCTTAGTTGCTCTCATTATATCAAAGAAGACATTTAGCATTTGTTTTTTAGGGATTGTCTAGCTTCACTTAGCATAATCTGCTCTAATGCCATCCATTTCCCTGCAAATTCCATGATTTTGTCATTTCTTAGTGCTGCGTAGTACTCCATTGTGTATAAATGCCACATTTTTTTTTATCCATTCATCTATTGAGGGGCATTGGGGTTGGTTCCACAATCTAGCTATTGTGAATTGTGCTGCTATGAACATCGATGTGGTAGTATCCCTGTAGTACGCTCTTTTGAGGTCTTCAGGGAATAGTCCGAGAAGGGCAATAGCTGGGTCAAATGGTGGTTCCATTCCCAGCTTTCCCAGGAATCTCCGCACTGCTTTCCATATTGGCCGCACCAATTTGCAGTCCCACCAGCAATGTACAAGAGTACCCTTTTCCCCACATCCTCGCCAGCACTTGTTGTTGTTTGACTTCCTAATGGCTGCCAATCTTACTGGAGTGAGATGGTATCTTAGGGTGGTTTTGATTTGCATTTCTCTGACTGCTAGAGATGGTGAGCATTTTTTCATGTACTTGTTGATTGATTGTATGTCCTCCTCTGAGAAGTGTCTGTTCAGGTCTTTGGCCCATTTGTTGATTGGGTTATTTGTTTTCTTATTGTTTAATTTTTTGAGTTCTTTGTATACTCTGGATATTAGGGCGATGGAAAAATATACCCTGTTCATGGATAGGCAGAACTAACATCATTAAAATGGCGATATTACCAAAAGTTCTCTATAGGTTCAATGCAATGCCAATCAAAATCCCAACGGCATTTCTTGTAGAAATAGAGAAAGCAATCATGAAATTCATATGGAAAAATAAAAGACCCAGAATAGCAAAAGCAATTCTAAGCAGGAAGTGTGAATCAGGAGGTGTAGTGATACCAGATTTCAAACTGTACTACAAAGCAATAGTAACAAAAACAGCATGGTACTGGTACCAAAACAGGCGGGTGGACCAATGGTATAAAATAGAGGACACAGAAACCAATCCACAAAATTACAACTATCTTATATTCGATAAAGGGGCTAAAAGCATGCAATGGAGGAAGGATAGCATCTTCAACAAATGGTGCTGGGAAAACTGGAAATCCATATGCAACAAAATGAAACTGAATCCCCTCCTCTCACCATGCACAAAAGTTAACTCAAAATGGATCAAGGACCTTGATATCAAATCAGAGACTATGCGTCTGATAGATGAAAAGGTTGGCTCCGATCTACATATTGTGGGGTCGGGCTCAAAATTCCTTAAGAGGACACCCATAGCACAAGAGTTAACAACAAGAATAAACAAATGGGACTTACTTAAACTAAAAAGTTTTTTCTCAGCAAGAGAAACAATAAGAGAGGTAAATAGGGAGCCTACATCATGGGAACAAATTTTTACTCCTCACACTTCAGATATTATTAATGTTAATCATGAGTACTTGGATAAGGTGGCATTTGATGGGCAAAGTTAATATTTTCCTCTTCAAATGATAAACACTTTAGATATTTTAAAACTATGCTAATATCCTCTTTCTTCTCATTCACCTAATGCTTCTGTTACCCACCAGTGGCTCTAACCCATGAATAATCATCACTGTAGTATTTACCTAATGGTGATTTTATATTTTGTTGTTTCCTTCTCTATATATTTATTGAAATTTTGTATCAGGAAAACTGCCATTTTTCTTCAATTTATTTATTCATTCAATCATTTATATTTGTATGGGTGAATAGATACTTATTTTATTCCATAGGTTAAATCCAATTTTTTCATTATTTATTTTGTTGATCAAATTATCCCATATTTGGTCACTAAAGACTCTTTCAGGAGGGATTCCATCTTTTTTTGACACGTTCCTATCTTTTTGTGTGAAAGTTTTCTCTTTTTGTAGTACTGGAAGATGTTCCAGGATGATTTATATTTTCCATACCCCAACTCTGGAATCAGTCACTTTTTCCAAAAGTCTTGGTTCCATGTTTTAGAGTGCTGTGTTTTGAAACCAAGGTCTGGATATTAAGTATGCTTACTTCTAGTGAGTTGTCATTAGTCCTAGTCCTCTCAGAGGATAAATCTGGGAAATATAGGAATGTACCCTAATCTATGAATACACAAAAATCAATATCTCTATCTCTATTAAAAACCATGAATTCACACTGATACTTATTAATCCAATCTAATGCCTCAAAGTTCATTCTAGCCTTCCCTCCTTCCTTATTTGTAACATCTTTCTCCACCCATAAGAAAATTGGTTTTCAGGTCTGGGATTGTGGCTCAGCAGTAGAATGCTCACCTAGCACATACAGGGCCCTGGGTTCAATCCTCAGTACACATAAAAATAAATGAATGGAATAAAGATATTGTGTCCAACTAAAAAAAGTTAATAAAAAACAAAAATTGGTTTTCATAATCTATAATAGATTCATTCACTTGTTCAATCTTGATCACATAAATTTATTACAAAATTTCTGAACAATGCCCCTGTGAATAATATTATCAATAAGAATACAGTATTGTGGGGCTGGGGTTGTGGCTCAGTGGTAGAGCACTTGCCTAGCATGCATGAGACACTGGGTTCCATCCTCAGCACCACAGAAAAATGAAATAAAGATATTGTGTCTCACAAAATATGTAAGAAATCTGGGCACAGCTTTACTGGATACCCTTAGTGCATGGTTTCTTACAAGGCTTCAGTCAAGGTGTCAATGAGGGCTGCATTTATCTTATGGTTTAACTGGGTAAGGACTCATTCCCAAGTTCATTCATGTGGCTGTTGATAAGCCTCAGTTCCTCCTGGCTGTTGACAAATCAATTCTTTGCCCCATAGGTCCACTCAAAACATGGCAGCTAGCTTCTGTCAAAGTGAGTAAACAAGCAAGAAGAGGTGCCAAAGGCACAAGCCACAATCTTTTTGTAATCTAATTTCAGAAGTAATACTCCATCATCCCTGCCACATTCTTTTCATTGGAAACAATACTAAGTCCTGCTCCAACTCAAGAAGAGATTACACAAGGGCAAGAAAGTCAGGGGGTGAGGATCATTGGAGGTCATCTTAGAGGCTACCTACCACAGTGGCTTATGCCATTTCTTTTCTTCCAGATCCCCTTCAGTGTGACTATATTATTCATTTAAATAGAATTAGGTTCATTGGATGCTGTTTGTATTCCAATTGAATCTTCCCTCACTCCACCTTCTTGATTTTACTTATTGATTCACCTATGATGTTAAATGTTTCCAGGGTTCTAAGAGTCAATAATATATAAAACAACAAACACTGAGAAGTATCACTACCTCCTTATCTGTATTACCTCATTCACATGCTTCCCTTCTTTCCATCCTTTTTTCACCCAAAGCCTACAGGTAACCAGTCTTCAGTTTCTGATTTACCCTTCCTGTATCTTTTGTACAAATAAGCAGATTATGTCTATATTTTTATATCCCTTTCCTGCTCACATAAAGACTAGAAATTACCAATAGTCTTTTTTTATTTCTTTTAGTTGTTGATAGACCTTTATTATTTATTTATATGTGGTGCTGATAATCAAACTCAGTGCCTCACACATGCCAGGCAAGTGTGCTACCACTGAGCCACAACCCCAGCCCACCGATAAGTCTTTTATACTTTGTCTTTCACTTAACAATATATACTGGAATTCATTCCAAATCAGTTTATTATAGATCTCCCAAATTCATTTTACCAACTGTATAGTACCCCATTTGGGGGGCACACCATAATTTATTCAACTACTTGGAAAGAAGAAATTTTTTTATTTGTTCCAATTAGTTATACATGACAGCAGAATGCATTTTGATTCATTGTACACAAATGGAGCACAGCTTTTCATTTTTCTAGTAGTATATGATATAGAGTTGCACTATATTTGCAGTCATACATGTACCTAGGGTAATGACGTCCATCTCATTCCACTATCTTTCCTACCCTCATGTCCCCTCCTCTCCCCTCTCCCTCCCTATGTCCAATCAAAGTTCCTCCATTCTTCCCATGCCCACCCCCATTATGGATCAGCATTCACTTATGAAGGAAAACAATCTGCCTTAGGATTTTGGGGATTGGCTTACTTGTCTTAGCATGATATTCTCCAACTCCGGTCATTTACCTGCAAATGATATAATGTTATTGTCTTTTAAGCTAAGTAATATATTGTGTCTATATACCGCAGTTTCTTTATCCATTCATCTATTGCTGGGCATCTAGTTTGGTTCCACAATCTAGGTATTGTCAATTGAGCTGCTACAAACATTGATGTGGCTGGATCACTGTAGTACGCTGATTTTAAGTCCTTTGGGTATAGATCAAGGAGTGGGATAGCTGGGTCAAATGGTGGATCCATGCCAATATTTTAAGGAATCTCCATACTGCTTTTCCAGAGTGGTTGAACCAAATTGCAGTCCCACCACCAATGTAGGAGTGTACCTTTTCCCCCACATCCTCACCAACACTTATTATTGCTTGTACTTTTGATAATTGCCATTCTGACTGGAATGAAATGAAATTTTAGAGTAGTTTTCATTTGCTTTTCTCTAATTACTAGTAAAGTTGAACATTTTTTCATATATTTTTTGATCAATTGTATCTCTTTTTGTGAAGTGTTTGTTCTGTTCCTTAGCCCATTTACTGACTGGGTTATTTATTCTTTTGGTGTTGAGTTTTTTGAGTTCTTTATATATCCTGGAAATTAGTACTCTATCTGATGTGCACATAGTAAAGATGTTCTCCCACTCTGTAGGCTTTTTCTTCACATTATTGATTATTTCCTTTGATAAGAAGAAGCTTTTTAGTTTGAATACATCCCATTTATTGTATCTTGATTTTATTTCTTGGGTTTTAGGAGTCTTGTTAAGGAAGTTGGGGCCTAATCTGACATGATGAAGATTTGGGCCTACTTTTTCTTCTATTATGTTCAGGGTCTCTGGTCTAATTACTAGGTCCTTGATCCACTTTGAGTTTGTGCAAGGTGAGAGGAGTGGTTTAGTTTCATTTTGCTGCATATGGATTTTCAGTTCTCCCAGCAACTTTTGTTGAAGAGGCTGTCTTTTCTCCAATGTAGGTTTTTAGCACCTTTGTCTAGTATGAGATAACTTTATTTATGTGTTTGTCTCTGTGTTTTCTATTCTGTACCATTGGTCTTTGTGACTATTTAGATGCCAATACCATGCCATTTTTGTTACTATAGCTTTGTAGTAATTTAAGGTCTGGTATTGTGATGTCTCCTGCTTCACTTTTCTTGCTAAGGATTGCTTTGGCTATTCTGGGTCTCTTATTCTTCCAAATGAATTTCATGCTTGCTTTTTCTATGAGAAAAGTTGTTGGAATTTTAATTGGAATTGCATTAAATCTGTATAAAGCTTTTGGCAGTATGGCCATTTTGACAATATTAAATCAGTCTATCCAAGAACATGGGATATCTTTTCATCTACTAAGATCTTCTTCAATTTCTTTCTTTAGTGTTCTGTAGATTTTATTGTATAGGTCTTTCACCTCTTTTGTTAAATTGATTCCCAAATATTTTATTTTTTGAGGCTATTGTGAATGGGGTGGTTTATTAAAACTTCTGGTGAAGTTTTTTGGATACTCTGAGTACAGAATCATGTCATCAGCAAATAGTGATAATTTGAGTTCTTTTCCTATTCCCATCCCTTTAGTTTCTTCCATCTGTCTAATTGCTTGGGCTACAGTTTCAAGGACTATGTTGAATTAGAAGTGGTGAGAGAGGGCATCCCTGTCTTATTCCATTTCTGAGAGAAAATGCTTCCAATTTTTCTCCATTTAGAATGATACTGGCCTTGGGCTTATCATAGATATCTTTTAGAATGTTGAGGTATGTTTCTACTATCCCTAGTTTTTCTAGTGTTTCAAACATGAAAGGGTGCTGTATTTTGTCAAGGGTTTTTTTTTTCTGCATCTATTGAGATAATCATGATTTTTATCTTTAAGTCTATTGTGATGAATTATGTTTATTGATTTCTGTATGTTGAATCAACCTTGCATCCCTGGGATGAACCCCACTTGATCATGGTGGACTCTTTTTAATATGTTTTTATAGGCAATTTGCCCGTGTTGAGAAATTTTGCATCTATGTTCATCAGGGATATTGGTCTGAAGTTTTCTTTCCTTGATGTGTCTTTGTCTGGCTTAGGTATCACAGTAATACTAGACTCATGGAATGAGCTTGGAAAGGTTCCTTCCTTTTCTATTTCATGGAATAATTTGAGGAATATTGGTATTAGTTCTTCTTTGAAGGTTTTGTAGAACTTGGCTGAGAATCTGTCTGATCCTGGGAACTTCATGGTTGGTAGGCTTTTGATGGTGTCTTCTATTTCATTGTTTAAAACTGATCTGTAGAGCACTTGCCTAAATGAATTAGGCTCTGGGTTCAATCCCCAGTACTGAGGGAAAGAGAGAGAAAGAGAGGAGAGGGAGAAAATGAGAATATATAAATCTCAAAACCAGAAAAATAACCTAAATATCTAATAATGAAGTCTAATAACTTAGAATTCATCAATACAATTGAATATCATGTGGCAAATAAAAATTATTAGGCAAACTTCGCAGATAGTGAAGGTTTTAAGATAATATTAAGAGCCAGGAAAGGTGGCACACATCTGTAATCCCAGTGGTTTAGGAGGCTAAGGCAGGAGGATTTCGAGTTCAAAGCCAGCCACAACAATTTAGTGAGGCACTAAGCAACTCAGTGAGACCCTGTTTCTAAATAAAATACAAAATAGGGCTGGGGATGTGGCTCAGTGGTCAAGTGCCCCTGAGTTCAATCCCTGGTATACCCCCAAAATATAATATCAAGTGAAAAATCAGGACACAAAATGGTATATTATGATTGCAATGATGCCAAATTGAAATTAGAAGCTGTTTGTGGCTGTACCAAGGTGGATTGATTCTAGAAAGTGACTGCCTTGACAGATAGGACATTGACCAGTTCCCCTTGCATCCTGTGGAGCTATGTGGATGAGTTCTGGCCAATAGAATTATATTGAATTTATGTGATCAACTTCCCTATCTGGTCCATCAACATTTCCCATGTGGTTTCTTTCTCTGTCTGTGAGTCAGATGTCATCACCAAGAAAACATGTTAAAGATCACAGAATCTGTCAGACTGAGTCCCTGATTATGAGGCGCAGCCTCACCTGTACCACTATTGACTGCAATTTAATGGAAAAGAAATAAATATCTGCTATGATAGTCCACTAAGATATGGTCTATTATAGCACCAAGAATTATTTTAACACTGTGTGCTATCATGGTAGAATTAGTAAGTGATTTTATATTAAAAAATTCTTTAATGCTAATATTTTTCCACTTGTTGATAATAAAAAATAATATAACACTTCAGTTTGCAGGAAAAAATAAAAAATAAACAAGTGAGTCTCTTCCCTATGTACTCTTCCCTTTGGTCACTTCATCAGGAAGATGGCCAACAGAAGTCAAACATTCATTTTACAGCTGATTAGACTAAGTAGAGTTTCATAATACTCCTTGATAACGGCTGGGAAGTGTATTTATGGTCCTATGACTCTCAAGATGCTGTACTCATGGGGCTGCCTCGGTCAGCAGGAATACAATAATCTAGGAAGCCAAGAGTGTCAGAGATTTGGGGATATAAAAGATGACTAGCAATATATCAAAGCATCACCTTAATCCAATTGTTCAAGCAAAGATGTATTAGACTGAACAGCTGCCTTGGGCCTGTCAGAGATTGGCTGACCCATCTCTCCAGACCCTGACAAAAAGAGGCCATAGGCTATATATCATCAGCCTTAATATCTGCAGCCACATCTACAAACAGCATCACTTCTTGTGTTAGAATTCCTGCTACCAGTTTGCCTCAAGTGCCTTTGTGCTGACCAGTGCTGGTGGCTTACTACACTATTCCGAAGTCCGAACTTGGATAGTCCATATAACGGGTAAAGAAACCTACATCTTTCTAAAGCCCAAGAATGAAAGCCAACCCCCTCCAGAAAGCCACTTCTTACCTCTCTCCTATGACTGCACCAAGGGGGAAAAAAACTGACTCCTATGGGCTTTCAGAATTTATTCAGTTTAAATTATATTTTTTCTATTGCCTTGAATATACATCTCTTCTCCCCTCTTGCCAGCTCCTTCAAAGCAAGGACCATGTCTCTCTTATTTACCATCTTCTCATTTCAGGGTCTACAAAGGGGTCAAAGGAATCCTCTCCACATATTTAATGGATTTGAAATGATTTACAAACACCCAAATAGTCAATGTATTTCAACGAGAGAATGCTTCCACTTTAGTAAGCCACTGATCTAAAGATGCTGGTGTGTTTATGAATGTAATAAAAAATTGTTTTAGTTAGAAAAAATTCCCATACCAATGTCTTTCCTGGTTAACTTTATGAGTTAGTTTAACCAGGAAACTTTCTAACAAATCACAAACTTTTTTCTTCACATTTGGTTGCAAATAATTGATTTTACTGGTTTTCTTTCCCCTTGAGGTAAAATTATACAAATGACCAATTATTCAGACTCAACCCCTGCCTTATATGAATATAACAAGAACTCTCCTTTACTGGATCTATACTAGCTTAGGGAACCTGTGAAATGTTAATAAACTTTAAACTTATTTCCATTTTACAGATAGAAAAACTCAGCAAAGTTAGTTGATTTTTCCTATGTCTTGTGGTATATAAATGACATGAGGATCTGAATTCAATTGTCTAATTCCCAAATCAACTAGGCCAAGATTTGTGCTGAGAGAAAAATAAAACCTATGTCTGTGTGGTTTCTCTGTCTACATGGAGCAAATCCTGTCCTTTAGCTATAGTGGATGAAGTATCGGAGAACAAAGTTCAGAATGCTGGAGTTAACATAGGGCATTACATCTAATGGAGGAATGATTAGGCAAATGGGGAAGGAACCTAATCAGTCAGTCCCTAGGAGGAATTAAAATGGGATATGTTGGGAGACATCCATTTGTGGCAAACCAAATCATGCAGAGTTATATAAGTTTCCTCCTCAAACACCATAAAGTGAGTGCAAAGGAATAAAATAGGACAAGTTTATAAGACAGGAATGCTATAAAGAAACAGAATATTCAGAAAACAAGATATACTGTTGTGGATTAAGAATTTGATAGAGTTGTTTTAAAGAATATGAAGAGTTAGAGGCTTAAATTGAGAATCTGATCTGCTTGGCTGCAGATTGGCTGACCAGGGAAGCTGAGGAGGAGATCTTAAATGCCCCCCCAACACCAGAAGCACTCAGGTAGGTATCCAAACAAAAGACTGCAGCCCTGGGACAGCCTTCTCAGGCTGCTAGCCCAACAGAATCTAGAAAATAGTGGTACATTAACCCTATGTCCACAGTGTCAAGCATTGCTCTGCCAACTGTCCAAATGCAGATGCCTAGAAGGATAATATCTCTAGTCCTAGCTCCAATTCATGGTTTTACCTTGACCAGCTCAATTTATTCACTACCTCAATTTATTCACTACTAAGTGAAGAACTTAAGGCACAAGTCAGCAATTATTGGCATCACTAACTTTCTAACCCAGGTAAAATACAAATTCATTCTCCTATAAGAAACGTATCCTGCCAAAATGGACACCAAAAATCCTAATTTAATACTGGTCTTGTAGGAGAAAATTGATATTCATTTCAATGTCTTATCCCATTAGGGCACATGATTTGGCCAGCAATATTTCTGACCCTCTTTTATGGTAAGATTGGATATCATGAAGTTTTTCTGCATTTTGTCTAGCAAAGGCAATGAAAACTGGTCCTTTAATGTCCTTTTATGACTGACCAGAAGACATATTTATATTCAAAATATTTTAATTCTCAGGGTTTAGGTTAGACTAAAATTATTTTTGGAGAATATTCCACACTATCACATATAGATCATATAATTCAAAGAAGATTTCTCTCTCGTTCTCTCTCTCTCCTCCCCTCCATGCACATGACCCCCCCCATGCACAATGAAGCAAGCAAGCTCTCAAATTAAACGCAGAAGAATTCCATACTCAGAGGCTTCTTGTACAGTTGATTCATGTAGATTTTATTCAGTCTCTGTCTTCTCTCCTGAAATCCCAACCAGAATATTGGTAGTTAAGAAGGTTGTGGCAGGTCTGATTTTTGTTTGTAAAAGTTTTTTGAGGGAGGGGAGGGTACTGGGGATTGAACTCAGAGGAATTCAAACACTGAGCCACATCCCCAGCCCTATTTTGTATTTTATTTAGAGACAGGGTCTCACTGAGTTGCTTAGTACCTTGTTTTTGCTGAGGCTGGCTTTGAACTCATAATCTCCTGCCTCAGCCTTCCAATCTGTTGGGATTATAGGCATGCACCACCACTCCCGGCCTGTAAAAATTTTGTTTTTAGTTTTTGGTGGGCAACTTGCATTTTACATCTCTTAGAAATGAAACTGGAAAGGAAAAATTCCCATTAGTGTCAGTGATATCGTCAGTGAAGACACTTCCAGAGGATCATAATAGCTGCACTTGCCAATACTGTCCTGAGCACACAAGCTGTCCCAAAGAGGGACTCACAAAGTGGAAAGAGAAATAATAAAGATTTTATCATCAACTTTCATTACTGAAAATCTTCTCCTGCTTTTCAAAGGCTTCACTGTTCACACAGTTGGCTATTTTATTCTTCAGCAACATAGGGAATGTGCCTTAATCATTATTTGACTAGAACCAGGTATAATATCAAAAATATTTAATAATCAGTACCACATAGATACTGAACAATCAGAAAAAAATGCAGCCCTGCAGGCTGGAGCTACTTACTAAAAGTTTCCTGCTTTAGCAGAATTTAACCCCTTAATTGCTAGATGCACAGGAAGGAAGTAGAGAAGGTTTGTCCTGCCCATGCAAAGCAGCTGAATGTTGACATGCCTGGAACTGGACATTAGGCTACAGCAACCATTCTTATTCCCTGAATTCAGCACAGAGAATATATGGAGTTACCATTCCCAGTGACAGAGGGGATTGTCATGGTCATAGTGATGAAAGTAGTCACAATTTAGAAGTAGCAGGAGCAACAGCATCAATTAAGCTACCATCAATTGAGGATGAAACAGTAAGCTAGGTTTAGTTTTATTATCTCTAATCTTCATAATTCCACCAGACAGAGACACAAAGTTTCAGCAACATTAAGTAACTGGCTATAACCTACAAAGCTAACACATGACAGAGCCACTATGACAACCTTAGCCTATATATTATGGTTTGGATCTTAAATGTCCCCCAAAAGTTCATATATTGAAGGCTTGGTCCCCAGTTGGTGGCACTATTGGGAGGTGGTGGAAAATTTAGGAGGTGGGGCTTACTTGGAGGAAGTGGGTTATAGGGGGTATGTCCTGGAAAGGCATATCCTGTCCCTGGCCTGTCTCTGTCAGACCTGTCTCTTTCTCTTTCCCTTCTTCCCTCCTTTCCAGCTGCCATGAGATGAGCAGCTTCATTCCACAATACACTCCTGCCATGATTTTCTGCTTTACCACAGGCCCAGAAACAAGGGAGTCAGCCAAACACAGACTGACAGCTCTCAAACTGGGAGCAAAAATAAATCTTTTCTCTTTTAAGTTGTTTTTCTCGATATTTTGTCACAGCAATGGAAAGCTGACTAAACACCCTATTCTGTTTCTCATATGCAATACTATCTTCATTGCAAAAGGAAATCAAAGAATAATGCCATCCACCAGGGGATTCCAATTTCATGATTTAATTCTGACATGTGCTTATACAACTTACAACTCTATACTACACTTCTGACAAGAAAGGCTTCAGTTCACATAGAAATATTTGTCTGCAAAGACTAGTAAGCTTCAGCAGTCAAATTTAGAAATGGGAAAAAGTGATAGAACCAGTGTTTTGGTAGGTCACTCCACATTTTTGCATTTGAAAAGAGAGAATTCAAATACTTTAAGATTACCAAGCTTCTCTTAGCCTCTAATAATTTTAATAAGAATGTTTAGATACTGGACTTGATTGACAAGTGTAGTGACTAACGTTCTTCTCATAAGAAATTCATGCTCATTTTTTAAACTTTGGAATATATAAGAATATAAAAACTTCCCACTATCCCACTTCCCAGAGATAACCATGTTAAAATATTGATATATTTTCTTCCATTCTTTTTACTATGCCCATATAGGCACCTACTTGTATATATATACACACAGATTCAGATCATATATATATTTAAAAACTATGTCATATTATGAGCATTTTTTCTAATGGCCATTAAAATTCTGAGAAATAAAATTTAAAGATTTTGTAATGTTCCAACATAGAGATATAGTAGTATAATTTATTTAACCATCCCCTATCTTTGGAGAACAGCAGTCCTTGGTCAGGAAATAAATGCTTATGTAAATAACAGGACTTGAATTAAATGAAGAAGATTAAGAACCCTAAGTTATTCCTTGGTCTTTGCAAGTTAATAGAATCTAGGGAGGCAGGAGAATCAAATGCAATATTTTTAGCCTTTTAAAAGACATATATATATATATATCTCCCTGATGTGTTATGCTGAAAGGTGCCCCAGAGCAAGGTATTTAAGACAGAGGCTCCATGCCAGAATGAAAGGAGTCACTCTCACATCCATATACATCAAAAACCAGTACCAGAGAATACAACTCATAGAATGCAACTGGCCCCAACAAAATCTAGCCTTTATCTAAGGAAAGTAGAGCATCATTTTTAAATAATGTTTCAAAGTCATGATATTTAACAAACATGGAAAACCTGATCTGAAATCAACAATTATTTCATTTGTTTTTATATCCTCTAAGTGATGACCAATTGTTTTCAGCTTTATTGATGTGTAAATGATTTTGAAAAATCATATGTATTTAAGGTATAGAACATAACATTTATATATATAATAAAATGATTACCCCATCAAGCTAATTAATAATGTATCTCCTCAAATAGTTAGTTACCTGTGTGAGTAATGTGATGTGTTTATGAGAAAAATGCTTAATATTGACTCTTAGTAAATTTAAAATGTACTTTATTATCAATTGTAAATACCATGCTGTACATTAGGTTACTAGGAGTTATTAATATTATCTTAAAGTTTGCACCTTTGATCAACATCTCCTCATTTATCCCACTCTCAATGACTGGGAACCACTCTTCTCTATTCTTATGAGTTTGACATTTTTAGATTCCACATATAAGCGAGATCGTGCAGCATCTATCTTTCTTTAGTGGTGGTTCAATTTTAATGGGTATGTTTCTTGTTCCAGAAAGCATTAACTATAAGATGGTGCAGTTATTGGCATAAAGACGTACCCTACTATTCTCCACATATATTATTTAAATGAGGAAATTACCATACTTATTATTGATGGCTTTGACATGAGAAGGATTTTTTAATTTCACATAATCCATCCAGAAATAGAAAACAGAGAGGGTTACTTAGGGATCCAAAGACAGCTGAGGCACTCTCAAGGAACAATGTTTCTAAAAGATGGTGAGCCAGAAACAGTTGGAAGTACACCAAAGTGTGGTAATGTCACTGGGAAGTGACTGCGTAGCTAGTCTACATTTCCCAGTCCATCTTCCATCTATGTAGTGCCATGTGACCAGTTCTGGCCAGTGGATTTAAAATAGAAGTGAAGTATATACAACTTCTGGACCAAATGGTGAATGTTCCATCTTTGTACATTCTTTCCTTTCTATAGAGATCATAGAGGCTCATACCAAAGATAGCAGCATCACAAAAGGGAAGGAGGCTGCATCCTTGAGTCAACATTTAGAAAAGAGCTACCCAGGACAAAGTCTAACCATAACGTCAACATAGACTTTGTGCCACTGAAAAATAAATATTTATTATGTTATAGCACTGATATTGAGGGTTGTGTAAGTAGTCAACATATCTTGACCAGTTAATTTAAAAGAATTTTGCTATCTGAGTACTTGCTATGGAAGAAAGAGAATAAGGGAAAAGGTGTGGAGTACTTTTTTATGATGGAAAACATAAATCAGGCAAACATAGGAAAGGAGATGAGAAAGCACTAAGGGTAATAGAGGGAATCAAATCTTAAATTCCAGAAAATCAAGGTGGTGGAAGAAAGTCTAAAATCAAATTACTTTTTGATGTGAGTTGGGCTCTTGATTTGTTTTCTGGCCCACATGAGCAATGAAACAATAGTTACAGGTGTATATTTCTGTCAACAGAAGTTTTTTCTTTTTTATTCAAATCAATTCTGTTCCCCCAAATTATCTTCATCTTTTTTAAAAATATTTATTTTTTAGCTGTAGTTGAGCACAATACCTTTATTTAGTTTTTTAAAGATAGATAGAGAGAGAGAGAGAAGAGAGAGAGAGAGAATTTTTTAATATTTATTTTTCAGTTTTTCGGTGGACACAACATCTTTATTTTTATGTGGTGCTGAGGATCAAACCCAGCGCCCCACACATGCCAGGCGAGTGCATTACCGCTTGAGTCACAACCCCAGCCCCAATTTTTTTATTTTTTAATGTGGTGCTGAGGATAAAATCCAGAGCCTTGAACATGCTAGTTCAATGAGCTAAGCAGGAATCATACTTGATACTAAAACAAATCCTGACTAAGGCAGAGAGTCTTACAAAAGTTCCAGCCATGCCAAAAGGTAGGATTTTGGACTGGGGATGAAGCTCAGTGGTAGAACACATATGTAGTATGCTCAAAGTGCTCTACCACTGAGCCACAACCCTAGCCCCTCCACCTTTGATTGATGACTCTTCTAGGGCACATTCTAATTTATTATGTCCTCTTAAGATTTTGGTTACTGGCTCAAGCAACAATAAAGGCATGAAAACTAGCTTCAGATTTCATTACATAGATTAAAGATGTTAATGAAAGATTTTTTGATCCTAAGCAAAGCATTCAGGATTTTTCATTTAGCTATAGATTTTTCAGACCACCAATATTGTTCAGAGTGACATAAAGCTGCACCAATCCCTTTACTGGTATCTTGAGTGTTAAATGTTCCTAACATTGCTCTGAGGATAAAGGAATGTTGAATTGTTATAATGTATTAGCCTTTGCTTTCTGCTGAATTACTGAGTCGCATTTACATCTGTCTATCTGTATTTCTTTCTTTCTCCCAATTTTAATCCTTAATAATGAGCTAGGCCAGGTGCAGTGTCACATGCCTATAATCCCAGCTGTTCAAGAGGCTGAGGCAGGAGGATCACAAGTTCAAAGTCAGCCTCAGCAAAAGTGAGGTGTTAAGCAACTTATTTAGAAACTTTATCTCTAAATAAAACACAAAATAGGGCTGGGGATGTGAGTTCAATCCCTGGTACCCCCTCAAAATAATAATAATAATGAGCTAAGCAAGAAATACACTAGATACTAAAACAAATCCTGACTAAGGCAGAGATTCCTACAAAAGTTCCAGCCATGCCAAAAGTAGGATCTTAGACTGGCAATGAAGGTCAGTGGTAGTACACATGTGTAGCATGCTCAAAGCCCTGGGTTTAATCCCTGGCAAACACACACACAAAGAAAATACTGGGGGATTAAATGGAGCAAATTATATTCCATGAATGTAAAATTATATCAAAATAAGCCCCAATATTATATATTAACTGTAATACACTAATGAAAACATGTTTAAAAATTGGTATCTAGACTGTATCTTGTTGCCTTAATATGATCCTAGGTCTGCCTTATTTACTATATCCACTGGTCTCTCAACTCCTTACCGTTTAGGGGCATTATATCCTCAATGCTTGATAACTTATTACACAGTAACTACTCTACAAATGTAAATTGAATGAAACTAAGATCTGGAATACTCACGATCAAGTTTTGCATCACAATTCTTATGACACATACAGAACACAATTTTTCATATCTGGTTGTATATAAAGTATGTTCACACCAATTCATGTCTTCATACATGTACTTTGGATAATGATGTCTATCACATTCCACCATCATTGCTAACCCCCTGCCCCTCCCTTCCCCTCCCACCCCTCTGCCTATCTAGAGTTCCTCTATTCCTCCCATGGTCTCTCTCCCTACCCCACTATCAGACAGAGAAAACATTCAGCATGTTTTTTTTGGGGGGGAGGGATTGGCTAATTTCACTTAGCATTATCTTCTCCAACTGCATCCATTTACCTGCTCAGGGTCAAGTTTTTCTTAGAGCACTTTGCTAATTGGTAAAGTCTATTTGAATAGCCTTCTGCCTTACTTTCTTACTAGGGCAAAATATCAACCTTGCAAACAACTACACCCTACTTCAGCACTAATCAAGCTCCTCCTAGATGAAGTTGGATTCTGTTATCAGTGGATATATCATTTTTGCACCCTCTCTAAAAGAACCAATGGAAATTCTACACTTGATTTGAGAGTATCACCAACTCCTGTCACATATCCCCTTCCACCCATACATGTTACATACTGTTACATACTGTAACTTTGAAGATTTCCAAATAGGCTTTAGTCAAGGAAAAGTTCACCCCACTCTGTTGGATACTGCATTTTCTATTATTCTATAGCCATGCCATTGGAACACAGCCTATATCTCTGCCTCTTCTAAGAGGTCCTACTATTTCCACTGCTTCTCTCTCAATACCTGGTCACTAAAAAGGCTCTAGTAAGTCCCTCATCAAAATCTTCTCACCCTCTTAACCCCAAGGAATTGCTTAAAGCTAGCTTCAAATGTTTTCTGCTATTTAACAACCTAGGATTTGTTATATGTAAATAGCTATACACATAATTAGAAATCCATAGAACATGGTTGCTTTCTACTGATAATTCATTGGATCTAGGATTTACTGAAAGTGGAAGGATTTTATCTACTTACAAAAGGAATTGAGGTAACATATATCTGTCAATAATTATAGATAAAATGATGGGGGAGGGAAGTGCATGACCATAACATAGAAGGAGAAATACTTGTAAGGATACTAATATTCTGTATATTGACTGTATCAATGTCAATATCCTGGCATGATATTGTATTACAGTCTTTATAAGATATCACCACTGGAGAAAGGAAATACAGTCTGCATTTTTCTTGCAACTGCATATGAATCTACAATCATGTTAAAATAAAACTTTTAATTAAAATCAATGAATGGAAGTAAAAGAAGTTAGAGTTTTACAATTTTGCTCTTAAAAGTCTTGTGTATACATGGAGAAAAACAAGGAAACTTCAACTAAAAATGACTGAATTGATTTACTGATAAGGGAAATTCAGATAATATACAGGCTATTCAGGCCATTTTCAGTACGGAAAATGAAGAACAAGTAGAAGAAACATATTAGCAGAATCTTTAGACGTCACCAGGATATGAATCATTCAACTCCTGACAATACTCTGAAGAAAACTGCCTAGAACAAAACTTTTAATAATTTCAGATTCCACACCATGCATGCTATAGCATGTGAAATAGCAAAATAGATCTTTCACTCTGTGTTATAAGTCACATGAGATAACCCATGATAGAAAGTAAGAGGCTTGATGACCAAAGAAAGAAATATTAGACTGCAACCCAAATGTCAACTAAATAAATCCCTGGCATTAATTTAGAACTCTTTTTGACATTTGCAATATAAACCAAACTATCAATGGCATGATTGGTGATGTGCTGTAGTCACCTAGGAGGTGATGTTAAGTTATACTTCCTCATGTACATTCACTAGGAAATAATCATTATTACTTTTAGTACAGCCCTGAGCTATCATTAGTGATAAATAATGATCATCGCACTGTATACAGTTCAATGTTACTGAGTACATGAATAATAACAGTATTAACAAATTAGATTGAAGTTCTTATCTAAAATTAATGCTCTAATTGGGAGAGGTAAACCTCTTCCAGTGAGAGTCCCAGAGCTACTTACAGATTGCCAGTACTTTCTTCCTATGAGCTCTGATGGTATCAAGTAGATAGCATGAGAAGTGGTAAGTCTCCAATTAAACATAAACTCAGATCCCTATTCTGAGTGAGAATAAAGGAATAACTTGTACTTCCCACTTGCAGAGTCATTAGCCAAAACTTCCAACTCCTGGAGGAAGACCCAGAGAACTGGACCATGCGTACCAAATAAAGTAGGAAAGATTAAGGTCTCCAAGTTGACATTAGTAGAATAGAGATAGAGACCTTGCCAGAAATTACAAGTCATAGGATAAGTCCAAAAAGCAAGAACATTTACTCACCCAACTGAAATCAGCCATCAGAGCCAGAAAGAGATCAAGTTGAGAAGGCATACCAATGCTCACAGGACACAGCAAAGGATGCTCATGTGCACATTTTCCTTTCTCCATCTCTAGTCCCAATACCTTCACTTATTGCTCATCTTGTACTGTCTATTTCATTGCAAATCACCTCAAATCTTTTAGGAAAGAAGTACAAATAAAAGGATAAAATAATGATCAAAAATATCAGCCTTGTTTGCTGCTCTTGAAGGCCTGCATCTACCTTATTTGTACCTTTATTTACAAAAGTAGTTAAGTCATGAGGTTGTAAATCACCAATAATCAATTGCTGATGTGAACATAGGCATTTATGGGGAATTGTCATGATCAAGTTATAAGCTATCTGGCTCCAGTTAACAGTAGTCTCTGAAGAGAAAAGAGATGTTTTGCTTAGAAACTTTCCCTTGCACCCCTGAGTCCCAAAATAGTCTGATCAAACAGCATTCCTATCTTCACATATCTATCATGCAATTATTCAATCTCTTCAAGTTATTCGAGCTACATCATTGAATGTTTGAGGTATACCTATTTCCAAAAGCACTTGAGCATGTTCAGCACCTGTGGCTAATAGTAGATAAAAATGGATGGAATTTTTTAAGTAGTGATTTTTGGCATTTTCTCTTAAAGCCCTGTCGACACATGCAAAAAGATAAAGAAACTTCAATTGAAAATGACTGAATTGATTAAGTGAGAAGGAAAATCCTCCAAAGCATGGTATATGCAGCCAATTTTCAGTAGGGAAAATAGGAACTGGAAAGCAAAAAGAAGAAATCCTAAGAGCAACAAAAAATGGCTAGCTTATGTTTACCTCCTCAGTGTCACTGCATGGGTCACCCCTCTCACCTAGAAAGCCCATCCTTCCATCTTCACATCCATAATAGATATATCCCTACTGCTTATTAACTCTTCCCTACTTTCACCCCTCACTCACTTTATCTACTCCTTTTGTGATTAAAAAGAAATAAAGGTAAAAATGATGAAGTGTAGAGAATAAGGGAGTGGAGGTCAAGTACAGCTGATCTCTGGTTGGTAGTGAGATATACTGAGATGTGGCTAAGAGGGTTTGCAATCCAGCCTGGCTCCTATCATGGAGATGCAGAAAGGAGAGTAGCAGAACTGAATGAGGTGTAATATTCTTGCCTGGTTCCAGAAACACCTGGCATGTCTCAAGGGATCATGGAATAACACAGCCACGGAATAAGGGACCAATCACAAGAGACTTAACTCTAAGTGAAAAAGACAGGGATAGCATTCATGGGCTAACTTTTCTCATCATACCACCCAGAAACAGGACTTCCAGGTTTAGCAAATAAAAGTATAGGACTTCCCCGGCCTCAGCTAAATTTAAATTTTAGATCAAGTATGAATGATTTTTAGTATGAGCTTATCCCAAATTTGGAATAGGACATACTTATACTTTATTTAGAAAATTACTGTTTATCTGAAGTTTAATTTAACTAGGTAATCCTATCTAGGAAAAAATATATATATATATATATATATATATATATATATATATATATATATATATATATATATACACACACACACACACACACACACACACACACACACACACACACACTTGAGTGATAGGTTTGAATACAGCTTCACTGGGTAAATTGATTAATTTTGTGTGTATATACCTTGGTTTCTTCACTTATAAAATGAAAACAATAACAGTGCCTACTGCACAGGATTCTTATGAGAAATAATTCATGTAAAGCATTTAGAAAAATGCCTCGCACATAGTAACTCCTCAGGGAATGTTAGTTAAATACCATCATTTGGAAGCATATTAAGGGCCATAACAACTGGATCAGAAAACTGGCAATGAAAAACTTGCTCAATTTTGTGGCCTTAATGCAAATGAGGTTCAAAAGCATTATCTGTAACAAACTCTTCCTCCACTGGCTGCTGACAGACTAACTGCTGCAGCATCTCACCCTCAAACTAAAGCAAGTAAATATCTTCCTCAGTGCTACAATTTTCAAAATAACCTTAAGTCAATTCATAGCACCACACTTCCCCCAGGCTCAAGATCTACTAGTCATCCATGGCCACACCTCTCCCAAACCCGAATCTGATATCTTTGGTATCAGTTAACTATTACAGGTTGCATATTAATTTCATTTTTGTTGCTATTAATTTCTTTTAACATCACAAGTCTATGAAATTCTGAATAGGCATTATAACCATTCTCTTCTTAGAAATAATGAGAACATATGAGTGCTGCTTATCTGACCAACACTGCTTTCAGAAACAGGATACATGTTTATTGAATTAATTGTAAATCCCAAAACCAGGTTTTCCTTCATACAAATGAACAATAAAAGTGAACCTTGGCCCTGGGGAAGGACACAGACTTTGGAAATGAGCCAAAGGCCTGAATTTTATTTGAATTTTTTTCTTTAAGTAAAGTGAATATAATCAACACAGATTTATTTTTTAATTTATTTATTTTACAGTAGAATGTATTTTAACAAATAGTACACACATGGAACACAACTTCTAATTCCTCTGGCTGTGCATGGTGCAGAGTCACTCCAGTAGTATAATCATACATGTACATAGTGTGATAATGTCTGTCACTTTCTACCATCCTTCCCATCCCCACAGCCCCACCTCTCCCCTCTCTCACCTCTACAAAAAACAAAATTCCTTCATTCTTCCCTATCCCCCACCCCACTGTGGATCAGCATCTGCTTATCAGAGAAGACATTTGGCTTTTGGTTTGGGGGGACATAGCATGATATTCTCTAGTTTCATCCATTTACTGCAAATGGCATAATTTCATTCTTCTTTAAGGCTGAGTAATATTCCATTGTGAATAAGTACCAGATTTTCTTTATCCATTCATATATTGAAGGGCATCTAGATTGGTTCCATAGTTTAGCTATTGTGAATTCAGCTGCTATAAACATTGAAGTGGCTCTGTCAACATAGTATGCTGATTTTAAGTCCTTTGGGTATGACCTGAGGAGTGGGATAGCTGGGTCAAATGGTGGATCCACTCCACGTTTTGGGAGATAACTGCATATTGCTTTCTATGGTGGCTACACCAATTTACAGTCCCATCAACAATGTATGAGTATTCTTGATAATTGCCATTCTAACTGGAGCAAGATAAAATCTTAGAGTAGTTTTGATTTTCATTTCTCTAATTGCCAGAGATGATGAACATTTTTTCATATGTTTGTTGATGAAGTGTATTTCTTCTTCAGTAAAGTGTCTGTTCAGTTCCTTAGCGCATTTATTGATTGAGTTATTTGTTGGGTTTTTTTGTTAATATTTTTGAGTTCTTTATATATCCTGGAGATTAGTGCTTTGAGGTATGTCTGGTAAAGATTTTTTTCCCATTCTGCAGGCTCTCTTATCACATTATTGTTTTCTTTGCTGATAAGAAGCTTTTTAGCTTGAATCCATCCCATTTATTGATTCTTGATTTTACTTCTTGCACTTTAGGAGTCTTATTAAGGGAAGTCAGGTCCTAAGCCAACATGGTGAAAATTTGGGCCCACTTTTTCTTCTGTTAGGTGCAGGGACTCTGTTCTAGTGCCTAAGATTTTTATCCAATTTGAATTGATTTTTGTGCAGGGTGAGAGAGAGAGGGTCACTTTCATTCTGCTGCATATGCATTTTCAGTTTTCCCAGCACCATTTGTTGAAATGCTATCTCCTCCAATATAGGTTTTTGGTACCTTTCTCTAGTATGAGATAACCATATTTATGTGGGTTTGTCTTTGTGTATTCTATTTTGTACCATTGGTCAACATGTCTATTTTGGTACCAGTAGCATTGCCATTTTTGTTACTATTGCTCTGTAATATAGTTTAAGGTCTGGTATAGTGATGTCTCCTGCTTCACTCTTCTTGCTAAGAAATGCTTTGGCAATTCTGGATCTTTTATTTTTCCAAATGAATTTCATTATTGTTTCTTCTAGTTGCATGAAGAATGACATTGGGATTTTTATAGGAATTGCATTAAATCTGTATGAAAGTTTTTGTAGTATGGCCATTATGACTATATTAATTCTGCATATCCAAGAGCATAGAAGATCTTTCTATCTTCTGAGGCCTTCTTCAATTTCTTTCTTTAGTGTTCTGTAATTTTCACTGTAGAAGTCTTTCACCTCTTTTGTTATGTTGATTCCCAAGTATTTTGTTTTATTTTTTGAGGCTATTGTGAATGGGGTGTTTTTCCTAATTTCTCTTGCAGTGGATTCATTGCTTATGTATAGAAATGTATTTGATTTACGGGAATTGATTTTATATCCTGCTACTTTGCTGAATTTATTTATTAGTTCTAGAACTTTTCTGGTAGAATTTTTTGGATCTTCTAAATATAGAATCATGCCATCAGCAAATAGTAATAATTTGAGCTCTTCTTTTCCTATGCATAACCTTTTAATTTCTTTTGTCTGTCTGATTGCTCTAGCTAGAGTTTCAAGGACTATGTTGAATAGAAGTGATGAGAGATGGCATCCCTGTCTTGTTCCAGTTTTTAGAGGGAATGCTTTCAATTTTTCTCCATTTAGAATGATGTTGGACTTAGGCTTAGCATAAATAGTTTTTACTACGTTGAGGTATATTCCTATTATCCCTAGTTTTTCTAGTGTTTTGAAAATGAGGAGGTGCTGTATTTTGTCAAATGCTTTCTCAGCATCTATTGAGATAATCATATAACTCTTGTCTTTAAGTCTATTGATGTGATGAATTACATTTATTGATTTCTGGATGTTGAATCAACCTTGCATCCCTGGGATGAACCCCACTTGATAGTGGTACACTATATTTTTAATATGTTTTTGTATGTGATTTGCCAGAATTTTACTGAGAATTGTTACATCTATGTTCATCAGGGATATTGGTCTTAAGTTTTCTTTTCTTGATGTGTCTTTTTCTGGTTTTGGAATCAGGGTGATACTAGCCTCATAAAATGAGTTTGGAGGGGTTCCCTCCTTTTCTATTTCATGGAATAATTTGAGGAGTATTGGCATTGATTCTTCTTTAAAGGTCTTGTAGAACTTGGCTAAGAATCCATCTGGTCCCAGGCTTTTCTTCATTGGTAGACTTTTGATGGTGTCTTCTATTTTCTTGCTTGAAATTGTTCTGATTAAAATGTGTATGTCCTCCTGACTCAGTTTGAACAGATCAAATGCCTCTAGAAATCTGTCAGTGTCTTTGGGATTTTCTATTTTATTGGAGTATAAATTTTCAAAATAGTTTCTAATTATCTTAGGTATTTCAATAGTGTCTGTTGTGATATTTCCTTTTTCATCACAAATTTTAGTTGTTTGAGTTTACTCTCTCCTTCTTTTTGTTAGGGTGGCTAAGTATGTACCAGTTTTATTTATTTTTTTAAAGACCAGCTTTTAGTCAATTTTGTCAATTGTTTCTTTTGTTTCAATTTCATTGATTTCAAGCCTGATTTTAATTATTTTCTGTCTTCTATTACTTTTAGTATTGATTTGTTCTTCTTTTTCTAGGGCTTTGAGATGTAATTTCAGGTCATTTATTTGTTGAATTTTTATTCTTTTAATGAATGAGCTCAATGCAATGCACTTTCCTCTTAGCACTGCCTTCATAGTGTCCCAGAGATTTTGATATGTTGTATAGGAGTTCTCATTTACCTGTAAGAATTTATTATCTCTTTCCTGATGTCTTATCCATGTGTCATTCAATAGCATATTTTTTAGTCTCCAGGTGTTGGAGTAGCTTCTATTTTTTATTTTATCGTTGATTTTTAATTTCATTCTATAATGGTATGATAGAATGCAGGGTAGTATCTTTGTTTTTCTTTAATTTGCTAAGACTTGCTTTGTGACATAACATATAGTCTATTTTAGAGAAGGATCCATGTGCTGCTGAGAAAAAAAAAAGTGTATTCGCTTGTTGAAGGATGAAATATTCTATATATGTCTGTTAAGTCTGAATTATTGATTGTATTATTGAGCTCTATAGTTTCTTTATTCAACTTTTGTTTGGAAGATCTGTCCAGTGGTGATACAGGTGTGTTAAAGTCACCCAGTATTACTGTATTGTGGTCTATTTGACTCTTGAACTTGAGAAGAGTTTGTCTGATGAACATAGATGCTCCATTGTTTGGGGTATAGATATTTACGATTGTTATATCTTGTTGACGTATGATTCCCTTAAGCAGTATGAAATGACCTTCTTTATCCCTTCTGACTAACCTTAGTTTGAAGTCCACTTTATTTGATATGAGGATGGAAATCCCTGCTTATTTCCGCAGTCCATGTGAGTGGTATGTTCCTCCCCCTCCAAAACTTTCACCTTTGGTCTATGATATCTTTTTCTATGAGATGAGTCTCTTGAATACAGCATATTGTTGGGTCTTATTTTTAATCCAATCTGCTGGTCTATGTCTTTTAATTGATGAGTTTAAGCCATCAACATTCAGGATTATTATTGAAATATGGTTTGTATTCTCAGTCATTTTGGTTTATTTTTGGTTTCTATTTTGACTTGGTTTCTCTTTTGGTTAGCTTTCCCTTTAGTGTAGTGCCTCCCTTTGCTGATTTTCATTATTATTTTTCATTTCCTCCTCCTGGAATATTTTGCCAAGACTGTTCTGTAGTGCAGGCTTTCTAGTTGTAAATTATTTTAACTTTTGTTTATCATGCAAAGTTTTTATTTGGTCATCAAATCTGAAGTTTAATTTTGCTGGATATAAGATTCTTGGTTGGCATCCATTTTCTCTCAGAACATGGTATATGTTGTTCCAGGATCTCCTGACTTTGGTGGTCTAGGTTGAGAAATCTGCTGAGATCTGAATTGATTTCCTCCTGTATGTAATATGAAACTTTTCTCTTGCAGCTTTTAAAATTCTGTGTTTATTCTGTATGCTAGGCATTTTCATTATAATGTGCCTTGGTGTGGATCTGTTGTGTGGATCTGTTGCTACCTGTATTTGCTCTCTTATGTCTTTGTTGGAGTGATCAGTTGTTGTCTGTATTTGCTCCCTTAAATTATTCTGTGCTTTGCAGATCATTTTAATTATGTACATTCTGAACTCCTTCTCTGACATTTCATCTACTGTACTATCAATGGATTCTAATTTGTAGTATCTGGTTTGTTTGGGACACTTTCCTCCCTTGTTTTTTCATGTCATCCATGTGTCTTCCTCTCTAGCAATGTGGATCTGAGGTATTATAGTTTCTACCCTATAATCTTTTAGTGTCCCTACAGGTTACAAATACCTCACCTCTGGTATAACCAGGCCTTCAGGGATCTTGGTGATAGTCTTCCAGGTCCTGGTTGTTGTCTCTAGATGGAAGCCAACAGGGAGAGTCACACATTGGTAGATAGGAGGCCACAGTGGCATCAGTCTCCTCCTCCTCTGTGCATGTACAGTTGGTCATCTCCTCCTTGCATCAGGCCAGGGTGGATCTCCTCTTCCATGTGCTGAGCCAGGTAGTTCTCCTCTGCCTCCTCCATGCATTGGTCTGGGGTCAGTCTCCTCTACCTCCAAGATTTAATCTTAATTACATCACGCATGTCTCTATACAATCTGAACCTAAATTATTTTACAACTGCACCTTATGCATACTCAATATACTCACCAACCTGTAGGCATACAGATACTCCATTTTCTATCTCTGTGCTTCTTTGATTTCTGTTTCTCCTATAGATTCACTTTTTTGAGCACTGCATTAGACCTTTTCATATATCCTGTACTATATCAGCTAATTATCATGGCAAATCTGTCAAGGGATTGGTATCATCCTTCCATTCTCCACCTTATACATGAAGAAACTAAGGCTTTGAGTAGACTGACTTAAGGACACATGCTAGTGAGAGGCAGAGCTGGGATTTGAACACAAATATGCCAACAAAGTCCCACACTCTTTCCATTATACCACACAGCTTCTCTTGGATACAAACTCCCTTTGACTACCCTCATTTTCAAATTTTCACCCATTTCAAATACTATCTCCACCATAAACTCTTCATTGGTTTCCTAATCTAAAGTGAGCTCTCCTTACTCAATTTTTTAGCATGTTTTCCATCTATTGAGTCATCCAGTAAACAACTGATCAAATTCTGTATGCCAGCTTCCATGGAATATGCTAAAAAAAACAGCAGTAAATGACACAGGAAGGATGGATGCTGGTCTCATGAAGCATGGATTTTTATGGCATATATCATAGAATCCTATAATAATAACTTTTAATTTCAAGTCATCTCTTGCTTTTATTTTGTAGTAAAATCACCCACATGAAGTTCAGAATCCTGCTGTTACAAGCAGAGCCTAGACTGTGCCTTCATACCTGCTTCCCATTGCTTCTTTTCCATACTAGACTGTAAGCAACTTGAAGGTAGGAACTGGGTCTTAATCTAAATCTCCGTATATCCCTCAGAATTAGCATAGGAAGGTGTGGCAATCATAGGATATAAAAAAGACAGTTTATCATCTTTTATGTTCTGACAGGGTAAAAGAGCTAAACAGTTAATATTTATAAAATATTTTACAATTTCAGTGTATTTATCCACATCGGGAGCTATCATAAAGTGTACATGTATACCACAGAGTTGAATTTGTGGAAAGAATCACATTCATAAAAACTAAAAACACTGTTTTTGAGAATGGCCTTTAATTTCTCATTGTTTCCCACTTAATTCAAGTATCATGAATTACAAATAGCATATTAATACCTAACTTATCTGGAGGGAATACACCTTATCTTCAACCACAAGGAGGTCACCTAAAATACAAAAAGCAGCAGAAAATTCCTCTAAAAGGCAAAACACATTTTGCAAAGTGTAGGCTCTAAACATATATATTGCATTGATACCTCTACTTATAATTACACAGATATTGAGTATGCATGTTTTCTTTGTGCCAGGAACTCACTCTGGGACCCTTAACTCTTATTTTAGGCACAATTCTATCAAGTATAGCTACATACTTTTCATGTCCTACAGCAAATGAAAGGTAGAAAAGGTTGGCCAGAAGCAGGCTATTACATCCCATCTTCCTAGATCATTGTAATTCCAACAGCCACAGAAATTTGTCATTATATGCCAAAGAATGAACACAAGGCGGTGTCAGTATATGGATTACAGCATTTCATATTGGTGAAATATATTTTATATAAATACACTGTGCAAGAGAAATTGGGTTCCTTCTTCACAGAAGCCAGTTAATAATCAGACTTTAATGACTAATGGAAGAAATACTCATTTCTTTTTCTGCACTCAAAAGGCAAAATCATTAACTATTGTAAGTGAAGGCATTTTGTTGCTATGCAATTCAAATTCTCTCCTTTGAAATTGTTCAGCTCCTGAACAGATCACATATGGATCAGTTTTCACCAGTAGGGGGAGGTTAAAATCAAGGCGGTTCTGAAAACTGCCAAGTCTTCTTCAGAGAGTCAAAGCTTTTCTGTAATGTGAATGATTGGCTCCCTTTTGCAGTACAGTGTAACTTGGAAAGGTTAGGAAATGGCACTTAACATCTACTGAGGTGACAAGCTTAGCAAAAACAAAAATGGCAAAAATGAAACACTCTCAGCCCGACTGGCCCTTGTGCATGGCTCCAAGGAGAAGACCTAAGGGATAAGCTTAATAACGTCAGCATCACTACACACTGACAAGAAACCCTTCTTTGCCATGAAATCCACTTGGCATGATTTTACAGTGAGAAGACATATATACTTCAATTCAGAGAGAGCTTAGTTTTCATTACAATGACACTCATAACATGAAGGCACTGGTTGTCATTACTATGTGGAAATGTTCATGCATAAATCTAACTAGTTGGCAAGACCAGGGTAATGGGCAGAGAGGGGCCACTCCCTGCTGCTACCACCTTGAGGTCCAGTGTGTGAGGGCCTCTGAAGGAACACATCACCTAGGATTGTCCCAGGGAGGCTTAGTAATTATCAGACTGGGAAGCACAGTATAGAATTAACTAACCACCAGACAAAATCACATCCAAGGAGAAAGGGGGTCATGCTCTGAAAATGAAAAATTTTAACAAGTCATTTGCATCTCCTGAGAGATAAGAACAGGCATAGCAAATCCAGGGGAAATCCAAGTTTTAACATGAACTTGCTATAAAATGAGGGGCTTGAACAAGTCAAAGACCCTCTTTCTGCCTCAGTTCCTCCATCTGTGAATCCAGAGAGAAGTGCAGACTAGAAAATCTCTAAAGTAATTTTCTTGGTCCTCACACACTAAGCTCTGTGAATCAATTGCCAGAATGAAACCATGTGAGCAGCTTTATCTCCCCAAACAAAGGTTATCACATATGTGTATTTATTCCTCATAAGAAAGATGAGTCGAGGGGCTTGGGATGTGGCTCAAGCAGTAGCGCGCTCACCTGTCATGCGTGCGGCCCGGGCTCCATCCTCAGCACCACATACAAACAAAGATGTTGTGTCCGCCAAAAATTTTTTTAAAAAAATAAATATTAAAATTCTCTCTCTCTCTCTCTCTCTCTCTCTCTTTGAAAAAAAAAAAGAAAGATGAGTCGATTATTGGCAGTATAATGAATCAACACTCTCTAATGAATTCTGCTCAATTTCTAGCCATATAACTTTATCCAGAGACAGGAACACTTGCTACTTTGTGCTGGCTGTGGAATTCCTCTCCGGGAAAGAACTGTTTTTATTTAGGACAAAGACTATGTTTGACTATGAAGATGAGTCCCCTGGGCAGAACCTAAATGGTCTTGGCTCAACTAACCTAACAGCTAAACTATCTTCCAGTAAAAAAAAATAAAGAGATTTTGGGTGTTGGGAAGGAAATGAACTGGAGAGGGAACAAAAAAAGGGGGAAGCCTGGAGCAAGAGGCCACGCAGCACTGGATAGTTACATCATGAACATATTTCAGGACACATCTGGAGAATGTCTGTCAGGTACTAGGGATAGCCTATATTTTTAAGTGAACAAGGAATAATTTTTTAGAGTAACTACACTCCAAATATTGCTTGAGACATACTTGTACTAAAAATATTTGCTTATCAAAAATTCACATTTTACTGGTATCCTATGTTTTCATTGGCTAAATCTGGTGAACATAGCAGGAGCAAAAATGACATTTTAAGAACTTCAATCTGAGGTTGCTTAGCTATATTGGGTTAGAACCTCCCTTGGGACTACCACCAAACCATAAAGCATATTTAGGTTAATTAGAAAAAGGTGCTCCTTCCTCCCAGGATCCAGCCAAAGTACAAGGTGTGCTAAGTGGTTTATAGCTAGATTTTAGTCTCCATTTGCACCTCAATCCTGTCTCCTTCCATGTTTTCAAACCTTTAGCAAAGTCTGCTTCACAGGACCATAAGTCAAGGATATGAGGGTGGGGATAGTAAATATCTTCTGGTCCTAGAGTGAAGGATTTGCAGGGAGAAATGCAGGAAAATAATAGCAGGTCTATTTCAGGAATAAGCCCCAGAGCAAAGATAAGGATTCAGGAGTTATAGGGAATAATATCAAGAAGTGACTGAATCAAACAGCCCTCAGCCCTCATCAAGAATCTTTAGAGATCTTAGAGGTATTCTAGGCTGCCTACTGTGTATTGAATGGGGATTAGAGTGAATACTAAAGGATAGGGTGAAACCCAAAGATGGGACTATATAGAATATAAATATGGTTACATAACTAAAAAGGAAAATAGAAGAGTTCATGAAGATTTACTGATCATGGAGAAAGAATTCTTATTTGTAACTTTAAGACCCAGATCAGATCTGTGAAGCTTCTTCTGATAGTTCCAGGAATGCACAATGCATTCCTTCTTCCTAGAGCTCTACTATTCCTGACACCTATCTCTGTTAAGCCACATTCTTCCCTCTCCCTCTTTCTCCAACCAGATCATGAGTTCTTTAGAAACAGAAACTGGTTTATCAATTCATTAATGTTATAGCCCCATTGACTAGGATATTTTAGCAAATTCATACATTAGTGAGAAAGATAAAATAGATTTTGAGTTTGAAATTAAGATTGTGGAACAATATAATAATGGTCTCCATGTATATGAAGTCTTATACAGCTGCACTCCATATTCAGAGGGCACAACAACAGAGTAGATATCTCAAATGTTAGATGAGAAAACTAGGTTAGCCAGAAGGAGGATGAGAGGAGGAATCCCAGCAACTGATGTAGGCTTTTAAAAATAGAAACAAATCAGGACTGGGGTTGTAGCTCACTGGTAGAGCACTTGCCTAGCACAAGTAAGGCAATGGGTTAGATTCTCAGCACCACATAAAAATAAGTGATAAATAAAATAAAGGTATGAATAAATAGAAACAAAGCATTTTTAATTTTCTTTGGTCAATTTAGGATGGCCCTACCTTCAAGCCTCTTGCAGATTTAGTTCTGTTCTATGACTCTGAACTGTAAGTACAGCTGTATCTTTACCATTTCCCTAAGCCAGTAAGGTAACTAAGTACACAAATTGTAATGCTATGCTAACTGCCAGCAGAGTTGCCACCCTGGGAACATTTGCAAGAAAATGTAGCCCAGAAAACAAAAACAAAACTGTCAGTCCACAGGGGACCCTGAATTATGTACTTTGATTCAACTCTGAACTTTTCCTTTAAGGAAGGAGAGATGCAATTGACTCTTGAAAGCCCTACTAATTCAGTCCTGTTGACTAATCGTCTTGGGTTAATTTTGGAAGTGCTAGAACTGTCTGAACTCTCATATAAAAGAATTGTAAATAGAAATCTGGAAAGGAGAAAGGAAGGACAGGTCAAGCCTCAGAATAATATTGCTAATAGTGATGAGAATTTTTCTGGCCTATAAAAACTCACAGAGGCTTCACTTTCCCTCTTTTGTTCACATTTGACTCAAAGGGATAAATACATCCCTCCTTTCCAAGGTTAAGCTCACCCACATGGTAACTTTGTTCCCATCCTTCTTCCAGGACTTTATCCGATCAATTTGCCCTTTTCCCCCACCCTCCTCCTTTCTCCTTTCAAATTACTCTTACTCTGGCACTTTTCTCTTGGTGTACACATATGCTCAGTTCTCTTCCAGGCTAAAAATGCTTTATTCCTCCTCTGCTCCCTTATAAGCAAAAATGCCTGGTCCTCACCAATATCTAGTTTTCCTCTCCTTCCAGATGTATGAAGTATGTACGTTTTTAGTTGGGTAGTCTCATGTGTCTGGTTCTAGCTAATGAATTGTGAGTAGAGGTTACATGTCACTTAGTGGTAGATGCTTAGAAGAGTAGGGGCAAAATGTCCACTCTTTTTCCTTACAGCAGCAACTAAGGTGATCTCATGTTCCAGACAGTATCTCAACAAATGATTCACATCTCTGTCAGCCTGAGCCAGAGATTTCTTTCCTGGATTAGAATGATCAGACAGTGTGAAAAAGAAATCAAGTTTTGCTATGAGAAAGTATTGAGATTTGATAGTTATTTTTTAGCTTAATATTGCCTAGCCAATCCTGACCAACACACCTGCAGAACATTCCTTATGTACCAGAACATGTTATATTTTCTTCTTCTTCCACTTTATTGCCATATTATTCAAATAATAGTCTAGACAATGGTTCTCAAATCTACCTGAGCATAAGAAACACCTGGAGTGCTACTTCAGAAACCATATTTCTGGGTCCTATCCTAGTCCTGATGGATCTAAATGTAATTCTGGAGCCTTGAAACCCATATTTTTATAGGCATGACCCCTATGGCTTTAACTTCAGTCCTCTGCTATTTTCTCTACTATATATTATCTTCATTCATTTGTGAGGGCTACCATAGCAAAGTACTACATCCTGGGTGGCTTAAGCCTTCAAACTGTACCACTCCTGAGACATGTTTGGATATATATCCATAATCTCTAATTCTTCACATCCCATTTATTCATCAACATTCTGTAACCTGTCTTCTTGAGCCCCGATCCCCTGCCATTGCTGAAAGTGCTTTCTCATAAACCATTTAATATTTCCAGGACCTCCTAAATGCAAAATCATTCAGTCATTGTCCTACTCAAATTCCCTGTAGCATTTGGCACTGTTATTTGCAACTTCCTTTCTTGAAGTTCTCTTCTCCCTTAATTCTCAGGACATGATAGTACTGTTGTGTGCCTTCCAATAGTATAACCAAAATGTTTTTTTTTCTTTTCTTTCTTTCCTGTTTTCTTTCTCCTTTCATCGTTGGTAGATTTAACCCTATACTTTTAACTTGAGCCCTCTTCTCTTTTCACCATTATATATTCTCTCCTTCTCTTAGATTGCTAGGGCTACTATAACAAGGTACTACATACTTGTAGCTTAAACAAGAAAACTTTAGTATCTCACAGTACTGGAGGCTGGAAGTCCAAGGTCAAGGTATCAGTGTTAGGGGACAGACAGATGTGAATGGTGGGAACACAAAGTTAAGAGAATAATTCCATAAAATGGGCTCTCTGTGCTGAACCCCACATGTTTTCTTTTCAAAGAAGTAATTTACCTACAGCCCTGAATTGGCCTCAGTGGACAGGATATGTCACATTCCTCAGCAAACTATCTGTTCCCTGCAGGAGAAATACAGGCCCAAATTAATGTTGATAAGAGGAACCCAAGTTACCCTAAAGGAGGAGACCCTTATGACCAGATCCTGAAACTCTGGGAGATAAGGATAGTTCTCCTAACCATAAATCTGTAAGAATGCAAGGGTAAGAATACAATTAGAACCAGTCAGCATGGGCCAAGGTTACCTAGAGTTGCCATGACAGTGGGAATGTGAAAGTCTTATGTGACCCTGCTATCAGTCAAAAGTCAAGAGGTGGACCTGGGTGGGACTGTCTGGAGTGCAGGAGAGGCACATTGTCCCTCTCCTTCTGAGAGGACCCACTCTCTCCCTTGAGAGTGTCCCCTTCCCTTTTCCTATCCCTTCAATAAACTCATGCCTATTACTCTGAGCAACATATGTGAAATTTTTCTGACTTGATTGAAAAAAATCAGGGTTTTAACTTTCATGGGGCCTCAGTTTATCCGAAGGCCACAGCTTTGTAACATCAACAGGGTTGATTCCTTCTGAGGTTGTGAGGGATAATCAGCTCCAGGCCTCCCTTGTTGGCTTATAGATGGCTGTCTTCTCCTTGACTCTTCACAATGTCTTCCTCTATCCATGTGTTTGTATTCAAATGTCTCCCTTTTAGAAGGGCACCAGTCATATTAGGATCTACCCTATTGACCTCATTTTGACTACATTGCCTCTGAAAAGACTCTCTTTCTAAATAAAGTCACATTCTGAGGCACTAGGGTTTAGGACTTCCACATACAAATTTTATGGAGAAGCAATTCAGTCCATAACACTCTCCCAATAATTTAACATGCTCAATGGCTTGAATGATTGCCTCTATGAAAGTGATCCATCACTCTTGGCCTTGACCTACCTCCTAAGCATTAGTTCACTGATTAAAAAAAAAAGGCATTGTGAACCTGTGATTTCCCAGCTACACAGAAAAAGCAGAGAACTTCTCTACACAAAACTAACAGGAATTCATTGCACAGATATCTGCAAGGAAAACAAATGAGTGTTGGGGTAGAGAGAGTGTAGGAATCTACAGGAAATTATTATCATAGGATCTACCCTCATTTTGTTCCATATTTCCAACTGCATTTTGAATATCTTTACTCAGACTTTAACTTAACACTACAAACCCAACAGGTTCAAAATGAAACAGAGCTTCTCCTCTTTCAAATCAATTACTTCAGCTAATTTCTCTATTTTTATGAGTGATATTATTCACTTAATCACCCAGGTCTGCAACTCACTGCCAACAATCATTCAGTCACCACATCAGAATCAATTTAGCTCTCCAATATGTCTGTTAAGTCCTATTTCCTCCATTCTACTACCACTGGCACCAGAGTAAATCAGGCCTACATCATTTGTGCTTAAGAGTTAAGAAATGGCATAACTCCCTTTCACACTTCCAAGATATTCTACATGGTAATACCAAATTCACATTTAAAGTAAAAGCTGCTCTGGCTGGCACTGCCCCAACACATGTTTCCAGAGTTATTTCTTGTCACTCCTCCACTTTACTTGGCACTAAAATGTGCCCCATATTATCCAATCTCTCTCCATGCCTTTACTTTCTTTTTATTTAAATATATTTTATTTACAGGTGGACACAATACCTTTATTTTGTTTATTTAGTTTTATGTGGTGCTACGGATCAAACCCAGTACCTCATAAATGATACGTAAGTGCTCTACCACTGAACTACAACCCCAGACCTCCATGTCTTTATTTTGTGAGATACTCTATGTTCACTAAGAGCATTGGACATAGTATTCATCTCTCCACTCTCCTTATTCTAATCTATTCTTACACTCATGAAATAGGGTTTGGTACTTACTTGTTTGATTAATGTGTATGGTGTTCTGTGGTTTACAAAAGATATGTCAGATACATCCTCAGATTCACCCTTAAACTGCATTTTTAGGGGTCTACCCCCAGCCCAATACAGTGCTAGGGGATTGAACATATGTTAGTCAAGTGTTCTACCATGGTTCAGTCCTAGGCTAACTGGACTGGGCCAGGAAATTGGGGAAGACAGCCATTCTAGAGCTTTAAGAGCATGTCTCCTGCCCAGTGAAGCATGTCACATAATGCAGAGGAAAGCTGTGTTCATGAAATTATTTGGGGCATTAGCTTCAATCCCTTGCATCTTGTTCTTATGTCTGCCTGCTCTCTTATGCTTATCTGGCTTCCAGCTAGCACTGCCTTCCTGGGTGGCAACCTATTTGATCAATCTTCTGACTCTTGATCTTCCTGTTTTCCTTGCCACTATAAATTACCCTGTTCCTCCAGTCTCAGAACTTTGGCTTGACCAAAGCTTGGCTTGACCCCAGGTTCTCATAACTAGGAATAGCATAGTTCTATCCCTTCCAGGAGAAACCATACAACATTGGGACTGTTTTCAGATTTTGTGGTCATGTCTGATGGTGATAATAACTTCATGCTTCTTTTAATGTGAGCAGTATAGCTTGAAAACACCTGGGTGCATTACCTTTCATTAATTACTCCTGAAATCCTGAGCCCTATTGGGGAGGGCTATCAGGATCAATGTTGATCGGTCCCTTAGCAAAACATCCTCTGGCATCACTATGCTTACTGACTACAAAGGAACTTCACATCAATTTTCCCATTGTATGTGATGTCCTTATCACCTCCTAGCATACAGCTCCTTGTTGGTACTTTTTCTAGAATAAAAAAGAGCTAACATTATCTGTTCTTCCCATTCTCAGCTGCTAAAAATCCAGTCATGCTTTTATGCTTCTGAGATGGGTGACAGGAAGATCCTGTATAAAGGGCTCTGGGACACTAATCCAGACAAACAGCAGAACTGGAACCAGAGTGCTTGCTCTGCTTCTCTCCTCACAGTTTCTAAGCAAAAATCACAGGGAAACATCACTCTATGCTAAATATTGGGGAATCTAGATCTTGCATCCCTTGAGTAGCTCACAGTATAGTAAACAGATCATTTTCTTTTTTATTATGATCATTCAAAACAAGCATTTCCTCACATTTGGAAGGCTCTAATTTGCTTTTTCTCATCAACTTCTGTCTTTTTTCCCCAAGGGAAAAAATGGGAGTTTTGCCTAAAGAATTTTGCATATAGATCCAGTGGGAAGAAAATAAAATATTTCCAGGATAGTGGTCTTATTTTTATACCCTTCTTGAAGACACTATTCAGCCATAGAAAATTTTCCATCCACAGAAGATTACTTCATTTTATTTTTCTTTTGTCTTGTGGAAATCATATCATGACTTAACACGAACTTGAAAATGCCCCACCTTAACAAAGAGATCACTTTCACCCATTGTGAGTATAGCACAGGTAGCTGGGGCACCGTGGCAGATACCTATAATCCCAGTGGCTCTGGAGGCTAAGGCAGGAGGATTGCAAATTCAAAGCCAGCCTCAGAAACTTAGAGAGGCCCTAAACAACTCAGCAAGGCCCTGTCTCTAAATAAAAAATAAAAATGTGCTGGGGATATGGCTCAGTGGTTGAGTGCCCTGGGTTCAATCCCTGGTACCAGAAAAAGTCAGGGGAGCCATAGTGCTATAGAAACACAAGAAACCAGGCCTGATACTTAGCCCAGTCTGGAAAGTGGAAGAGGTGGTCAGAAAATAATTCTTATGGGTGATTCTTGAAACAAATCTGAAAAATTGGGGGAGCAAAAGAAGGAAGAGTCAGGCTAAAAGACCAATGGTGGAGAGAGCCTCATTCCAGGCAGAATAGACAGGAGGAACAAGGACCTGAGGGTGAGCAATGGCAATGATGCACATCACATAGAGCTTGTCAGGTCCCTAATGAGCCTCTTCATTTCCTTGGAAAATAGAAACAATAAAATATCTGCAAATTCTCTGGCGTTTGGGAAACCTCTTCAGTGACTTAGGTAATTTTTTCCCTATGTTGCATTAAAGAATTTCCCTTTTCCCCTAATTGGATAATAATATGTCCCCAGTTGTCTGCATGCCAGTATTATTTTGGAGCTTCTCTAAGATACTGCAGATATTATATAGAGTGGTAAAATTCACTAGATCTCCTTTGAAAATACAAAGGCCCTAGGCAGCCATTAAGGTTCTTTTGTGAATGTGTCAAGTAACAAATATTCAATTGCCAAAGAAACTAAAAGAAAAGCTCTAAGCCTTGACCAAATGATAAGTACAATCACTACAGGTGTAGTGATCAACAGGAAGGTCTCCTAAATGAGAACAAGAAAAGATGGGCAGGAAAGAGGAGACATACCAATCTGAAATGGACAGTGAGCTAGTGACAGAACTCAGCATGGTTCTTTGAGGATGGTTTAAGATAGTGATCCAGGGCTGAGGCAAGTCAGAGAGATCTCAGACAGATGGTCATGTAGAATGAGTAACCAAACTAGCACATAGCAGTATATATTAGTTTCCTATAGCTGCAATAACAAACTACCTCTAAACATCAGAAACGTATATTTTCATGATTCTAGTGGCCAGAACTTCAAAAGTAAAGTATCAGCAAGGCTGTACTTCCTCTGGAGGCAATAGATGTGAATCCTTCTGTACTTCTTCCAGCTTCTGATGGTATTTTTTATTTAACTTTTTTTAGTTGTACATGGATACAATATCTTTGTTTTATTTATTTTTTATGTGGTGCTGAGGATCAAACCCAGGGCCTCAAGCATGCAAGGCAAGCACTCAACCCCAGCTCTTCTGATGGTATTTGTTAGTTCATGATCACATCTCTCCAATGGCTGCCCCCATCTTCATGGTACTTTCTCCTCTATGTCTGTGCTTTCTTCTCTTCTGTCCCTTATAAAGACTATTTTCATTTCTGAATAATTCAGAAATGATGTCATCATGAGATCCTTAAACAAACTTTTTGTACAAAGGTTCTTTTACCAAACAAGATCACATTCACAGGTTCTAGGAGTTATAATATGCACATGTATTTTTGGCAGGCAACTAACCCACTACATACTGTTTACAAGAAGGAGAGAGATCTTCTCTTTTTCCCTTCCTGATCATAAAGTTAAAATATATTCACTACAGAAAGTATAGAAAATATAGTAAGATCACAAAGAAAAATAAAACCCACCTCAGGGCTAAGGGTGTTGTTCAGTACTAGACACTTGCCTAGAATGCATAAGGGCTTGGATTCTATCCCCAGCAACAAAAAAAGAAAAAGATGTTTATTTCTACAACCTACAGTCAGCCACCATTAATAATTTCAGAAATTATACTCTAGGATTCTGTGAATGTAAGTTCTTGTATTTTAAAGCTCCTACTGTACTTATTCTTACATAATCTTCTTTTTTCCCAATTGTTGACATACTGTGAACATCATCCCATGCC